>NC_139325.1:32632500-33832500 GCF_056507025.1 Lutjanus erythropterus | reverse complement strand
GGAGAATTAAATAGAATTAAAATGGTGAAATAAGAAATAACCTACTAGATAAAATCCCAGAACACCAGAGCGTCCCTCCACCAGATAATGAATGCCAATATAGTGAAACACAGTTGTAATAATATAGAAATATATCTTATAAAGATAGAACATAAAAATTTTGACAAATACTGTACATTACCAAGCACTTACAATCATTATCTAGCTTGTTATATCTGATATCTAATGTTAGCTAAATGCTGGCTGGCTAAAGTAATCTAGGTAGGAGAAAGTTAACAGCGGTAACTCAACTGTTAGAGCACAGAACAAAAAGAGGCAGGACTAAGAAAATATCTTTATAGAGACTGATCTCCCAGCTTTCGTTGCTAAAACTAGGTCAGCCCGACATTAATGCATATACATTAATGAACACCTTAAAATGTCCTCACTGCAGCGCACAACTACATTATACTGTGTTATAAACCATTTGTTAAATGTTTGAAAATAACACTTGGGGGACTTAAAGTTTTAATGTAGGAAACCAAACAACCTGCAAAATTAAGTGCTGCCAAAATAAAAGCAAATGGACAGAAAGATATATTAATCTAGACTGAAAGCCAGTTTGAGTGTGTTGTTACCTGTCTCCACTCTGTGTGATGAGCCTCCTGCAGGTCTCCATCTGAACATCTAGACCTCTCTTCATCGAGCACATCTCCATGTACTCATGCAGATGTCGGTTCATGTCACTCTTTGCTGTGGCCAGTTCCAGCTGGAGTCAGAAAACATGCGGTCAAACAAATTCTTAACGTGTGTTTGCCATAAAAGGTTGGGTTACTCCTGCACAATAATGAGGTCCTGGTTACATGCAGGGCAAATTACTGTTGGTAAGTTTTAAACAGCTCCTCATGCTTAAGTAAAGAAGATGTCTAATTACACATGTGAGAAAAAAAAAGTGAATATACAGTACAATACAATTAACAAGAAAACAGGAGAGACAAATGCATTGAGGAGCTCTTGAGCCCTGCTTGAGGAATTCATCAAAGCAACATAAAGGAGAAAAACTGCATGTCACTGTGTAAATGAAAACCTGCAATACTGGGATATTTGTAATTTAAAACTACGAGCAAGTGAAGTGTCTGACCTCAATCTGGTCAATTGTCTCCTGGTATTCCTTCTCTCGGGACTTGAAAAGACATTCAGTGTCATTAATCACCTTCTCCAGACAGTCCTCCTGGTAGAGACAAAAGAGAGAAGAGAGAGATTTTGAGTATGTCTGCATCTGGACACACGTGTGAGCAACATTTAGCAGGAAGCAGAACATGTGTTTGTGTGCTAATCATCACACAGTCAGACACAAAATAATAAGTTACACGACTATTAAAGCACAGCCGGCTTTATTGTCCCATCAGCTCAGATTTCACTGACTAATGCAGCTTCTCCCTTCAGCGGGGCAGCAGACTGTTCAGATACCACACAGCCAACGAATGAAAACAAACACCTACATGCATTTCTTGGAAACAAACACACTGTACACTAATACAAGCCAGACACAGCATCTGTCTGTGTGTGTGCGTCTGTGTGTGTGTGTGTGTGTGTGTGTGTGTGTGTGTGTGTGTGTGTGTGTGTGTGTGTGTGTGTGTGTGTGTCCTGAAACAGCACAGCCACAGGAGATCTGTGAAGGTCAGTGGATTGGACTGCACATCAATTCCACTCATGACATCAGACTGTCTTTAAAAGCTTCCTGAAATCTGAACCAAAAATATCAACACACATGCAGCTGTCTGTAGGATGACAAGTGAAAAAATGTGTGGGCACACGCAAATTCTGCTTTCCCAGTGTCTTTCTTCAAGACAATTACACCAAAGAAGCACTGACTGAAGATATTAAAGGATAGTTTGGGTTATCTGACCTGGAGTTGTATGAGTTACCTACTCATGGTTATTATCTACAGTTGATGATGGTCTGTATACCCTCAGTTTGGAGCAGCAACAAGAGTCCCAGTGTGGGAAGCTAAGCAATGAATAGCTGTGGACAGGATCGGCAAGAAAATGTACTTTAGCCACCTAAAAAAGCCCCAACTAAAAAAAAAGTCTATATCAGTTTAGTGTGTGCAATATTTTGAATATTTTCAGACAAATTTTCTGATGGGAAATCGTCGTTATATAAGGCAAATATCAGACCAGACTCCACAAACAAAATCAGTAATTTTACCGTGCAGAGCACAGGAGTTGCTGGTCTACCACCGCCTCGATCATTCAGATTGTTTGCGTTATCATGTGAGTTTTAAAAGATTAGTTATTAGATAGTTATTAGATTAGTTCACATTCACCGAAGTCACACAATAACACAGACAAACTAACAGATTGAACCCTGTTTTTCTGCACAGTTGCAGATTAAGACAGGGCTGCGTTAATATTATTAGTATTTCATTACATTGCTTTGTTAAATTTGATGATGATGATGATGATTGGTCAATTACAGAACTCCAAAGGTCTGTCTTTCTGTATAACAGACCGTTGCTATGAACGCAGTTTGTTATGAGTTGCCTTTGTTTTGTTCATGTATTTCAGTCCATTCCTTAAAACCAGAGCTCAAAGATCTCATTTTAAAAAAGTCATGTGACCAAAGCCTACCTCTCCTGGTGGGTGGGTGGGGTCAGGAGGCAGGGTGCATCCTGGGAAGTCCTCCCAAAGAAGCAGCGTCTCCTCGGTCTCCTCCCAGGCCAGACTATCGCAATCATCCTCAAATTCACATTCACGCCTTAAAATTAAAAACACACACACATTGAAAAATGATTAGCAGAGGTGCAGGACTGAAGGACAATGACGTTATACTCATCTTCACATCTCAAAGTCAGACCACTCACAGCTGGTTCAGCATCCTCTGCATCTCCTCGTTGATCTGATTGGCTGATGAGCCACAGTGCTCTTCCTCTTTGACCACGCCCCCATCGCTCTCAGAGGTGCTCACGGGCTCCTCACACTCGCTCCCGTTGAAGGACATGGGAGTTTGCTTCCGGCGGCAGTTTAGGGATGTTTGGTTGTTGGGAACCTGCAGGGATACAATCAGAAAAGGTCAGACCGCCACCGTCAGCACGCAGGACAAAGTCGGTGGATTTGATCACGGATAAAAGAAGCACAGGTGAGAGCGTGAACTCGCTGGTACCTGGTACATCTGGATCACATCTTCGCAGTTCCTCTGCTGGGCTACGTCACAGAGACGAGCCGTGATATCGATCCTGCGGCAGATGTCCATGTCCACCTTCATGGCTTTCTCCTGGATCTTACTGTCCAACTCTGACAGGTTCTACACAGAGGACAGAGGGAACCAGAGAAGACAAAGGGAAGGGAACATTTACTAGAAAAATACTTCTATCTACTGCTTTATAAATGATGACAAGTAATGCAGTAACAAGCAATCAATAAGAACAACTTCTGGGTCGTCCGAAAAATGATTTACGTCCTCCTCCAGTGTGTCCTTGTGTTTCTGTTACATACACGCATAGTTTCCAACCTTGAAGCTTTTTTTTCATTCATTTATTTTTCAACCCCGCCCCTAAAAGAAAAGTGATGCAGCAGATTTTAGAAAATGCATACCTTTTCCTTTAAGACTTTCTTTGAGACAAAGAAAGACTTCTTAGGAAGTCTGGTTTGGTGTAGCTGCATTGTCTGGGTGGAAACAGTAGACTTTTACTTTTACTTACACACAGTCAGGAACAGGTTGTTTCAATGAAAAGGAGGGAAGGATGTGATTTTTTTTTTCAGAAATTGGGAGAAACACAGGTAAAGGAGTCTCCTAGGAAAATTGGGAGGGTTGGCAAGTATGCATACACACATTTATTTGATAATAATGCAGGTAGGTAAGGGGTCTTCCTATCAACATGTCAACTCATAGCTTCTTACTAAGGATGTCACAAGAAATGATTCTTTGGTACCAAGTTGATGCTGTTTTGATGTTGTTTCCTACAGTACCATAGGTACCAGGATGCAATTCTTCCGGGCCAGATGGGGCAGCATATACACACAAGTTTTCTAGTCTACTGTTGAACGCCAGAGGAAGAAGAAGAACGCCCACCAGCATGGAAGAACAACAGCACACTGAAAATGGTGACAAGTGCAGCTGCGGTGACAGCTCTGCCTCAACTTGTCAAATCCTGTATGGATGTACTTTGTGTTGGAGGCGGATCATCAAGAATGAATAATTACTACTTTGCAAAAACCAGCATGCAAATGGGGCCATTCAACTGGAGGAAACACTTCAAACTCAGCCATGCACCTTAAAGACAGGCATCAAGATTTATAGAATTCAGAAGAATTCAAGGTGAGTGAGTTTCAATTTATGTTAACGGTACATTAATAAAGCATCCAAAGTACAACCTTTGTTATCCCTATCCTGAAATACACATATCCATTATTTTTATTGTTCTATTGTTTTTCACTGTGGTATCAAAATGGGTATTGAGAATCGAGGAATTTCACTGATATTTGTATGTGCTACAGAATTTCTGGTATTGTGATATCCCTACTTATTACTGATGTATAAGCCTTCAAATGGTCCATCCACACTGAAAACATGACTGATTGTGGAGTTCTGTGTCAGATGTCACACATGGATGAGAACTTATGGATCCTTTACACAGAGTTTATAATATCATTTTACTTGTTGAGTTGAGTTGAATGACACAGTCCATCCATTGAGAAGCAGAGAGATATATTATTAGTGCTAAATGTCATAGCCATGAGTATGTATGACTGGTATGTGATTGTATAGGTTGTGCTTTGCTCACGTTGCTCATGAGGCCTTTGAAGAGAACCAGCTCTGCCTTCAGCTGCTGAACTCTGAGAGCCAGCTCGTCCTGACAGCCTTCACTCTCCTGCAGGTCCTGTTCACACAAAGAACACACATGTGGGCCTGAAACATGCGTGTGTCTTTACAGGAACTTACAAGTTACTTTATGCAAGCATGCAAGGTCATCAACAAAATAAAAGCCTTTATCGGCAAAGCTCAGAAAAACATTGTAAATCCTAAATGCATAATCTTCCCTGGGGAGCTCTGGATTTGTCTGATGGCATCATAACTCTCTCTTCTCCCTGATGACTTATTCATAATACTACAATATCTTCTCAGTCTAAAGTGGTGTTTTGCTGCTTGTGGTCTCATGTTAATGAGGCACTGCTTGCTAAACGGTGTCAGGTGTAGATTCCTGGCAATGGTAAGCGTGCGTTCAAATACACAAGCATGTGTGCACATGTGTACACACCTACCCAGCCACCCACATATGCACACAGGAAATAAACAAACCACTGGTTGGAAGGAAGCACAAATATGGCAACCAACCTGACAGCAGGTGTTCATGCAAGACAAGAAAACACAAGCTCTATTTTATGATTTCTGCAGCTTTTAAAATAAAATCACCTGTGCACTTTAATCAGCTGATGGTCAGTGGTCAAGCAATAGAGGAAAGCTGATTAGAGAAGAGTGCAACAGCTTTGTGTGAGTCAGGACTTGAACCAGTGTTGTAATGATACATTCTGCAGAAAGATAATGATCAGAGCCAGCAGAGTGAGCGCTCACTGCCTCCCGCTGTAACGGCTAAAGTACACTGTATTTAAACTAGCTCATCGGTTTAATGAACACTAAACGTCTGCTTAACCACTGACACTCTGATTAGTGCTGACGGACCAAGAAAGCACACATGGTATGTTCATGGTATCGTTATGGTCAAGTGTCACACCCAACAATTTAGTTTGGTTGTGTTAATGAGTCATTCTGTCAAAGCCGTCAAGTGTGAAGACACCTTCAGATCAGACACACTGCATTGTTGGTCTCCTGCCATGTCTATTTAAACACACTCACACACTCACATAAAGGCCTGCATAGTATTACCTCTTGTAGGTCTGCAATTTTCTGTTGCAGATCCATCCTCATGGTGTATTCTTCTTCCCATCTAACAGACACAAAAAGTAAAGAATATTTTCATTGATGTCTTAATGTAAACAGACAGACAATAAACATTCACTAATATCTGCTTATCAGTATCTGACTGTGTATTTGACCATTTATGCATCTTCTGGACCCGCATAAAAGGGAATGAATAAACCTCTTAAACCTTTTCCAAAGTCAAATTCAAGCAGTTTTCAAAGTGCATTTTCAGCCGTACAGCTATGGTAAATAACAGATACCTGCTCAAAATGATAAGGCCTTATTCCATTTCTTCATCATATTAAATCTGATGTTACTGTGCTAAAAATCAACCACAATTGTGTCAATGCCATATTTCAAAGTGTGTCACCTGTCTGTAATCAGACCTAGCATCCAATATAAGACAGCTGGCCAGAGTGAGGCCGTATAAAACCAAATAACCTAAATTTTAATTATTTTTTATAATTCATTTTTATAAATCATTTTCAAGCTCTGTATGACTTATTTCATTTCTTAATCTAAACAGAAACCTTTTAAGTCAGAGAGCAATTTGAAATTGTTATTGCATGACTTTCATAACAAACAGTTTCTAGCACTTTATTCAAAATCCAAGCACATTCAGTATATTCAAGTATTTTCAAGGATTTCCAGCATTCCCTAAGAACTCTGTCTGGACAGATTTTGTAATGGCGTCACTGTTTCTAAGTTGCTTGAAACCTGGTTCGGCATTTCCGTACCACTGTTGACATATATACACCAATACACACATATCTGTAATAAGCTGCCAAGGTCAGTATATCAGCCTGCCTGATTTATGGGTTTGGCTCTACTGCTGAAAATTGCATCTGCTCCGAGCATAAAACATATCTAACTCGACATTTATCCCACTTAAATGCTCCCTGTGGAGTTTTTGACCTCTAGTAGAGCTACGGAGCCATTCCTCTGTGAATGGGTGGAACATGGGAGAAGTTCTGGCAGAAGGATTTCTCTCAGAAAGCCTTTCTAACATGTGGTTAAAGGTCCATTTTAGTTCATGATCCTTTCCTAAAAGTACTTTTGTTACCTTAATGTGACCAACCGTGACAGAAAGCTGAAAATAATAATTAAACCTATTCATCCACCACTAACTACTCCTGGATGTTGTCATTCTCTATACTCTCTCACCTGACTTCCTAAAGCCCTCTATGCTTTCTGGCAGAAAATCCTGAAAGCTAACATCTCCCATGTAGGAGTGGGTACCATATTTTTAATCCTGTGTACACAAACGCGCACGGATCATGGTTTTAAACTCTTCTACTGATCTAGAGGTGGCGGTAACATGCCAAAATATCCAGCGATGCACCAGAAAGACAGGGAAGGACAGGACTGCTAGCGAGTAAATATGAATGTAAGCAATGCTGGATTTAAATACTGCAAATGTTTTATGCGGAAGAAAACACAGTTGACACATTTGTTGAAAGCTCAAGGATATACACAATGCATGTGAATGTAAAACTTTTGTTAAGCCTCTTTTACACTGGACAAAAAAAAAAAAACATACTAATACCCACTAACATCAGGCTTTTATCTTCAGTGAGAACGGGTACTCTGTGCATTCACTCCCGGGTCAAATGACTCTGCAGTAGTCATGGGTATTTATCAGCTCCAGCTCTGAGTAATGGATGAGTAACAGAAGCGTGACACCTGGGTGCACACGATAATTTTCACCCCCTTTCCTGGCATGATACTTGAGGGCTTGTAACTTTCGTCTATAATTTCTGCAACCCGTCACAAATTCCATCCGTCTCCACTCCAAATTAGTCGGCTATGAGATTGAAAGGGTGGTAAAAGATACTGAAAAGCAATCACTGTAATCGTGTCACAGGCCTCCATGCTGCTTTCTGCTGTTTGCTCACCCTGTTTTCTGGCACATTTGTGACATCAAATGTGACACATCAGGAAAAAAAAGAAAGGCATGCTTGTCTACTGGCGATAGGAAAGGAGTCAATTCTTTATTTTAAGCAGGTTTCCCTGTACGATGAAACTCCAAAGGACACCTTTAAAATCGCTCTGCAATTTCAAGATCAGGATCAGTCACCTTCGTTTGCAAAAGGAGGAATGACACAAGAAGTTGACCGTCAGGCGCTGGAGTGACTGACTGAGCAATTTGCTTATTCACTCACTGATGAACGGCTTGTTTGATGAATTGTATGCTACGCTGTGGTGCAGCTCAGACGACTGGCCCATGAATCTGAGTTTTAATACATCTAAAAGCTTCAGCTCAGATCCTGCATGTGATCTCAGATTCTGTGACTTCATACAACACACATGCCCGGGGGAAATCCACTCACTGCAGAGTCTGTAGCCTCTTATATAAATGCTGTTTGAAATGCAGAATGCTGCGGCACATGGAGGCCTATAGGGAATACTAAATCTGAAAGAAACTGAGTCATGAAACTGGAGTTGTTGTTGTCGTAGAGGGTGCTTGTCTGATCAGTAAGGTGAGAGCGTGCAGAAAGCAGAGAAGTGCCTCCTTCTGCAAGCCAAGCCCCCATCCAGCAGTTACAGCTTGCAGTGCATGCTGCATTGCAGATACAGTGTGAGAGGAGCGTGGAGAGGGGGCTGCGCAGTGGGAGAGAAGAGAGGCAGAGAGCATGACAGAGGGAGAGGAAGTGTGTGGGACTGCGTGGGGTTTTTGTGAGAAAGAGACAGTGAGAGTCTGAGGGGCGGTGCGGGGGAGTGAGGGGCAAAAATAGATGTAGGGTAAAGGGGCAGGTGGGAGAGAAAGATGAGTTGTCCTTGAATAAAAAAACAAAACTGGTAGAAAAGAGCAAGATGGCGGTAAAAACAAATCTGTAAAAAGAGAGACTTAGAGCTGCATGATTAGTAAAAAAAAATCAGTGATTATTTTAACACATATTGCAGTTGTGACAAAATTCATGATCAGGAGGAATTATAATTTTTGCATCACAATTTTCATTTTAAAGTTTAACAATTGTGCATCTATATGTGAGTACTGCAGTCTAAATAGTGAATTGGAGCCACAGAGGTTATATTAAATATGCTGAATTCTGTTTAGTATACAATATATTGTTGAAACGAGTTTTTCTTCCATCCCCTCTCCCCAAGACTCGAGGAAGCTCATGCAGGCTGCAGAAACACTGCAGGAGCACAAGACGAGCACATCACTGAGTTCAGTGGCTGTCTGTCTCACTGCCCGCCAGACTCCACGAACAAATTGCTGAATTTAACCATTTTAAACATCTACTGCTTCTAAAAGATTACTAATGATTTCTTAGGACTCATAAACAAAGACTTACTTATTCGGCAAACATTCAGCATTAATTTGAACTCGGCCAGAGCAGAAGTTTTAAAGGACGACACTGTGGCTGTAGTGTTATTGCTAGAGAAGTAAGTATTTCAACTTCTGCGTGTTTCCTTAATTTCTAATGACATATCGTGGTCATTTTATGAGTTATTACTGTAAATATACAACAGATTTCTCCTTTAAGATAAATTAATTCATAAGTGAGTTTATTTTCTCAAACAGACATAAAAACAGGGCACAGGGGGGTCACAGGACGTTCCATTATTAAACTGAGATCTGTTATGAATATCTGACTGCATAGGTAATGACCATGAATCTGAAGCAGAGAGTTTCACCTGGAGAAACAGGCTTCAATGCCGCCATTGTCCCGAAGTAAACCGATACCCTACAGTTAGCTCACAGAGGCTGAGAAAGAAGGCTGAACAGAAACCGATTCGAACAATGAGGTGGACACACGCCCCAATTCACAGGTAGTGGAACAAAACTGTCAACTTCATGGACAAGAGGTCAGTAAATCAACCACTCGCAAGTGTCCGCATGTGGCACAATTAAATCATGTGTCTGGTGTCACTCTCTTAGGCAGTTCGCGTCGTGCTTGTCCTTCACAAAGAGCCCTCTATCCTGTGGTCAGGAGCTCCTCTGTGAAGAATGCATGGCTGCTCATTTGGAGATAATTTGAAGGAATTCAGCGATGAATGTGCTGGAACACGGGGGCCACTGCAGTTCACTCAGGACGGATAATAACACATAATCCTCGACCGTCATATTATCCTTCAGATTCACAATGGAATTAACAACATGTTGGCTGTTTTCCTTCACACGTTAAAGGAGAAATCCACCATAAAAGAGAGATCACATTGTGCTGTGCCAGTGATCTGCAAACGCAGACAGCTGTCTGACTAAACTGGACATCAGAGCGATTTATGTGTTCAGGGAAGTTTTGTTTGAAATGTTACATGATCCTCAGGAAGCAACTAACGATTAATTTCTTTAGTAATTAATCTGCGGGTTATTTTCTGGGTTAACGGTGGAGCTGCAACAATTAGTCGAATAACTGATTAGTCGATAGAAATAAAATAAGTTCCCAACAAGGGTTGGGTGGATGGACAACGGCATCGTCACGTTCTATCATCGATGGCTGACGGTCATCGACCACTGAGGCCTCTACCATCATAACATCTTTTAAAAGCCTTCTGTTTTTGGGGTAGTGTGTTAGGTGAACCCAAGATGCTCAGTGACATCGGTGGCAGAGGCGTTTCCTTTCTGCAGGCTGCTGTTATTGTTTTTCTCTCAATACACTGTGGACAACGTGGACATGCAAATTCAGAAGACATCACTCATCCCTTCTGCCAACTATTTTGTTAATCATTTGTTAATCATTTCAGTAATTTTTCAAGCAAAAACATCAAACATTTCCTGGTTAAAGCTCCTTAAATGTGAGACTTTGTTGCTTTTGAATTTGAAGACACTTTCTAAACAATAATGAAAATAATCGTAAGTTGCAGACTAATTTACTTTTTTCTTGTTTTGTCAACAAAATGTAAAAAAAAAAAAGTGGCTTCCAGTGACTGACTTGGTTCCAGAATGCAACAATATTCAATCAATTTTCATATAAAACAGAATAAAAATGTTACTTTTTGAAAAGCTAGAAACAGTAACCAGAACCACTGATTGTGTCGAAGACAATCAAATATCAATTTTAAAAATAAATGCTATGATCGACCGATCATCTGAGCTCTAGCTCATATTTAAAATTTAAGGCTTTTATGAGGCTCACTGTGAATCACAAATGTTCAATATGTCCCAGTTAAAAAACACTCAGGCTGCTGTTAAAGCATCATCACTGTGTTTGTTTCAGTAACAGGCCAATCTGGACCACCTCCAGGATTTATCTTTAGATGACATCATTCGGGCTGAACAATGTGGTTTAAAAAAACAAAACAAAACGTATTATTAAGATTATTGTGACAGATATTGAGATTATGATACGATTCACAATCTGTGGGGATGATCATTTTTACATTTTCACTAAAAAAAAACAATTAAAATCATGATGATGTGACATTTGTTGCAGTCTGTACCAAACAAACATTTTCTCACAACTGGAGAACAAACTTGTCAACCAGGACATCTCTGCAGCACTACAGTATTTCCTAATAATGCTGTTTTTCACACATTTTTTTGCTTCATCCAAAAATTGCTGCTTCTATCATTTGCATATTGCTCTAAGCCATCTTTTAATTTTGATGACATTATGATTAATTGTGCTGCCCTCATCATCATCGTCATTAAATCTTTCATGATGAGACTCTTGATCAGTTTCACAGGACAATAAAAAGCACCTGAACGATCAACATGAGCTCTACTTCACGATGGATTTTCCCTAAACTTCCCATGAACTACGCCACCCTTGGGTGAGTCAGGGTCTCTCGGGAGCTTTGAAGTGAACATTTGTGCCCCAGACTGATCCTCGCACGCCTCTGTTAAGCTTTGACCTTCATTCTTCTTTATATTTAGCTCGTCACGTGTTAATTTTGGGGTGTATTTGTAGCAGCAGCACCTGCCTCTGTGGTCAGACGTGATGCAGGGTCAGGCTGGAGGTGATGGATGGAGAGGCGTTGTGCTGACTCGGCTTGTTGTCGGAGACAGCTGGTCTGCAGCTGCTTTACAGCTCTGCTCACTCCTCCAAAATAGAGCATTACATACACTTAAGAAAACTACATGTTAGGGCTGCAACTAGGGATTATTTTCATTCTTCATTAATCTGTTGATGCTTTTTTTGATTAACTGATCAGTTGTTTGGTTTATAAAATGTCAAAAAATTGTGAAACTTGTTGCAAAAACCTGAAGATGTCGTCCTTTAACATCTTGTTTTGTCCACAAGCCAAAGATATTCACATTTAAGAAGCTGGAATCAGAGAATTTTGACTTTTTCTCTTTTTAAAAAACTACTCAAAACGATTAGTTGATTATCAAAATAGTTGACGCTAATCGATTAATCATTGCAGCTCTACTCCATGTACCCTGTAGAACTGTTACAAGTGTAATTAAAGGATTTTACTCCATTTACCTGCGTTTGTACTCGTCTCTCTCCCTCTTCACCTTGGCCAGGACATTATACAGGGCTCTGATCTCAGGGGTGATGGTGTCAATCTGGACCCCGACTCCATCAGGGTGCACCCAGGACACTCCTGGGCTGGTCAGACGCTCCGCACCAGGGCCAAACTTGCGGGTGTGGTTGTAGGACCAGATGGTGCCGGGCAGGAACCGTGGAGGAGGGTTGGTAGAGGCCCCCTGGCCCGGGATGGTTTTGGAGGCAGAGCCGGGGGAGTCCACGCAGGGAGAGGACTGGCTGATGGTGATGGCTGGGTTATTAGTTTGGGATGAGCTGGAGTTTTCAGCGGCTGCAGGTGGGAGGGTGGTGGTGGCGAGAGGTGGTGGGAACAGTGTTGTGGGCCTCCTGGCTGAGTTGTTGGTGTTGTGGAAGGGGAGGGAGCCGGGCCTGAGAGCTATGGTCCCCACAAACCCCGTCTGCACACCTGCCTCCTGGGTGTGCGCCCTGCCCTCACAGCATCCACCTGCACAGCCCTTGTTGGCATCCAGCGCCTGTTGCAGCTGCTTCTCAAGGATCTTATTTCTGCGCTCTAACTCGTGCACTTTGGCCAAAAAGCACCTGAACCTCAGGTTGAGAGTCTTAAGGACGCTGATGTTGGAGCCCAGGTCGTTTCTCAGAGCCATGGCTGCAGGGGGGTGCGGCACAGTGCGGGGCTGGTAGTGATGGAGGAAAGGTGAGGTCTGTGAGGGTGCGGTGAAGTCAGGCCCCGACTGATCAGGCCCCGGGCCGGTCTGCTCACCCAGGAGAAAAGACGCAGGGTCTGATCCACCGAAAACGGCTTCGGGCAGGAGGCCTGAGGGGGAATCTGGGTGTCCGGGAGCCTGGCTCTGCTGCGGATGCTGTTGGAGATGCGTATTGGCCCCCAACAAAGGATTCATGCTATGGTATGGAAAACTAAAGCGCTGCAGATCTGGCATGAACACGGACGGGAATTATCTTGCTACAACAGAATAAAAATAACTAGATAAATAAGAAACAGCAGATAAACGTACCCGAAAGACGTGCGCACCAGACGCCAGTCTTTGCCTTATTATGTAACCGTGTCTAAATAAGAATCTTATCCTTAAAGCTCAGAGGTCTTAGCGTCGGCTGATGGATCAGTGCTCCTTTAACCGTCTGCAACAAAACATCACAAAGCGACTCCAAACGAGCTGCGAGCACCGACAGAAATTGCGGCAACGCCGGAGCAGCGCCTCGGTTTGATGTTCTGCAAAAATAAACGCAATTAAAGGAAGCAAAAGACGCAGAGCATGAATGAATAACAATGAAATCCAGTGTCACCGCGTCACTGAAGTTCTGGCAACAAGATGTAACCGCAGGCTGGAGGACAAGTGCTGCGGGATTGGAAGAGCACGGCTACCGTAAATACTGGAATAGAGCGGCGCTGATCTATTAACTCCTTGTTTTCTGGGAAATAGCCTCGTGACACTCAGCCAGGAAGTGTTCATGTCGTTTTACACAAGAAATAATTCAGATTCTGGGAAATTAGGAGTCAAAGGTGAATGATGAATAACATATAAGATAAAAACTCAGTGAAGGTTTACCAGTATCATATTTATAGGCTAATTATTTCCTGATTTCTGTGATTGATCAGCTTTGTATTCCTCTCTTACCTTAATGTACTGTATATGGTTCACTAGTATTGTCGCACGTATAATTCTTAACTAATGTCTTTTCTGTGATTTATTTTGTAGATTACATAGAAAATAAATACATACACACACACTTATATATATATATATATATATATATATATATATATATATATATATATATATACACATAAATATAATTTGGGATTTAATATTACTGCTGCATGTTGCATTTCACTGCTATAGATGTGTAAAGTTGTGGTAACTTTATATACTGTTGCATCAACTTTTCATGATCTCAGAAAAAGAGCCAGCATTGTGACAAGACATTTTGTGTGTGTGTGTGTGTGTGTGTGTGTGTGTGTGTGTGTGTGTGTTTTAAAAGTTTATTTAGTTTAAGAAGCAGGAGAATTTTCTCAACCCTTAAATTATTAAAAATATGAAATAAAATTAAACCTTTCAGTTTGTCAGGAAAAAAAATCAAAATTCATCAAATCTGGAGATTTTTTTTTCCAGACAGGAAGTGTAGCGAAAGTTGTAATTTGAAAAGTAACTAGTAACTAAAGCTGTCAGACAAATGTGGTGGCGTAAAAAGTATATTTACCGCTGAGATGTAGCAGACCAGAAAAGTTGCATAAAATGGAAAAACTCATGTCAATTAAAAGTAGGTCAGTTTATATATATATATATATATATATATATATATATATATATATATATATATATATATATATATACATATATATATATATATATATATATATATATATATATATATATATATACAGCAGTTGAGTAAATTTACATAGTTACATTCCAACACTGTCTCTTCGACCTTCTTGAAGTACTTTGTGTTTAATCAAGTTACCACACAGCTAACCTGTGCATTAAAGGTGCTCATGGGTCGACTAGCAGGATTTACCTGGCAACCATAACCAAAACCCAGGCCAGTGACAACTAGCTTTGAAACATTTTTATGTAAATGAAAAGCCAACAAGAAAAAGAAAGGCAATTGTTTTGTTAGTTTAACTGATAAATTGTTTTAATTGAGGCTCAAATGTTAGACTTGCACTAGAAAGCTACTCAAAGGTCCACACTCATCTATCTATCTATCTATCTATCTATCTATCTATCTATCTATCTATCTATCTATCTATCTATCTGACAGTAACATCTTTCTGTCCACTAGTGCTGCAGTGTCTCTCAGTGTTGTTCAGTGTGTCCAAGGGGGCAAAGTCCAAAGCATCAGCCCCCAGTGAGATATTATCTACCCATGAGTCCGTTCTCTCTACACTCCTGCTCCCTCGGGTCCTCTGTTGATTCATATTTCTGCTTTTTCCCTCCACAGACAGGGACACAGGGCTGCTCCTTTTCCTCTTCCAGGTCTGGCAGGGGAGGCTGATGCTCCCTGAAAGAGAAGACAAGACAGAGAGACTCAAAAACATGTGTTTCCTATCTATTTTCCCTGTTGGGAGGAATAGTTTGGATTATTTACTTGTCCATAGTCAGTGTAGTACCTACAGCAGATGCTAGACAGGATCAGCCATATGTAGAATATTTTCACTGCTTAAAATTTGTCGCTAAACAGCCTTTTGTGATGGGAAACTGCCATTATATAAGTCAGATATTGCTCTCTCCAAACTTCATGAGCAATTACCTCATGAAAGAGTCTACCTCTGCCTCGATCTTTTGGTTTGTGACTTCGGAAAAGCAGTTTGGATTCACCAAAGTCACAGAATAATACAAACAAATCAAAAGATTGAGGCAGTGGTAGACCAGCAGCTCCTGTGTTCTGCTTGGTGAAATTACTGATTTTGTCTATAAAGTTTGGTTGGTTTGGAGTGAGCAATATTTGGCTTTTATAATGGCGGTTTCCAGACACAGAAGGCTGCCTGATGGCAAAGTACAGCAGTGAAAATAGGATACTGATATAGATTTTTTTTAGATGAACCTAAGTGGCTAAAATACCTCTTGCCGATTGGCGTCTGCAGTAGCTAATACACTGATTATTGATAAGTGCCTCATACAACCCAACTTAAAATGATATGAACTGTCCTTTTAAGTTTAGTCATGTTCCTTACTTTCATATAAGCTCTCCCTCCGCCCCTGCATCCGCCTCCTATCTGCCACCTCTTGGCCAAACACCATCGCATAGACGTCATTCCTGAACTCCCTGTTCATGATCTGATAGATTAAAGGGTTGATCATGCAGTGGGACTTGGCAAACAACGCAGGGATCAAGGTGACAACAGGTGGAAGAGAGGACAACGGCTGGGGGCTCCTGGCCAGGGCAGACCTGAACATGGCATCACTGGAGGATGTGCTCGTGTTGTTCACTTCGCTCCACTTGTTCTCGGGGCTGTGATAGATTTGTCTGTAATATTCTGTCGTGGTCCAGTTGATCAGCGAGGGGACGTCCAGGATCTTTGCAGCGCACGGAGAACTTGAGCTTGACTCAACCACCACAGTCTGTAATGTCCCCTCCGCCTCTTGGTCAAGCCTGGGAATGAGCGCAGACATCAGAGACACAGCAGCATAGGGCGTCCAGGCCAGGAGGAAGGTGGTGCATACCACAGCGGCCATCTGAAATAAACACAAGGCTTATTTTTTCCTTCAGGATGTGTATCAGGGGAAATTATCCTCACCAGGGTTTACCTTTGCAAGTCTCAGGTCTTTGCTAGAGTGACTGACAGAGGAGGACGGTATAGATGCCAGAGTGCGATTAGATCTGTAGACCTGAAAACAGAAGCAACAGTTAATGCTGCTGTTCTTAGATGTGCTATGTGCTAGGCTTGAATATTTTGAAAAGAAAACCACATTTTGAGGATGGTTAAAAGATGTTGTTAAGGGACCTGTAAAAGTGACATTACATCTTGAGTTAGCTAATGTTAGCTAAACACTACCTAACTGGCTAGCTAACAATAGATGTAGGTTAGCCAGCTAGGTAGCAAGCCTTTTTCAAGTGTACAAAACGCATTAGCTAACGTGAGTTGAAATTGGTTGCTTTTAGAGGTCACTTCAGGTCTCTTCAAAATTTGGTTTCTTTTTCAACGTAGACAGGGAAATGGGAAAAGAGAAAGTTGACCATGTTGCAAAAGGGGGCGAAGAGTCAAATACGACAGTTCGAAAGCACTTTACTTCACCCCTTTAAGGACAACATAGAACTTCCATAGATGTTTTAAAGCCGTGTGAAGATTTTTTCATTTAATGTAGAGCATCCTTTAAACACAAAACGTATAAGTTCTCCTGCCAGGGGTCTCTTTCATTTTAAAACAGTTTTAAAAAGTTTGATGTTGCGTGTGCCTTTTAAGCAACCATCGCTGAAGAAAAACTGTCTGACATGACTCAGGAGTCATGTTAATGGACAAGGTAAATTATTAAAGTTTTATTGACGTTACATTCAGTCATGTTCGCCAGCCTCCTTCCTAACTCGCTGACAAATCCTGTGTTTCACCTGAACTTACAGCAAGAAGCTGCTAGTATGAAATGCACTGTTCCCTTGAATAAATTACATGTTTCTTTTAGGTTTTACCATAGTTGGAAATGTTACATATTATGGCTTTAAATTATTCTGCTTGCATACATTTTTGATGCTGTTGTTGAATGTTTGTCTGCTGCACATCCTCGCTGCCTCGACACATCTGATTGGAAGAGAGTGTCCAGTCTGACTCACCCATCCTGAAATGCCGATTGCACTGTCAGCGTGCAACTTGTGAGCTGTTATTCTGGGTGCCTGTGATTTGATATGACCAGCTGACCACTGTGTCTCTCATGTTTGTCTATTGACGGAGCAACAAAACGTAAACTGTGAATCCGAGGCACTCAGATTGGGACTGGACCAGGTTTTAGCAGCTTGTAGGTATTTTACATCCGGAGCGTCACTGCCTGGTGGGAACTGTGCTGCCGGCAACCGCAAGGTGCTACAGAGGATCACGCAGACGGCCCAGAGCGTCAGTGAAAGTGAGTTTCCCTCAATCCAGGATGTTTACAATAGTCAGTGTGTCAGTAAAGGATCATCAAAGACCCCAAACCACCCCAACCAAGGACCAGCAGCTGCCATCTGGCAAGCAGTACTGCAGCATTAAGGCCTGGACCAGCATGCTCTGGGAGAGTTTTTTCCACCAGGCATCCAGGCTTATGAACAATTAACACTAACAGCCTGTTCCGTGTCTGACTGACACACACGCACACACACACACACACACACACATACAGACGTAGCTGGACATAGACAAATACTTTATAATAGCATCTAAACAATGTTTATAAATGGTTTACAAACAATTAATTATTAAAAATTACGATCATTATATTCCACTTTATTGTATTATTCTTACTAGCTTGGTTTTGCCTGTACTTGTTCCTTACCTGTTTCTTATTGTTGTTGTTCCTCCTATTCCTGAGTTTCCCTGCAGGGATTAATAAAGGTTTATCTTATCTTATCTTATCTTATCTTATCTTATCTTATCTTATCTTATCTTATCTTATCTTATCTTAAATAACATAAATGTTACTAATAATGAGTGAACATAATTCATTATTATTTCATTGTTTGTTTTATGTTTAATTAACCATCGATTTATTAATGATGGTTATTATTAAGTGTTACCAAAAACAACTTCAGTGCCAAACTCTAAGAGGCTTTATGTTGCCTCCATTACCCCTTGTAACAGCGCTTTAGATTCCATATTCTTAAAGAGATTTGCAATTCGCAATTGTGTAACAGACACATAACGAGTCAGTGCATGGCCTTTTGGATTTGTGAGCATCTGGGGCCCCTGTGCTCGTTTGGTTGGTCCCTGAGGAGGTGCTGAATGCACTGCTGTCCTCTACAGTTTCATTTTCAGCACCATCACTAGGGGGTGCCAGAGTTGCATTTTTTTCCTATTCTGCACATAGTGGCTTTAAATCAGTGACTAATGCATCAAAATAAAATAATGACAGGATACAGACACTGCTCCCAGATCCCCTGTTTGTCCTCACCCTCAGCAGGATGGCCAAATATGATGTGATGATGGTGCAGGTCGGAAATCCAAAGCATAACGTCAGGATGAGGAAAATATAGATTCTGTCATTTAGAGACGACCTCATTTTCCACCTTGAAACAGACAGATTTAGTTATAACATGCATGTTTGTCTGCAAATGCACGAAGAATAAAAGTCAAAGAATACGCAGCTGTTTGCAGACTTTAGTGTATAAAGAGTCGGGCATGAAGCAGCACTGAAAAAATCAAATCAGAGATTACCAGTTGACGGTGCAGCTGATCCCATAAGGTTCTGGTCCATAACTTCCAAAGCCAAAAGCAGGCAGTAAAGCCCAGAACCATGTGTAAACCCACAGCAGCGCTATGGACAGACACACATGGCGCCTCTCGATCCATTGACCTGGAGAGGCAAGAAGCATGCAAGCCACTTAATGAACTCAGCAGTTTGTCTATGTGTAACCATAATGTGCACTCAGCCTCATGGGAATTCTTGACATTTGACTTTATCATTTCTTTGACATCAGCAGCTTTAATTGACCTCATCTGTTACCTCAGCACTCACTGAATGGCTTTTCAATCACTCTTTAAATCAATACTTTTGTAAAGGAAAAGGAGCCTCTCGTATAGTCTAGAACGAATTTTTGTGTAAAAACCTGTGTGGCGTTGAAAGTCTGTCACTCCTGTGCGAGTGCACAGTTTAGAGGGACAGTTCAGTCCAAAAATACCTATATCTGTAGACAATTATCTTTTCTCTGGGCTGTGGTAGCAGTTTTGTTGTGAATTGCTGAGTTTTGGAGACATCAGCTGTAAAAATCTCTGCCTTCTGTCCAATATAAAGGAACTAGATGGCACTCGGCCGTGATGCTCAAAGAACAACACAACAATTTGCTTCTGAAGAACCCCTTTTTTGAAGAAAGGGTTTTTTAAGAGTTCTTTGTATGACTTCCATTAAGAACAGCTTTCATTTATAGGACCCTTTTTGGAAGAAAGAGTTCTTCAGAGTTGAAATCTTTGAAGAATTCTTTCATCAAGGGTTCTTTGTACTGTATTGTAATATAAAAGTGCTCTCAGTAGAACCCCCTGGGTGTGTTCTGGATAAATCCCTTGAAATATAAAAAGGTTCCCAGTAGTTGTTGGTAGGACTCTCTGAAAGGGTGCCAAGTGGAACCTTAATTAAAGGTTCTACCAGGCTACAGCACGCCAAAAGTTGTGATGCATGTATTGTGTTTCATCCACTGACTGGAAGGACACTCGAGGGGACACGTTATCAAATTATCTTGAACATTTCGCCACTTCAGAAGGCATTTATCATGTTTCATCTACAATAAGAGCATGCACGAGGGCGCTCAAACGTGGGGGCAGCTGAGTCCATCAGTTAATAGCACTAACAGCTAAGAGTAAAAATATGTACTTTTGATTTTGAGGTGAACTGTCCCTTTAAGTCTGTGCTGGAAGAAGATGTCAGACTTGCCGTATCTTAAGCAGCAGATCTTGAGGCAGCGGTCCACAGAGATGAGACAGGTGGTGAGCAGAGAGCCGATGCCAAACACAAAGCCCTGGATGCCGTACCAAAGGCACCCCGTGTCCCCAAACACCCAGGCGTGACACAGGCTGACAGAGGGAGAGAACTGGACGTTAATCCTCCAGATTAATGGATCATCTCCATCTGTTTCTCACTAATGATGCTGATGTTGTTTGTTAGTATTAGAATCACAGTGTCACCATCACGCTGAAGTCAACCCTGGCTACTTACTGGTTGATGATAAAGTGTTCTTCTGTACCTGGAAATTATGAAAAATGGCGCCCCCAAGAGGCTGAAGCTGAAGTCGCAGAGAGCCAGGTTTATGGTCATGAGCTCTGGAGGTCTGAGCTTCTTTCTTTTCCTACTGTAGACTAACAACACCGTACCATTCCCCAGCACTGATATGATACCTGCAGAAAGATAAGATAAAATAAGATAATTAATCCTGAAGGAAATTCTTGTGCCAAAGATTGATCCAAAATTACAGCAACATAAGAATAATCAGTGGTGGACAAAGTACTGAACCCCAGTACTTCAGTCAAATATTACTCAACTGCAAGTGAAACTTGCTCAGTCAAAATTTTACTCGAGTTAAAATACTAGAGTACTTTAAAAAGTATTCAGAAGTTCAAATTACAAAGTACATTTTATCATATCAATATATTGCTGTATTGTTTTCACAATACATTTAGAGTAACTCTCTGAAACCATCTAATGATGCACTGACTCTAGAAAGACTTTATTACATAAATGCATCAAAATCACTGCATAAAATTAGATTGAAGTCAACTGTTAGGAGTTCTTGAAGTCTGTTAAATAACTGAGATTTCTTTCCGGCTTCAGGGGGAGTATATATATTAATTATGTGGTATTTTTCACCCTGATAAAAACAATCCAACGTTTAAAGTCTACCTGGAATTATTTCTCTTTTTCGAATTATGAGAACATCTTGAGGTTTGATTTTGTCTTTCTCCTGCCGTCGCCTTTACTGAGTTTTATTTGAATGAAAGAGGTAGAGCTTGCTTGCGCTTGATACAGAGCACCTGGATGATGTATTTCCGTTCTTACGTCAGTCCCAGTTGAGAGCGGGTACTGTGATTGGTTTCCTTCTGCGGCCAATTGGATTTTACAAAAGAAAAAACAGAAACAACTGACTTCAAAGCTGTGCTTAGCCTAAAAGTAACTAGTAACAACAACCTTCCTAGAAATGTAGTGGAGTCAAAAGTATATTTGTCTTTGAAATGTAGTGGAGTGAAAGTCATAAGTTTAAAAAAACAAATAAACACTCAAGCAAAGTACGGATACTCAAAAAAAAAAGTGTTTCAGTACAATACTCAAGTAAATGTACTTTGTTACTGTCCACCACTGAGAATAACAACACTAGAATTTCAAATATAAAGTGAAATATAAAAAAATAGTGTATAGATGCAGAAAAACAGTCCAAAATACAAAAAACAACCGAACATAGAAAAAGTAGTATCAGCAGTATGGCGGCATGGTGGTGCAGTGGTTAGCACAATGAAGGAAAATGACACATTATATTAAACGTAATATTGTACGTGATAATAATAATGAGAATAATAAAAACTAATATTGCACATGATATTGAAGCATGATATTAAAACGTAATAGAAAATTAGTATTGTACATGATGAAGATGATATTGCACTTTAAATTAAATGTGATATTGTACAGGAGAAGGATTGTCTTATCTCATGGTGACTTAAAACGTGGTCTTTACATCCTACAAACACCAGCTGTGCATGATTACATGAAGTGTGCTTCAATAAGAAGAAGAAGGCGGCTTCAGGATGGATCAATGAGCACTAGTTCACCTATTTTCCTCTTCATCACTAATCAGCTGCTCTCTGTTCACCCGGGCTCTCCTGTCGCTCCACGGGGAAATCAGCCACTCAGACGAAGCCCGACACAAATTAACACGTTTGACTGTGAGAGGAGAACCTCTGTTTATCTGAAGTTTCATCAATTTGTTGTCCTGTTCAGCTCAACGAAAGTGGTTTGTGTTCTGCTTTTTAATGAGATCATGTTCGATTTGATCGTTTGTGTTAACTACTGAGAAAAAAAGGAAAAGTTTTCTCATTCCCATCATGACTTTGTGTTCTTGTTTTATTCTCACAACACAGTGTTGTAGTTTGATACATTTTTCAGTTTTTAAGGAGAGGGTGGTATTGTAATCACTTTAACACCAATATTCCCATCAAAATGTTCCTTTAAGTAACTTTAAAGAAACATAAATATTTTCTTTTTCACTCTGTCTGAGGTATACGGTCTTATATATGCTGTGTTTACTAACCTCAAATGATTCACGATGATCAAACACTAAGAAGTTAAAAACAGTTTTTTGGCTGACATACACACCACATAAACACTTTGTCTATGACTTTATATATAAATCTGTAATGATATATTTGGCTTTTTTTTTTTTTGGAAACTTGAGATTTTGATCTTGGTTGAAATTTAACCCTCCAGCTTCAGAACTGGACACTGTGGAGGAAACAGACTGCATGGAAAAACTGACTCACTGTCTAAACACCGAAGCAGGGACCCATGAAAACCACTGGGGTAGAAGGACTGCATATAAGACAAAAGATAGTCATGTTCTCAGCAGATGATAATAGATACAGTTACAATAAATAAATAAATAAATAAACAGATGAAAAAAAAAGTGAGTTTGCAACTATGGAGCTGCCACAAGTCAGAAAGCCAGAGGGATAAATCCCCATTATGCAAATGAGCCTGAGACGATTATAAAAGTGCTCTTTTGTTTACCTGTGAAGGTGAGGAAGACAGCAACGGCCAGGTCTGCAGAGGGGGACAGCTGGGACAGGAACAGAGGGTGGATGGACGAGGGGACAAACCTGGAGCCCCCCTGTGAGCCATTGTCCCCCATGGATGAACTGCACTGACCCACGGCAGCATGCAGAGAGGAGAGGCAGCTCCTTCACAAGAGCCACTGACGGACCAAACACAGACAGGAGTAAACAGACACACTGTGACACTTGGACAACCAAACCAAAGGTGGACCGAGACGTCTATCTGTTCTATCTGTTTCTGCTCAGCTAACAAAATCATCTGTCTCTGTATCTGTATTTGGACAGAAGACCAGATGTGGGTGCAGTTTATACTAGAAAATAAATTAAATTGGGAAAAATGTTACATTGCAATGCAGAAACTTTCCATTCTCCATTAGAAATAGGAAACCCTTTACAGTAAACAGTAATAACAGTCGGATCGGGTAGAAGAAATATCTGCTGTTCTTTCTCAAATAATGTATTTGCAAATACATGTCTTTGCCTGATGAAGGTCTAGTATAGAGATGTTGCAAAACGGTTATATTGGAAGTTAGACAGTGTGCCAGAGTCCTTTTGCAACTGTTTTTTCTACTTGCCCCTCATGTAATAAGTGTGTAAAGTGTTGCTTTGTTCTGATTTACAAAAATAAAAATAAAAATATAACCACTGTTGTCTGTTACTGTCTAGTCAATGTTCTTTAGCAAGATTCAGTATTGTGACAAGGCACCTGCGATAATTACTGCAAAAAAAAAAAAAGCATTTTCAAGTTTTGAAAGATTGCGTCACCCCTCTTTATGCCTCGCAGTGGTTTGGTCCACTACCCACAGTGCCAATGTGTGCCCTTTAACTGACAAAATAGTTCACATATGAACTAAGTGAGTAGTGACAAATCTCATGACTTATTCAGACCATTAGGGGGAAAGTGGGAAATATTCATAAATCTATTATTTTCTCATTTATTTACATGCATGCTGTATTTTCAGTCAGCGCTCCTCTGGCAGCAGCACACACGAGACATGTTTATCGTCATTACCAACCCCAGCATTAAATATCTGCTCTTGCGTATTTGTATTCAGGTGACTCTCTGCTGCCAACTACAAAGTGAAAGTGACAGTTTCTCGTGCAGGGGGAAACGTCAAGCAGCGCAGGATTTATTCTGACAACTTTATCCTGGTCTCTTGATGGTTCGGGCTGAAATGTTGACTCAAGTTTAATCTCTCCTCTGCTCTTAATGTGCAGACAAAAATAACTTTAGAGTAAAAGCTCAGGAGCGAGAACAGGACAGTGAGTGGCAGACAGAAGGATTTTAAAGAGCACAACTTTGAGTTTCGAACTGGTATTCATATTACAATACATACTTTTCTATCACTGCTTGTTGGTGCATGTAAACGAAAATAAAAACACGCCACTCATCTCTCTTTCTCCTCACTTTTCAAGTGTTTCAAAGAATTCTCAATCACATAAACGATGGTATCAATAGTGTGGTGGCAACCTTTCTTCCATTCAGTGTTCTTATAATTACCACCACTATTAAGCAGTCCCTTGGCAATAAGCTTGACATAAAAAGAATCTTCTGAGGCAGTAACTTCGTTCAAAAACTTTACTTGAAAAAGTATAAACAAAGGTACAAGATTCTCTTTCAGCTCAACTAGGCTCATCGTCAAAAAACTGTATTGCTCCTTAGGCTGCTTAAACTGGTTTGAGAACTAAGTGGCTGTGATGTCACCTGCAGTGTCATTAAAGGAGCGCTTCAACATTTTTTAAAGGAAAATTACTAAAACAGTATTAGCAATAGCAATAACAATATACATGTCCATATCAGTATCAATATGGCTCTTACATTTCCAGCCCCTAATTGCTTATGCTAAATGCAAAACAATTATCAAATATTATTTAACATGAGAGCCATACAACCTTCAACCTAATATCTGTGGTACTGTTACATGTACATCATAATACACAAAGATGAAAAACTAAATATATAAGCTCTTATTCACTTTCTCAAAGTGTTCACATTGCATGTTTCAGCAGGCACAGTTTGTTTATAGGTCTGTCCAGTACGTTAGTCTTAGTCTGCACACTGACTCGCCTCACTGCACCACTGGAGTCAGGTAATGTCTTTATTACTCGACCCATATTCCAGGAGTTGCGAGGGGCAGATTCATCTATTATCAGTACAATATCTCCTGGTGAGAAGTTTCTCTGTGGTGTGAGCCACTTTTGTCTCTCCTGAAGGAGTGGCAGATATTCTCTTGTCCATCTAGTCCAAAACAGATCGGCCATATACTGTATCTGCCTCCATCGCCGCCGTGCATACTGATCCTCTTTTTCAAAGACTCCTGGTGGGATGTTGGGTTGTGTTTTCATAAGCAACAAGTGATTAGGTGTTAAGGCTTCAACATCATTAGGATCACCTGATGAGTGTGTTATCGGTCTGTTATTGATGATGGCTTCAATTTCACACATGATAGTTTGGAGTCCTTCATCATCTAGTGTCTGTTGCTGTAGCACAGAGTTCAAGACTTTTCTCACAGTACGGATTTGTCTTTCCCATACGCCGCCTTGGTGTGAGGCTGCTGGGGTGTTGAAAATCCACTTGATGCCTTTTTCTGTCATGGTGTTCTGTATTTTGATCTGATCCAGGTTTTCCAATGCTTTGCGCAGCTCTTTTTCTGCTGCAACAAAGTTTGTGCCATTGTCTGAGCGTAAGATTTTTACTTGTCCTCTTCTGCATATAAACCTACGTATGGCGTTGATGCAGGAATCTGTGTCCAGGCTGTGAGCTATCTCAATGTGAACAGCTCTCACAGTGAAACAAGTGAAAATCACACCGTATCGTTTAACAAGACTTCTTCCACGTTTAACCTCAAATGGCCCGAAGAAGTCAACCCCCACGTTGGTAAAGGGTGGCTGATCAGGTAGTAGCCTGTCTTCAGGGAGGTCTGCCATCTTTTGTCTTCCAGCTTTAGCATTGAGTCTTCTGCACACAACGCACTTGGAGATAATCTTCCTCACAGCTGAATTAGCTTGAGGGATCCAATATTTTTGTCGCAGCATTGCCAGCATATAGTTGCGACCACAGTGTCCAACTTCTTGGTGGATGTGTTGAAGTATGAGGTTGGCTACAGGTGAACTTTTAGAGAGGATGGCTGGATGTTTAGCCTCTTGTGGCATTGCAGCTTTATTAAGCCGTCCTCCAACTCTTAGTATACCATCCTGCAACACGGGGTCAAGTTTGTAGATCTGGCTCTTTTTCTTGATTAAAGCATTTGCTCTCAGAGCACAGATTTCTTCAATGTAGTCCTGTGACTGACTTATCCGTATGAGCTCTGTTTCTGCTTCATTCAGCTCTTTCAGTGTCAACGGATGTTGTTGAATTGATTTGAATTTCTTCATGTGCTGTGCAATGAGCTTTCTCTGGTTTTCAGGGTTGTTCTCAGACTGACTGATTGTAGTATCAAGCTCCTTTTTCTTGTTTTTCAGTAGCATTAGAATCTCTTTTAGTCTGAGAAACCATGCAACTGCCTTTTTTAGTCGTTGCCATGTCGAGTAGTAAGAGATAAGCTTGTTGATAGTGTCGTAGCTCTCTTGCGTGCTAGTCATGCTCACTCTGGCACATGTTTTGACTTCCGGGTCTTTTTCTGTTGTCAAATCTTTTTCATCCAGTTGTTCTGGCCACTCACTCTCAGGTTTCAGCAAGAAAGCCGGGCCGTGTATCCAGACTCTGTTCTGCATGAACTTCTTCACTTTGACTCCTCTTGAGCCCTGATCTGCTGGATTTAGTGCTGAGTTAACGTAGCGCCACTGGGTAGGATGAGAATGATCCCTTATTGTAGTGACTCTGTTGGCTACAAAGGTTTTGAAGCGAGCACTTTCATTTGAAAGATATCTGAGGACCGTAGTGCTATCAGTCCAGAAGATGGATTCCTGTAATGGAAACTTAAGTTCTTGTCTCAACATTCTATCCATTTTTACAGCCACGACTGCTGCCGTCAGTTCCAGTCTTGGTATTGTGACGTGTTTCAGAGGTGTCACTCTTGATTTTCCTAGTAGAAGGGAACAGTGTTTTTTGTTTTCATGACTGGTAAGCAGTATGTAGGAAGCTGTAGCATATCCCTCCTCACTAGCGTCAGCAAAATGATGCAATTGTGCTGATTGTGTGGATCCAAACTCTTTTGTTTTGATGCATCTGGGTATGCTGAACTCTGCCAAACTCTCTAAGTCTGCTAACCATTCATGCCATCTTTTTGCATGTTCTCCTTCAATCTCTTCATCCCAACCATGTTTCTTTTTGCACAGGTCGCGCAAGATGAGTTTTGCTGGTAATATGAGTGGTGCCAAAAAGCCAAGGGGGTCGAAGACAGAACTTACTGTAGATAAGATTCCACGTCTGGTGACAGGCTTGTTTTGCATGTTTATCTGGAAGTTGAACCTGTCAGTCTCTGTACACCATTGCACACCGAGTGCACGCTCCATTGGGAGTGTGTTGTGGCTCAAGTCTAGGTCTTTGACTTCAGGTGCTCTTTCGTTATCTGGAATGGACAACAAGACTGTCTTGCTGTTACTCACCCACTTGGTGAGACGGAAACCTCCTCTGTTGCACATGGCTGTGAGTTCTTTTATCAGACTGACTGCCTGATCACTTGTTTCCACTGCCTTCAGGCAATCATCAACATAAAAATGTCTTAGCACAGTGTCAACTGCCTCTGCACTCATAATCTCTTTTGCATCTTCCGCAGTTCTTCTCAGTGCGTAGGAGGCACAACTGGGTGAAGATGTAGCACCAAAAAGGTGTACTTTCATCCTGAACTCTTCCACTTCGCTGTTAAGATCACCCTCCATCCACCACAGAAACCGCAGTAGATCTGTGTCTTCCTCCGGGACCCTCACTTGATAAAACATAGACTCTACATCCGCTATCAGTGCCACTGGATGCTCTCTGAATCTTAATAGGACACCAATGAGGTTGTTAGTGAGGTCTGGTCCTTGGAGCAACTGTTCATTTAGTGAGACACCCTGGTATGTAGCCGTGCAATCAAAGACTACTCTTATTTTCTTTTTCTTGGGATGATACACCCCGTGGTGGGGGATGTACCACACATGACCATCACAGCGACTGAGCTGCTCAGCTGGTATTTTCTCAGCATAGCCTTTGTCAATGATGTCTCTCATGAATGCTACATAGTCTTTATGGAAGTCTGGGTTTCTCTTTAACTTCCTCTTGAGATTGTCAGCCCGCTGCTGCGCCATGCAGCGATTATTTGGCATCTTGACATTTTCATTTCTCAGGGGCAACCTCAGACTGTAATGTCCATCAACTAATTTTGCTGAACTTGAAACCAGGTGCATGAACCTGTGATCATCCTGGGACATTTCCTCTTTTTCCTCACAGCTTCGTTCTGGGAAATCTGTGTTGTACTGTTTCACTAATAGTTCTTCTATTTCACTCACCAGAATGCGATTAGCTGTGTAGCTCTGCAGCTTACCATTGTCTGTTTTTGGGCCGTCGTCTCTTCTGAGAGGTCCGTTGATCACCCATCCCAGGGCTGTTTTAACTGCATATGGCCCTTTACCATCGCTGTTTATGACTTGCCATGGTTCAATGGCTTTTGGGACGTTGGCACCAATAAGTATTCCCACTTCTGCTTTAATACATGGCAGGCGTACTTCTTTCAGATACTGCCATTGTGCAATATCTTTCTGTTGTGGTATGTTTTCTGTTTTCACTGGGATGTGGCTGTGTGTAAACACCTTTGGGAGCTCAATGTAGGTGTTTTCTTCAAGACCACACACCTCAAGATCTGTGAGAACAACACTCTTCATTAACTTGTGACTATCAGAGTTGTCTTGAGCCATTGTGTCAAGAAGAAATTGGGTGCTCTTTCCTTTGAGATTTAGTTTTCTCTGAATGTCTTCAGTGCAAAATGTTGCTGTGCTACCAGGATCTATAAAGGCATATGTTTCCACATATCTCTCACTCTTTCTTGACTTAAGCTTAACTGGTACAACAGCAAGCACACATTCTTCTTCTCCAGCCCCAGTGTTTCCACACAACTCCTGACCCAATGACACATAGGCACTAGACACTACGTCATTCTCAGTATTGTTTTCTTCCATCTTTTCAGAAGCACTGTTATCCTCTGTCTTCACATGGAGTATGTCTGGATGCAACTGAGAACAAATCTGACACTTGAGTCTCTTTTTGCAATTTTTACTAAGGTGTCCAAAGGTAAGACATCCGAAACACAGGCCTCTAGATTTCAGGAAGTCTATACGTCCTATGTTTGTCAGCTCTTGGATTTTATTGCAGACAGAAAGAGGATGATTCTTCTGGCAGAACAGGCAAGGTTTGTGAAAGGCTGTTACAATACCTTTTACAGGGCTGCTTTTCTTTGCAGTTGCCTCCATGGTTCTGTCCTGCACACCTGTAGCAAATGTGCTTTCTCTTTGTCCAGTCTTCCTGATGTTTCTCTCTTTGGTAGCCTTTTCCTTTTCTTTGATGGTTTGTGAACCTTCTGTAACATCTCCAAAAAGTGGATCCAAAGCTACTTTTGCTTGCCGATCAATGAAGTCGACTAGATGAGAAAACCTTGCTCGTCCTCTTCCTGCTTCATGGATCTCAAAAGCAGTTGTTCTCCACTTCTCTCTTATTTTATAAGGAAGCTTCGAAATAACAACCCGCATATTAGTAGGGTTATCCATTTCTTCCATGAATTCAATATCATCCATCGTATTCCTACATCCAATCAGGAAGAGAGCATAGGCACTCAATGATTTACCATCTTCTGATTTGATCTGAGGCCATCTCAAAGCTTTATCCATGTATGCATTTGCTATCTTCAACTCATCACCATATTGCCTCTGGAGTAACTTTCTGGCCTCATGGTAGCCTCTGTCAGCTGACATATGCTCACAGCTACGAACAAGTTCTTGTGGCTCCCCGCTGGTATACTGCTCCAAGTAATACAACTTGTCCTGATGACTGTCAGTTTTGCTATCTACTGCATGTTCAAAGGCTCTGATGAATGATTTGTAAGTGAGAGGGTCACCTTTAAAAACTGGAATGCCTTTAGAAGGGAGATAAGACCTCGTCTGTTGCCTTACAAGCATCTCAGTAATAGCATTTTGCTTCTGCATGACTTCATACAGTCCACTTTCATTGCTTGCTACCTGTGGGTGGTTACTGCCACGAGGTTCATTTGGTTGTGTGTCTGGTGAAGCCTGCACCAACAAGCCAGGAACATATGTTGCATGTCCTCCTGCAGCAGCCTTTGAGGTTAGCATAGCACCATCGCTCTCTTCTTTAGGTCTACGTTGTGAATGCTTCTGTGACTGGTTACTGTGAATGCTTCCTTCATATTCCTCAAACACCTTGAGCTTTGCCTTAGACTCTGCGATAGCCGTATCAAGCGCAAGCTGTTCCATTTTAGCTTTCAGCTGCAGCTTTTCCATCTCCAGTGCTTGCTTCTTTTCAAAAGCTGCTGAACGTGCCATTAAGGCTGCATGCTCTGCTTCTTCCTTCATACGTGCTGAGGACCCAGTAGTTGTTGATGAAGCAACTGAGGATTTCTTTTTATTATGACGACAACTTTTTGCAACTTGAGATATGCTGTCTTCTACTCTGATGTCATCCTGACTAATCTTGCTTCCTGAGTTATCATTTGCACCTTTAACTTCATTTGCATTATTTTTATCTGTAGATTTCTTTCTCATTGCAGCACACCAATTTTCAGTGTTCTCAACAAAGTCTTTCAAAGGTGCTGTTCTTGGTTCATACCAGTTATGCTGATCTGCTTGTCCTTCATCTTCATCCAATAAAGCAACAACTGCAGCATTTATATCCTCAAACTCAGTGTATGCTTTGTAAAAACTTTCATGAAGCAACTCTTCTACTTCATCCACATTTGACTCATCAAGCTTCAAATTATCAAGGTTTTTCATCATGCTTGTAAGATGAGATAATTTACCTCTTCTTGATCCAATGAGCCTGCTTATTTTATCATCCACTGCTTTCTCTGTGGGCTTTGGCGCCCTCTTCTGGTCAGAGCCTTCCATGGCTACAGCACAAACCACTTGACTCAGATTGAGCTTAAAAGCAGTCCGTTTTCCACAGACAAAGTAATTTCCAGAAGTGTCTTCACATGTACAACACTCTTCCTCAAACAGCTGATATCCAAAATCCACTTCAGTGAAATGCATTCACTATATATCTGCTGCGCAGCTCCGACAGGCTCCGACGAGCAGGCTCTTAACGAGGTAATTGAAGCAACTTGACTGACTCCAGCCTGTTAGCTTTCTGTGTGTGAGCTTACTTAGCAGTTGAAAACGTATTGCAAGGCATCCACAGGCTTACGTTTTTCCAATATGAGGGCTTGTGTCGATTCCTCATCCATGCAGAAACGGCTTTAATCCACATTAATCCGTTCTTCTTTCCGTCATGAGCAGAGTTTTTTGACTCAGATGTGGTGGCAACCTTTCTTCCATTCAGTGTTCTTATAATTACCACCACTATTAAGCAGTCCCTTGGCAATAAGCTTGACATAAAAAGAATCTTCTGAGGCAGTAACTTCGTTCAAAAACTTTACTTGAAAAAGTATAAACAAAGGTACAAGATTCTCTTTCAGCTCAACTAGGCTCATCGTCAAAAAACTGTATTGCTCCTTAGGCTGCTTAAACTGGTTTGAGAACTAAGTGGCTGTGATGTCACCTGCAGTGTCATTAAAGGAGCGCTTCAACATTTTTTAAAGGAAAATTACTAAAACAGTATTAGCAATAGCAATAACAATATCCATGTCCATATCAGTATCAATATGGCTCTTACAAATAGTTAACAATTACATAGATCAGATGTTTTTAAAAATCTGAGACTGTGGGCCCCCACTATCTCCCCCTGCTTATTTTTAACTGGCTAACAACTTTGGCTGGGAAAATATAAACACAGGCTCATGGCACAGTGGCAGCCAGTAAGACAAACTATATAGAAATATAGCCAACCTTCACGCTGACGGTCTTATTTGCTTATGAAGGTCATATGAAGGCATCAGATATAAATCAAGACAGTGTCATAACCAGTTAAAATCTTCCTGTAGTACCTTTAAAGAAAGAAAGTAGAAGCAGAAGTGTTGAACATGCAGATATTATTTAAATTATTTTCAAGACATAATTTTTCTTCACTTTTAAAATCATGATAAATACAGCATCATGGCCTTTTTATTGTGATATTATCGTACTTTGAGTTTTTGGTATCCTTCTATCTCTACTACACCATTTTCCATTTGTTGTGTAAGTTTATTATCTAACAACATGGGAGTCATGGGGGTGTCTATCTATATGTTAAAGCAGTGTTTCCCAAATCTTTTTTTCTGGGGACCCACTTTCAAAGAATGACAGGACATCTCATTGGTTTTATTTCCTCTCATCTGGAAAACGATATTAAACATTTTAGACTACTGAATTATAAGAATGTAATTAAGATACTACTAAATTTCTTCCATCGTCTTTTTATTTATTTGGCAACCCAAATAAAATCACCTGTGGGTCCCCACTCAGTGTTTGGGAGTGACTGTGTTAAAGTAACCAGCATATTGAGATAAATAAATGACTAATTATAATAAATAAAGGCTTGTGATGATCCTGTTGAACCAGCGGCTGCAGAGAAAAAGGAACGAGGGCTCCTTTCCATCATTTGCCTTTGCAGGACTTTAACATTTAACCCTCTGATGATCCCAGCAGGTGGTCAGCTGAGGCTCATGAGTGTCTTTTGGCAATCAGCAGTATGATATACACACAGTCACATTACAGCAAAAGAGAGGATAATTAAACAGAACAGACGTAATCAAAATTCTTCTAAGCGGGGATGGCTCCCCTCCAAAAGCTTCTCTTTTTTTGATCATGCTGTGTTTTTCCTGCAGAAAAATCCCCATTATAAAACAAGCATCAGTACTCACCGTCCTCCTGTCTGTCTGTCAGTCTCTCAGCTGGTCTTTACAGGAAAGATCTCCTCTTATATTCCCATATAATCTTAATCTGAACCCTCCCGCTGTAAATCCATGTGGCATTTCTCTGGAGAGAAAATTTGCTGTTTGACAATCTGGCTCAGAAATGATCAGCAGGAGGCACGCAGGAGAAACTGTGTGTGTGTGTGTGTGTGTGTGTGTGTGTGAGAGACAGAGAGAGAGAGAGAGAGAGAGAGAGAGAGAGAGAGAGAGAGAGAGAGAGAGAGAGGGGTGGGGGTATTTGAGAGTGTTTAACCTCCGTCCTGCCTTGTCTCATCTCTCCTCTCTGCATTGTCTTTCTTTTTTATCCACTGAATTCAATCAAATCCACACATCAATCCTCTTACACAACACTTTAATTATGATGCTCACTGTTGCAAGGCTGGAAGTAACTAATTACAAATACTCAAATTACTGTAATTAAATGGTTTCTGGGGTACTTCTACTTTTATGAGTAGATTTTCAAGTCTGTACTTTAACTTCTACATCGTGCATTGTTTTGTCTGACGGAGCCATTTGTTGAATACAAAAAATTAAAGTTAGACTCAAAGTGAGTAAAAAAAATTGGGAAACAAATCTGTTTTGTATCTTAAAAATTATTAATAATTAATCAGTTGTTAGTGTTTCCTATTATTGGCCAAGGAAAACACACAAAAAGTTCCAACTTTAGTTTGGAGAGAGATGTATTCTGTACGGTTTGTCTAATACCAGTACTTTTACTTGTAACTGTGTAATATTTTATATTTTAATAAACAAGAAGACATAGAATTGATTTGAATACATATGAGCCTTCACATGTCAACTAATCAGGTGATATGGAAGATTGTATAATAATTTAATGCCATTTTAGCCCATATTAAATAAATACAACAATGACAATGATAATGACAATAAATATTGAAATAAACATAAATATATAAACAAGTCACAATAGTTCAATGAATAAATAAATACCATTTAAAAAAGAAGTACATTTTTAAAGGACAAGTTTTATTTATTGCAGAATTTATTCCTAATCTGATTTATTTATGTATTTATTTATTTATAAAATGACATTTCATAATAACAAGAAGCTAGTTGTACTCCCCTTTATGCTACTCACAAAAACATTAATTACATTTAAATATTTTATACAGTAAAAAGGGGTGAATAATTAATAAATCATTAAAATAAAAATATTTTTCATCATGGAGTGATGAGGATGAGTTTAGCCTCAGGAAAAAAAGCTGCTCTGAGAAATACTATTGAGATTTATAAATAATCATTACATGGATTTGTTGAATACTCATTTTACAGTCAACACAGTTCTGATCATAGACAAATCATTTTTACATCAATATTTGTGTCAAATTGTTGATTAACTTTTAAAAAGCAGCTTTGCAATAAGTGGGAAAACATACAGTGAACAGTCATTATTGTAAATCAGACCCCTTCAGACTGATTCAAGACCCACTGACTCTACGTCATCCCTTACATATGTGCTTCAATTTGACCCAAACTGAAGAAATTACTATTATTTCTCCCATTTCTGTGGTTGGACCTGACTGAAAAAGACTCATGTCAAGCTCTGAACTTCATCCAACAATTATTTTTTTTACTGTAATGCTGTTTATAACAGGAGCTTCTTGTGTATGGAGTCATAGTAGTGCCATAAAAAGAATAAGAACATAAATGTAGAAATACAAGGACAAATAACAAAATATAAAAAGACCAATTATAAGCATTGTCATTCATATTTGATTATTTGTTCCCGTATACATTAATTTATATATACTTTTAAAAGTATGTAGTTTTTTTGCATTTAAATTGCACTATTTTTTCAGTTGTTTTTTAATATTTATTTTGATATGTGATTTATTTATCATTATCGTTTTATTTTTCCTTATTCTTTTCCTATTGCTCTTGTTTTTCCTCTTGTTTTTGCATCCAGAAGATTCATGTGTTCAGGAAGATATGCTCGAGCCAGTTGAACGACAGCTTGGCCCTGCAAGGAAAAGCAAAAGTAATAGGGAAAAGAACAAGGAAAAAAATAATGGATACATGAATGACTTAAAAAAAAAATGAAATATATAAAGAAAAAATAGAGTAATTTATATGCACAATGAATATGAATAAATAAATACAGAAATAAATGAACAAATAAATATGAAAATACATGAAAATGCTTATAACTATTCTTTTTTTCACAGATTTATTCTTCTTTGTGGTACTCCATACTTAGATGGGTTCCACTGGAAGAATTGTGAATTGTGATTTTTTTTTTTTGTCTTGATGTGTTAGAACTAAAAGTTTGCTGTAAAGCCGTCAGTATCACGTAACTCTTCGCCATTTCAATTAACAGGATCTTTTCCAAGAACTCATGTCTTCTCCTCAAGCAGCTCCCTTCACCAGTGATTCAGACATTTTGTGAGAATAAATCCTGTGCAGGTATAAATCATTAAAAAACATTCATACTGAACCACTGGCTTTTTGTCAGTTTTTGTTAGCCATGCTACAGTTCTCCCAGGTACTCAACAGGACTAACAGGGGTAGAAAGGGAGGGAAAAAAAGTAAAAATTGATCATGTGACCGTTCTGTAAAAGCTTTACGGTGGTGCAAGAATCGATCTGAGCAGCCAAACCTGCAGAAATGATGTTCCGCAGTCCCACCTAATGAAGAGACGGAGGACTTAAGAGCTGTGGGTGTATTCCCACGGGAGGAAACTAATCAGATATATGGATGATACCTCATGAAAGGGTTTGCTAAAGTCACTGACCCACATGAGAATTCATCCACAGAATCAGATAAATGGATAGATACCGCTGGGAAGAGCCATGTTACGAAACCATCTACGCACTAAAATAAGACAAATGCTGGAAAAAACATTTTAAAAAATACTTGTAATACTGGCAAAACACAAATGAATTATTTTTTTCAAATCAAGTTAACAAGTTATGAACACAGCTGCTTAGCTGGTTTTGTTCAGTGAGTTTGCAAAAACTTAAACAACACAATTTAACTAATTCAGATGAACCATTTTATACCTAACATAATACATTATTTGATCACAAAATATAATTTTGTCTTGCGTTAGACTTCACCTTCTTTCCGGATCACCAGGAGAAAATGGTGGCTCAACTGCAGGAGGAAAGATCTGGAGAAGACGTGGATGTCATGCCGTCAGACGAACAATAAGAGAAGAAGAAGAACTTAGGTGCTTTTACTGAAATAAGAGTCGCAGGTCAAAGGTATTGAATGTACCTTCAAGTTGTTATAATCCACAAAAATACACTGCCATCACCAACTGCCAAAAAAAGTTGGGACCCTGCACTGGTAACGATGTGGATGGTCTTTTTCCTCTTTAGGACACGGCGTCCATGATTTCCAAAAACAATCTGAAGTGTGGACTTGTCAGCACACTTTTACACTTTCTGTCAGTTCATCTCAGATGAACTCAGGCTCTAGAAAACTCTGCAGCTTCTGGGTGTTATTTAGTTTTCACTTGGCATGATGGAGTCTTAACTTGCATTTAGAGATGCAGCGTCAAACTGTGTTTACTGACAGGTTTTCCAAAGAAGACCGCGTAGTATCATTTAAACAATTACGTGGGTTTTTAATACGCCGTGGTCCGAGGGGTCAAAGGTCACAGGGATTCAGTGTTGGTTTTCAGCCTTGTCTGTTGCTTGTACAGATTTCTCAGTATTCTCCGAATCTTTTAAGGATCATGTGGACTGTAGGTTGTTGTGAAATCCCTGAATTCCTCCCAGTTTTGTGTTGAGAAACTTTTAGAGTATTTGCCTACACAGATTCACAAAGTTATGAACCTCCGTCGATCCATGCTTGTGAACACCTGAGCCTTTCTGAGGACGCCCCTGTAATACTCACCTGTTGCCAGTTAACACGTCTTCCTTGTAAAACATTCCTAACAGGCGTTTTTTGGACATTTTGTTGCTCCTGTCCAATAAAGTTAATCGGTTTGAACATTTAATATCTTGTCTTTGCACTGTATTCAGCTGAACACAGAAATGATTTGCAAATCATTCTGTTATTTATGTTTTACACAGCGTTACAACTTTTTTGAACTGGGGCTGTACTACTAAAATGTTTTTTTGGTTTTTTTTATAGTGTCGATATTAGATTTAAGGAAAGAAATCTCATGGAAGGGTTTGCTAAAGTCACTGACCCACATTCAGAATCCATCTGCAGATATCAGCATTAATCCCACTGGAGCAGTTTTTCTACAGATTAGTGACAAAAGAGCAAAAACGAGGACGTGAATCTCACAAACAGAGGACTTTATTCCACTACTGACTGCAGCACTTCAGTACTACAGACAGACTCTCACACCTTCACTCCATCTCACACAAGAACAGAACAGGGTATTTAACAAATACAAAAAAGTAATTGGTCACCAATTCGAATCTTTTTCATTTGCTTTCTGTGGGACATTTCCTCAGGCATCTAATGGGGGGGGGGTGAGTCGAGGATCTGATGGAACCGGGCAGAGTCACAGATAATACAACATCTTATTGTAAATTTACAACTCTGGTATCGGGAGAATGTGGGTGATGTGGCGTAGTGCAGTGACGGTTGGCTTGCTGGTTTGGTTTACTCCTTGGAAGCCATGTGGGCCATCAGGTCGCAAACACGGTTGCTGTATCCGAACTCGTTGTCGTACCTGTCAAGAAGCAAGAAAAAAAAAAAAAAGGAGTCATCATCATCGCCACTGAAAATAGATATGAGGTACTGAAAATAATCCAAGATGGAGGCGTACCATGAGACCAGCTTGACGAAGTGGTCGTTGAGGGCGATGCCAGCGCCAGCATCAAAGATGGAGGAGTGGCAGTCGCCATTGAAGTCTGTGGAGACGACCTGCGGGAGAGCGAACAGAGAGGACGCCGCATTTTAACGAGAATACTGACTGACAAACGGTTTAAAGGCCGGTGATAAGAGAGAGAGAGAGAGAGAAACACAAACCTGGTGCTCTGTGTATGCCAGAACGCCCTTCATGGGTCCATCAGCTGCAGCCTTCACAACCTTCTTGATGTCATCGTATTTGGCCTGTTGAGAAAAGAGATCGTGTTCCAGTCAGACCTAAGTCTTCACATGCACTATGTTGAGCAATTATTATTCTAACAGGAGTAAGAAGTGCGTCTGTTGGGGACTATTTAACTCACGGGTTTCTCCAGACGGACAGTCAGGTCAACCACGGACACGTTGGGGGTGGGGACACGGAAGGCCATGCCGGTCAGCTTGCTGTAAAATACAGAAATAAAGAAGGTAAACGTCACAAACTAAACTCTCTCTAATGTAAACTCTACTTCTGGTCATCGGTCGCGCGTCTCTGGAACTGACCCGTTGAGCTCGGGGATGACCTTGCCGACAGCTTTGGCAGCACCAGTGGAGGCGGGGATGATGTTCTGGCTGGCACCACGTCCGTCCCTCCACAGCTTGCCGGAGGGACCGTCCACAGTCTTCTGGGTGGCAGTGATGGCATGAACTGTGCTCTGATGGACACGGGGGAAGAGGATGATTAAACGTGGCTTAATGTCGCCTATAACTTTGTATTGTTATGTTGGCGTTCTGAGCAGTTTGTTAATCTGCTTTTAGGGGCCGTTTTTATCATTTCTCTGCCAGATTGTTCCCAAGCGGAGTGTTTTAATCCTCACCATCAGGCCCTCAATGATGCCGAAGTTGTCATGGATGACCTTGGCCAGGGGAGCCAGGCAGTTGGTTGTGCAGGAAGCGTTGCTGCAGAGAGGCAAAGTAATGGCATCAGTGAGGATTTTCAAAATAAAATGCAACATCTCAAAAAAGCTTTTGTTTGACAAATGCATGTCCAACCAATAGCAGACGCATACCGATTGAAATGCGCAATTAAAACTTCAGATTTAAATTTTTAAATTTAGTATCAAAATGCCTAAATGACTTGACGCTCCAATAACTCAACTGTGCAATATATACACAACATTGTTATTTATACCATTTCATATTGTAGGATGATGCACAGTTTGTACATAATCCTTACATTTCTTTATTTTGACATTCCTTATTTGCATGTTTTCATTAGGGAACATTATTATGCATAACATTTATAAATTTATTGTCCATTTTCTTTTATACATTTTCTATTCTTGAAGTGAGTATCTGCAACATGACAGGAACTTGATCCACTCTGGGGTTAATAAAGTATTTCTGAAAATTTCACATTTAGAAATGTTTTCTTTTCAGTTTCAACCCACTGAAATGCACAAAAACATCTGTAGAAACTTTCTGATTCTTACCTGACGACTGGGAGGGACTTGTCGTACTTCTCGTGGTTGACGCCCATGACGAACATGGGAGCGTCGGCGCTGGGTGCAGAGATGATGACTCTCTTGGCACCGCCCTTCAAGTGAGCCTGAAATGTGTTGGGAAATAATATTTAATCGATGTGCTTTTTTTTTAAGGCCATTTGCACGTCACATGTCGTAATTGTTTTACATGATGGTTTTGTCAGGAGTTAGGGAGAGGATTGAGCACGTACAGAGGCCTTCTCGATGGTGGTGAACACACCAGTGGACTCCACCACGTACTGGGCACCAGCCTGACCCCATTTGATGTTAGCGGGGTCCCTCCTGAAGACAGACGCGGAGAGGGAAGTGACGACGTTAGCCTCACAATTAATGCTTACACAGTTTCGAGCCTTTCGAGCCATAATTAGGCATAAAAATGTATGTGTGTATTGTGTGTGCATGGCTCATTGAAATGGCATTTGTGGTCACTGAGCAGATGTGTGAAACATCAGCATTAATGTAGATTTTAGGCACTGCAAACATCTGTACAGTGGTGGAGGTATTTAGCAAACTGACAGGACTTAAAGTAAAACCTTAAAGACCCCATATCAGAACAGTTGTGGAGGCAGAACAGCAGCTTCAGACAATAAATGACAGCATCTGAAAAGCAAAAGTTCTTCCTTCTGCTAACATGCGTTTGTGAAACTGTAATTAAATAAATTCTTTCTACATTTGAAGCCTGATAAGTGAACTCACTCGTGGAAAACGGTGATCTTGTGTCCGTCGATGACCAGCTTGTCACCCTCAGCCTTGACCTCGCCCTTGTAGCGGCCGTGGGTGGAGTCATACTTGAACATGTAGACCTAAAGAGCAAAGGTTTTTGTTGGGTTTTTTTTAAAAAGTCAAATTACAGCAGCTGACAAAAGCATGAAAGATGATATTTGAAATTAAGTTAAATATAAAGATGATTAGCACCACAAAGTCAGTATATATTATGTAATGTAGATTGTGCATGGATGAAAGATATTTGTCATTATACAAAATGGTTGTATAGTAAGACTTTGATTTAGTTCCCTCTTTGAATAAACTGGCTCAAGATTAAAAAAAAATATAAAAACAATGTCAGGAAATGACAAATATTTTAATCTATTTAAAATGAATTATTATCATCCTTCTCAGACTTTAATATAAGTTTCTAAACTTCAAAAGGAACTGAAAAAGCTACCAGCCATCAGTCGCAGTTTATCTAAATTTCCAAAAAATGTGGCTAATGCCTGGTGTTGCTTTCAAATCCAAATCCTTCATTCTTCATCTCCTGCACTTACCATGTACTCCAGATCGATGAAAGGGTCGTTGATGGCCACAATCTCCACCTTCTTGGAGGTGAAACCAGCACGGGTCACCAGACGACCGATGCGGCCGAATCTGAAAAGTAAAAAATAGTAAAATATCTGAAATTTTTTTAAAAGATTGCAGTGTTTATACAGTTTTACAGCCATTTTATTCACTCATTTCTAAGCACAAAACCACATTTATTCTGTTTATGCGTTTTTTAATTTGACTTACTTTGGCAATGTACATTTTTTGTCATTTAACTTTTTTTTTTTAGCTTTCTGTTGTTTGTCACACTTGCTTCAGCAATGTAAACACCCGTTTCCCAGGCCAATAAAGCTCTTTTGAATAGAGTTTCGTAGTCCGGCCTCCAGATGGTGCTGTGACACCACCTAACTCTGATCAAAGCCACTGGTCATGTCTCAGAATCACAGAGGTGTGAAGCTCCAGATGCAAATAATCATTCAAATGTGCAAAATCAGGGTTTGCACAGTCAGTTCAAACCAAGTGTGGCCTACGTCACATCAGTGTTGTTGTTCCTTCCATTGTGCAAAATACAGAAGTGACCAGGAGACCTGAGGCCTCAGCTGACAGAAGGCCAAGGTTCAGGAGGAGGGGCTGAGGGAGGTGTGCGTTACCGTCACACTCCTCTCTCTCTGCGGGGCTAAAGTCGAAATGAACCTCCTAATGTGGTAATCCTGGTGACGGCAGAGCTCTGTTTGATCAAGAGGCCGAGTTACTTTTTAACTGTGGGTCCAAAATCCTGGTACAGATAGGCCTACACTATGAACTGTTCTCAGACACTGGGGCAGGAGGACGAGGGGCGGGGAGATAAACCCCTGATCCACGATACGGATTGCAAGACTTTAACGTCACATTATGTCTGAACGTTCAATAATATTTAAGTTACGCAGGACCTCTTTTACTTGATGCAGACGGCATAAGAACAGCCCACTGTTGAATGACCCCCATGTCGAAGCCCGCGTCGTTATCAGCTGAGGGGCAAAGCTCAAAGCTGGGTGGTTGTCCACAGGTTGCTATGTGTGCATCTGTGCATGTCCTCCATTACAAAACATTCTGTAGTGACTATTAATTAATCACAGACAGACCTGCAGTTGTCTTGTGCTCAGAACACTGGTTTAATCATTTAAAGACAGTCAGATAAAGACAGTTTTTATCAAGTGGTTTCGTCATATTGAGGGCTATAAATCCTTCTGTTTCTTCTGAAGCGTCCGACAGTTTCAAAACACTCAAACTAATCTGTTATCAGCTTAAAGCAGGAAGTTTTTAGTTTGTTATGAAAGTCAGACCATTAGCGAGAAGATGGACTATTTCTGTGTAGTTATTCTTAATGCCCTTCTCTTGAAAGGAGTCTGCTCTTACATTTTTCCAGGCAGAGTTACAGATGAGTGAGTAGCATATTAACTAGTTAAAAGTAGGAGGTTTTTATTTAGATAATGTCATTTTTGACATCATGTGGTCATGATGACAGAAAAACACTACTGCTTTTGTCCACAGGGGGCTCCGAAATCAACACAATATTCCTTGTAGTAACTTTTATCTTTCAACTGTCTTTAGTACCAACAAACTACAGACTTGTATGTTTATTTGCACAATTTTATTTCAGCATTAATGCCATTTTTAAATTCAATTTTACACTTAATTTAGCATCGTTTGAACCATGCTTCGTAACTTTGGAAAATATGCTGCATAATACAGATTATAATCTGTATTATTAATAATCATCATCATCATCATCATCATCACAGTCTGAATCCTTATGCTGTTATGAGGTTAAATTACTGCATTCATTCATTCATTCATCCATCATCTTTGTACTTTCTGTTCCCTCTTGATTTAATGCAATTCAGCTCATCTTTCACTGAATTATTTGTAAGCCTTTATTTACTTCAAATTCATGCACTTAAAACTAAGTGTGTTTGTCCATGTATCTTTTCTAATAATTATTTTATAATGTCCAAAATAACCAAATAAGCTTTAAGAAGCATGGATGGTGGAAGAAGGTCTAAGATCTTTTACTTGAATAAAAGTAGAAATACTAAACAACAAAGTCAGTTAGACATAAAAGTGCTGAATTCAAATATTACCCAAGTACAGAAGTAATATTAGAAAAATGTCCATAAAGTAAAAGTCAAAAGTAAAAGTACTCATCATGCAGAACGCCGTTTTTAAATCACCAACAAATAACATGTAAGAGCATTTTAATTTTGTAATGCATCAAGGCTTTGTATTCCACTGGGTAGATTAGTAATGTAAAAAGTAAGTTTCAGTGAAATAAAAATAAATGTAGGAGAGTAAAGGGTACATTTACCTCCAAACAGTAACTCAGAAGTGTTAAGTAGCATAAAATGTAAAGTACAAGTATGTCAAAATTATGCTACTTGAGTAAAAGCACTTAGTTACTTTCCACCACTGCAAAACAGTTTGAAAACTGATGCAAGGCGACCATCACATTAAATCACAGTTAAATGTGGCACAGATGATAGAGGTGTGACTGTGGGGGTGCAGAAGCTGCACAGACTGACATGTTCAAGTTGAGTCAGTGTTGCTTAGTTAGTCGTGTTAATAAAGGGGATTCTGGTTGATTCTCTGAGCTGAGTGGGAAAAAAATGAGCTCTTACCCATTGATACCGACTTTGACCATTTTGCCTGGGTTGTTTTAGTCCTCTGGAGGGAGAAATGAGAGGAGAGAATTAAGAAGAGGAGGAACAATGCGTCCAGTTAATATTAATGCACCAACATTTATGAGGCCATATATTAGCTTTCACTTAATGACAGTCTCTAAGGTTGTACATTGAGATAAGCAAAGAGTTTAAATGAACATGCACAAGTATTCCACTGATAAGCTATCTGGGACCACAGTTCAAGTAAGTTTCAACCAGAACTTGTCCTACAAGTGTAAACCCTGCTAACAAAATAAAAAACAGTAAATGCAAAAGCAACTCGTGAGCAGCCAGAAATATACATTTAAAACAGATCTGGAAAGCTCCTTTAACTTTCTGAGCAAATGGACTTTAAAATGAGGCCCAGTGAAGCCTGAGCAGATTGTCTCAGGTGATTCAGATCAGATCATTGAGTCATGCAGCCTGATCCTGAGGCCCTGCAGGTTCCTCGTCCTCTCTCATTCAGATCGTGTCATTATTGAAGGTATTTACCGTTTGTGAGACGCCTCAGTCTGCCTTGCGACTCCGGGTGTGAGTGGGGAAGAGCAAAGTTTAGCTGTGTGTTTTTATGATTAACCGGAGTTTAAAGCCACGCCCCCCCTCATAGGTCACTGCTCCTCGCCCCGCCCCCTCTGAATGTCAAGGTCGTCAGCATGCAAGCTGGCTTCTGCAACTTCATGTGAGTTAAAAAAGCCTAGAAGTTTCTCTCTTATCTTTCTATTTCTGCTGTTAATTATAGGCCCAAAACTCTGAAATGTGTTGTGTGGATTCACATTTTTTTTCCAGGATTATCAGGCCAGTTTCCACCTTCCTCATCAGGTAGTGGTCTGGATATGGATACTCAGATATTAAAGTCCTCAGAGAGTGCACTGTAAACAGAGAGGGGTCCCTCACTGACCTTCTCAGTAAATACAGACACACAGAGACACAGAGGATCAAATCTCTGTCTTCCTGACTGTGACATTTAATGTCCAAAGACCATGACCCTTCACTTTCAGACCCTTCCTCTGCCTCTCCATCTCCTCAGCAGAAGTCAGAGTTGAATCTCGGTCACTGGACGTGAACACATGATCGTTACGCATGTGCAGAGGAGGCGTCTTCAGTCTGTTTGAATCCATTTATGCAGTCGAGTTGTTGCTTAGTCAGCTTATATAAGAATTACTAATTCTAACTTGTGTGTTCCCAAACTTTTTGATGTCAAAGACCCCCACAGCAGATACACATTAGACCACAAGCCCCTAATTTGAGAGGATTTTGTCTCAAGTAATCCCCTCTGAGTTTTTTTTTTGTTTTCTTTTAATTTTTAGATTTAAAGATAAATAAAATCTGCAACATAACATTTTAATTGTAATTTCGCAGTAATTTTGCTACAACATAATGCTAATGTTATGTCACTGCAATGTAAAGTTTCAAGTGTAATGTTGCAGTAACGTTGCTGCAACATAATGCGGCTGCAATGTGACATTTTAAGTCTAATGCTGCAGTAACATTGCTGCAAAGTAACATTTTAAGTGTAATATTACATTGCTGCAATGTAATGTTGCAGTAACATTGTGACAGCATTACACTTAAAACATGCTGCAGCAACGTTACTGCAACATTACACTTGAAACTTTACATTGCAGTGACATAACATTAGCATGCAATGTTGCTGCAGCATTACACTTGAACATTCTGTTGCAGCAATGTTACTGCAGTATCACATTGCAGTGACGTTGCTGCAGCATTACACCTAAAAAGCCTGCGACAGCAGTGACATTACTGCAACATTTTCCCTTAAATTGTTACATTGTAGCGATGTTATTGTAGCATTACGTTTGCGTAACGTTACTGAAGCTTTGTGTTGCAGCAACGTTACTGCAGCAACATTATTGCGATGTAACGTTTTGAGTGTAGTGATGTAGTAATGTCGCAGCCAAGTAACGCTGCAGTAACATTGCTCTAACATAACAAACACATACTGTAGGGAATCTATCATTTTAAGTTGCTTTCAATCCAACTCTATTCCTTCCTTTGTTCTAACAACTTCCAAAAAAATCTGAGTTCCTCCTTTTGCTGAGGACCCCCTACAACCCACTCAAGGACCCCTGTTGGTCCCAGGACCCCAGTTTGAGAACCACTGCTCCAACTAACAGAATCTGAATGCTAAAAAAAAAACCATGTAATTGAAAGACAGTTTCCTTCGTCAGAATAAAAGCGCAGCACTCTGTAATGTGTTGCTGCTGTCTTCTCTTTTATTCATTGTACACAGAAGATGTCAGTTTTCCAAGTTTATTTTGACTTTTCTGTCTGGAAAAAGCATTGGCATTTGAAAGGAGAGTACCTCTTAGGATAATATTAAATGTTAAATCTGGATAATTAGTCTGCCAAATCAAACCAGGAGGTTTATTCCTGTTGGAAAAATTCCCCCTGGCTGCACACTGGGCTTCACCAGCGGACAGTACCGACAGTGAATTGAAACCTTATCCATGCCACGGCCTCTTGTCACCGCAGCAGACCATGAACCCGCAATACATCACATATTTAACTGGGCCAAATATTCACTAGCTCGTGTGTTTTTTACGCCGGCAGATCATGTGGTCAAACATGTTTTGCAGCAGGCAAGCAGACATGTCGCTCTGCACCAGAACTGGTCAGTGCTGGTGTGTTTTATGGCTGCAGTCCAGTTGTCCGGGCATAGCTGAACTACCACAACCCCGAGAGCATGCCTGGCCTCTGCTTTGCAGCTTAAGGTCAAAGAGGGGAAGTAAAGGTCAGGCTAAGATTAGACGCTGGCTGAATGGCCAGCACTTGGTCCATGTTGTACTGTAAATGCTGTCTCATACAGATCTCCACATTACAGCCAAAACTCTACCCACTGTAGGGAGGGATGTGAGCTGCCATGGAATAAAATATCTGAGAATTATTATTCTAGTTCAGTGGAAAGGTCACTATAAGATTACAAGAAAATCTGTAATAATTATACTGTTTTTCATTTCTGTAAATTATGTTATTCGCAAAATGCAAGTCATATTCTTGTTTATCAGAAAGCGAGTAAAAACAAAAATGTATGGATTCCAGTTTGGGGATCTATGCAAACATACCACACATGCAAAATGGCCTTAACTACATTTATACAACTTGTGTCCTGTACTTAAGTCCAGTTCAAAGTCCAGAGGGCAACTCTGTGTGATGAGGGACAGATAAACACACGATGGAGTGAGACTGCCATCTAGTGTCGTGATAGAGACGGGATGTCATGGAAAAAAAAAAAAGTGAGAAAACAACTTCCCTGTTATTTCTGCTCATTTTGTTGACTTTTCACTTCCCTATCAGTGATGTTGAGTCCAAGTTGATTCATAACCACCAAGTGTCACATCGACAAGCTGGATAGATCATAACTTTGCAGGTCAGAGGCCTGAACAGAAAACAGTTCAGGACCCAGTTCTGGATTTTAAAAACTCCACAGCTGTCGACAGATTTATCAACCTCTAGTTAATGTAAGGAAAAAGCAACTGTGGACTAATGCATGATGGAAAGCAATCATTTGAATAGAGTACTGATTAAATGTTTACTCTGAAATTAATTAAATGACTGGACTAATTATTAAGCATTAAAGCCAAAGCTCAGTGTTATATTTTTTTTAATCAGTATTTCCATTTCATATTTTCTACAATTTTGTATTTACATTAATGTTGATATTCACATATAACATTCTATAGAACACAATTAATTTATTAAATATTGTTTGTTTATAACTCAGTCTGTTCAATATAAGCCTACTTATTCTTAGACCAACAGATGGAGCAAACTGGTTTAGTGGAGGGAGGGTGGAAGCACTGGGTCTGGTTGGACGGCCTCTTAGCAAAGTTTTGCTTTGGGCTCCAGGGAGGTCAGGACCGGTTTTGCACCTCAAGGTCCATCTAGAAGCTGTTCTGGAGCTTTCAGTCTTATCGCATGACGTTCATCTGCAGATAGAGTGCAAAAATGTCACGACTTGTAGATTCAGTTTTGTTCTAATAATAATACATTTTATTTGTGCAGTGCTTTAAAACATACTCATATATTCTTTACATGGTAGAAATGGAAAAAAGAGAGCCGTGAGGAGGTTGATGTCAGCGGATCTGAGGTTGCAGGTAGGAGTATGTTGGTGCAGAAGGTCAGTCAGGTAGGAGAGGGCTAGGTTGTGGACGGCTTTGTAGGTGATGAGGAGAATTTTGAACTGGATTATTTGTTGAATGGGGAGCCAGTGGAGGTTTTGAAGTACTGGGGTGATGTGATCTCTGCGGGAGTGGGTGAGCAGCTTAGTTTTGGATGTGCTGGAGTCTTTCGAGGATTTTGGTGGTTGTGTCGTACCGAACGGCACGAGGTGATGAAGGGTTTCAGCAGCTGAGAGGGAGAGGAAGGGGCAAAGATGAGCAATGGTTTTAAGATGAAAGAAGGCATTTTTCGTAATGTGGTTGATGTGGCGTTCAAAGGACAGGGTCTGATCAAAGAGGACACCAAGGTTGCGGAGGTGTGTGGAAGCAGGAACAGTGGAACCACTGATGCAGAGGGAGAAATTGTGGAAATAATGAGAAAGTATACTTGCATCCATAGTATGCATAGAGCCAGTTTGTGTCAGTGGAGCGAGTGGCAGCGGTAATGGATTTGATGGAGACGTAGAACTCAGTATCATCAGCATAACAGTTAAAATGGAAGCCAAGGGAAAGCATGTAGAGGACCGGTGACAGTCAGAGAGGTATGATTTGAACCAGGAGAGGACAGTGGCAGTGACACAGAGGGAGCGAGACGGGAGGATGGCGTGACTGATGGCATCGAAGGTGCCGCTGACATCAATTAAGATGAGACTGTTGAGGCAGTGGGTATCAGAGGCAGAGAGGAGGTCGTTTGTGACTTTGATTAAGGCGGTGTCTGTTCTGTGTTGGGATGTTAAACCGGAGTGAAATAGTTTGTTCGAGTCCAGGTACAATTTGAGCTGGGAGGTCATGGTACATACCAAGATTTTAGATAGAAAGGGGAGATTGGTCTGTAACTTGGCTTTTTGAAGACACCTCTGAGACCTAATACTGATTACGGTATGAACAGTTATGAAATGGACCTCGAGTACACATCTGTTTCCAAGGTTGACAGAACTGTGGAAGTCAACTTTTAGCTCTTAAAGGCCTGGAAAACTCTTCTCAGTCAGCTTCTTATTATGAGCACTGATGTTCTACATGAACATACGATGTCTAACAAAGTTTAAACAGGTTTTTTTTTATTCACATTAGATTTTGGAGTTTGAGGTGGGCGGGACAGTTAGCAGACAGTGATGTCATGCACTTCAGTGGCGTGCACTAATCAGGATTTAGCAACATCTAAATTAAATCCTCTTAGTGCAACTTTCATTTAAAGTGCTCACAAATGTACCTTGAGGTGAGAACATTTGTGTTTTAGATCTTTGCGTATTGCCTCCAAGTTTGCAAGAATTGAGGTCTTGTTGTCAAACTAGGCATATTGCCGGTACAAAGATTGCCAAATGCACGATTTATGATATTTCAATATACATATTTTTTTAAATATTAGGTATGAGATTCTCTGACAAATATGTCAAGTTATTTATTTCCATTTCCCTGAACAACATGTCAGTATTTTTGCCTTAGGAACTTGGCTGTTGAGCCAGAATGAAATGAGTTTTGGACGCAGCAGAGGGTCTTCTCTTCATACATTCAGTTATTAAAATTGGCCACCCGTACTCCAGAACGATGTGGGAAGAAATGTAACTTCCTCCAACAGCTATTGGAAGATTTAATAAAGGATCAAGAGTTAAAACAGATCTGTGGAGCTCCATTTTGAAGGACATATTGAGATGATGCAAGCAACCAGAGAGTCAACAAACTGGGATTCACGTTTGGGACAGAAATGGATGTTAGATCTAAAACTTACACATATCTATGAGCAAAAACAAACAACACAGCAAATGTCAAATCCATTTATTCATGCAAATCATAAGTAAACATAAAAACAAACAGCAGAAATTACAGGTGCCATCAATTTTTGGATATCCAGGCCCTTCACACCTGATTTACCCACAATCCCCAAGCCACAAAATGTCCAAACACTTAAATTTACTGTACGCAGACAAAGCTAGAAACACATAAAGTGCCAATTTACTTTAAAAAACAAGCCCAACAACCAAAGATGATCATTTGATGTAAACATAGCTCACGTTCTAATATTCAATACATGGAATAACCTACAGCTGCTCTGTTAAAACAGCCACGATAGTGTGAAGCGTCTGATCTATGGTACCTACGCTGGATGAAACCACATTAGCAATGCTGCAAGTTTACACCATACTACATGTAGTGTACACGCAACTGCATGTCAACGCCTTTGCATGTGTGTTTTTCACCTTTAATGCTCTAAGAAGGATGTCAACAGTCTTTATTTCCTCTCCACTAACAGCCCAGTCCGCTCATGGAGCCGATCCGGTCCAGTTTCAGCCCAAAGCATCCTCGGTTCCATCCCCTCCGTGACCTGTCTGGCTCTGCTCTCTTCTGATTGGCCAGGGCACCCTTCAGCAGGCGCAGCCAGGGGGTCTCGGCCTGCGTTTGTGCGTCGGCCCATTTTGGGTACTCGGCCGCTTTGACCCCCGAGGAGGAGAAGGTGGACTGCTCCTCTGGCTGGCTGTTCAACAGGTTCTCCAGGTCGTCCAGGGTCAATAGGTCATTGTAGCGCTCCAGAAACTGCTCCATGAACTGCAGGAGCGGAAAAAAAAAAAAAAGATTCAATTTAATTGTCAGGGAGTGTACGAGGGAGAATAATTCAATCAGTGATACATTTCATTACTCCTGCTCTCCCTCCCCTCCTTCTGCACTATTCTCCTATACCCTCAATCCACTCTGAATCCTCCTCAATCCACTTTTTTTCTTCCTTTTCAAGCCCCCCTGCTCCACTTCACCTAGCTCACTCGCTCCCTCCCCCCGTACCTACCTGCGCGGCATCAGGAGAAGGGTGCAGAGCGCGAGCCTCCGTGATCTCCAGGGGTGTCAGGAGGAGCAGAGTGGCACAGAGCAGCACAGGACACAGCATGGCAGCAGAGATGGTGGACAGACAGACGGAAGAAACTGGAGCAGGAGGACTGAAAATACACTGGCTGCAAACACACACACAGAAAATTTAAATTACCTCTGTGAAAACACTAAAACACTGCACATACAGACTGTAAATATAAAGTAATGGTTCTAAAATGTCTGACAGAAAATTATGTGAGAGTTCTTGATTTCTGTAAATACACCAGAATTAGTCAAAAGGCTAGTTTTCATCCATAGCCCCTGATCAGATGTAAAATTGGCAACTTAAAACAAATATAAATTAATAATTTTAATAGTCAAATATATGTTTAAATAATCTTCAGTCTGTGTCTTTGGTATTTTAAAGATATTCAAAATAATCATTCATTTTAATTTATTCGGATGTTTAACAGGGACCATACAAAAGCACCTTGTTACATACAGATGAGCAATGCAACATGTATTTAGAGGATTTAGCCGGAGCCAATCTGCAGCCCCCGTTCCTGGTCAGGCTTTTAAATCTAGAGTAAAAATAGCCAAACACAATCAGGATTAATTTATTACATATTAGCAAATTAGAAGGAGGAGAAGGAAAACTTTGTGCTGTGACAGAAAAGTAGAGAAAAAGTATAAATTAAGTCAAATCCCTTGCAAAAAAATTCAGTGAAAAAATATTTTATTTATTAATATTCAATAACACATTTCCTTATAGTGACTTTCAAATATTTAATGCACACATTATCTGTTTGTCTGAAAGGCATCTTATTAAAATTTGTAACAAACAGGGAAAATAAAGTCACAGTGAAAATGATGTACAGTTAAAGGAGTGATATTTCCATTACCATTGTGTGTGAAAAATAATTCCAAAATGAGAGGATTTCATCATTTCTATGGTAACCTGTCAGTTATATTTATAAGGGCAGAAAGCTTTGTTTTAAGAACTCGCTTTAAAAAGCTCTTTTATTATTCTAATGACACTTTCAGGTTTTAATGGAAAGTAACTGTGGAAACAGGCATTTTCTACCCATGTTTTAATTTGCCTAAAAAATGAGACTGTAAGCAGCTTCATTTGTGCTTGTAACAAAATTTATTTTGATTTGATTCACTGATTGTTCTCTTTGGGAAGCAACTATAAAATAAATAGTGTTACATTAATATGATACTATTTAAAATAAAATGGTAACAGGTACTTATAAAGGTAAGAAAATCAAAACTTTGTGTTAAAACTGTTTAAAAAGCTCATTCATTCTTTTAAAATTGCTTCCAGATGTTGTTGCAGTATGAACTGAGGACGTTTTCTACAATTTTTGTAGCTTTCTTTAAAAACAGACTGCTGCTCCATTTGAGGCTAAAACAACTTTAATTCTAACTGTGATAAGTAACCACTGCTGAAGATAACTATAAAATAGTTTTCCATGAAAATCTAATAATTCAAAATAAATTTGCTGGAGTGCTCACCTGTTGTTGGTTTTCTCTCAGAGCTCTGGGTGTCTTCTGCTCTCACAGACTCTTCTCCATCTCCCTCGCTCTCGGTCTCTCAGCTACCTCTCACTTGTTGGCACCTGCTGGGAGCATCAGTATCTCACTCGGCTAACTCCTCCTACTCCTCGCTCCGCTCTGTGATGGAATTGAAAAGGATGATTTTCCTCCTTTTGCGTCTGTCCTCTTGGCAGGAGCTGAATGTTGGGGCATCAGCTGGGATGCTGCAGAGGTTTTGTAGAGCCAGAGATGCCCCCCCCCCCCCCCCCCCCCCCCCCGCCCCCCCTCCTTCCAATCCCCCACATCTTCCTCCTCCTCCTCCTCCTCATCTTCTTTTCTTTTGGAATGATGTCATAGTCTTGGAAGAGAGTGATTGTCATTGCCAAGGTGACTGTGTGTGTGCCGTGAGCCATACTGATGCCACAGTGCCGCACAAAGCCAAGGTCAGAGGGCAACAGCCAGCCAACGCCTCGCCAACGAGAGCCGCGAGTTATGAAGTGAACTCACTGCAGAGATACACACGTGTTTTGTGTCACGACTTAATCTGAATTATACATCTCCCATGTGGCAACGATGGTCCTCGTGCATATTAGCCTCCCTCTCTCCCCTTTGTCTCCACGGTCTTTCCCAGCATGCTCTGACCTCCCCTCTCTGCTGGGTAAGTTACAGTCTGTCAGTGCCATCTGCTCCCTGTACCCCCCGCCGCCAAATTACAACACTACCAGGAGCTGCACGATCCAACAGACTGAGCTCAAAGTTCAGCAGCCTCTGATTATTTCAAGTAAATAAGCCCCGGCAATTACAAATGTGCGTCAACACACCAAGCATACAATCAGGGAAATTTTTCTCTTTAAGTTAAAGGGACACTTAACACCAAAATTAAAAAAAAAAAAATGCATATATTCCCTTTGGCCAGTAGTGCCATTTATCCATCTAGATTGTTTTGGGGTGAGTTGCAGAGTTTTGGAGACATCAGTTGAATAAATGTCTGCTTTCTATCTAAGATAATGAACTAGATGGCACTCAGTTTATCGCGCTCAAAGTGCCAAAAGAAATAGATTTGGAAAAACTCAACAGCAATTTCTTTCCCCAGAAATCATGACCCAGCTACTCGAGATAATCCACAGACCTCGTGAGCAGTTTCATTTAGGAACTACTTTCTCTCTATCATTGATTCTAACAGAACTACCTTTTTTACACAGTGGAAACTACTGGAACTGCATTCTTTCTGCAGCAAAATCTCGCAGATCTACATTCTGTGGTACAATCTACCGGCACTACTTTTTATGGTGGAACTATTTTCTTTCTACATTAGAATTGAGCAGCAATCCTGCCCCAATTACTCGAGATAATCCACAGACCTTGTTGTGAGCAGTTTCATGCAGGAACTACTTTCCTTCTCCAGTAGAATCTATCAGATTTACTTTTTTCCCCTATGGCAGAATCTACTGGAACTACTCTCTGCAGAACTAGAATCCACCAGAACATTATTCCTGGGGTAGAATCTACTGAAAATACTTTCCATCTGCCAGAACTACTTTCTTTCTGCAGTACAATCTACTGGAACTGGTAGCCTGGTAGCTCAGTTGGTAGAACATTGGCCCCGTGTACTGAGGTTGCGACTCCTCTGCAGCAGCTGTGGGTTCGGCTCCCACCTATGGCCCTTTGCTGCTTGTCATTCCCCGACTCTCTGCCCTTTCCTGTCATACTGCCAGCTGTACTATAGACACAGAAGCCCCCCCCCACCCCCCCCCCAAAAAAAAAAAAATATATATATATAAAAAAAGAATCTACTGAAAACACCATCTTTCTACAGTAGAAACTACCAGAACTACTTTCTTTCTAAGGTAGAACGACTTTCTTTCTGCTGTAGAATCTAAGAAATCACGACCTGGTTACTGTTGTGAGCAGTTTCATGCAGAAACTACTTTCTCCCTGCAGTAGAATCTACCATAGTTACTTAATAAGGTCTGTTTTGGAGATACCGAGATACCTGCCTAATTTCCATTATAATGGGACTAAATAGTATTTTGGCTTGTGGTACTCAAAGTGACAAAAAGTACATTTGGAAAACTCAAAGTTCCAGATTTTCCAGAAATCCATAAACCTTGTTGTGAGCACTTTCATACATTTCCTACATTAGAATCTACCAGAACTACTTTCTCTCTGTGGTAGAATGTAATGGAATTACTTTCCTGCATGAAACGGCTCACATGGTCCGTAGGTCTGCGAGTCATCTTGAGTAACCAGGTCATGATTTCTGTAGTTTTTCAAATGAATTTCTTTTGGCACTTTGAACCTCACAAGCTGAGTGCCATCTAGTCTCATTATATTCAAGAGAAGGCAGACATCTCTATACCTGATATCTCCAAAACTCCGCAACCCACAGCAAAACAATCTAGATGGATAACTGGCACTACAGAGAGGAAAATTATGCAGTTTTTATTTTTTGGCTGAACTGTCCCTTTAAGGCAGCTTGTGTGAGCAAAATGTGTTTCATACCGAGCACAAAAACACAGAATTCATCTTTTTTAGAGCACTAAATAAAGTTATAAACAGAGCAAATTTACTCATGTTTGCGCACCAAGCACCCACTGAATCCATTTAACTCAAATTTGTCCACAGATAAAACCAAAGTGCTGCTGCAATCGTACAGTTAGCCTGTTGTTGGCAAGTGTCTTTACATAACATATCAATCACACATACAGAAATGCACCCCTCTCATCTTTTTCGGAGAGGACAACGTGTGGGAGAGGGAGTAGGCGAAAAGGAGAGAGATTAGCAATGAGGGGAGGGGAGGGAGGGGGGTTAAACTAGCGTGCATGAGATGTCAGCGACGAGAGGAGAGCTGTAAGAGGAAAAGTAGGCAACGGAGAGTAGGAGGAGGAGGAGGAGGAGGATGGGAGGGAGGGAGGGAGGCAGAGAGCGGAGGGAGACCTACAAAAGAGATTGATTACAGGAGAACAGAGGCGGCCAACTAGGCAACAGCAAATGTGTCAGACTGAACAAGAGGAGGAAAAAAAAAAAAACACGATTGTAAATAAACAACATGCAGCCACGCTCGCTGGCGAGTGGAACTGTTTTTCATCTGATAAAGGCTGAAATCTGATATGACAGTGAACGTCGTAAGAAAGAAAATTGAGGAAAATGAAGTGGAGAAGCATGTGGGGTAGTAATACTGTCTGGGCAAGCTGTGACAACCCATTAAACACTGCTGTCCAAACACATGATACAAGCAGACTTTCAAAGCTGCTTGTAATGATGGTATAAATTTACTTGACATAAACGCAGCCGACAACCAACTCTTCACACATTTGTTAAGTGCCAGACCTCTGGAGGTTTCTTCGGCGAGCAGAGGCCAGTGAGTGACGCGGCTCAAACCAAGACAGACAGCCGCAGACTTCTCATCAAAACCAGAACCAGGTTTATTAACGACATTTAGATTGGACATGTCAGACTACTTTAGTTCGGTGTAAAATGACCAATATCTTTAAAAAAAAAACATATACAAAAATGATTAAAAAGTTAAAACATGTAAAAATCCATCATTTCAGATAAAAGATTAAAAATGAAAACACAAATATAAAACAAGACAACAGAAGACAGATTAGTTTCTGAGGCGAGCTCGTCGGGAAGTGCGGGCGATGGGTGTCGTCACTTTAGGGGTCTCGCTCTCCGCCATTACAGCGTCTGGGGAAAAAAGAAAAAAAAGATTTAAATTTGATAAAACAAGAGTTTTACAAACAAAAAAAATTGGGTCAGAATTGTGTTTCAAGTGTGCAGTCTGAACATTTTAAACCAAAGTATTTCTTTAAACCATAATCTATTTAGGGCCACAACTAAGAATTATATTAATTTTGAATTGAACGATAAGCTGTTTAGTCCATAAAATGTCAGAAAATAGTGAAAAATGTTGATCACATTTTGAACATGACTCAAAACCATTAACTAATTATTAAAATAGCTGGCTATTAATTTAACAGTTAACTATTAATTAATCAACTAATTGTTGCAGCTCTAGATCTGATTCATTCAACATTCAAAGTAAATCTTACCCTTTATAAACACTGATCAAAAATCCACATGCTCACCACCTTATCTCATTTCATAATATCATTATCATTTGTAATTTTGAATTAGATTCATTTCTTTATTTCAAGTTGTTCTCTATCAAATCCACCCTGAGATCTTGGATTAGTGCTGCAGCAAAGCACAGCTCACTTTTAAGAGTAACTGAGGTACAACAGTCCTAAATCTTCTCAGATGACTAGTGGGGTTTCAGCTCAGTGCACCGAACACCCAGAACTTTGTTGTATTAATCCAAAGTACACGGCTAACTTCTGTCAAAACAATGAAGTAAATTCTATATATAATACCAACAGGTGAAATGATCAGTGGAGAAAAGAAAGAAAAATCAATTGGTTTGTGATTTTAAGGCAAAAATACTGAATATTTCTTCGTTCAAGCTTCTAAAATGTGAGCATGCTGCTTCTCTTTGTCCTGTGACTGTAAACTGAGTATCTTTGGGGTTTAGACAGTTAGTCAGACAAAACATGGAATTTGAACTTGTCACTTTGGGCTTAAAAAATGATAAATTTCCCCAAACCCGAAGTGGTGTCTTATAAGAACTTTGTCAAACAAAGTCCAAAACCCAAAGACTGTTCATTTACTATCATACATGACAAAGAAAAGCAGAAAATTGATACATTTAAGAAGCTGAAACCAGCAAATGTTTGACATATTTGCTTAAAAAATTACCTAAATAGCTGGTGATGAATTTTCTTTTGATCAACTTCTCTTTGCAGCTCTCTTTTAAATATAGAGTGTATTATATTAAGGAAAATCATGCTGAATTCCAAATAAGTGATCAATTGAAAAAATAAGAATGTCATTTGAAAGGCCGAAGAATCTTTAAAAATACTGATGTAATCAAGTGTCTGCACTCACCCTCTTCATCCTCCTCTTCATCACTGCTGAAGGTGATCATTGGTTTCTTGGACCTGCGAGATTTCTGAGGCGTCACAAAACTGTCGTCGCCGCGACCAGAAACTGAGGGCTTTGCTTGACCTGTAACAAAAACAAGAAAATGTTTTTTTTAAATCAAAACCAAACCATTTTTCTAAACGTACGTTTGGCTTGAAGGTTAAATGCTCGGTGTTCTGACCTCTCTTTGGCCGGGCTCGGCCTCTGGTGGGCAGAGGCGTCCGTGTGACCGTCTTCTCACTGGATCCTTCTTTAGGCTGGTTCTCCTCTTCCATCTCTGGACTTTCTACATTCTCCAGTCCCCGTGTGTGAACTGCCGTCAGACGCTTTTCAAAGTCATCTATCTGGGCCTGGAGAAACAAGACGTTACCATCAGTTAACACAAAGATTACACCAAACGGAGATGCATGTAGCACCTCAAACAGCACTACCACTCTTCTAGATACTGCTCAATCCATCTGGTATTTTAACAGTCTTTTATTAGTTCTTTTGGTCATGTTTTAAGAAATAAAACCCCCAAAAGAAATATACATCCTTTATTTAAGCAGGTAAAAGTCTAACTAACAAATCTCTTTTTCAAGAGTGTATATAGTAATAAGAGTAATAGAATTTATGAATGCCCCAAATCTACAATTATGCTATCCAGATAAATCCATGTAAACTGAATAACTTGTTTACTTCACACATTTATCATGGGGTAATAACTTAGTACCTACACTGCTTAAATATTACAGATAGCTAAAACACTAACTAACAATCCGACTTGACTTCCATCAGTCCGGACTGAGTGTCTGGACCAGGGATACTCAACATGGGGCCAACTTTTACAAAATGGCAGGAGACCATTGTCCATGTTTGTTAATAAACAAACATGGACAATATTTAAAAGACAAAATGAAAAAGATTAATAACTCAAATCCTTTGTTTTCAAATTAACTGACTTCACTAAATTAACCTGGTACATTACATGGTTAATTGTAACCAGACTTTATAATGTTCTCTGCCATTGTCACTAAGAGTAGGGTGTGGGTGTGTGAGAGAGAGGGAGGGAGAGCTGGCCCCGCCCCTCACCCACAAAACAGGCTTTGAGAAATAATTCTGTTTTGGATTGGAAATGGTGAAATGCATCATTAACAAAATAATGTCTTAACTTCACAGTAGAATTGATAACATTGAAGCTTATCGAGGCTACTCTTTAATAATTTAGCTCTGGGGCCTGATTGATTTCACGTTTCGGTTCCGTCCCATCCCTACCTTAAACTGGGGTTTGGCCCCGCGGCGGAGCTTGGCGGTGATGGAGAGCAGAGGCTGGTAGACTCCAGGCTCGGTTAGCTTGTCACTGTAGCACTCCCAGCATTCCTGCAGCCTTTTAAAACCACGCTCACACATGGACAGCAGAGACAGAGACATGGCCAAGTCGCACCACTGACGCTCCGTCCTGAGGAGAGAAGTAGGATGAGAGTCATCGGGATTAGGGACTCAATCTGATTAGAAACTATGTGAAATGCATAGAAATTCTGGTTCCTCAACATAAAAGGCTCATTACTCCTGAATATTGCTTTGCCCTGGCATTTGGGCCAAATCTCATTTTCCAGGAACATCTTAAGCGGCATCCATACTCAAAGGAAGGGCATTCTATATTACACAATGGCAAAGTGAATTTAGGTATGAGTCAGAGGCAGACTGAAGCATGGCCAGGCAGATTGTTCTTTCTCCATTCCTTAAATATAAGGGAAGACCGTTTCCATGACAAAATGAATGAATAGGATGTCAGAGTGTGTGTGACAGGTGAAGTGAACTGTGAACTTGCGTTAATTGTCGATCTCTCTTCACACAATGAAAACACCCACTAATTACCCATGCATCCACCCCTGCCTCGCACACAAATGAAATACTGCAGGAGGGACTCAGAAATGAGGAGGGATGCATAAAGAAAGAAAAAAAAAACATAAAAGATGCAGGTCAGAGGTTTGAAGACAAGAAAAAAAAGGAGGTGGAGATGTACTCACTTGGCAGTTCTGAAGCGCTGACACAGTTTCTCTACCAGAGACTCGGTTTGTCTCTCTTTGGTGATGTAGGAGAATAGCTGTCTGAAAACACACACACATACACAACACGGTATCTAAACAAAGCTCTCAAAATAGCAAAGCTGTCGATTGCCTCCTTGAAAGCCTCTTAAATAAGTCACGATTTGTCCTGGGCCTGCTGAGTCCTGCTCAGTATGGACAAAGGCAGCAAATGAGACTCAACACAGAGAGAAAAGCCATTCAACTCACTTCATGATGGTATTGAAGTCCTCAGAGGTCATGCCTCTCTCTGGGTCAGACAGGCGGCTGATGATGTCTGGGAGCAGGTTGTAGATCGCATTGTCCTGATGGGTAACACCAGGAATGGAGTTAAAAATGTACCCAATTATTCAGGCTCCGGTAAGGGTTCTGTGCGTGCGTGCGTGCGTGCGTGCGTGCGTGCGTGCGTGCGTGCGTGCGTGAGAGAGAGAGTGTACCTTGGTCGCCAGCTCATTGAAGAAGTTCAGGGCCAGGCTGGTAATGTGAGGCTCGGGGTCAATTAGCAGCACAGCCACCTCGCTGACTTGACCTTTGACCTTGAGCACATCCTTAAGCACCAGCTGAGTAAGAACTGTGACAGCTGTCTGCCTCACTGAAGGAACCTCATCACTGAGCCTAGAAGAGAAGAGGAGGTGAAATTATTGGCTGATTAATTTTCTACCTCTTCAGTGAAACGAATGAAACCTGCAGCCATGCTAGCAGCTGTGAGGCTGGTCTTTGGCACAGCGGTGCTTTGAGCTAAATGCTAAAAATTACCATGTTAAAATGCAGATGCAAATCAGGTACAAAGCTGACCATGTTCATGTTCATGTTAATGTTAATGTGTTAGCATACTAAATAATTGTCTATTAGCACTAAACACAAAGTACAGCTAGGGCTGATGGGAATGTTATTTATTTATTTGTAGGTATTTGGTCATAAACCAAAGTTTGGGACAAATTGGAATCTGATCTAATGATGTTGAAGGGTGAAAACCCATTTTCTCAATCAGCTCATCAGTGATGGGGTTGGGCAATTCGATGAACATATGGCCATCTGAATGAGTCCATCATGGGTTGTTTCTTTTTGGCACGAGCGAGAGCCGCTGCTGAGGTATGCGCTCTCATTCAGCTGTACGGTACACACCCACTGAGACCAAGAACGAGTGAGAGGAAAACAGCATGTAGAGCCAGAATATTTTCACATCTAATTTGTTGTACGCCTAAAGCAGTTCTTACAAAAAAGCCTATAAAGCAAATAAAAGAATTTTGTTAACTAAAAAGTGCATTTGCAACCTTTTCTCTAAATTTTGCTTAGCTAAAGGCAGCTAGTCTTGCATCTCTCTGGGCTAATTATGGATGCCAAATCCAAAAAAACGAAAAGTCTCAGAGGAAAATAAGCTAATAATTGGGATGCTAGACAGATTTTGCCTATTTTTGGACAAAAATAGCTTGTTTGAATCATGTGGTTTACAATGAAATTACAAGGAAGTTAAGATTTAAGAGTTAAGAACTTTTATTTGGATAGCATAGCATATTTTTCTGTTTAATATGGGGAATAGATGTAAGAATGTTCATCTAATGGGAGACAAATGTCTATTAGAGGCTGATATACTGGCCTGATATTGTCCTAGCACAGCTATACTGGTATGTTATGATTTTTTGTATGATATGATAATGCAGATTTATTTATTTTTAGTTTTATAAGCAGCATTTTATCATCGGATATTTTCTTGATTTAAGTAGTTCTATTTGTTGTATGTATTTGTAGTTATCTATAATTATAAAAAATGCCAATAAAAGTTTACTATTTCCGTGTTTTGAATTATATATTGGATTTTTTATACTCTCCAATATCATATCAGCCAGGCTCTAGTCTTTGTTTATGTGCCAAACCATCAGGTAAATGTATAAATATTTAATGAATTTTTGACCTGCTTTAGGCGATAGAGAAAAAGGTCAGGGGATCACCAAAGTCAGTACATTTCAGCCTCTGGGCATCATGAATATCTGTACAAAATTTAATGGCAATCCATTTAATTATTGAGATATGCCAGATTGGACCAAAGTGGTGGACTGACAGACAAACTTTGCAAGTCCTAGAGCCACATAACTACTAGCATTATGAATTTTTTTAACCACCTGTGCAGTTGTCATTTCCCAGTCCTAGTAAATTGAGCTTTCTGTAAAAAGCAGGTTATTAGGCAAAACATTACCCAAACTAAACAACTGTCACAACCTCCGGCTGCATACAATGGAATTGGACAGGCTGTGGCAGGGCAATCTGATAGCATTTGGAGACCAATTTAGACTTACCCTCACCCAAAACCGCAGAACAAAAGAAACTCATTAACCATTTCTCATTTATGCCAGAGAGCAGGACTTCTGGCAGAGGATCAAACACTTGTTCATGGCACTTCCACATGCCAATGCAGGAGCTTACAACAGCAATGAACAGGGTAATTAATTCTTAATGCGCTTATCAGGAGGCTCCAGGGCAGCAGCCTTGAGAACAGTGGAGGTGTTGGTATGTGGGAGACAATTAGGGAATGCTATGAAATACTTATCAGGTAGAAAACACTAGAAGGGCAATGACTCATTAAAAAAAAAGAACAATGTTTTGCACGTCTGAAACACCTCAATGTGAGCATTATCAAGCATTATAATTAAAACCTCACTTCAAACAAAATTTCAGCTTCTAAGCTGGCTACCGGGAATCAGTGCTGGGAAACCATTAAGTGTTTTTAAAATGAAAGTGTACCTACAAGCCTAAACCCTTGTGTAACCTTTGACTTGACCCAAAATGATTCCCTTCTGCTCACCCAACCGGTCTGTATAATTAACAACACACTAGTCACTGGTTCTAGTCACAATCTAAATGACACTAGTAATTAAGTTGTTCGTTATCTAAAAGTGCCCTTGTCTGAGGCGTTCCAAGGCTCCACCCCAGTTCACCAGTGGGGGGGGGTGGGTTTTCTAATGGCCATAGAGCTCTGGTTGGTTTCCATGGCAACCACAGAGGTCAGAATACAAGGCGGATATCAGAGCTTGCCCACATAGATCATCTCAAAGTTTGTTTCCCCCCCCTATTAAAAAGTCGTGATGGAGAGAGTAAACTTTTCCCATCATGTGGCTCAGTGGAGCATTGTGACAGCCGCAACACTTCAGTGGCTGAGGAACAACATACTGAGACATCCTTCGTGGTGGTGCTCTCCGGATGAAGATGGCTCAAGTATACAAGCAGAGAGGGGGAACCGTCATTTACAGTACACCCACTCAGCTGAGCCGTCAGCCATAGGTTGTTCCTCATAACAAAACAAAGCTGCAGACATGATGGTAATTTGCATCTAATTGAAAGAGATTCACGTGTGTGTGTGTGTTTGTGTGCGTGATGAGCTACTATTATGACATTTCTTATACACTGGGTTGATTTAATTAAGTATGTCAACTTCATTACATTACCTGGCATAGAGATTCTGTGTCCAGGGTTCCAAAATGTTTGGGAATCGGACGGTGAGGTCTCCCAGGGCTATTATGGCATTAGCTCTGACCACAGGAAGAGCAGAGCGCTCCAGTACCGTAAACATAAGACGGAGGTTTTCTTCACACACTGATGGGCTGCAATGAGGGGTTAAAAAAAAAAAATGACAGCATTAAATGTTATCCTAAAAATTCAGATAAGTCTGTTTGTAGTTATGTTTCACAAAGAAGTCATGAGGGGCTTCAACTCAAATATTTTTTATTGATCTGCAGGTTATTTTCCCAATTAGGCAATTTATTTTTCAGGATGGGCAAACTGTTATTGTTTTCTGACATTTTATGGACCAAATTCCCAAAGCCAAGTATGACACCACTGACATATATTAAGATGGACAAGATTTGAAAAATTCTGTCAAAGTAGTCGAGTTGATTTCTTTGGCAAAATGCTCTATAAACTTAAGTATCTTTGTGAAGTTTTTGACCAACTTCACTGATAAAAACAGAGAGCAGTTCTGTTATTTTTCAAGTGATGTCTGTTAGATTGAGTTAGGTCAGAGACAGGGCTCGAAATAAACTCATTTTCTCAATGTCCCGCAAGTGTCCCAGTTTCAGTCGCCCTAGACTTTACAACCATTGTCCCAAATTTATTTTTTTGTTCTTTGCAATAAATATAGTTTAATAACATTTCAGTAACTCACATTACTTCATTGATTTAGTCTTGTCTGCAACATGTTTTCAAGACTGAAACCCTGCTAGTTGTTCCTTACACTTAAAACCTGATGGTCAGATTCCTTTTTTTTTTTTAATTATTCTTCATTAGTTGAGTTAACTGGTCAATAAATGCATCACTGCATACTGTAGTGCTTATGCCAACCCATCTGACTAGTGCTTGAAAATTACATACACACTTTTTGAACTTCTCAAAGTAAATAATTTCATTTTAAAACACCAGGACAGTGTGTCAGGGAGATAAGACCCTACCTATCTGAGCATGCAGTACAACTCTTGGTTCAGGCGCTCGTAATATCACACACTGACTACTGCAACTCCTTACTGGCACACTTCCCTGCATGCACGTTCAAACTGCTACAAATGACCAAGAATGCAGTGGTACGTTTGGTTTTCAATCAGCCAAAAACAGCACATCACTCCACTGTTCAGATCACTCCACTGGCTCTCAGTCACAGCCCGAATCAAATTCAAAAAACCCTGACACTTGCCTACAAAACAGCAACTCAAACTGTCCCTGTCTACCTGAACTCCTAATCCAGGTCTACGCTCCCTTCCACTCACTGCATTCTGCCAAGACGCTTGATTCAGCCACCACAACAGGGCCCAAATTTGCTAGCTAGACTTTCTCAGTCTGTGGCTCCCCGATTGTGGAACAAGCTACCAAACTGTGTTCAACTGGCAGAGTCCCTCTAAATCTTTAAGAGAAGACTGAAAACACAGCTCTTTCGTGAACACCTTTGCACTTGATTGACTACACAAGACATATATATGTATAAATATATAAAATAAAAATCCAATGAATCTCATGCACTGTGTGTACTGCCACTGCCTGTAGACACCTCGTCCTATCAGACTTAATCTTTGCTTGATGAATGTAGCAGTGGCGCCTTACATTTTTTTAATTTGAAAACATTAAATAAAATGACATAGTCCTATATTCCATGACACATAAATATCTACAGTCCCAGAATTGTCCCAGACATCATTTCTGCGTCCTGGGTGATATTTTATTGCCCCTGAGACAATGGGACATCCTTAATTTCAAGCATTGGTCAGAGGCTTTGGAATATTAAATCATCTATTTTTGCTCATTACATCTCAGTCTGTCTTAGTCTCAGGTGTGCATTAACTGCAGATTGCTTGTTTTTAAAATACAAAAAAGTGAAATTATCAGTTATCAGTATTAGCCTGAGAGGATGGAAATTATTAGTATTGGCTGAAAAAAAAAATCCATGCATCCCTAGAAGGCACATGGGATTAGGCATTGTGTTTACCTTATCATCATGTACTGAGAGAGTGCCAGGCAGGCAGCAGTGGTGAGCTGTGGGTGGGAATAACGTCCTGGTGAGCTGCAGACTCTCACCAGCAGGGGAAGGAATGCACACAGCAGGTTCTCCTCTAAACAGGCAGAGAGAAGAGAAGCATGGGGAGAAGAGGTTTAAGAGATGTATGAAGACATCATAAAATCTGATGAAGAGTGGGTTTGAAATGCAGCTCAAAAATCAAAAGTCAAGAGGTTTTTATTACCGGCCAGTAATTCAGTCTCACAGATCTTTCTGATGAGTTCAGCCTCCGTATCTTCAGCAGAGGCACCAATCAACCCCAGCTCCTCCTCCATGGCACTTTCATTAGCTGCTTGCTGTTGGAAAAACATGAAAGCTTCACAAAACCGCCACTTCGCTCTCCAGTAAACCAAGAAAACATCATGTGAGCTTTCTGAGCTTACATGTAACGCACTCTGCTAATGGCACAATCAGGCCAGATTTAGCTTCCCTTATAGTCCTATGTGGAACGGGGCAAGATTTGCTTCACATCAGGAAGTGCATGCAGATGGGGATCGAGAAACTGCTAGAAATTGTCCAATTGAGTTTACAAAATCCTTTTATTGATGCGGGCATGTTTCACATGCATGCCTTTTCCTCACAGTGTTCAAACTCTGAGATAATAAAACACTTGTTGATGCTGAAAACCAGTGTAGGCAGGGTCCAAAATTTACTTCTGTCCACCAGCCAAATGGCTAGTGAATGGACAGATTTAAAAAAAAATACTACAATAGTGTAGTTTCATATTGGTCAATATCAATAATTATTCGTCATGTAGGTTGTGACCGACAACATGTTGTGTAAGAAGTTTTGCCTAAATATACAAAAATGATAATGACATAGTATCTAGAACTGACATGGCAGTCAAATTTGAACTTTGTTTCCTAAATAAAACCTCAAGGCTCTCCAGAGTCAAGTCAGTTTTATTGTTTGTTGATCTCCTTGTTTTACAACTGTGGGAGAAATAATACGAGCAGCAGAAAAGAAGGGATGCTGCTGGGCTGCAGTGAGAGCAAACACAGTGTCAGTAAAATGTTTGAGAAAAAGAGTTATAAATTATAACTTTGTGGGCTGCGACTGTTCACCTGCTAGAGTCCTGCTTAGCACGACAACAAACAAGTAAATTTCCCCTGGTGTATTTTAGTCTGACTGCAGATTAATGTTTCTCAAATTCATATTCATTCATACTTAAGTGTTTTTTAGTATGAAACATGGCCGACATGCTTGACTTGAAAGGTGATTACAATGGATTCCAAAAGGGTTTGCAGGAGGAAAAACAGGCATTAAAGCATCCATGAAAACTCTCTGCAAATCACTCATGTGGCATTTTACATGGAGGATCACTACAAACCTCTCATCCTAGTGGGGTGTACCCTGTGACAGATTCTAGTCCAACCTACGAATTATATTGTATGCCACTCTGCCACTTTCTGTCTCTCTTTGCTCATCTAAGAGAAAAATGTGAAAAGGTAAAACAACAACCAAAATGAAAAACTTGTCATGTTAATTAAGGAGACATTATCTTCCTGTTCCCTGATGGGGTGAACAATTATGAGCCGTCACTCATCTGACTGTGTCACTACAATAATAATTGTTCTCGTCAACCTGCTGAGACTGATGATTTTCACCACTCTGGGGGTTGTTTTGGCTTCATTCTCACATTGAAGAGTCAGCAGAAGCACTTTTAAAAAAAACAAGTAACTGTCATTTAGGCCTGACAAGTCGACACTTGATCAGACTCCAGTACCAACAGTATGAACTTAATAGGGCTGAAACTAATGATTATTTTCTTGTTTGAATGGTTGTTTTCCCTATAAATGTCATGTCTTTTTATTCAATTAACTGTCAAAAAGCAAAGACTGTGGCAACAATAATGGAAAACAGAAAAGTAGCAAATACACTGGAGAACCTAGAACCATGAGCTGTTTGGCATTGTTGCTAGAAAGTTGTTTTACTCTATACTGGCATGGCAATGGCATTTCTCAGATGACTGTCTAAATGTGTAACATTTACACACTTTAGCTCCATTTGTGCTTGCACGAGACACTGTGGCACAAGCCTCCACAGATGGTACGTGAGCTACATGCATGCACAGAGGCTTTATGCTCAACATGCGGTTCATTGCAGTAATCTCTGAAACGCCAGGGGAAATGCAAACACAAGGTTCTGCGACAGAGCAAGAAGTCAATGAGTGTCACCAGAAGAACGCCACTGAACAAACACGGTCACATGCTCTGTTAACTCCTCAACGCAAAGAAGCATTCAAGGAATACTTTATCACTATTGTACAAACCCTGTAAAGAAATATTTTTTTCCAAGTATTTGGAACAACAAATATATTCCAGTGAAACAAAGGTTGAACCCTGTCAACAATTTGGTTCTGCTAGTAAAATATTCTTTACTCAATTCAGATTTTTAAGCTATCCTTTAAGCTGTTTTTGAAGCTTTTAAAAACAATTAAGCTGGCTTTTTAAAATCCACAGGGAATTCATTACTTCATTTTTTAAATTTATCTGCTTTACTGAGTATCTGCAGCAGTCATGGTCTTGGTTGTAATTGTAATTAACTAATTTTATGTTTGTTTTACAGATGCTTGCATTCAACAACGTGAGAAAAACAAAACATCAAACGTGTCTGCCTAGTCTCTATTAGAAGGGGCAGGACCATGCGTCATTCTCACATTGTGTCCCTCCTCCAACAACTCTCACCTTCTCATCACTGGGTGTGAGAGGTGCTGGATTATTTAAGGTGCCCACACATCATCAGTGGCTGTGCCATTCTTTTCTTTTCTGCCAAACTAAGGGGAGGCGCTACCCTTGACATGGTGGACTGCTTAAAAACGGCAATGAGTGCTTGTGTGCCACTGACCTTTTAAAGTGCAGTCAATGAGAGAACAGTTGTATGTGGCGAAGTAGCCAAAAGTGACACATACAAGCGGGTGAGGGAGACAGTAATGGAGGAAAGCATACTGCCAAGAAACACAATGCATGGAAAAACGTACGAGATTTGTAGATACGTATATAATTTACAAACTAAACTAACTCCATGCTAAAATTAACTTCGCTGTTTGTATGCCAGGCAGACATGATTTATAGTGTGACACCAAATTTCTTATATGATCATATCATGTGAAGCTGCAATATATGTGTATTGTTACATGATCAACATTAAATTTTTAAAAGTCGCAGTTATTGTGAGTACCGTTATATCCTGTCAACCCTGTACAGATGTTATAATTAAGTCTCTGCAGCATCATTACCTTAGCTTTGCTGGATGGGCCCTTTTCCTTTTCCTCCCTCTCCTCCGTCTCTCCTCTCCTCCTCCGCAGCTCAGCGCTCACACTGCGCTCAAGGTGAGACACCTGCCAGAAAGCCACGCAGCCACTCAGAGCCAACAGCTGGGCCAGACACACACAGTTCACTGCAGGCGAGAAGAACACATGGACACATGCAATTAAGAATATGTTGAAAAAGCAAGGACCACTGGAACAGGTAACATTGTGTCAATGTAAACTGAGACACAATGGGACTCACCTTGTTCACCTTGTTCATTGGACTCTTGAGATCCTTCTTGCATTTGGCCAGCATCCTTGTTGATTTCGCCACCTTCTGCAATCTGATCTAGTAAGAGGCGGGCGCTGCGCTGGAGCAGCCGGGAGCACAGCTGGTCAGGGGATTCAGCCAGGAAGTATATGAGACGGACAGCCTGCTCCATGAAGCTCTGCCAGTATGGGTCTTCCATCACCACACCTGGAGGAAGGACCGATAAGATGAAGTAAGAGGACAAAACCAGGGCTAGTGAAGGCTAAGACAAACAGACTGAGGAAATTCCTCAACACGTTTGTGTGAATTTACCTTCTGCCACGGCCTGTGTGAGGCAGGTGAAGAGCTGATGTTCCTGGGGCAGTCTGAATGGAGCACCTTTTGATTGCTGGTGGAAATATCACAGTGCATGATGTCAGCATGTTTACTGACTTAATATCTACCACATGACAAAACAAGTCTGTTCTTCTACAGTGATCAAAAACATCATAGGTTGGATTTCCATTTGTGCGGCCAACAGATAGGCTGAATTATTACCAGCAGTAGATGTAATGTGTGAGCATGGGATAATAGGTGTTCAAACTGAACATTACAGTTAAATCCCTACATACCAAAGAGAAGATTTTGGACCCACTGATTCAATCAACAGGCAATCTGGCCTTCTGATTATAAGGAAACACTTCTAGAAGGAAACCACAGTCTGTCTTACCCTGACGTGGTCAGTGATGCTGCAGATGGTGATAACTGCATCTCTGGCCAGAAGGAAATCTTCAGTCACTTTTTCTCCAAGAGCCACGGAACAAAGAGTGTCCAGATTACTGAGGACCACCTCCCTCTCTGCCCTGTTATATTCACATATATACAAAAAACACATTTTTAAAAAGAGGCATGAAGCATACATTTTCTATTCCCAAATGATCATGTGATTATTCAAAGTGAAGTAATAACATCTCTGCCCTACATCACCCCAACTGCTATGTGCTGGCCCTGCCAGTGCTAGGCTGCTGCCCAGATAATGCGTGTAGGAGGACGGGTTAGGAGAAGCACATAAGATTTAATAGGTTATGAATGCTGCCGGCTGGATGAAGAGAGGCAGCAGTGTGGGTGGACTGCAGATAGTCTCTCTTTACTCTCTCGCTCGCTCACTCTTCCCTACAGCAGTGGCAGCCTTTGAGGTAGATTGAGGGGGAACACTAAAAAATATATATATTCAGTGAAATGCACTGGCAAGGAGCCTAGTTATATGGTCGTGACTTCGATTACAATGAAGAGGAGCCGAGGCTGAGCTTGTATTCTGACTAATGAGAGGATTTGCTGAATGTCAAGTGGCTGAGGCAGGACCAAAATGTAATAGGAAGTGCCTTTATGCAGCGAGGAATAACGCAATTTTTACATAAATGTTTTTGGGAGAAAAAAAACGGTTTAGTTTACTAAACTTCAACAGAAAACTCTTTTTTTCTGCCAAATGAAAAGATAGTCCAGCTCATTTTAATATAAAACAGGGAATGAGGTTTGTTCTGAGTGCAAATGGTTTCAAATTGATCTTATAATCTTACAGCTGTATTAAAATGCAGTTTGTATCTCGATATGAAAAATCTCATGTTTGAGCAGAAGGTGTAGCTTTGCAAATGATTTGCTATTAAATTACCATGTCAGTTGTATATGATAATTATATTTTATAATATATTTTCCTATTTAAATTGGAATAAAAGTAAAGCAAAACAAAGTTGTGAATACAGAAGTGTTAGAATTGTGAATATTTGAGCAGCTATGTTACTTCAACTTAAATATTATGTGGCATTACTGCAACTTCCAGTTGACTGAAACTATTAAACCTGCGTACATATCTTTTCAAATGTCTATTCTGAAGCATGTGTACAGCACTAATCTCTCACTGGGATGAGATTTCCATTTTACTGATAACCTAGAGTAATACTGTTGCTTTAAAAAGATCAATGCATTTTCACACCCGTAGCACCACAAATTATAATGGGAATATAATCAGATTTTAGATAGTCAGCTACATGTAAATGCAATTTACCAGAAAATGACTGTGCTCAGTGTAGCAGAAATATCATGACTCAGTCTGAAATTTGCCATGCACCTCAGCAGAGCTCCACTTAAATCTTCCCTCACCACTCAACACACCTCTCATAAACCCATATTAAACAGGTCATGAAAGTATGCACAGCATCTGTGAGCACTGAGACAAATAAAGAGTTTGTCTTCTATAAAACTGGAAAATGAATACAAACTGTGGAGCATCACATCTGTTTCCCAGAATTTACCATATTTGTTTTGGTTGACAGCCCCACCTACTAATGTAAATGAGATCAGATCACAACATGGACAGAATGACAAAGTGAATCAACACAAGCTGTGCACGAGTCTGATACTGATCAAAACACCAGGTGTAAATTGAGTACTCTACAACTGACTGAATTTTACATTTCCTTGGCATAATCACTGTGACCACTTATCCAACGACTCATGTGACTCTACACAGTCAGAGTAGGTGGGGCTGAGTCACAGTTCGGCCTGCTCCTTTAGAGCAGATTAGCATATTTTACCAAAATTACTAGTCTGTCAAAGGAAAGAAAAGTTAAAGCCTCTAATTTAGTAAAATTGCATGGCCCCTCCCTTCATCATGACATAAGAAGACTGTCTCTTTGGGGCAAATTGGTTTTTTGGTCTTACCGTGCAGCCATGCCCAGCAGTAACACAGCAGTTCGCCTGTATAACCCAGAGGTTTCTCGTTTGCCAGTAAACCTCTCCCACAAGACCTGCACTACAGTGGACTGGAGGTTGCTGCTACTGCCGAAGAACTCCTGCACCTGAAGAAACCACCAGAAACATGTTACAGCTCCCCATATGCTTTATTTAAATCCAAAATACAGCAGACAAGTAAAGAAAAGACACTATACGTTTGACATTTTACGGCTGGTAAAAACAAGTGCTTCAATACTCTACATAACTGTGTTTCTATAATTGACCACCATACACAGAGATGATCAATATGAGAGTAGTAACAGTTACTCACTATTTCCTCAAGACACTGGATTGTTCCCAAAGATGCATCCACCATCAGTTCAGACAGACTGTCCACAAGAGTCTGGGCTTTCATCCTAATGAATGATGAGACAGCTACTTTAGAAAAACAAAACAAATCTGTCCAAAGTGTTTTTAGGTTTGCTTGTATCACGATATGGCATTCACCAGTACTTTTGACTACCATTCATTTAATGCATTCAGACAAAGACAGAGGACAGAAGCAGCACACCCATAAATAACACCAAAACATGGTAAAGAATCCGCATAGTTTTTCATTAAATGATTACTTGAGCAAACATTAACCACCAGTATGCCCTTCTGAGATTTACTCTCCAAACAGAAAATCTACCTGCATTTGGAACTTAGTAGGTGTTAATTTCGGATTCTGCTGCTTTGTCATCCGATTGGCTCGTCTGATCAGCCTTTATAGTGAGTTTTACAGTTTACAGCAGTTTTACAGACCTGACAGTGTCTCCCTGAGGGTTCAGATACAGACGCCTGTAAGCCTGAACCACAGCATCTTTAATGGCAGCATCAGTTGACCAGACCAGAGGCAGCATCTTCCTCACCCCACTGACAGAGTTGGCGACGCTGAACTCGCATACTGTCACACAAAACTGCACCGCCTCCTGGACCACTAGAGCCAAAGACTTCAGTTGTCAAGTGTGAAAGTATTCAACATGTTTGAGTAGGTTTGCACTCTGGTGAATAGTGGCTTCTACCTGAAGTGGTTTTCCAGTAGAGCATGGAGTTAATCACAGAGATTGCTCTTTCCACTTGTAAGGCGAAGGTTTCTGTGTCTCTCAGGTACTGCACCAACATCTCCTGCTTCTTTAGCTCACCATCCTCCCCCTCCTTCTCGCCCTCTTTCTGTGGGGTTGGTGGCAAGTTCTGGCTGAGCTCAGAGGCATCATCATCAGAGCCTGAAGAGAGAAAAAAGTAAAATAAAATAATAATAAAAAATGTATATAAAAAAAATGGGGGGGGGGCATGACGACAAGAACCATAAAATGTAGTGAGTTGAAACTGAAAAGCAGTAATAAAAGGAGTCATCCAATGAACCATTTTTCCATTGCTGCTTGATTACTCAACACTGTGGCTTCTGGGCTATAATTAAGTTAAATCTCTTCTCTTTGCTTTAAGGCTTTTAGTGTGCGTAAGGCAGCCGCAGCAGTGTTAAATTAAACATTGACAGCATACTAAGGAATAAGCCATCAAATTCAAATTTTCTGTGCATACTAGTCTCATTTTTGCTGCCTGTCAGTATAACCGAGCCAGTGTACATTAAATGTATAGCACCAGTCACAATATTTGTTTCTAATGACGCCCAGGTAGAAAACCCCCGTGACAGGTATGTACAATTTAATGACAGCAGCATGTTGAATGTTTTTTTTCATGATGTTATTTCAAAGTATATATGTAATCAAAAATGCATGTTTTATGCTTTCACCAACAGTAGGTTGGGGATCCAATGTATCCATTGGGTCACAGACTGAAAATGTCACCGGAGTAGAGCTGCAACATTTAATGGATTAATAGATTAGCGGATCAGTAGAAAATTAGATGCTAACTATTTTGATAATAAATTAATAATTTTAGTCATTTTTCAGGCAAAAATGTCCAACAGTTGCTAGTTCCAGCTTTTCTTTGTCATTTTATAGACTAAACAATTAATCATGAAAATCATCAGCAGGGCAGATTACTCAACAATGAAAACAATCATTAGTTGCGGCTCTAATCTTGATCTTACCCTAAACTAGACTAGTTAGTCTGACTGGTGGTGAGATGTTGCTGTTGGGTGGATTTGGGTTATCAAAGACACTAGCAAAGCAACACAATAAAATAAGAACAGCAGAAACATCAGAGAGGTTGGACCACCATGTTTAAATATATATCTTTCAAAATTACAGTTACATATCCCTGCAATTCAAATCAACTGCAAGTTTTCTCCCTGGAAATGACTGTTGTTTGTTAGCACAACAGCAAGGTGATTCAGTCTACATTCATCAAAAATTGACACACTTGTTGTTTTCAGCTACATTTGTTCTTCAGCAGCACTTTAAACCCATGATGCAACTGGCTCAGGGTTAAATTTTAAGCACCATAACAATTCAGGTACTGACCTTAGATTTAGACTGTTAGAAAACTCTAGACTAGTAAAGCTGACACACAGGTAATTGATGTTCAACTCAATAATTTGTACTTGTGATGTAACACTTGATCCCACCTTAACTGCTAGATGCCAAAATAGCCGCAATATGCTGGATAAAATCCAAAGGGGCATTTCATATGTCCCAGTTCATGTGTACCAACGGATGCTTCCAACTTCTTTTATGTAATGATTGCAACTTTTTGTAGCCAGTCAACATGTGCATCAGGTATAACTGTAAAAATGAAGCATAGTGTTGGCGGAGGTTGTGTCATACTCAGTCATCTAGTGTTATGAAATGTATTACGAATGAGACAGCTTATTTGAGAAGTGTAGTGTTCTCTTTGGGCTCTAAAATATATCCTGTCCTCTCAGGGTAAATATTACAGACGAGTCTGTTTTAATGAATTGACACTGAAGAAAATTCATTTCACTTTATCTTTCAGTCAAGAGGAAATGCAAAGAACCAAATCCTAAATGTATTCAATCTTGCTTCCATTAAGACTCACGCCAGAGAGCACTTTTGATGACTATCTCTGGATAGAAATGCGTCGGGTGAACCAAGTGCAGGTATTACCTTTGAAAATCAGAGCCAGTGTGGACATTAAGGTCTCAGGAGTGAGAGTGGACAGAGAAGCAAACATCTCAGACTCAGGGAAGCAGGTGTGGGCTCTTATGCAAAGACGCACAGCATTCCTGTTGAGGAGGAAGAAAAAAGAAATTCCACATATCAAATTGTTGGCTTAATTGGCAGTGCAGGGAAAAAATATCCTTCAAGTGGTGACACTTGAGTCAACTTTTACCCAGGCCAACACTGGGAATTAGCATCACCTGTACTTGTTGACACGGAGGTACTGAGCAATCTTGACTGCAGTTGCTCTGTCGTCTTCTTCCTCCTCCTTGTCTTCCTCCACATCCCTGTCGTCCTCCTCCCCCTTCTCCTGCTGCTCCTTCTCTGCTTCACTTGTGGGCTCCAGCTCTGTCCTGACAGTGACGAGCAGCTCGGGCTCCATGGCGGCCCACAGCTCAGATGCTTTAATCACGGCCACTGCCAGGAGGCAGAGGAAAAAGAGAAAAACAAAAACAATAAGGATGACTCAGGTCAGAGCTACAAAGGCAATTTCAGAAGAACTGACAAACAATATTTGAAAATAAATCAATTAACAGCACAACAGAATGGTTAAAAAAATAGATTGTGATGGTGTGCTCTTAAGTGTCACCATCTGATAATATTTTGTTAACGTTTTCCTGGTCTTCAACAGTTATTTTTCTTAGATAGATTTGGCTGTTTTCTAACTAAAGCACTAACTAAACCCTTCCTCCGCCTTCATTTCCTTGAGTGCATATCCATGAATACCAGGGATGGTAATTAAACAACAATACACTGTCTGGTAGTTAAGAATTAATACATCTTTTTAAATAGTTTTGTATGCCAACTTTCATATACATTGTGATTTTAGTTAACAAGTGCAAATCCCAAATCAGAGGGGGAGAAAGAACTCATCTGATATTGTTTGGCATAAGCAATTGGTGCTTACAATATACAACCCCAATGGATACCCATCCATATATACAGGTCTAGCTCATCTATACAAGATACATCAATCTTCAACTAAAAGCAATTTACAACTCTTAAAACCTGAAAATGAACACTTGGCACTTAATAAAAATCCCAAGGTTTACCAACTACTTTATAAGGCTGAAAGTTACATATGTGAATTTTGAGATTACTTTTTTTTAGGGGACACACTTGGCCTGCTGGGTCCAAATGAGTTTCTGAACTTGGCCCTCAGATTACCAAAGAAGCAATTCATGGCTGACTGAACCACAAAGAGAGCTGGGTAAACTCCTTGCCTCTTACACACATACACACACGCGCACACACTGTCAGCTTCATCCCTGTGATTACTCCACTGTGACTTTAAAGGAATAATTTGGGGCTGAGCCAAATCACTGTAGGCAGGCCCTTACAGCAGAGCAGGAAGACTCCCCTACACTACCAAGATTACCTGCCAGTCAAGGCAAAGAAGAAGAACCCAACTCTGATTCAGTGAGCTCGTATTCGCCCTGGGTTCATCATGGGGCAAAATATGACTGAGCATGAAGAAAAATAACTTCATATTTTTCTCACCTGGTGCTTTCCCCTCCAGTTTCTCTTTCATCTCTCTGAGTTTAGCGGTCTCTTTCTCCAATGGCTTCTTCAGGTCTGCACTGCTCAGCTGAAAGAAGGAATAACATATGCTAGTGAGATTGTGAAATTTGAAGAAATGTGTGGCATTTTGGGTCTAAATCATGTTGCTTTTAGTTACCTTGCAGCTGTAGGGGTTGTGTGCGATGAAGGCTGCCAACAGTTGGATGGCACTCTTCACTACATTTATCGACTTGTCCATCAGTCGCCCTACAGCAAGCTCCATCACCTCACTGTACCTACACAGAGGCAGTGCCTGAACACATAGATAGTTCTTGTCACCAAAGTAGACGTTAAATTGCAGGTGCATGTACATTAAAAGTCAGTAAAAACGTACTTTGCTATTGACGATGCGTGTGTAGACCTGCAGCACACGTGTCCTGACATGGGAATGTGTGTCATGCAGATGTTCCTGCAGTGTGTCAAAGAAGCGATCACGGTCAGCTTTACCAGACTCATCTAGGCCGTCACCACACAGGACACGTACGAGGATCTCTCCCAGCACCTCACACACAGCAACACGCATTGTGTGGCTCTGGAAAAAAAAAATCGGAAATAGAAAATAAGTTTGCATCTAATCTTTTTGTCAGTAAAATTATGTTAGTTTCTACAACAATCATGGACTCTTGAAGAGCATTTGTGTATTGTGGCAGTTCATGACCAAGTTAATTTTACTGGTTTTATTCCCCTTTGTTACTGATAATTGGAATTTGTCCTGAAGAAACAATTATGGTAGTTCTCTAGTTCATATTATTTTGTGACCAGATGAATTTCTAAAATCTGCCCTCAGATTACCAAAGAGGCAACTCATTGCTACTGAACCACAAAGAGAGCTGGGTGAACTCCTTGTCTTACACACACACATGCACATACACACACACAAACACACACCACACTATCAGCTTCTCCCCAACAATTACTCTCCTGTGACTGTAGAAGAATAATTTGGGTTGAGCTAAGTCACTGTAGGCAGGCCCTTACAGCAATGCAAGAATCCTCCCCTGCACTGCCAAGATTACCTGCCAGTCAAGGCAAGAAGAACCCAACTCTCATTCAGTATGCTCGTATTCGCCTTGGTCTCATCACAGGGCAAAATGTGCTCAAGTAGTGTGTGTGGAAGAGGCAATTCTCATTAAGTCTGTGCTTCTCCTTCCAATCTTTTTTGTCAGTCATGTACCACATTTTGGTTGAGACAACATTTATCAAGGCCTATGTGAGGAGTGATGCCTTGTGGCATTGTCACTGCAAAACTTGCAGGAATAACTAACAACTTACACTGGAACAACAGAACTTCTTGACCAAATAAAATGTCAGAAATTCATACTTGAGCACAACTACTTTTTGCTGTTGAAGTTTCTTTTTGAGTCACTTCACAGTAAAGGCAAACTTGCACTTGAAAGACTATCTACAATTTTACTGGATACTGTGAAGTTTTGTTTTGTGTGAAACTTATGTTCCATTACCCTGTGAAGCAGCAAACTTTGTAGCAGTCTTATCACAGAAAAAGTGTGCAATAAAAAGCAAAAGGAACTTTGCTTCTTCTGCTTCTCTTTTGTGTCATTGTTTTTAATATGTGTGGACATTACAGCACAAGTCAATCACAACCCAGAATAACGACAGGACCTTAACAGCAGTAAATGAAATTTATGAAGCCAAGAGCTCAGTCCCACTCAGACAAGCAAAACTATAAACCTCTACACAGAAAGTCCTGATAGGCACATAGAGCTGTGATTTGTGGGCAATGGAAATCTACCAACTCAAGCAGTTTGTGCTCTCCTAAGGATTTCTTTGCATGAGCAGCCCTCACACAAAGGCCAGCATAGTGGTGAGTCATTAAAGTGGAAACACACAACTTTTTTGCTTTAACTCATCATTATGAAGTAAATGTTGATTGCCCGGTTTAATGGCTACAGAATGACACCATCTGTGTTTAGACTGATTCACTTTCATTAATATGCCACCGCTCACGATTTTTCCATCGGAAATGATGTCTCCATTATTGACTAAATTAATGAACAAACTCACGCTCTTCTCCTAATGTTTTCTCAAAAATCCCTCCCCCTTCCACCAAATCCTGCTGCATTTACTTGTTTGTGCTAAACAATAGGCTATGGTTACTCAAAATATGATTCACTATTACTGTGCAATGCCGGGGTTTCTGCTGGTTTCACTGTCACATCAACTTTTATACCAGATCAATATCCCAGCATTTGAATAATAATAATAATAACAACAACAATGAATAATTCAATGTTAGTAGGATGAACATGCTCAAGTGTGCAGTACCTCCCCTTCCAAGTGAGTGATGAGCACACTAATGTTAGGGATCATTAACTCAGGCACCAGGGCACCCAGTTCTGAAACGAAGGAAGCAAAAGCTTTGACTCCTGACCCCTCTCTAGCCAGCTCCTCACTTGACTTCTGACCAATCTCCCTGAAAGAATGAGAAAAATAACAAGGCATGAACTCTCAAGCACCGTCAGCCAGCAGAATTACAATGAGGACTGCTTGTTGGAAACTTAATATGCACACAAATTATGCATACTGACCTTATTACTTCTCCTATGATTGCCCTGACTCCATACTCTGCACTCCACACAGACACGGCCTGGGCAAAGACAGATGACAACTGCTCGAAGTGCTGCAGCAACTGGATCACCTTTACACTTGCACCTGTAAGAGTTTAGAGAGAGTATACACCAAAATTATATTGCAACGCCAAACCAGCTGTGTATTACTAATTAACAAGAGGTTATGTGATGTTTTGCTCTTTATACATCACATTCTTGAAGCCGATGGGATTGATATGCTCCTTCAGTTATACATCTTGCTTATACATTCAGGGTGTATTTGAGAGACTAACCCAGGAGGTGATTGTACTTCTTGATGAGCACCCCCAGCAGGTGGATTATACCATCTCTGGTGGGTTTGCTCTTTACGTGGCTGATGGTTGGGTTCTCAAGTAGTTTGTAGCAGCAGCAGGTCACACAGCTAAGAGACGGAAGGGACAGAGCAAAAACTTAAGTTTGTTCATGTTGTAGTACAACCAGCAAGTAAAGCAACTTGAAGCCAAGATCAAATTTTACCGTCTATACTTTAAGTTCTGTATCTGTTGAAAAATTAAGCAGAATTGTAAGGACATCGCATTTGAGGTGGTTCTTGGGCTAAATAAAAAAACTAATTCTGTATGTTATTTTTCTGAAAGCTGTATATTTACTATATATCCTTTCTGCTAAAGACAAAAAGCTAGGACTGTGAGGAATAGTTCACAATGGAAACAATAATTAAGCAATTAAATGTAGCTCCAAGATCATCTAACCTTATTAGGTTAAATGTGCTATTATTGATGGAAAAGCAAAGATCTGATATGTTCCAGTTAAGTCTGCAATGTTATCAATGCTGGGAAGAGATCTGGAGCAGAACGTGGGGAATTACACCAACTAAATGAATTAAGACGGCTAAGCCTAGTATTATCCTTTTGCCAAAGGCTCCACAGTCAGCAGAGTACCTGATGAACTCTTCCTCCACCAGGGAGAGGTTCCAAAGGGAGCGGATGTCCAGCTGGAGGAGCTGGACAAGGGCCTGCAGCACCTTCTCCCTCTCGGAATCCCATTGCAATAGTCCTTCTCCACCAGCTTTGCCTTTTTTACTACCCTGTGCAAGACAGACAAAACCTGATAAATTTGCCAAGATAGATAGTCAAATGATGGGCTCCTTGTACTTGAAATCAATATACAATACATGCCCTCAGATTACCAAAGGATTGTTCATACCCATCAAACCTACTATACTGAGACTATAGCTTCTTGCCAGCTGACACATACACATTCATACAACACAAACAATCAGACACACATTGTTTGACATCTCCTATCTGTCACATCCCATTGCTCTTGGGTGGCAGAGGTTGTAGAAGGTGACAAGTTAACTGTTGTTGGGCCCTTACAGCAGTGCAATAAAACTCTACCACACTACCAAGACTACCCATCTAACAGCAGGCTAGAAACCACAATCTCTTGGATCTGATTGGATCACGAAACTTGCCACAATCTCATCAATGGGCATTTTAAAATGGTTAAACACAGAACAATTCACCATCACAGTTATTAATCAAGTATTTCTTAGGTATGTCTCTTCTAACCATACCTTCCCAGGTGCTGTGATGATACTCTGTCTGTAGGACTCACTCTCAAGGGTCTCTGTGATTTTGCAAAGCAAGTAGACACTCATTTTAACTGCATTAAGTTTCTCTTTGCGTTCTGCAGCTGAGATGGAGGTGGAGACAAGAAGTGCAGGCAGAGAAGCAGCCAGGCCACTAACCACTGAAAAAGAAAAAAAAAGAGACAATGTGTGATCACCCAAACATACCAAGGTTGTATTTTTGTTGATTTAAACATAGAAACACAAAAAGGTCTAACCTTGCACTAGTAAATCCAGAGTATCCTCTTTCACACCCAGCTCCACTGAGTTACAGTGCCTAAAAAAGTAAACACAGTAGCTTTGTACTCACAGTTCATAAAGGGAAAATTTACCACTTTTTTTAATGTAGATGTCCAATCAGTGTTGATGGTAAATTCAGTCAATTGATAAACTAATTCAGAGAGGCTACAGGCCATTTCAGGTTGGATTTCTAGCCTCTGCTTCTTGATAGGCAGGGGGCATGCTAGATAAGTATTTTTGTCACCTAAACTATGTTCTGAACAACAAAGTAAGGGCTTGGGTGATGATGATACATGTTCAGGGGGCGTGGGCACCAGAAGCTCATGCACAATGCATGCTGGTACATGTAGGCACTACCAGTACAGCTCTCCAAGCAGAACCCTGCTTTCTTGGTCAGTATATAGCACAAACTAAGAAATGTATTGCTTCAGTTGACTACATTTACCATTGACATTAATTGGAAACGCATAAAAAAGTGGTGCCAGAGCAAAATATGAGCATTACTTACTGTAGCACACTGTAGCCTGTGTCAAAGTGTTCCAATATACACAAAGGGCCTTGGCTTCTCAGTGCTGCCTTAAATTCTGTGTGAAAGACAGGTAGAAGCTTTAGTTAAATCACAAACACACAAAACCAAATTAAATGTCTGACAAAGAACAGCTCCACAACTTATCCAAAACTTACTACTGAGATAGGGTGGCAGCTGTTTCGGAGGCACCACATCCTGAACGACATACTGGTTGATCCCCCCAGTCTTCACCAGGTCACCCACGCACACAGGAACAAAAAAGTCCCACGACATGCCTGCATCAAGACAAACAAACACACCTTTGATTTGCAACTTGCAACTTTAACTAAATGAGCCACTTATTTAGCACTGTAACGACATGTGTCGCTAGCGCTAACCAAAGTACAATCTATCGTTGAATTACAGCTCCATACAAGGCGAAGAAACAGCTTTAAACTTAGGGTCTTTGACTACCACATCAACAAAATTAAGACTATAGATGAAAAAAGTGAGCGCTGCACTGGGTCAAAAAAGTAGTGCTGGAAATGTAAAACAATAATGAAAAATCAGGTGCTCTTTAAGGATAAGGGCAACAATTAGCATATAATAAAAACAAACAATTACTGCGGCTTACTGATAATTGAGGTGCAAAGAAAGAGATGGCAGTCGGAAAATATCTGAGGCACTCCAATGATAAGTATAAAATTTGTTTTTTAATTCGTGGATTTAACCACCACTAATCTAGTTCTATTTTGATCCGTTCTTGATGCTAGCTGGGAGGCTACAGTGTTTAACTAAAACTACTTTACAACACTAACCTGCCAACTAATGGTAGTCGGTACGATTGATTATTTAGGGAAAATCTCATACAACTTTCTATTAACCAAACAGTAAAGCTTTGTTGTTGCGAATTAAGCTAGACAGGCCAACAACAACTGGCGTTTGCCACTGCTGGTACAGTTAGCAGGCTAACTAGCCTGGCTAGCGCAACTGTTTAGCGTAAATTGTTGCTCATAACTTTACTATACTTAACAGAAACGACTGCAGATAAACATATCCAACAGCTCTGTTCAACATATTTAGAAACACTATGCTCACCTGTAGCGCCTGCAGTCCCGTTAGCCACAATGTCGACCTCTGAAGACAAAAGTGTCGTCTGCTCTGTCCCCCGTCGTCAAACGGTTTGAATCCTCTGACTTTCAAATTTGTTTGGACCTCGCGCCAAAGCAGTGGAACTCTGACGTCACATACATGCGCCTTAGTAATCAGGGAGGACGCGACTCGTTGCTCACGGTCATTCTTTCTTTATTTAATATGAAGAGAAATAAAGTTAATAACAAAAAGAACAAGAAGCAAATGATTACATAGTTAAACTAAAAAGAGATTTGTAAATCATTATAGATGACCATAGTCCTGATGGCTTTCTGTTTTGTCAGTCCGTTTAGTGTTTCAAGGCAAATATCATTCCCTGTTTGAATTGGTCAATACTGACTTTCAGAACATTTGCATTTAAGGATATAAAATTACAAGATTTTAAATAAAAACATGACCTCTATCCAAATAATTTTCCCATTTCACTACTAAATTTGAAATGTAATAATAAGCCTTTGGGGTTCATGGCAACATTTATAATTGTAATGGGTAAATTTCACATATATAAGGCAAAATTATCTAAAATCATACAAAGCCTTAATATTTTTGGTTGAATTAAATATGTACAGTGATACTGTAGCCCTATATTAAGATCTATTAACTGTGTCTTTTTTTGTATTTCATTATTTTTCTTTTTAACATTTTATTTGATTGATTTATGCACTTTACACATGGAAATTTGTGTGGACAGTCCATTTTGAATGTATCTACTAATTGTATTTTTAATCTTCAATGTTAATAAAACAGTAATAGTTTTATTCTGTCGTTTGGTTTTTATCATTTCTATTGTGTTCTACTGTGTTGTTTTGTTTTTGTTGTTTTTTGCTATATTTGATTGTACATAATTTTGGTCAACTGTTTTTAAATAGTTAGGATTACATTTGGAGTTTTAAAAAAATGTGGTTTTACACAACACTACCACCTACTGGAAAACTATGAACACTACAGCACAAAGCTACCAAGGGAGACCATCTGGCTAAAAACACACAGCGTAATGAAAAACAGACACAAAGCACCACAAAGGCAAGTTCTTTTTTTTTTGAGGTAGTAGCTGTATTCAAATGATTGACAACACAAGCACCCCCTCTCCCCAGTACCAATGTTTCAGCTACAGAAATGACAATACTTTTCACGAAATGTCTTACTTTCTATACAGCACTCAATCAAATGTTAAAATGAAATGGTTTAACTCACTACCACAGTTGACTAATACTGTCCGGGTGCAGCATTTGTCTTCATATTCTTTTGCCCTCTTGCTATGCTTTAAACATAAAACTAGTGTTCCCAGGATAAGCACAAGAAACTAACTATATAACAAAGCAAAAAAGTATCCATGGCCAAACTGTTTTCAGAGAAAATACTTAAATTTTGTAGTTGTACATGTGAATATAGTACGAAGTATTGTGACAGCTCAGAACTGTTAAACCGTTAGGGGCAGTTGTAGTGTTTATTATTCACTCGTAAAACAAAATGTAAAAAAAAGAAGTCACAACAAGAGCACCAAAGGTAACTAAAAAAACAAAAAAAATATTGTTAACCGTTTAAAAAAAAATCAATATTTAAATACTTTTGTAACCACTTGGCTCCTTCACACACACTGCATCAGACCAAGGCAAATTACGTAAACCAAAAGAAAAAAAGCACCAAATGTTAAGGAAGATGAGAAACAAAAAAAAATCCTAGTAACTAATGAAGAAATATTCTTCTCATTTTCCATCTGATCAGTGTCCACATTTTGTTCCAGGACAACCAGGTGTGTTTATTTTCTCTTCCTGTCTTGAGAGCACCGTGGACAATACCTGCATGCAAAGACAAAAAACATTTAGTTGACTGACCTCAATGAGTTACAATTCATACTTTGACTGCACACATCAAAATAGGACAGTACATTACAAGAGCCACTGCAGTTTCTTACCATTTGCCTCTTGGTTTGGTTGTCAGGCCAACGCATGCAAAATGGAACCACTCAATGGAGCACTGGAGTGAAGTGAAAAAACAATAATGTGTATAGTGTGTAAGTATTCCTGCAAATGGAGCACTTAGTCCAGACAAACTATTCAAAAGCCAAGATCAAAAATAAAATCAGTCTTTTCAAGGAGAAACATTGCATGCAGTATGAGTAGAGTCGCATCTGCTAATTCACCAGCCGCTGTCATCTGTGACCTTTTCCTCACAGGAAGAGACTGCCCTTAAACTCTTAATTTGTTGTTAGCATTTAGGAAATGTCTCTAAGGGAGAGGGTACACATACATTCTATGTACAATGACTGATTACTGTTATAAAACATTATGAGAACTTGTATTTTTATCATGATTCTTATCTAATCTTTTCCATTTCAGGCCTGTGTCATAAAACAACATTGTTGTTGACCTTTGTAGTACTTGACTGGTATCTAATATTATTGTGATTTAAATAAACACACAAAATCATGATTTGTTAGAGCAGGCCATTCACTTTAAAGGTCCCATGAAATTAATATGTTTTCTGTGTTCTTTTGAGTTCTTAGATGTATTGTTTTTTTAATTTATTTTTTATATGGGAAATGTCACAAAAAGGGACATAATTTTAACTAAATTCTACCTCCCTCTTCCTGTAACATGGCATAATTCTGCTGATGGATCTTTCTCTTGGGGCTGTTAACAAAATTTCATTGATTATAGACTTAAATGGATAGTTCATCCAAAAGTTAAAATTCAGTCATTATCTATTCATCCTCATACCATCTGAAGGTCGGGTTTAGTTTTATAATCCACAAAACACTGCTGGAGTTTCACAGGAAAACAATGTTGCAGAATCTTCTAAATAATGTAAGTGAATGGTGACCAGTTTCCAAAAAAAAACAAAAAAACAATAGAATAAAAACATAAAATGCCTCCATACTGCTTGTCTGGCACAATTCAAGTCTCCTAAAGTCCCAACATGCCATTTGCACACCATCACAGCACACACACACAGTTCAGACAGTGTGCCTGTGCATGTGAACATGGCTCCAAGCTCAGGATCTACAGTGAAGATTTGGTCAAAAACATGACATAAATATAAAAATCTAGGAGACTTGGATTACACCAGACAGAGACCAGTATAGATGCATTTTGGGCTTATATTTGCTTATTTTTAAAACATTTTTTTTTTTCAAAAAACTGGTCACCATTATCTTCAATTGTTTGGGAGATTCTGCAATGCTGTTTTCCTGTGAAACTCCAGCAGTGTTTTGTTAAAACTGACCTTCAATCAAAATCAGGGTGAGGGGATAATGACTGAATTTTCATTTTTGGGTGAACTATCCCTTTAAGGCAAAACGACAACAAAACAGATAAAGAATCCATAATGTATAAAACTTAATAGAAACCCATAAACACGCTTTAGTTTGTGAAAGTGCAAATGAAGTTTTGGTATGATGATGATCTCTAGAATAAATAAACAGTATTGCCCAGTTGCTCAGACCAAGTAAAATGGCACATCAGGCAAGTAAATCTAGCAACTCACTTGCTGGACTGGGCACATGGTGAAAAAGAATTAAATGCATGAAAGTAGCTTCGGAGTGAGTCGTTTTCACTTCGTTCTCATCTCTGTTGAGAATCTGATCTGACACTCGCAAGAAAATGGCAGTGGGTAAAAACAAAGTTTATGAGCTGAAGCACAATCAAGATATTCTTTTCTAAAACGTTTTAAAATCATATTTGTTTTTTTTAATCATCTTGCTATTGAGCATTTAAATGATCCCGCAAACTGGAGTTCAGTTGGGCGGCGTTAGAGGATGTGGGCGAAATCGTATATTGCACAGTTTAACACAAGTTTGAGAACAAGGCAGATAAAATGGGGCATTTCTTTCAAAGGTACATCAAGTTTCCCAAAAACATCCCAGGTGCGCCATAACAAGAGCATACAGCATCTCACGAGACTGTATCTCCAGGGCTCTGCTGGCGCTTGCACTAAACATGAACCACAGCTTATCATGTTTCAAAAAATGCTACTTACGAGTTCCACTAGTTCATTTTTTTATTTGATAAACACTGATAAATAAATCGATTTGTATAGGGAAAGACTTCAGGCAAGTAAATTTTTGGCCTACTTGCATTGAACCCCAATAAAATCACAATTGTCTATAATTACTGTCTACTACAGAACAGTCATTTGTATTTTACTATGAACTGTACACACTTCCTAGCTTCTATACTTAGATCTGCAGAGAGCAGCATGTAGTGAGCTCTTGTCACTGTTCTCCTCTTTTCAGTCTTTATTTGATTTATTGCTATTCCTTTATTTTACGGTTTTATTTCACAAGATCACCAACACAAACAACAACTGTCTCCTCTACCAGAGACCCAAATACACACAGATAAAAATTTCTGCTGCATCCTTCTCCACCTCTTCTCAAAGTGCAACTGATGTAAAACATTATTTATCCACAAAAATAAAGCAAAGGACAATATCAGTGTATTTTTGGTAGCGTTTATCCCACCTACTTTTAAATTCTCAAATCACACCCCTCACAATATTAAGTTCCACCCCAACATCGCTTCACATGAGCTGAGACTGAGACTGATAGGGGACCATAAAACAAAACTCACATCAGTGTTGTCACAGCCGATCATCTCTCCGTAAGAGACCTGATGGCACAGACAGTAGGTGGGTTCGTTGGGGTCCACTGGCATGTCCAGCACATCAGATGGATGCACATTCCCAAAGTTGGTGGTAGGGCTGTTGAATTCCCCACTGATGATGAGGGGAAAGTATTGTAAGTGAGAATCAAAGTGTGATTGTCAAACGCACTAAAAAAATGAAAGGTAAACACTGCTGGAAAGTAGATTCACTACATACGGCTGAAGGAGTTTCACTTTCTTCTGTGCACTCTTGGGACTGCCATCTTCATCTGAACTCTTCACTTTAGACCTTGTTTTAGCTGTCTTCTTTTCCTTCTGTCTGGAGTCACCTGGAATTACACAACCACTTAAGTATTCCACTGAGTTTGGTTTTGGCTGCCCTGACAGTCCTCTGTGCAAAACATGGAAATATATTTAAGATAATACAGTGAACACACACCTTTCTTCCCCTTACTGGAGGTGGAATCATAGTCTGTGCTCTCGATCTGCTTTTCCTTCAAGTCAGCCTCAAATCGAGCCAGGTCTGTGTCAAGACGTCTGATGTGCTTGTCGACCTGCAAATATCAGAACTTCAGCAGACTGTGGTGCGTATTTCATGCGCACAGTGCATGCAATAGTAAACATTTTACCTGCAGATGTATGTAAAACACTGTTTTTTGTAAAGATACCAACCATCTCATAGGTCTGCATGGCCAGTTGCACCTTATCATCTCCAAACTCCTTGCATTTACTGTAAGACTGCTGAATCTGCCTGAGTATAGACAGCTTTTGCTCAGAGGAAAGAGTCCTGGCGTTGGCTGTGTACTCTTTAGCCAGGGAGTCTATCTGTCCTTTAAGATCTAAAAGAGAGACAGAGTCAGTTTTCCAAAACAAAACTGTAACTGTTAGGTCAATGTTACCAAATTTTAAACAAAAAATAAAACTGTACTGTGTGCAAAATACCTCGATATATATCCAGATAATAATTACAATGACAGTAGTTAAACACTATGTGTCTGTTTTCTTCTCCAACATGCATGAACATTTGTTTTTTTTAATGTCTGTAAACAGTTCACATTGAGCAGTAAATAGCTGGGACAGTGGCTAGAATATTTGGTGAATTTAAACATCACTCACAACTTATAACACTAAATTGATAAAAGTCAATTATTACTACTATTGTACATAAGTGGTTCCCAAACTTTTTGAATTAGGACTTCTACTTTGTAGCAATTAAATTAAAGATGTGCTGCTTTGGCTCTGTGGTCACCACTCTGTCGTCCTATTCAATGTCTTGCCCACAACATTAGTTACACGTCACAAGTAATAGCCTATCAATATTGAAGGCTATTGTACCAAAGTCAGGCAAAGAGACTGGAGTCGCTCTAGTGAGCAAGAAGAACTGTGTTAAAGGAAAGGCAGCAGATATAACCAAGGCTGCAATGAACACCACAATCTTTCGATCTATTTCTATGATGGCAGGCATGCCCAGTTTCCCTTTTATACCATTGAAAAGGCCAGAAGTCATGGCATATATTTTGCTCAGCAGAGATTAAATGTTTTAAATCAGTTGCTCTTTGACATTTACGGACAGCAGCAGTAAATTTTTCAATCAATACATGATGTGTACCAAGTGTGGGGGGATCCGTACAGATCAACTATGTGTCACTACATCACTGGTCGCCTGGTAAAGTATGGGGACGAATGACCAAGGAAAAACATGGAATTATCCAGAGTTGGATGAATATGATTTATGTGGGCAAAATAAAGAAACAAGAGTTTGCTGATGCTCTCCTTTATTTTATGAAAATTAAACAGACACATTTTATTGATTCCTTCCCCTATAAAAAAAAAAAATCTGAGGTGTGAACTTTTTTGGCTTCTGAAGGGCCAGAAAATGTTTGGGAACCACTGCATTGGGAAGAAAAACACATATATGTCATTTTAAATAACAATTGTTTCCCCATTTCTTATTTCTTTAACCATCTTGGGACCTCTCAAGAGTTTCCTCAGGGCTCCTTTTGGGTGTAAAGATGAGTTACAAAAGTGGCTAAAAGTGTGATTTAACAGGCCTATTCCACTAAATGCAAACGACAGGCGTTTTCGCATCAACTCAGAGTTGACATCCACACCGTTCATTGTTCTCACCCTCTGTGCGTTGATCTAGCTCCCTCATCAAATTGAAGTTTCTCTGCAACTCGAAGGGCAAGTTTTCTATGCCTGGTGTGTGGTGGAGGGGAGACAACAGACGGTTTAATCACACGTTCAATTACATCATCATAAAATGGTCACGTTCATGCGAGCAGAACAGCTAGCTGAATCATATGCGCTGGGTGATGCTACGGCTACCATTAACGATCGCGTGTGAACTAGCATGCACGAGTATTGTTGTGAACAGCAAGGGGCACAAACACAATTGAATTTGTTTGTTAAACGAATTCGAAGTAGTTGTACTGCATGGCCAATACAGTGCGTGTACCGTAACATTACAATCTCAACCAGCATCCTCTTTTCGCTAGGAAGGGACGTACTATCCCAGTAAATAGACTAAGCCCAAACCCGCTGACCGCAGGGAAACGTTTAAAACGGTCCGTTCCTCACGCGGGTTAGCAATTAGATATGTTTCACAATGGAAGACAAACTAGAAACAAGCTAGGCACGTTTAAATGCTTTCCAGTATGTTTAACGCATATTAAACAGCTTACTGTCCAAATAATGCTCCAAATACATCCCCGCCGCCATCTTAGAAAATGTAAACAACACAGCTTCCGGTCCGAACTGGAGCTATCTGATTGGTTGTTTCCACACCCCTTAGCAACACTAGTTGAAGACTTCCCAGCACAAACTCGCATCCAAACTGGAGGGTGTTCTTCATGAGAAAACTCATGACCTCTGGCCTGTTGTGCTTTTTATCAGTCTTTGAGTGTTTTGAGATGTCTGCCAAATAATAAATCTGAAAAAACTCAACAGCAGTGTCTCTTTCCAGAAATCATGATCCGGTTCCTCAGGATAATCCACAGGACTTGTGAGCAGTTTCATGTAGAAACTATTTTTCTTATACCATGGAGATAAAGCAATTACAGAAGCAGTAAGTACCTAATGGCCGATTACTCCAGATAGCATTTCAGGTCAGAGGAAAACTATGTATTTTTGATTTTTGTTTGAATTGTCCCTGTAATTGTAGGGCAAATATCAATTACAATGCCTATTTCGAGACTGGAATCATGACTTGTTAAACTAAACAGAACAAAATACATTTGTAGAAGTTTAAAACATAATTAGAGATGATCAAGTGAAAGATAGTAGATTCTGCATCATTTTTCCATAGCCAGCTTGATGATCTATGTTGTAGGTCAGAGTTTCCCCAAGTTTTACAGGGATTCTTCACCCAGAAATGAAAATTCAGTCATTATCTACGCACCCTTATGCCAATCAAAGGTCGGGTTTAGTTTTTTACTCCACAAAACACTGCTGGAGTTTCACAGGAAAACAGCGTTGCATAATCTCCCAAACAATGGAAGTGAATGGTGACCAGTTTTCAAACATAGAAAAACAGAATTAAAACATAAAACGCCTCCATACTGCTCATCTGGTGTAATCCAAGTCTCCCAAAGCCCAAACATGCCAGGCTGACTGAAAACATGTTATCTGCACTATATTTTAAGCCTGAAGTATGGAGGCATTTTATGTCTTTTTCTTCCAGTTGTTTTTTATGTTTTAAAACTGGTCACCATTTACATTTTTTGGCAGATTCTGCCACACTGTTTTCCTGTGAAACTCCAGCAATGTTTTGTGGAATAACAAAATAAACTCGACCTACAATCGGCATGAAGGGTGAGTAGCTAATGACTGAATTGTCATTTTTGGGTGAACTAACCCTTTAATAACTGTGGTCAAGTTTAAGGAGATGGCACGTGATTCGAGAGCTGCACAGGAAAAACCCATGAGCTTGTCAAAGGTACCGAATTAAACTGTTTTTTTTTTTTTCCCCAGTGGTGTCATTTCCATTTCACGTCCATATATTCAACTGCAGGGTCGTCCACATAAATCATAAACTTTAGACACTAGTTTCCACATGACTAGCAGCTTTCTACAAATTGTCACTCCTAACCTGGCAGATGTTCATCAGGGGTTCAATTTGACACAGTAGCTGTGTAGCTGTGTAGTGTATTAAATGCATGCTACTGAAAGTTAAAGTATTGAAATGGACTGTAGAACATTAAAATATAATGCATGAATTTAATGTCATGTTCAGCGGCTGCACAAAATGCTTCTGAGGGCTGCCACTGGGCCGCAGGCGTCCCCATGATCACAGGTAAAACTAACCACTGATGAATGATGAATCAAACAAGTGATGAGAAAAATATCTTAAAAGATTTATTATGTTTCACAGATTTACAGAAAGTCGACCCACTCTGCAAATAAATCAACAGACAAACATAATGAATATTCTGTAATACAAATAAAAAAGGGAGGACCCAGCTTCAGGGGAAGCATCGTTGAACAGTCCATTTTGTTTGTACATGAGCGTCACAATCATATCTGACTGACACATACAGTGTTACTGTTCTGAAATAACAGCAGAGCACACCGATCTGAATACTCGTTACCTGAAAGGAGCTGATCTGGGTCCGTAAAGAGGCTCTTAGACTTGTTTAGTCTTGTTTTTCCAACATGTGCTTCAACTTTTTGAACTTATTCTTTCCCATTCTGTTCTTTTTGTCTTTGCCAGGTATTTTTATCTTTTTGCCTTGTTTTTTCTCAAATTTGCTCCCTTCCTTTTTCTCAGCCTTTGATGCTTTGGTTTCATCAGCTGTCTTCACTGAGGGCTTCTTGACCTTTGCCCCTTTCACAGTCTCTCCATCCATTTTGGCGATCTTTGCCTTTTTTGGTCCAGCAGGCGAGTCCTTTTTGCCTTTCGGCTTGGCGTTTCCGGTTTTCTTGGCTGCTGTTCCATTGGCTTGGGTCGTCTCCTTGACGCCGCCTGCCTTGCCGGGGGCGGTCTTCTTTGTCTTGTCACCTTTGGGCGGTTTCTCTTCAGGAGAGTCTGTAACAACTGTGGCCTCAGGAGCATCTGTGCTTTCTTCTTCTAAATAAACACAGAGGATGAGATCGTGTTAAACAGGAAACAGGAACACGATGAAAGCTGTCATGTGCTCATAGGAGCGAGCATTACCTTTTCCTGCTGGTGCTGTTGGAATTACGTTGGAGAACTTCTTCAGCTTGGCCACAAAAAACCCGTCCATGTTGTGGGAATGAGGGTAAAAACGCCGAGACAGTCGCAGAGAAGGATGGAATCTACGTTCTTTAAACCTAAAAGAATAGGAAAAATACATTCAGGGTTGAAGATCAGAGCCTTTCAGTAAATCAACCACTTAATCAATACATGCATTGGTTATCTCACTTACCTGGTGAAGCCTTCCTTTCCAAAGTCAAGTCCTGTGGGAACTAATTTGACGTTTCTCTTCTTTAGAGCGTAGTCCACCACCCACTCATTCTCCTCCACCTGGTGAAATATATTTTGATCAGTATCCAAGGCTTCAGCTAAATAGTTAAGATACTACTCAAAAATAACATGTAAACCTTTGTAAACACTGTAAATGAGTTCAAGTATCTTGGGTCACACTGGACTCTGGACATTAATCTTTAAAAGTCACGTTAAAAAAGGTGACAAACACTAAATTTTTACACAAATTATGCCATTTCTGATAGTTAAAGGCTGCCAGGATGTTTTTTTCCCCACACATTAACTGGTCACTCACAGGTGAAACAACACTTCAGTCAATAGAACAACTTTTCAAGAACACCATAAAGGTTTTTGATTGAAAATACTAATTTCATCATTGTAACATTGTGGAATCAGAGCAGCCACCGGGATTTTATTTCGAAAGCATACCACACAACATTTAACCCAACATCCAGCAAAATGATAGGATGTCTGATCGGACAGTGACGTCGGCTAGCTGATGGATGAGATAAAGGCTAAAACAACCAGTAAGGAATACCAGATTGGGGACAATACACAAAGTCCAAGTCAGGGAGAAATCTGACGTGATCAGAGACCGTGAAAATAACGTCACTGTCATTCCGAGACCAGTGCCAAGGAGTGTTAGCTGATGACAGCTAAAAGCTCGGCACGTCATCAAACAGCTGTAGATGGCACAGCTGCTGCGCAAACTGCAAACACAAGTACGTGAATGTGTTTCATCACAGGGCCGGTCACCATTAACGGCTCCGGATGGGTCCGAATTTGACACGGAGATGACTGCGGTTCACGGGTCGGTTCTGGTACTCAGCTTTGCGGGTGTGGGCTTGCAAAGCTGGGTTTGAGACTGAATTAATTAAACACAGAATTGACAGAGGGATTGGCACCAGGGTCCACCCCAGTGGAGGGGACTGTGAGGGGCCACTTTGGAGGAGCACAGCCCACTGAAACCCTACATATCTCAAACAATAGCTTAAAGCAAACCGAGCAAACTGTGATCACTTTTAATTTGACCTGCACAATATCTTTAGTCTACTTGTGTATTATATATTAGCATCTGTACATTATCACTTGTTACCTGTCTAGGGACAATGGATGCAAATAAGGCATGTTAACATCTTGTATTTTACACTGTCGCTAACAGATAAAAATAAGATAAAAACATACCATTATTGAACATGTACAGTAGACCAGATATCCTCCTGTAGGGGACTCAGCGTTGACGGAGTCGATGGCAGAGAGGATCAGTTCTTTTTGCAAGTGTGCATTGCGATGGATGTCTGCGTCGTCCTGTCAGGAAAAAGGGAAAAAAAAAGTATTAAACACTATTTAAAACCAAAGTGTGTATCTATAGATGTGTGTAGACGCAAACAGTGAATGTTGTTTTACCTTACTGGTCTTCACGCCTGGATCTTTAGCGATGACTCCTGTGCCTGAGCACGGAGCATCAAGCAGAACTCTATCAAACCCACCCATCACCTGCAGGCAACATTTTCAACACGTCAGTACTCTAAAATTACATCCTATAGAGTTAAAATGTAAACTAGTTATTGGAAGTTATTGTTTTTCTATGCACGTATGAGCGTTACCTTCGGGAACTGCCTTCCATCGTAGTTGCAGACGACAGTGTTGGTGACCCCCAGACGGTGGATGTTGCCCACCACGCTCTTCAGTCTCTCGGCGTTGGCGTCATTGGCCACGATCACACCTGTGTTCCTCATCAGCTGAGCTAAAGGTGGAACATTTACATTTATCATTTGCAAGTGAGAAAAGTTTGTTTCAGTTATTTTTATTCTTTTTTTTTTCCTTGTACATGCAAAAAATGCTCAACATTCACTAAAATGCAATAATGATGCTCTTTGGGTTGTTGGCATTGGGCATTTTTCACAATTTTAAAATATTTTATATACCAAAGTTAACTTCAGCCCTAGTCTAAATGAGTGGAAATGTAAATGACACAAAGATGCCTGCAGCACATCTTACCTATATAGGTCGTCTTGCCTCCTGGAGCTGAGCTCATGTCCAACACCAACTCTCCCTCCTGTGGAGAGAGCGCCATGACCGGCAGAAAACTGGAGGCTCCCTGCAGCATGTACTGACCAGACAGATACTCTGGGGTTGCACCTGTTTTATAATATAGAAGAATTACAGTTAAATTTTGTGTGGCCACAAAGATCCTTAACAGAGCGACTTCAGTAGCTGAATGTGGTGAAACTCACCTATGGGCACTGAGGAGTCGTAGATGACCAAACCGACTTTAGACCATTTCCCCAGTGGATCCAGGTTCACGCCTCTGTTGATCAAGGCCTAAACAAGGAAAAACACAGACCGCCGAGTTCAACGTATGAAGGCAGCATTTGACACCAGACAAAACCGGTCAAGTCGCTCTTTGTGTTCTGTGGTGGTTTCTGGTTTAATCTGAACTAAAGCCAAACTTTCAACCTTCATTGACAAGTTCAAATCACCTCGGTTGCATGACGACATGCCCTGACACTTTTTTGATGAAAATTATATGCAGTATAGTTTTTGTTCTGCTGAATGCAATTACTGAACTAATATTTTCATGTTTAAATGTTATTCTCTTGGCATATAGTGTCATTAAATCTGGCGAACAAAAGTGAGTTGACTTATTTTGAAATTTGACATTTAAATCCATCTCTCCCTCTCTGAGCAGTTACCTGAGCAAGGTCCCGCCTCCTTGTTTTCAGTGTGTTGGTCCGAATGGTGACAGGCCTCTGAATTTCATTGGCCTCGAGGAAATCCACCAGCTGTAACCAAGAAAGAAAGAAAGAAAGAAAGAAAGAAAAAAAAAAAAACATTTAGTCATTTACCTCAACACACAATCTCAATTAAGTCGTGAGAACAGCCACATGTTCAGACAATAACAACTGTGTGCATGAGTCAGTTCTAATCACGATGAGAAGAACATCAGATTAGAATGAAATGTTTTTGATAGAACAGAGTAAAAATAAATAAGTAAAATCACCCACCTCTGACAGAGGGAAGAGGTCTATTAATTTCTCAATGAGGAAGTTGTTGTAGCTGTAATAAGTACAGAGATCCTTCTTCAGGAGAGAGATGTACTCTGCTCTCTCTTTGCCCTCCTCCCTTTTTGTTGAGAAATTACAGAGGACGTCGATGTTGTCCTTTATTCTCTGATGGATTGTCTTCAGGTCTAGAGGCAGGGCACCTAAAAGTACAGGGAAGAAAAGGATTGAGATTTCATGCAAAACAATCACATTTGCTGCTTTTTTTAAAAAAAAGGAGGCAAAAGTGTAAGACACTGACCTTCCTTCTCAGTTTCCTCTTTCCCTGGTAGCCTAAACTGATCCATTTCATCTATGTTGGTTTGTAATGTGTCTTCCTCGTCCATGTCAGCATCTGATTTTTTGTCATCATCATCTTCTTCCTCCTCTTCATCATCATCATCATCATCGTCATCATCATCATCACCTGCTAAACCCATGGTTTCCTTCAGTTTTTTCTCTTTCTTTGCTGCACGCTCGATGGGAAGAAGCTAAACGGGGAACAAAAAACAAGGAAAGAAGTTATTAATTATCCAAACTATGTGTTTACAACCCTTAAACTTCAAACCATACATGTTAGATTTTGTTATAACATCTAATAACACTGTCGTAACACATCAACAGTCAAGTGCGAGGAAATTTAGGGTCTCTCTAACAAAATAAGGACGTTGATCTGCAAATTTGTAGTTTAGGCAATAACTAAATTTTGACATTTTAATCAAAATTTCAGCCAAATTTCAAGTGTTATAGACAAAAAAGAGTCTTTGGGTTTTGGGAAACTGATGAGCATTTTTCACAATTTATTTGTCAATTTATAAATTAAATGATTAATTTATTGTGAAAATAATCATATAGTATAATAATCAGTAATGAATATAATGATTAGTTGCAGCCTCGTTGGCACAAAGTTTTAACAGAACTATTTCACATACATCCTCTCCATCACTTTCGTCTTCAGCTGCTTCATCACCACTGCCATCATCGAGGGTACCGTAGTCATCAACCATTTCATCATCATCGTCGTCGTCGTCATCTTCATCATCATCGTCGTCATCGTCGTCTTCATCTTCATCCTCCTCCTCCTCCTCCTCCTCCTCTTCTTCTTTCTTTCCTAGTTTGGCACCCTTCTTTCCTTGGTCTTTTCCTCCTTTCTTCTGTTGCAGCTGCTGTTCCTCCTCTTCCTCTTCGTCATCCTCTACCTCCCAGTGCTCATCGCTGTCATCCTCACTTTCAGGCTCATCGATTTTTCGCTTCCTCTTCGCTGGTTTCAGCCATTTACTGTTCTCATCAGAGAACCCTTTGGAGAAAATGCAAAAGTAAGTAAATACCATGCATAAGCTCTGTAATCAAAAATCACTAACTTATTGTTCCCTTAAAAGGGAAACACACCTCATCAAAGAAACAGTTTGACAAACAGCTGATTTTATACACTTTTAGAATATTATCATGGTGTTTGCCTGCGAGTATACAGACTTTTTAATACCACAGTTCCACAACACATTCACAGACATTGATGTGGTTACCTTTCTTGGGCTGTTCCTTAGCTGCATCTTTAGGCGTTTTCAAATTCTGGATTCTTTTTGCAGCTCTGCAAAATGACAATATGAATGAGCAACTTATAAACACAGTAATGTTATATCATGTTGTGTAATCAGTCAAGCTGTTACCTTTTCCTGGCTCTACTTGAGAGGCGTTTTGGTCCCGTTTCCTCTGCAAACAGAAAAAGAACACTTTCACCAACAAGTCACAATGATGCCGTCAGCAGGATTAAGGTTTTTTTTGTTAAACTTTACAGTATAGATTTCAAGAGTAAATGTGATACAAAGGGCAGGATAATCACCATCATCTTTTATAAACTTTGCCAACTCAGTCTCTGCTCCTTGCTGCTTCCTGGCCTTTTTCCCCGGCCCTCTCTTCACCTTGTTGGTGGGATCCAACTTCCGACCCATGACTCCGAGCTACACAAAAAGCCTGAAAAGCAGAGGAAATCTTCAAAGCCTGTGCCAGTGCTGTCAGTGTTAGTGCTGTCTATCGAGCATGTTGTGTTGTGATGGGATGAGAAACAAAAATCTGTAGAACTTTATATCAGAGGGGTTTGAGCGAACCATAAAACATTAAACATACCCACAGATGTTCACATACAGTAAATTAGAGCAAGCTGTCAGTAAATTCCACAACAGTGCTTAAACACTACCACTATTTAACAAAAATTAAGGTTTCCTGACCACTGACTTACCACAAAAATATGATCAGGTGTTAAGATACATGTTATGAAAATACAATGCTGTTTAAACTTTAAAGCATCTTGTGTGTATTTTTGTTAAAATTCGCTGTAAAAAGGGAGAAAAATACAACTAAGGTATATGTTTAGATAAACTTTATGAGATATGGCTCAGATCTTGATTGCTGTAAGTAGACACCTGTTGGAAAACGTATAAACTGCAGTGTTTCCCTTATCCTGATCCTCCAGGCCACCGTCCTGCATGATTTAGATGTTTCCCTGCCCAAACACACCTGATTCATATGATCAGCTCGTCATGAAGCCTCTGCCTGATAACGAGCTGATCATCTGAATCAGGTGTGTTGGAGCAGGGAAACATCTAAAACATGCAGGACAGTGAACTCTGAGGACCAGGATAGAGTAGAACACTGAACTGTCTAACAACTGTTTTTCTTTTCAAAGTGGTCAACCTTTAAAAAGCTTGTATTTAGATTCTGATTAGGTTCTGGGCTTCCTTATAATTACAACTGCAATGACTAATTGATTTATTGATTAAGTGCCAACTATTAAGTTAATTGCAGACTATTTTAATAACAGTTCTATCAGTTTGAGTCATTTTTAAAAAGAAAATAAGTCACAATTGTCTGATTTCAGCATTTTAAATGTGAATATTTTCGAGTTTCTTCACATTTGAGCATGTCATCTTGGGCTTTGGGAAACAGTGATCGATATTTTTCATAATTGTCTGACATTTTATAGCTCAAACAAGTAATCAATTAGTTGCAAAGATGATCAACAGATCAATCAACAATAAAATACTCATTAGTTGCAGTCCTATCTGTAATAATTACATAAACATCAAATGATTTTTTGATTGACATGGTCTGTAACCACTGGGAGAAGACGAATTCAGCTCTAGATACGTCAGTCACAGACTGTCAATCAGAGAAAAGCAAAAACCTTAGCATGTAGCTGAAGTCATTAAAGAGAATCTAGAAACTGATGAGTGAATTCTGGAGGAAACAGGTTGCAAACTAACAGTATGTCAGAGACAAGTGACCAGTTATAATCACTTATTAGACATAAAGACTTCCATAATGATCTAATTTAAAAGTGATCAAGAGTCACATACATTAGAAAACTGGCTCACACATTGTTCACTTTATCAAAGCTACATGTCACTGGCGGTATTTCACACAGATTAAATATTACATAGGTGGAGACATAACTACCCTAAATATTAAAGTACAAAGGTTTCAAACGGCTCTGCACGTTTGCAGTGACAAAGTAATGACAGAATACGTTGCAATGACCAGTTGTTACACGCAGAACATTAACGTTAGATGACCAAACGCCACATGTCGTGTTTTCAAGACTAAAATACCACAAATATTAACATTGTCTGACCGAGTGTTTGTCTAAAGAGCTCAGCAACTATTCTTCATATACTCACCGATGAATCTGTACTTTTTTTTTGTCCCAGCTTCTTGTATGCACGGTGTAAGATAAAATGTCCACACGTGAATTTTCCTTCAACACGTTGTGGAGGAACATCCGGCGCACATAAGTGACGCAAGCTGTCGTGGCCACGCGCCCTACAGTTGGGGATACCGAGGAAACAAATTTTTTTAGTGTCATTTTATTTGTTGATTTATTGTTATTAATTAATTATGAATTATATTAATAAAATAATTTATTTCATTATTAATTTGTTTCAAGCTTAATTAATTAACGATTAAACGGATTATTGGTCTTATGAATAAAAAATAGACAATTGTAAAACTTAAATACTGATAAGATTAAAGAGCTGAAAATTTAATACATAATATTCACCCTGCAAAACATTTCCTCAATAGATTTAAGGATGACACAAATATAAATTTTACTATTTGCACAGCTTTTTGTGAGTACACAACTATGGATGTCATGAATGTATTACTAATTCAGGACAAATTATACATACATATGTTTACAAACCAGAGTGTTCTAGTTTTTACTGTTTTTTAAAGCATACAAATACAAATTGTGCCTTTAATATTCTGTTTTTCTTATTATTATTAATTATTTGTTTGTGTTTATTTCGATTGTTGTGCAGTGTTGTGTACTGTATTTTTGTTAAGATTTAAAATAAGACTTAATCATCAAATGTTGCATTATGCAGGTTAACTACTGCTTATTAAAAGCCGCTACCCACCCGTGAACGCGCACTTCAGCCGTGACGCACACATCCTGCGACGGTCCATCCGAAGGCATCATGGCGGCTCCCGAAGGAAAGAAGCGTGGTCTTGAACATTTGGACGAATATGAACCAAAACCAGCGAAACACCTCCGGAGCCTACACGACCGTATGGCGGAGAGGAGACTGGTTGTTATTCTGGAGGGAGCATCGTTAGAAACAGTGAAGGTAAAGCGTCAGGATGTGTTTGTTTGTTGTTGTGATGCAGCTCCTACCTGCTACAAATGGAAGTGACATCAGTAACAAGATCTTTAAATTGAGAGAATTCGTGTTGTGTTTTTCCCAGGTTGGAAAAACCTTTGAGCTGTTAAACTGTGACCAACACAAAAATATGATCATCAAAAGTGGAAGGAATCCGGGAGATATAAGACCAGATATCACACATCAGGTAAACACTCGTTTTAAAACAGCGTGTTACAACTGTAACCTTCACTGAGGTCTCTGATGTATTCACAAACTAAAGTGCCTTTTCGTTTCAATTTATTGTCTCTGAAAAAATAGGAAATTTGGGCATAGATTCAGGGCTGTAAAATGTGGTCACTCAGCATCCTTACAATGAAACTAAAAATGCAGATCCTGGTTGATTTACTGGCATCACGGCTGCTTTTAGTTCATCACATATACCTTTGTTATTATCAGTGTACTGTACATGTCAGACAAAAATTTACATGTTATAGTAGTCATGCACTTTTGCAGTACAACAGAAAGAGTGTCACCAGTGCATAGTCTGTCCACCAGAGAGCACTGACAAGTTGATTTAATGACACAGTTTAAGGAGTCCTTATCAAAAATATTTATGTTAAAAAAACAAAAAAAAAAACATTTTGGTTCATATGTCATCAGTAAATAAATAATTTTGACTTAAGTCACTCTTGAGACCTGCAGTGGCATTAAATGTTTATTAGGGATACGTATTGTTACCATATTATTGATGCTGGTACTGCTTATCGATTCTAATGCAGTGTTTCCCCTGTGATGCTTACCGATACTCTTATTGATAACACTTGCCATAATTTGGTGTGTAAAACAAAGATGACATGAAAAGATGTGAAAAGCTTAAACTGTTATTTTGTTATTACTTTTATGCAATAAAAATAAGTTACATTGTTTCCTGAATTATTGCGTTTAGCTTCATTTTCATTACAAATAATAAAGTGACTCACACAGTTTGTCCGTATGTAAAATTATATGAATACTGATAACATCGTTTGTCCAGGAGCTTATTGAGTAAGTGATAATGTACAGTGATCATGACCTGATCACTGTACATTATCCTGCTTTTTACATGGTTACTTAACACCCCCCCCCCAAAATTGGCAGACATTTATGTGACACAAAATATTAATTTTAAAATCATTTTATTTCACAATACTCACCTACTCACCCTATATTATCCTGCTTGTTACGTGGTCATGTGCCAAAAAGAGATAATAATAAAATAATTTGACACGAAATATTACTTTTAAAATGATTTTAGTGATTTAACAATGAATTGTTCCTCCAGAGTCTATGATCAGAACTGTGTCTGTTCTTCATAACAACAGTCAGTTATACATAATGAAAAGAACAGACCTTAGAATGCTGTAATTGACCAATCAGAATCAAGTATTTAACAAAGCCACGTAACAATCTTTTGGTACTGACCAGTCAAGAACTGGTACTATTTTAGTACCCTTTATTTGATCCCATCCCTAATTTTCATGGTTCTGGTGTTGAGAGATGTACCAGTATTGTATCATGTAAAATTGTCTGTTTTTAATTGATATCAGCTCTTTAAAGCAGAAGCTTTATCAATACTTAACAACTTAAATCGAGCATGTGTGAAAATTGGCATCAAAAAGCAGACTTGTTCATCTTCTTTAAATTAAACTTTTATGTTTGTGTATTGTGTCTACAACCTTGACAAATTCCTGTATAAATAACTTTTAACTTGAATATATTTTCTATCATATATTGTCTTTTTTCCTAGTGTCTGCTCATGTTGATGGACAGTCCACTGAACAGGGCAGGCCTGTTGCAGGTTTACATCCACACAGAGAAAAACGCCTTAATAGAAATCAACCCACAGACCCGCATCCCAAGAACCTTCAGTCGCTTCTGTGGCCTCATGGGTAAAATGCTAATGTTGGATATTTTCTGTGTGTAAACTACATGTATGTGTAGGTGAAGTACAAAGCGACTAAATCTGAAAAAATACTGTCTGAAATCATTGCAACTCAAATGGATGAGGAAGCTTTATAGTTGTGGCGTGGACTCCTCCATCCACTTGGATTAAAACGATTTTAGAACTGTTTTTTTTTTTTTTTTTATAGTTCTCGGTGTGGACGGCTCTTTACTTTTAGGATTTTATATCTTAAAGTCCTTCTCTCCTGAGCTCCTTCTTCACTTCTTCCCTCTTAGTTCAGCTGTTACACAAGCTGAGTGTCAGGGCCGCCGACGGTCCTCAGAAGCTGCTGAGGATGATTAAAAACCCGGTCTCTGACCACCTGCCTCCCGGCTGCCCCCGCATGTCCACCTCCTTCTCTGCCGGAGAGGCTGTGTGTCCCCGGACCCTGGTGCCAGAGGGACCAGCTGCAGTGGTGATTGGAGCATTTGCACACGGAGCGGTGAGAAACATCTCCAGACGGCAGCTGATTCACTGCTTTAAGCGTCTAATTTTAAGTATGTTACTGATCTCTCTGTCTCCGTTAGGTGAACGTGGACTACACAGAGAAGACTGTGTCCATCAGTAACTATCCCCTCTCTGCGGCGCTGACCTGTGCCAAGATGTGCTCTGCCTTCGAGGAAGTCTGGGGTGTCCTGTGACAAACGGTCAAGGAACTACTGATCTGATCATGCAGAGACATGGACATTGTTTAATGGACTAGAATGGACATAACAGAAATGTTGGGTCGAATGTCCATTTCACCAGTGATGCCGCGTGGATACAGACATGTATCCTATTATACACTGTATGTGTATACTTGTATGATGGCGCTTGGCCGCCATGTGGAATATACATAGTTTTCTGTACCCAGAGTTCCCTTTTCATGTAAAGTAACAGCTGTTTTTTATACCATTATCAATTGAAACAATTAATAAGTTTTGGATTATCAATCAATACAGTTACATTAAAATATTTGACCAAATAATGAGTGATTTTGTTTCAAATCGAGGGAGAATAATTCATAAAAAGAAATGAGATGCAGTGTGGCGTAGGGGTGGGAATCTGTTGACACCTCATGATTTTTTTTCATTCAGATTCAGACGGCTGTGATGCAATTTTAAAATGATTATCGATGCATCTTCATGCATCAGGATTTAGGATTTTCTCACTGTGACTTATTACTTTTAAAATTGTATTTGTGATGAAACATAATTAGTTTAGAGATGCAAGGATTTATCAATTATTAACCGACGACTTTTAATAATTGATTAATTGGTCTGAATAATTTTTAAAGAAAAAGTAAATTTTCTGATTTCAGCCTGAAAAATGTGAATATTTTTTTGGTGTCTTTACTCCTCTGTGACAGTAAACTGAGTATCTTTGGGTTGTAAGTAAAACAAGACATTTCAGGATGTCATCTTAGGCACTGGGAAACAATGAATGACATTTTTCACCATTTTCTGACATTTTAAAACGGCTATTAATTGACAAAATAATCGACCGATTAATCGACTACGAAAATTATCACTAGTTGCAGCCCTAGTTCACTTAAGACACAACTTGTATACAGTGTTGTCCAGGTCCTTCAACTTCATAGAAGCCAAGATGCATCCGTATGTTAGCTTTTAAGCCCGGGGGTGCTGGTCGGACTGTATCCATCTGCAGCTCACACTCACCCATCTTCACCAAAACGCAAGAAGTCAAGAAGTAGCCTACGTTAACTCAATGCACGTGTTTACGTCTGTCTTGTTTCAGCATCCAGTCGGTTCAGATATCAGAGATGTACACCCCGTCCTTACAAAACTGTTACAGAAGATCAGAACGTAGAGAACTGGTTTCTGATTATTGATTTTTTTTCTGCAGTGTTTCATAATCTAAGATGCATCTAAGAATCGATTTATTTTCCCTCCCACCTCTAGTGTAGAGCTGTAATGATTAGTTGATTTAAAACAAAATTAGTTGCCAACTCTTTTGATAACTGATTAATCACTTTAGTGCAAGATCAACAAAGAAAACAAAATATTACAAATAGGGCTGGGAGATATGGCTTAGAAATATGTCAACATTTTTAGGCTATTCCATGATGTATATCTGGATATACACATTTTCTCTAAAATAGCTTTAAATTCTCTCTCAATTAGTGCAAACATATGATGTAATAGAATGTGATGCATTGCTGTAGATTGAACTAACCAACAGTATATTAAGTAGTTAGAGCAGGGTGATATTTACAGAATCAAATATTTTTGCCTAAATGCCTTTTTATCAATATTCTGACAATACTGTGGCGTTTCACAAAATATAAACACAATGATGAATATGATAAATAATCATCACAAATGTGGATACATCCTAAAACAGTGTGGAAATGTCAGAAATTTCCATAATTTTACTCAACACTTGAGGCATTTAACTATATCCAAAAAGACAATATCCAGTCTTATATTAAAATATCAACATAACATCAATATATTGCTCAGCCCTAATTACAAAATAATAAAGTACATGATATCCCTGAGAAGATGTAAGCGTAACATGAAAATGAGAGACCGGAAAATACATCCTAAACACAGCTGATGCATCAAAAGAAAATATACGATTTCAGGTTGCTCGAGAGTTTATTACTGCTCATCAGAAATTACTCTAAATGCTAAATCCTAATAGTAGTAAGGTCTCCTTCTGACAACCCGACGTTTCTGCGTATTTAATCTTGATCTTGTGTAAGGAAGCCTCCGTCTCAGTGGCTGTCTTGTCCGAGTGGATTGATACAGACGTCGGCTTTGTGTTGGTCGATGCCTCCGAGCCCTCTGAGACTTCCCCGGTGCCTTTCGAACCCGTGCTGCTCGGTTCGTTGCTGGTCTGCGTTTCTTCCCTCCGGGCTTTGGCAGTTTTCTTCTCGCTTTGAGTGATGTCTTTTTCGGTTTTTGTGTTCTGGTTGCTGCTTTTCGAGTCTTGCCGGTCCGTTTGTGTGATTTGAGCGCTGCTTTGCGAGTCTTGCCTTTTGGTTGGCGTAATTTCCCTTTTGGTTTAGTCTTTCGGGTTGGTCTCTGTGATTTTTCAGCACCTTTGGGGGATTTGCTGGCTGTGTTGCTCTGCTTCAGATCTGCTTTTGGTTTTGGGGGTTTTGTGTCATTTAGCTTTACTTGTTTTGTGTCTTTCTGTTTGAAAGGAGTGAAAATGACAGGATATTGGATTACTGTTGACAAGACAACCTATCAAGTTTAATGTTCTACTTTTAGTCACATCTTAACAAAATATATGTGTAACATGTACAGAGCATGCAGCAGCAATTTACAGCCCTACTCTGTTATTCAGTGTTGTATGCCCTATTAACAAACCTAAATTTACAGGCAAACGTTACCAAATCACATAGAGAAATGTTATTTTCTTACCTTATTGTTAAGCGTGAGTAATGCACTTCTTGTAATTCGAAGTGTCTCGTCGTTAGCCGGCCTTTTGGTCACCAGGTTCACCTGCCTGCTGTTCTTGGTGACATTGTATCCTGCAGCCACCAGCGTCCGCTTGAGCTCTGCCATAGACAAGCCACCTCTACTTTTGCACTGGGAAACCACACTGAAGATGAGGTGGGAAACACGAGGTGAGGCTGGCTTTGCAGAATCTGCCTTGGGTGCATTCTCAGCCTGGGTTTGAATCTGATGCTTGAAAAGGCGAACAGGAGTTTCTGAAAGATCAAAAAAGACAGAAGGTTGTGTAATTAAATTAAACAGAGAATATAAGAGTACAGAGTTTGTAACTTCTCCCAAGAACTTCATTCAAATCATGACTTTTGTGATAGGATATATATATATATGATACTAATTAAGGTCCTGTTCCATTTAGTGTAGCAGTGAGCCAACATTCACAGTAGCACCATCATGACTCTGTTTGACCTAAATATAACCTTTTAGTGTAGTTAATATAATTGGTAACACCTGTGTTTACCCTACTATTCCAAATCGAAATGGTAGGGCTGAACAATTAGTTGAAATTCAATATACATCACAATATGGCCTACTGTAATTTTCAAATTGCATGACGCACAAAAATTGTCAAATGCAAATGTGTGTCAAAATACCATTTAAAATTAAACACTGTCATGCTGCAGAGATGTTCTGGCCTACACATCATATTCTACAGACTTTAGAAAACATCTTTATTTAGTAGAAATACCTGCAAGAAACATACCATAATCATTTAAATATATTTTTCAATGCAAAATGAAAACATTGCAACGATTAATCGATTATTAACTGATCATTAAATTAATCGCCAACTATTTTTTATAATTAAGTGGTTTGAGTAATTTTTCAAGGAAAAAAAGTTAAAATTTATTGATTCCAACTTCTTAAATGTTTTGTTCTCTATTGTTTTGGGACAGTAAACTGAATATCTTGGATTTGTAGGCAAAATAAGACATTTAATGATGTCACCTTGGACTTTGGGAAACTGATTGACGTTTTTCACCATTTTCTGATACTTCATAGATGAAACAACTATTGACTGATTAATCGGCTATAAAAACAATCATTAGTTGCTGCCCTAGAATAGTGATATCGAAATGATTATTCCCTCTAATATAGAAAATCATATCGTGATTTCAATATCGGTCAAAACAATTGTATTTCGATATTTTTTTTCAGTGTTGGTCAGCTCTACTATCTGCCTACTCTGAAAAAGGTTTGTTGTGTTTGTGGCAGTACACAGAAAAACAGCAGTTAGACTAGACCTTCATGTTGGAAAGTGAAATATACAGTCAATGAATAAAATAAAATTAATATGCATATTATACATCTACCTGTTTCAAAACGACCGTGTTGTTTCTTAATCTACTTCTTTTTCTTGATTAAAAAAAGACCATCATATCTGTCTAAAATCTCCCAAGGATCCCACATGAAACATCCAGTTTTGTTTCTCCCCCAAGCTAGTTAGCTAGGTTAAATGTTTGGTGAAGCGAGTTAAAATATAAACCAAAACGACTACATTTAGTAAAGACCACAAGACAATGCGTTGATGTTTAAATTCTGCCTTTAAATTAAGCTAAATGTTGCTTTGACTAGCTAAAGCTAGCTGCTAGCTAAAATGAGAGTAGCCGTTAGCCGTTACTCACTCGGCAGTGACGCGCGTCCCTTCCCTGTGGACTCGACCTGCTCCTGAATGGCTCGTTTCAGCAGTCGGCCCAAACGCTTGGCTCCTGCTTTTCCAAGGCCTTTCCCGGTCGGAGTTTTGGTAGGTCTGACTACTTGTTTCACCGTCCTCAAATGTGTATTTTCTCTTGCTTCAATGCTGCTGTTAGCTTTCCCCTGCGTGTCCCCGGGTGAGGCTTTTTTGGCCGTAGCTTTCCTCCTCATATTTGTTGTTAGCCTAGTTCGTATTTCAGGAAGAAATCTGAAAACTGCTCAGCTGTTTGTTGATAAGTTTGTCAGGCAAATGTGACAGGGTTTTCAATTCTTGTTTTAGTGATTTGTTTTGGAAAATAACAGTTCTTTAGTTGCTGTGTAACTGCTGGTCCAGAAGTGAATGGATTATTGAAACTTATTTCCACCAATGTGATGACAACAAACAAACAAACAAACAAAGCAAAATATCCTGCAAGCCATAAAATTGAATTGATTGAATGAACTGATTTCTCAATTTAATTCTCAAAATAATTAAAATAATAATGGCCTAGTATCTCAAAATAATAACTTGGTATCAAAAATAATTATGTAGTAGCTCACAATAATGAGCTAGTATCTCAAAATAATGACTTAGTGTCTCAGAATAATTATGAAGTGTCTCAAAAGAATGAAAATCTTTATTAAAATAATGTAGTAATAAAAAACTTTATCAAAATTGATCAAAATATTGAGTTACTATCTTAGAATGAGTATGTAAAAATAATGAAAAACGTTCTCAAAACCATGACTTGCGTACTAAATCACTTTTAGATAGTAAGTAGATAAAAAAGAGCTAAGTAATTTGATAAAAAAAACTTTTTATTTTGAGATACTAACTCATTATTTTAAGGCTGTTTCTCATTATACAGGATCTGTTTTTTTATGACTGGTTGAAATGGGCTTCTGTAAAAGTGAAACTGTGAAACATGAAGTGAAAATAGTGTTTCAAATGTTTATTTTATTTACATACATACTTAACAGCTTGTGCAATCTATGGAAATGCAAACATCTTAACAATAACTACTGATAAAAAAAAAAGTGTCAGTGTTTTCCTGTGTTTTCACGTACGGTAACAGAGGTACTATAAATACATCACCATAAATCTTAATTTTATCAACAGTTTAACAATATCCAGTGTGCTTAATTTCAACAGCACTAAGTTGATAGTTTGCCAGACAATCCATCATAATCATTAACTACAAAAACAAACCCTGCAGGACATCAGAGGACTGTGTTCAGCATGTTTGTAATGAATCCAGCTGGGTGTTACTGGGACACTGCAGGCTTGTGGGACACAGGTCAGATTTGGCACAGAGGACTGAAATCAAGAAGGAGGGCTCCAAGGGCATGAATTCACGGTATGGGTCTAAGTCACAGTTAACCTGGAAAACATACATTACAAGATGTAAGATCAGTAGTTGAGAGGAAGGAAATAAACACTGAAATCTACTAACAGAAGCACAGTACCTGAGAAAAAGATGTGAGAAACAGTCGAGTGTATGATAGTCCTGAGATGGAAGTGTCACTCGGATTGTCCTTTAGACTCTGATGATAAGCCTGAGGAAAGACGTGGATGTATGAGCTTGATTTTGTCGTACACACAGAGACCAAAGCCTGAAGATGGCTGCTCACCTGCAGTGCTATCTGCAGTGCAGAATACTGCACCCACACCTCTTGCTGCTGTGCTGCTGAGAGAGAAAACGCTCCCGCTTTCTCTGTCACAGTGATGTAGTGAGCCCACACACATTTCCCCACAGCACGCACCGTCTCACTCTGAGAATAAACTGCACCACAACAGAGAAATTAATGTGATGCTGCAATAAATAAACAGTAAAATGAGAGAAGAGAAAGCAGTTGTGATGTCTGAAAAACAGTATATTATTAAAGGGATAGTTCAGATTATCTGAAGTGGGGTTATGTAAGGCACTTAACAATAATTGATGTATTACCTACAGTAGATGACGGTCTGCGCAAAGCAGCAGGAGTCGCATTGTAAAAGTAAAGATCAGTTTTCACAACTTTGCCTTGCTGTCAGACAGGTTTTCAGATGGGAAATTGCAGCTATACAAGTCAAATGTGGCTCTTTCTGAACCAACCAAACTGCAGTGGCAAAATAAGTCATTTTACCCTGCAGAACATGGGTGATGTAAGTCTACCACTGCCCCAATCTATTTGTTTGTCTGTGTTATTGTGTGACTTCAGAGACTCTTAACTATCCTTTAAAACACCAAAGTTACACAATTATGCGTTGGTATTGAGGCAGCGGTACAGAAGCAACTCCCATTTTCTGCATGATAAAATTACTAATTTTGCCAATGGGGTCTGGTTGAGCCAGCAAGCACAATATTTGGCTTATGCAACGTTTATAATGATATTGAGTTTTTTAGGTTTACCTTTTTTTAAAAAGGCTAAAATATGTTTTGCTCCTGACCCTAGCTTCCATGCTGGTATTACTGTGTGCATCTTTGACTGGCATCTGCTGTATATACATAGACAATACATTGAATATTAAGGCAGTACCTCATACAACCTAACTTCAAAAAATCCAGACTTTGTGTATGTAACCTAAACATGATGTCAAACACATTCTTTCAAATGGAGGACAAATACGAGCTTCTCTTACTGTCAGGCAGGATCAGGTGGAGGATATCTTTGGCAATAAGGAAACCCAAAACACCATAATTCATTGCCCTGTTAAAAAATACAAAAATAAAACAAATTGTTTTCTATAATGTTTGATATTAAATCTGTTCTGAAAAACCTTTCGTAGTGCTTTTAAATTCAGTTTACCGAGGATAGGTGGGATGGAAGAGAGGATGGACAAACATTCCCATGGGGAAGAGGAGCTCATTATCCAGGAGGAGTGGTGTAACAGACCGACTAAAAGAAAACAAGAAAAGATTGAATACACGCTCAAAACATTTATATCTCTCATCTTTAAAAGTAGAGGCGGACACTTGCATATCAGGCTCCTCAGTCTGCTCTGTCAAGAGTCGCCTTTGTCTCTTTTGCCACAAGGACAGCAGCTGGATGTAGTTGGAGAAGAAGCTCTGTGTGCTGACTGTCACCTGGAATCATACAGATTGTAGAATCAGTGATGCTATTTATTTGTTAGGTTAAGTGAGTTTAGGTGGGTTTAACTAGGGTTAGTAAAGACACCCAGTCTATAAGAAACATTGCATTGTGTAATGTACCTTGGAAAAAAGCAGGTCAAGCTCAGCCTCATGAGAGGTCTCTTTTTTAGTCCAAAGTCTTGGACTTAAAGACCGAATCTGGAGGAAGACAGGCATTTATTGACATCAACACACCAACAAAATGCAAACTCAAAAAGACAAGCACAATAACAACTCCTACTTCACGTTACCTTTTCCATGACAGACTGGAGAGACTTCTGATCTGTCCACTTGAGTGTACGTAATTTGTACTTGAAGGAGGAAAAGATATTTTGGATAATCTCCTCTGCCTGTTGAACAGTAAACATTTTAAATACATTTCACATTATGCTTAAAAATCAGCCAGTAATAAAAGGGATTTTTAGGATTATTTGAAGTGGGATTGTGGTTCACACGCCCCCAGTTTGGAGAAGCAGAGAAGAGAACCAGCATGGAAGCCAAGCAACATACTGCTGTGGACAGGGTCAGCAACATAAGGTTTTCAAGCCACTTAAAAAAGGGCAACCTAAAAATCACTATCAGTTCAAATGTAAACTATATTAAGAATATTTTCACTACTTTACTTTGCAACCAGTCAGCCTTTTCTGATGGGAAAACTACTGTTATATCAGCCAAATAGTGCGTTGACCGAAACAACCAGAGCCTCTATTATAGTTAAAACACTTACTATCAATCAGTTCCTCATTCAACACCATATTAAATAATCCAAACAATCCTTTTAATTCATTATGTCCCAAATTCCCATGAAGACTACTTACCTCTCTGTGTGCTGTCCTTTTGTTGAGAAGGTCTCTAAGGACTAAGTCAAATCCTCTCTCTGTCTCTAAAACACAGTATTTCCAGCGAGGGGCTACCTGTTGAAAAGACCCATAATGCAGATGTAATGACAACTCACAGGCTGCATCTTTTTAAAAAGTACTGACAGCTGTTTGTGTGTTGACTCACCTCCTCAGTGTTACCCAGAGCCACAGACAAGTTCCTTGCTGTTTCAGAAAATCTGGAGTCCAGAGCGGGCATCAGTGTGTGCAGCAAATTTAAGATCATGTAAGTATGAAGGGGGCCGTTGAGTGGGCTCAAATGTGGCAATACAAGGTCAAAAAGAAAAAAAAAAGGAAAAAGCATATTTGATTGTGGGTTGTTTTATGTCACTCACACCTGTTTACACCCAACATTAAAATGGGATCTGTATCTGGATACATGATCCAGATGAAAAACAATCCAATCTTAACTTTGCATTCAAACCTGGTACTTTTAATTCATTTCATCATCATGCATCATGTTTGCAACATCACAGATAACAAACATAAGGACAAGAAACAAACTACATGCATGTACTAATCACAAAAAACAATACAAGAGACAAACAATACACTACATTTAACAATATAAACAGAAGATGACGGTGAAGGCCCTTTACCGTATATTTGATCTGGGATTAAGCTCCATATGTAATTTTAAGATTGACTGGTGCACAAAAGAGTTTTTCAGTCTAACCTTATTAAATAATGAGATCCTGTATCTCTGATTGGATGGTAACAACCTGCATTCACTGCTCAGGACATGACTGGGATTAGAAATAATGTTGTTAGCCACTCTTAATATATTATTATGGTAGGCCGATTAATAGAGTTTCTCCAAAGGTTGGGCTACAATCTTTATAATCACAAGTAAAAAACAAAACAATAACTTGTCTACTCACCCCAAAAGACCTAAGGCGACAGAAAAGAAATTCTTTCTTTTGGCAGACAAGTTCAATGTGATCTTTCTGCAATAATTGATGGTCAAACATGAGAGCCAAGTATTTGTATGAAAATACCTTAATTTTTCATTTTGCCTAACAATAGGAACTTTATGAGAGTCAGATGGTGAGCCAGATACAATCTTTTGCATTTTCTTTGTGTTTATCTCGAGAGCATTATTATCACTCCACTCAGCCACTTTGATCACTACATTTTGGTGCAACAAAGATATTAAAACTGTATCATGAATAGGGTGTTATAGTACCTGGTTCTCAGCTCATGCTTTTTCAGCCACTTGCCAATGATCTGGGACATTTGCACAATGTAGGGTACATTATGCAGGAGGACATGATCATCTTCGATGAGGGACAGCGGATGGAAAGCAGCCTGCAGACAGCCCAACCAATCGATAGCAGGAGCCCGGCTCTGTTGGCATGTTTACATAAAGAAAATCAATTACTACAGCAGATTTAGACACAGTGTGTGTGTATAGTGACACAGACTTGTCTCTACAGCAGAGCGTTATTTCTTTTGGTCTTGTGATTGTGTTTGGGAACATGCCCAAAAAGAACCAAGCAAGACTGCAGCAGCAAATCAGGACAACAGGGAGATTTATAGGCACTGACCAGGAAACCACCACCAGCCTGTACACCCAACTCATTCTCTAAAAACTAGAAAAAAAAATGGAAAGGAAACTTCTTGTCCCCTTTACTCCTATCTGGCCCTGTATTCCAAGTTGCATACTTTTTCTTTTCACTTTTATTACATACTGCAGCTGCCCTTTCAAACTACACACTGTTGCATACAGTATTCATACAATTGGGATGCACTACTTCCTCATAACATGGTGCCCGACCTTTGAAATTTTGACCTTCTTGCCCATGCACCCATCACAAAGCATTGTGGGTCAGAATACTAATACTAATAAACATACTTAAAAATGTGACTGGATGCAGTAGGACATCTTGGTATTTTTGGCATACTGCATTTAACATATTATGTATTGGGAGATACTAAATAGTATGGTTGTCTGCATATTGGAATGTACGGTAAATCACCACAGCAGCCTGACATGGAGAAAGAGACTTCTAAAGAAAAAAACCCCAAAACAAGTAGATGTAAGAACCCTTTTATTCCTCAAACCATCAGCCTGTATAGCCTGTAATGCACTTTTTCACTTTAATATCAGATTTTTACTCTTTTGACTGTTTTTTTTTTTTTTTTTTTTGACATTACTGTTTTATTCTTTCTCAGTGTGATCAAATGTGGGTTATAATTATTCAATTGTGGTCTCATTATGTAGGTCATTGTTATTTACTGTGTATTCTGTGGTGTCTGTCTGGATTTCTGGAGCACTGGACCAAATGAATTTCATCCTGTGGGATAATAAAGTCGATCTTAATCTGAAAGTCCATTACCTGCAGCTCTTTGATGGTCATGCGCTGAAAGAGCTGTCCTTTTGACAGGCGATGTTGCCGAGGTGTAGCGGCCACAGCGAGCTCAGAGGACAGAGAAATGAACATGCCCACGTGGATCATGCTGCTGTTGGACGGGGCCCCCAGCAGTGCCAGGTACCTCAGACATGATGCCAAGAAGGGACGTAGCGTCTGGATGAAAAGAGACAGAAGAATGATAAAGGAATGCATTAGTGGGATGGATGAATATAGCTGTGTTCGTTCAAAGATATTTCGTGAATCAATAGGGTTCTGGCTCAGTCATCAACCTGCGTTTTAGCTTGAGACTTCTGCATCTTGTCGTTCCATTCAATCGGGATCAATAGATCTGGCTGATCAATCTGTTGACAAAAAGGAGACTGGAGTTAAAGCAATAACACAGAGGCCACTTGGCTGTGGCAGTGCTCCCACGAGTGTGTTAGGACTTACAAATTATCCTAATGGATACTGGCCTGTATGTATCTTTTGTTTGTCCCACGGGCAATTTCATTTGGGTCTTTGCCCACAGAGAGGTTGAAGAATGGAAAGGTAGAGTAGTCTCTCATTAGCAGACTCAGGGTGGAGTTGAAGTCTGTCCGTTTCCACCGGCCTGACACTGCCCAGCCTCCCAGCTGCAGGCAGAGAGAGATAAAGACATAAAAAGGGATTAGCAGAAATAAAATAGCAAGCCACAGATATTAATAGAGCTGCCCCCTGATAGTCGATGATTTGAATCATTAGTCTGAGCCGCCATAGTCAACTGAGACTGTTCTAGTCAAGCATTTATTTTTTCCATGACAGTCATTAAAAATATCCTCAGGGCCTCATGGTTGAGTGATGAGAGAGGGTGAAAGGGGCAGTTGGTAAACAAGTTTCAGCTCTTGTCTTTTATTTGCGTAATTGTACACAAAGCGATGCAACAGCATAGCAGGCTGTAAACTTTATAAACTGAGTCTCTGAATGACCTCAAACCACAAAACTAACTGTGATGGAAGAGGAGAAGGGTGATAGAACTGCAGAGCAGCGTGACACGCTGTCAGCCACCTCATCCAGGTGCATCAGCAGCATGCAAAGAGCAGGTGGCGCTTGTTTGTTTGCTATTTGTGCTATTTTTCCCTCTGGCAGGCTCAGATTGTTATTGTTAGTGTCTTACAACGTTGTAGTTGTGTCTTTTCTTGTGACAGGAAATGGCAGATTTGGTAGCCAACACTGCACATTACATTAAACTTTGGAAATACGGCAAAATATAGACCCATTGGCGAAATCACTAATTTTACCATGCAGAACAGAAGAGATGTTAGTTTGTTTGTGCTATTGTGTGACTTGGGTGTTTTAAAAGGATAGTTTGGATTCACCAAAGTCATGCAATAACTCAAATAAACAAACCAATCATGGCAGCAGTAGACCAGCAACTCCCATGTTCTGAGATGTAAAATGATTGATTTTGCCAGTGTAGTCTCCTTGAATGAGAGAGAGCAATATTTTGCCAACATAATGGTGGAAATATTCAAAATATAGCGAACACTCAACCTGATATTGATTTTTTGGGGTGGCTAACTGCTGATTCTGTCCACAGCAGCGCATTGCTTAGCATCTGTGCTGGTACTCCTCTCCAACAAGCCCACTTCAAATAATCCAAACTATCCCTTTAAGGGCATATAATTATCTCACTTTCTGGATGAGTGTGAGGAAGGGCTCTGCTCCAGCTGTGTTTATGGATTTGGTGTCCAAACAGGAACTGTAGAATCCTTTGGCCTTCTGCACAGCTGTACTACCCGTGCTGTCGTTTGATTCTGTCAGACAGGTCGAGAAAAACGTAATTCAGAAAATACACTGATACAAAATATTCTCTCATACAGAAATATGATTGGATGAAGTAATAAGATGTGTGCATTAGAGTACATCTTGGTTGTGGAGTCGTACCCAAAATCTCCCTGAGATATTGCAGCAGCAGAGTTTTTCTGTCCAGTATTTTCTCCTCTCCCGGACTTCTGTCTTCTTTCTTTTTGCTTTGTCCTTTCCTCTGTGGCCACACGACCTTTTCCCTCTGGTTCTGTGGGTGCCCAGGGATGCCGTGACCTCTTTGTCTCCCCCCGCTGTTTGGTAAAAGTCTGTCGGACCCACATGTGAACAAGAAGTAATCACAGGGCTGCGTGAAGGGATCAGCAGACATGGACAGACGGGCTGAGGCCCTCTGACAGGCTGGGGAGAGACATCGGGTCTCTGCAGGAAAGAGTGAGAGACGAGGTTAACACAGTTGTTAATTTGCTGTGTCACGTTGTTTTGTTATTGTATTTCTCTGGAGGCTTACCAGTTCTCGCCTGCTTATTGCTCTTGTTTTGAAAATTGTGATGCGTGTAGTAAATGAGTCCCATAATGGCAGCACATAAGGAGAAGCCTAAAAGGAGGAGAAGCAGCCTTCGATGGTTTATCCACACTGGCTTTGTTTGGTGCTGGTGCTCTGACAGCTGTACCTCAGGCTGGAGCTGCGATTGTTGATGGGGAGTGGAGGGGTCTCGGGTGGGGAGTGGCAGCTGAAGCCCCCTCTCAGGTTCTGGCCGTGACGATGGTTGGTCTGATAGCTGAGGCTGGAGGAAGCAAGTGAAACAACAACGTAACTGGTTCAACTGAAAAAACATTTTTGGGAATATGTTTTTTATGTTGTTGCTCCAATATTGTTTTCTAACCGTGGGAATAAAAAAACATACAAGTTTGACCAAATTATGATGAGCAATCATACAAACCCAGTGCAGATGTTACAGAGAATGATGTAGCCTACCTACCTTCATCACAGGTTGCCATGTGTAGCTGTGATGTTCCCCCATTTTAATAAACATCTCCAGTGTTTTAAGAAGATTTGAGAAAAGACAGAAAATTTGTGTGGCTGACTGCTTTCTTCATTATTCTCTGATGACACCTTAAATCCCCAGTTTGGCAGCTTCTGCTATAATATAATATACATACTTATTAAACATCAGGCTGTGTCATCATAAATCTACAGGGGCGTCACACAAACCATCACAGCTGATAAGTGCTGAGCATGTTAAAAGTTTGAGTTCCTTATGCTTTACTTTAAGTACTTGAAGTAAAATACCACACCACACTGTAGAAGTACTGTGTTACATGTGAAAGTCTCGAATTGAAAATGTGAAATGTTAAACAGTAAAAAGTAAAAACTGCAATATTTCTCTCAGAAATGTAGTGGAGTAGAAGTACAAACTAAAAAGAAAATAATTAGTAGAAGCCCCAACTTTGTAACTAAGCACATACTTTAGGAAATGTATCAGTGTGGTCATCAACCGTTCATCTTTAGTAAAACTGGGCCCTTAACAGTGATTTTTGGTAACCCAGAATTTCCTGATCACATTCATGTATAACATCTGATCACAGCCTGAGTAACTTCCAGTGCTCCACACACAAGGCCTCTCAATATTTCCTAAAAGAACCTCTTGGGAAGGCTTCTGGTTTGTAAGAGGGCTTGTCAGATTAGAAACTAAACTCAAACATTATCAAGGGCTGTATTATAAATAGCTATATATTTTACTATTCAAATATTACTTTACATATCAGTTGAATCTGGTACGAACCAGCAGTATGTTTCCAGTGTATTTTTGCAAAGTTACTACAAAATGCTGATAAAAACAGAATAAGTATTTTGGTGTCCAACACTGTGGGCAACACTGACGACCTCACTAAACCACATCATTTGAATATTATCGTTTCCCTGGACTACGGATGGCTTTGCTCCAGTTCCCAGCAGCTAAAACACTCATATTATCCTTGTCACCATGTGAACAGAGTAAACACAGCTTCATAACAACTAGGGCAGCTTTTTTGTTTTTTGGAAAAGGTCCTACCTCAAGCTGTCTTGGAGTTTCACTCATTCTTAATATATGGACGTCGTGCTGTGTGTTTCTCCAGCGTGTTGCATCCTCTGTGTTTTACATACGATGTTTCACATGTGCTCCCTCCTCCTGCTGTCAAACTGCTGTCATCTCAGCTCTCTATCTCCTTTCATCACTCACTTTTCTCTTCATCTGACATGCTGATAAAAGCAACTCTGCGGCTACGTCTTACTCTCCTCTCCAGAGCATAGATAATCAAGCCAAGACTATGGTTCCACTCTGGGACATGCATGTGGATATTTTGTGGTGTGTGAACCCAGGAGAAACTCTGAGAGAGACTCTAACTAGTGTTCTCACTGTCCCTTGTGTCTGCAGGGTCAGAGAGCTTGAGAACAGAAGGCTGCAACTGGTAAGTTAAGGCCAATGGATTGATTTTGCTCATACATTGTTACACTACATTGGATGAGGGCAAACACTTCCTGGAAAGTAAACAATCCTAGATGCACACGCACACATGTTCACGCTGTCGTCATTATCAGCGCAACACATGGCTGTTAACAACTGATAGAGCAGTTTGGCGTCTCCTGTCACATGGTAGCACATCATTGAGAGAGTGGGAGGACACACGTTTCACGGATGTCACATGGAGGCTGACCAGAGGCAGAATATGGTGGCAAAAACAAATACGGCAAATTATTTCCATCATCAATTTATCTTCTGGTTATTTTCATGATTGATCGTTTAGTCTATAAAATGTAAAATGCTCATCACAATCTCCCAGAGACTAAAGTGACGTCGTCAAATCGCATCTTTTGACTGAACAAGTCCAAAACCAAAAGACTCTTCATTTACAATCATAAGTGACAAAGAAACACGTCAAATTCTTACATTTAAGAAGCTGAAACCCGCAAACGTTTTGACATTTTCGCTTGAAAAATGATTACGTGATTACATGATTATAAAAAATAGTTGGTGATCAGTCGTCTTTCAGTCAAATAATCGATTAATGGTTGCAACTCTGATGACAAACTAATACTGTGCAACTTTTCGGCATACTATATACTGCTTAGTGATGGAACTACAAATTTTAGGCATTTGAGTATTTTCTTCTCATGCCACTCTATACTTCTATTCCACTGTATTTCAGAGGGAAATGTACTTTTTTTTATGTAAATACAAGTATTTGACAGCCTTAGTCAATTGACAGAAAATCAATTGGGAACCAGGGATGCACAATATTGTGTGTTTGCCAATATCCGATATTTTCCAACTAATTTCAGCCAATTTCTGATGCTGTTACCAATATAAGAACATATATTTTCCACCTGCAGAGAACATCAAGTCTCTCCTGTAGTGGAATTAACATATCATCACGCCTACTCTTATCATGAGGGCCCACTGACTTTTCAATATGTACACAGTCACTGGGCAAAATATGCAAACTACTGCTAAAATTTATTTATTTATTTATTTTTTGCTATTGCCTGTTTCTCTTTGTTCTTCACAAATTTGTTGTAATGATCGGAATGACGGCTCTTCAAATAAGCAATTAAATTTGAAATTGTTGAATTGAAATGATTGGCTCCTGACCAGTCATTGCATACAGCAACTTTGTTATCTGTTTCAAAAGACCTTCACATACTTGTACATACTAAAGCTTTTATTGGCTGATACCAATGACGTGCTGATATTAGCGTGCATCCCTTTTAGAAAGTGTTTTGATATGTGTTTAAGTCATTTTTCAAGTAAAAATAAACATTTCCTGGTTCCAGCAAGGGCTGCATGAGGTCATGATTCTGTCACATGATTCTTATTTAACATTTGTTGCACACTTAGACACGCTCACGTAAAAAAAATGCATCTGAGATGCTAACTGTCTGGACAGTGCTTTAAACAGACATTAACAACATATATCAAAGTGCGAGACTTATACTTAAATATCTCTAGAAACAAAAAATACCTCACGTCTTTTGCTCTCATGCTTAAAAACAGTTAATAAAATCACTGCTGAACATAAAAAAAGATTATGCCGATGCACTGTGTAACATTTGCATTATTGAGGTTTGTGTGGTCTGGCCACTGGGATTTTATGATGTGGTTTGTTTGTCCTATAGGACTGAGTGAATGGTCATCATTTAGAAATGAGACAGTATAGACTTATGAATCAATATTGCTTTTTTTTGGTTTTGTTTGTTTGTTTTACAATTAATTATGCAGCCCTGGTTCCAGCTTCATAAATGTTAGGATTTTCAGTCTTTTCTTTTTGAACAGTTTTGGTTCATTTTTAATAATTTTGTCTTTTGTATAATTAGTTTTGACGAAACAAACATTGTGAAGGTGTCACTGGGTATTGCGTCTAGGTATTTTTTGACAGCATTCACCACTATTTTCTGAACTTTTACAAACCAAACAACCAATCAGTAAAGCTGGAGTTGGCAGTTTATTTTTGCTGTCATTGGGTGAAAATTCTATAATAACCTTTAAGCATTATGTAATTCAAGTGGTCTCAGAGAAAACTAGACTCTTGCTCCTCCTCTTGGCTCCGTTTTCAGACCTTTAAAAAACCCTGTGATGGGAGACTTTGACCAATCACAGGTTGCTATGCTAGTTGATTGTTGAGTCTCATTCCCAGAATGAAAGTGGGTCTATTTGATGACCTGGGAATGAGACTCAGTAATCAATTACCTTCTTCCAGAATCACTTACTGCACCTTTAATGGAGAAAATAATCAGCAGCTTAATGCAGTTTGAAAATAACTATTAGTTACAGTTCTATAAAATAGTAGTTAAAAATCATGTCCACCTCACCCAACTACAACACTAAATCTTTTTATATTGTTGTATCAGTAATAATATCATAATATATTAGGAGGAACAGTCACAGGTACACAAGGAGTATTTTTACAGTGATATTTGTACTAGTACTAAATCATCTGAATACTTCCTCCATCACTGAAACTTCTGACACTAATTCATGTATTGTGGGTACCCAGAGCTACAAAATTGTACAGTTCACAGTTGAGAAACCAGACAAAAACGTTTGGTATTTAGCATTTTATTTATTTATTTGTTTATCATTTGATACAGCCAAAGGGGGAGGGGTGGGGCTAAATAATGTTTTTAAACATATACACATTCACACATATCAAACAGGAATTTATAAAAAAGTTATATGAAAAGACAAGGCATCTGCATGTAATACAATAGGACACAACACAACAAAAACAACAGATAAATGCAACCGTGAAGGCATCATCATACGTATAATAATAACACAGTGGTGACAAGGGCAGGGCCACAAAGGGTGGAGTAGTTGGTGCAAACAAAAGACATAATACTAGAAGAAATGCCACCACCACCACCACCTACACAGTGAGCATGCAATGCTGAATAACTATTGCCATGTTAGTCATTATTCTGGTGTTCTACTGCACCAGGCTCGATGCAAGCACAGGTTAACAACTGTTTTCTCATTGTGGAATGAATTTCTGTGGCTGCGAACCAGGCTCAATTCAAAAGGAACAAAGGAATACAAGAGTGGAGAAGGCACATGTATCTCCAGGTTAAACATGAAACCAAATATGGTAAGCATTTATCAATGAAATACAGTACAGTAACATAGGAATAAAATAGTATATAACCGACATGAGCGGGCTAAAGTACAAAAGATGAATAACGGAAAGGACAGTGGTATTTACTGTAACAACAGAACAGATCCAGGCCAGAAAACTGGGCTCCAACACAAAATAGGTGATAGAAAACACATCGAATGTTAAAACATTGAATCCCATGTAACTGTTTGATTAACCGTAATCTTACCAACAGCTTTATTTGGTCACTATATTTTAACATTAGTTACCTAAAGCTCTAAGCTAATGCCGCTACTGATCTACTATCCTGCTGCAAGGAAGGACAGGTTAATTTAGTACTGGTACACATACAACCTTAATACTTAGTAAAAAAAAAAAAAAAGAGGTTCATAAATTATATCATTTAAAGCAAGGGATTCCAAGAAAATGCATATCAAAAGCTACTATTATGTTTATAGATGGCTGCTACTTAAAAAACTAACTAAGTTGATCATGTGCAGGAGCTTTAGAGTCAAAGTGACACTAAAAGGATACTTTATTTCACTAAGGAACTGTGCAACGATCACATAATAGGTCCTGTTTTCAGCCATGCTGCTGGCAATAATAACTACACTTTTTTAAATTACGAGATCCCTGGAATGGAATCTGTGCTTGGCAAATCTGTGCTCGTCTGTTTGTTCAAAACTTTGTGCATCCAAAAAGCATGCATCTAAAAATACGCTGTTAAATCAGCTCTGAACTATTTTTGAGAAGAAATGACTGATTTTTGTTCTAATCTTGCCCTTATACAGTATGTGTGATCAAATAACAAAGAGCAACAAGACATAATCCAACGCATGCCCGTAAATGATCGGATTCACATCACAGAAAACTACGAGCAACATTCACTGTTTTAATCTTTTTTTTTTTCTTTTTTTTTTCTTTTTTTTTGCAGTCAACGTTTAGCCCTACATGACTTTAAAATGCTATCAGAGGAGATTGGCTGATATGAAGCACTTTCTAGGCAGGGAAGCATCATTAACCATGCTTGCAGGCACAACAACTGCCAAAGTGTTAAAGATATGCTACACCGACAGCCAACCAGAGTGGTGAAATCTGCAGAATGGTCCCTGATACTCATCTCTCTAAGGTTACAATCTGTCTCAGTAACATTGATACAGCTACAATTCTTAGAGGAAAAGAGACCAGCCAGTGAAAGTCTTAAGATGGAGATATCTCGGTACATGGTGCTACTAACAAAGAAAGGCAACTTTATATTCATCAGACTGCTCTTTTGACCAAAATGTTCTTGTGCAAGTTATGCTGGAGATTTTTAGCGTAAACATACAATTGGCACAAAAAATACGCTCTAGTACACAAAGAAGGCTGGATGGGAGGTTGGAGATTGGGAATAAAACATGAGGGGCTTTGATTTCAATGCAGTACATTACTTCTGCACTGAAGCAAACAGAGACGAGGGGAATACTACACTGTATCTGCATGCAAACATACCTTTTCACACTGCACATTCACGCTCACACCTGCACACATATACTGAATAAAGCCCTGTTGCAAAGGCAAAACGGCAGCTGAATGAATCCTGTGCTTTTGGATTTGGTTCATAGTTAATCTGAGAGATGCTGCTTCAGCCAATCACTGCGCAGCTTGCTTGGCTCGCTGGGTGTGGCACTTCATACACAGGATCCTACCATTCAACGGATAGCAGCCGTTTTCATCTGCTTCTATGGAGAGAGGGCGAGCACAATCCTACAAAACAAAATACACGATCAGAACTTTGCCATTATTTAGGGTTTATTAAATACACTACATGATGTAGATTTTGAGATAACAGGTTTAAATGTCTTACCTCACAACGGTAACACTTAAGGTGGAAGTTCTTGTCGAGAGCCACCACTCTGACTGTCTCCTCGCTGCCCGCGGCTGGAACAATGGGTTCATTACAGCTCACACACAGAGGGGAGAAACGCCTGGAATTAAGAGGTGGCTGTTAGGTGATGGCCTTCAGTTAAATTCTTATACATTCTCACCAAAGTTAAATGTTTGAATTTTTAATGCTACTCTTAATTAATTTTGTAATAAAACTCATCAAATGTGAAAATAAGGGTGTACTCATCTGATTAAATACATATATTGTCAGTTCAAAATTACAAATAAAGCAAAATGATGATAATTGATTGGTTCCTACACATTATTTAGTCAATATCGTTCTGCATATTTACATTCCGAATAGAGAATGTGTGAGGTACTGTGCGGTGTGAATCACCAGTTCAAGTTGACAGATCCAATGACATGAGTAAGACTTGCTCTGAAATACTGCATCTACTGGGGGCATTCAGATTCAACCGTTCTTAATTTTGCGACAGATTAAATGTACAGGCATTTCACGTCTGGAGAGAATTTTACCTTCATAGAGGCAATTTCAGACTATTCAATACTTTTTAAGACATTTTATCAGTGAAAGTGAATTTTAATGCTTTTAAGGACCTGTAGCCACATAGTCATAGAGAGGATTAATCAACTTGATTAAACCTGAATATTTTAACCACAGTTTAACGTGATGTGTAAACTTTTCAACAGCAGGAGATGGAGAGTCAAGGTTCAGTTAGTGCAAATAAAGTGACAAAGACGTGTTGTTTCCTCATTCCTCCAGCACCACCACTCCTATCAGTAAAGATGAACAGGGTCATACAGACATGGCTAAAATGGATTTGTCCTCAACACACCATGCTTGGGCAGCTGATGCTTCCTTGTGTTACAAATAATGCGGGTAAAAATCAGATATTTAAGACAGACTGCCTGCGCTGTTGTTTGCAGCTGATCAGATTGGTCCTACCTATCTGCATGGGTTGCTGTGGTAACAATGTAGGCGTCAGTAACTATGTATGCTGGTGACGCCCTCCGAACAATCAAATTGGTGGACAGAAAGCTCTCACCAATGTGCCCTCATACCATTTACTTCAGCATCTGTCCACAGACTGTGGTCCTGTGTTTTCCTAGTAGCAGCATGAATTCTGCTCAGTCGCTCTGATGCAGTTCCATCACTGTGGATTTGTTGTTGTTGTGTGTCATGTTGTGAGTGATGCAAAAGATCCTTTGAAATTTGATTTGAACACCCAGAGCATCTGGACTGAGACACATCTGTAGAAATTTGATTTTAAGCCATGCGAACATTGCATTTCATGTGTTTTCTTGCTGTGAAGACTTTCTAAAATCAATCTGGATACAAACTGGATTTACCAAAAAATTAATTTGACCTGGCTGTGTGATTAAGGCCTCTGTCTCAGCCATCCTCGTACATTGTGGTGGTATCACACACTGCATCAGAAACTAATTGCACTAATCACTGGGGAATGAACAGCAAGTAGCTACCTGTGATAATCCTGGACACAGTAGGGGTTGTTGTTGTCATCAGTGATGAAAGGCGCCCCCTCAAGTACGCAGGAGCAGGTGCTGCAGCGGAAACAGTGGGCGTGGAAACATTGGCCCACCGCCTTCAGCACACGGTCTGTGATCTTCTCCCCACACCGGGAACACACCGCCAGGGAATTCTGAGGAGGAGCAGACGGAGCATGAGATGTCACTGAGATGGAGATATGAGACTAGTTAATAACCTGGAAGCACGCTGGGGGAAAAAATATTCACTGTGCCAACATTGTTTAGCACATTCTACACATTTTAGGTACGCACTGTGTACAATACAACACAGGAGGGCTTTCAAATATCTCAAAAGTGGAAGTGACCCTCTCTTTTTTGCTAAAAACACATAAAATACAATGTATAAAAACTGCCAAAATGTGAGTTGTAGATACACTGAAAGGCAAAACAATAAAAGACAATATGTGTCTGTATGCATCTCCTCACCATATAGCAGTCCTCACACTGAGGTGAGCCGTCCCTGTCATAGAACTGCATGCCCTGCAGGGGGCGATGGCAGCTCATGCAACAGAAGCAGTTGGAGTGGAAGAGTTTATCCATGGCCCTCACTGCAGGCTGGGTGCGGGACAGAGCCTCGCCACACTTCCCACAGACCTCTAAAATGAGAAGAGAGTGGGCGGAGAGCCAGAGAGAAAGAGGGTTGAAATGAGTAAGATATATCAAGGTATCAAGGTTATTTATCATTATACAACACAGGGTTACGCAACAAAACAGAAGTTGTAGTCCCTTCAAGCTGCACAAACACAGAACATATATACAAATAATTACATTGTATGTAAGTAGAAACCAAATTTGAGATAAAACAAAATATAGTTATCTATCTACATATATGGGTATACACTCATGATAATTCTGTATTAATTCTGTTTTTATTTGTGTCAGGTTGAATGTACACAGCATCAGCGCTGATATCAATTTGCATATAAAGTTCAACATCTGGAAAAAACTTTCCATCAACTTTGACTCTGCTTTAACACAGGCTCCACCTCCCCTCATCCTGCCAGGTTGTGCTGTGTTATACTTGATATATAAACAAGATTAATCACGAGTACATCTTCCTACTCAGCTCTGCTTTTGTTAATAACAGGATAATGTTCTAATCACTGAGGATCATTTGTGGTGAAAACAGTCATTCTATGTATTTGTTCAGTTGTGCAGTATTTTGCAACATTAAGTTTCATATAACACAACTTAATTGTCACCACGGTCAAAATTGTTAACAAACAGCAGATAAGAGGGAAATGACTTGAGAGACCACAGCAGTAAACAAAGAACCACTGCAGAGATGAATAAAAGCCTACAACACATACTCAGTCTCAGTCAGTCCCTCAGTCCTTCAAAGGCAAGAATGAAAGTGCCACCACTTTGTTAAAAAACGCAGGATTGTAAAGGTTATTACTGTACGGTCTCGGGAACGCTTTGTAAAAATGTTGGCGGTAAACTCAGTTTGGAAATTACTGCATTATGTTTGGAATCAGGGTTGTAAAATGTTCATAAAGTCCACATTATAAACCATTTTATTAAGAAATGACTTGTAATAAATACTGATGCTCTGTTTGTGTGTATGTACCGGTAGGAGGAGAGGTGATGACAGGTGCATGTGTGTCCATGTCTTTAATGAAGTCCTTGGTCATCCTCTCCAGCTCCTCCACCTCTCTCATATTAAGAGGAACACCTCCGCCCGGGATAGGAACTGGGCCAGGGGGTGAGGGCTGATGGTACATGTAGACATACACATACACACACACAAAGCCATTAGTACACACGTATACATTATTTATAGTTACCTACAACATGCCTTATGGAGCATTTTGTTATTTACGATTGAGCAGCTTTAAAAACACTTAGTGCATGTCAAGAAATGATCTGTTGACTATAAACTAAATTATTTGTACTTCATGTTTCTTTCTACTGTATATACAAGGCAAAGACTATCTCTCAGTAACTAAAATAAAGCTGGAACATACCGTCGATGAAGAGGGACTTTTCACTGGACTAAAAGAGGAGGGGGGAGACGCCATTGGCTTCGGTTGAGGAGGAGGCACAGCAGCAGGAGGGTTTTGGTTTGCATTCACCTGACTGGTGAAGGGAGAACTCTTTATGTGATTAGAAGCTGGGGCAGCCACCATATTGTTTAGTTGAGTAGGAGGTGCGGGGGGAGCTGCTGGAGGTGGAGGGAATGAGCTGGCGGCAGGGGGAGGAGGAGGGAAAGAGCTGGCAGCAGAGGCAGGGGAAGGTTTTGGTGCTACATTGATTGGGGTGGTGTTCTGGTTGAGGTTCTGGTTTAGTTTTTGTGCCAGGGCAGTTGATGATGTTGCCGTTCTCCCTCCGAAAGCAGACTTAGGAGCCACAGCCGGGGCCTTGGCGATAGAGTTTGGTGCAGCATTATTGTGATTGGCTTGTCGGTTCGTTCTGGCTTTGAGTTCTTCTGCCCAGGGTGCTGGAGGCGGGCGGTCTCCCATCTCAGGGGGTGGGAGGAAGGAGAGTGCTGGTTTAGGAGCAGTCGGAGGAGGAGCTGAAGGCTTGGGTGCTGGTGCTGAAGAATGCTGGCTGGGTAACTGGATAAAACGACATCAACAATCAGTGTTCCTACATGTTCTCCAAACTCAAATTCAAGCACTTTCCAAGCATTTTCAAGCTTTTTTTCCAGCACCTTACAACTGTGGTAAATTACATATTTATATACATGTACTCATAATGATTATTTACCTTATTTATCTCATTACCTCAGATGTTACTATGCTATAAACAACATTTGTCACTTTTCAGTAAGTAGACTTGGCATCCTATATAATCTGGCTGAGCCAATATTAAACAATCACTAGATGGTTAAGTCTTTTTCATTTTTTTGTTTTGAAGCCAATTGAAATGGCAACATCCTGGCATGTTACTGTCCATTAGCTCACTGTTATATCAGAGGCCACACATCAAAAAAGACAGACAGACACTAATTGTAGCCACACATGCTGAGTGGCGATCTATTCTTGAGTGGAGTTGTCTTCATTTTGAGTTCGAGGCAAAAGCAATTAGGCGCTTTCTGACGTATTTATCTAACAAATGTGAATTTGCATTAACTGCAACCAGCTATTGCAACATGTGTCCAGGTGTGCATGCATTCACCCACGCACACAAACTCATTTGTCCACCGTGGCTAAAGAGTGGGACTAAGTCACACCAATGGAAAAAGGAACTTTGTGCCATGGTCAGTGACACCTGCCACAAGGCTCTATGACAAACAGTTTAGAAAGGTGGTGTGGCTAAAGTACAGGTTAACCTATTAAAAAGGAATTCTGCTGAGTCCAGTGATGTGTCCCGGTGCTTAAGTGTCTGTTAATGAGCTATGTGAGGGGTGTGGCTTAAGTACATGCGGTGTGACAAGTTGTCATCAATGAGAAATAAACCCTGCTTAGTCCAATAATGACTCCCACAAGTGACAAAACAAAACAGGTAATCAGTTACTTAAGAGGCATGGCTACAGTATTTAGGGCAGGGCTAACTTACACCATTGACTAGGGACCCTGCTGAGACCTGCTGGAACAAACTTCTAAATAGTTTGATTATGTTACATGAATCAATTTAAAAATTATGTACATTTTTGCAATAAGCTGCCCCCGCTGTCACACCCCTTTTTAGCCATTTGGCATGAACAGATAAGCTGCCCTTTGGCTCATGACCAACCTTTCTACAAATCCTTGTGCAAATCTGTGAATCCATTTGGAAGTTATGCGCCTTTTTGCGATAGGTCACTCCCATTACCATATACCCTTTTAGCCAATTGGCATAAACACAAGCACACACACAAACACACAAACACACACACACACACACACACACACACTTGACCACCATGCCAAATTTCAGCCTCCTAGGGCAAAAACTGTGGGGAATTCTTTGCAGGCCGACCGACCCACCCGAGTGATGGAGTGACCTACAGAGTTGCTGGTCGCAGCGTAAAAGCAAACTATTCTGTCAAGCAGCGATTTATTATAAAAGTAAAGCAATTGCTGTTTCTAGCACTTTATCCAAAATCTAAGCACTTTTTCAACCTTGAAAACATTGCATTAAAATTCAAGTGCTTTCAAGGATTTCCAGCACCTGTACAAACCCTGAACAATAAAACTTTACAGATACTTCTAGCTCAAAACAAAGCACACCAAAAAGGGCAAATTCAATATGAGGCTATTCTATATGAGCAGTTTGTTCAGCAACATAAAACTCCCATTTACCATAAACTGTAATTCAACAGTGGGAAGTTAATATCTAGTGTATAACACTGCACACTGAAATGCTGCAAGCCGACACTTTTATTATATTGAATGAGGTACTTTGATTAAAGTAAACACTGGAAGCGCTCCACAGTTTGAGCTTATCAGAAGTGCTTCGTCTTTCTGACATTTATTTTGCGGTTTTGAGCCAACATTATTCCGCCCTGATCCAGTACCTCCCAGTTGGATAAAAACACTCTCCATTTATGGCCCTCTCACTGGGTCTCTGGCAGCACACTTTGGCTTCATCACACTCTCATGCTCTCCACTCAGTTCTGTGTGCATCACGCCCTCTATCTCTCTGCGAGTGTCTCCCCTCTCACTGTGAATCACCAGCTACCTCACTTTTTGTTTTCTCTTTCAGGTCGACTGTGCTGTATGTGCAGTTCACTTATCATTGAGCTTTCAACCTGAACAGATGAAGAGAGACTAATGAGACCAACCTGGCATTTCTCCAAACTATTTCCACTGACCTACCTACCTGGCTTTTTTTTCTCTTTTTTCTTCCATCTGTGTGACTCATTCTCTTTTTCTATAGCGAGGCTCCTGTGACTCAACGCCTGCTGTCATTTTCCCTCTCATCTGCTCTTTAGCTTGTTTTTTTGTTATCTGTATAACAACGCTCTGTACCTTAGGGTTGAAAGGTCCCCTGGTCTCCATCTCAGACAGCAAGTCAGTTAGAGAGTCAAGCTGTTTGTCAAAGCTCGTCTGCTTCTCCACCACTCTCTGGCAGGGGAAAACACAAAAGTTAATACACAAATAAAGTGATCACCATGAAGAAAGAGAGGATGAGGCCAGCATGAGTCAAGAATAAAAAGCTGGATTACAAAGAGAAATGGTTACAGATTGTAAAATGTGACTCAGGAATGTGCTTTTTATCTATTCCCAAATAGAGAATGAAATAAAAGCACTGTTTCAAAATTTTCAGCAGTTACTGGGGTGGAGAAAACAGAATGAAATAAATGAATGATAAACAAACAAGCTCAATGAAGTGATTAATGATGACAGTGAATAAATGAATGATAACTGAATTTTATTTCCCTGGTTGAATAAAAGAGAATACTGACTATTCAGTTATTTAATTTTCAATTCACTGAATTATTTACAGAGAATTATAAAGCATGAGCTGTTTGCTAATTTAAACAGGAGGTATACTCATTTTTTCATCATTTCCAAGCCATTTTTTAATTTCTTACTTCTTAACAGTGGCCAATTCCATTCTTGGGTTGTCACAACACCAGAATTTTAAAGCTCTTTTGATAGCACAGCAAAAAGCAAAAAGTCCTAGTCACACAAAATAGCATAATGCTGCACATAGTGCTGGCACAGAAAAAGTCACTGAACATTGTCTGGTTTTGCTGCAAGAAAAACTAAAGTGATCTCTTGAATGAGCACCTTGATCTTTTCTTTTTAAAGCTTTGGCACTTTCTATACTATCAAATATTAGCATTTGGTTTTACTCGTGGTATTGAAAAGATTTTGAAGTATCGATACTTTTGACAACCTTATTCTGTACATTGATGTCTATGTCGTCTGACAGACCCGCTGCAATTAATGCAGTCATACAGTAAACATCTCTACAATAAACCTTGCATGGTCTAAAATCTATTTCTGTTACATAAATGGGCAATAATCCTGTTAGAAGCATGAAGCTGGGTGATTTAGCCTAGACTAATGCTAATATAATTTGTGGGAAAATCTCAAAAGACAGTATTTCCTGCCAACACTCCATGGACTCACTGTGGTCCCACAACAATGTCCTCCAATGTCCTGACTGATTATTAAATTATACTGAAATGCAGTTACATGCAGTGAGAGGAAGAAACATGCAGACAGGCAAAGCAACTTGGTGAAGACTCTATCATGACTCACCTGTGGGTTCCCAGCAGCACTGGGAATCATGGTACCGGAGGCAGGTAGAGGCGGAGGGGGTGGGGGAGGAGGGGGAGAGGGGCAGGTGGGCGGACAGGCAATCTCCTCAGGGGGAGCTGGGAGGGGCAGGTCGTCTGCCACCGGAGGTGGAGCGGGAAAGGCGGGAGGGGGGGCATCAGAGGCAGTGGGTGTGGTTTGGCATTCGGGGGGAGGGGCTGGCAAATCATCATCCAGTGGAGGAGGAGGAGGGGGTGGGAATTCTGACAGAAATGAGGAGGGTTGATTGGTTAAAAGCTGTGACAGAATGTTTTTTTTTTTCTTAGGGCACAGTCACACATGCGTGAATGCAGGCGAGTGTCCATTGCACAAGGTCAGCTACACACATTTTGTCACTTCGTAATTGGTTGAGGCAACGACTTCACGAGTCAAAGTTTACCAAAGTTAAAGTCCGTGTGAAGCAAAGATGCAAATTCACACGTGTGACCATGCCCTATTGTACTTATTATCCAATCCAAGTTGTACTGTCAATCATTTGCCAGATATACTGAGTTCTTTAAAAAGATAGTTCAGATTATTTCATGAAGGTTTGTATGAGGTGCTTATTGATAGTCAGTGTATCACATACAGTAGATGGTGGTCTGCATGCTCCCCGTTTGGAGAAGCAGGGAGGGAAACCATTTCTGAAGCTAAACAATGTACTGCTGTGGACAGGGCCAGCAAACAAAATGTATTTTAGCCACCTTAAAAAAAAAAAAAGATTTTAAGTGTACACTATATTTTGAATATTTTCACCCCTTTACAGATGGAAAACTGTTGTTATGTCAAGCAAATATTGCTCTCTCCAAACCAACCAAACTTAATGGATGAAATCATTAATTTTACCTTGCAGAAGACAGAAATTGCTGAACTACTGCTGCCTCAATCTGTTAGTTTGTGTGTGTCATTTTGTGACTTTGGTGTTTTAAAAGGGATCATTCGGAATCACTGAGGTCACACAATAACACTAACTAACTAACTGGTTGAGGTGGTGGTACACCAGCGACTCACATGTTCTGCAAGATAAAATGACTGATTTCACCCTTCACCTCTGGTTGGTTTGGGGACAGCAGTATTAGGCTTAAATAATGGCAGTTTCCATCAGTAAAGCCTGTCTGACCACAAGGTAATGCAGTGGAAATATTCTAAATATAGTGTACACTTAAACTGATAGAGTTTTTTAAGGTGGACCTTTTACTTTTAAGTGTCTAAAAACCCTTTTGTTGCTGACTCTGCCCACATGTAATACACTGATGTTGATCATACAGTCATACAAAGCCACATTAAATAATCTGATCTATCCATTTAACGTCATACATTTACAGCAAAAATATCAGACAAAGAGAACAATAAAAATAAAAATTGTGGGGGCAATTTGGCCAGTTAGAGAAGTACTTTATGAGCCTAGTCTTGCCTGGTAGATTTTCCTGCATTAAAGGTGCCTGTGGAGTTTTCTTGTCAACAAAGAAAATGTTTGTTTAGATTCAGTGTTTCTTACCAGAAAGCACTGTGTATATCCTTGAGGTCTTACAACACGATGACCACATTTCCTCCCTTAAAAAACAGCTGGAGATCTGTTTTTTTTCTTCAAATATTTCAAATGCTGTATGCACTCACTTACTTATACTTATACTTATTTTTACTTATAAAAAATTACTCCATTATACTTCTATTGGTCAAAAACTCCACAGGGTACCTTTAATTTGTCAAATATGTCATAGCAGTGGTATAAATATGCAAAACTCTGAAAGTAAAATTCTCACAAAAGCAAAGGTATAAGACTAAATATCTTGACAATTGATTAAAATATGTCACAGGCAGGAATTACAGTACATTAACATAATGTCTCATTAAAACAACAGTACCACAGTTGCTGATGTGCTCCATTGTATACTCAACTGTGCAGCTCTGCATGCTGTAACATAAAAAGCAGCATGGGGTGGGGTAGGGGAGGGCTGCTGACTAAGGGGATTTAACTTAAGATAGTCCAAAAAATGGTTCACAGAATACCATAAATAATGCAAATACCATCACAGAGCGAAGGGGGCGGCGGAGGCAGATCTCCTACTCGACCAATCACAGCTGTGCCTATTGGCGTCGGCGATGGAGCTGAGGGAGGTGTCATACTTTTGGGCCGTGGTGGTGCCACAGAGGCAAACTTCTTTGGCTGGTTGTAGAAGGACGGGGTGGTGACTTTGAAGTTCAGAGAGGATGTCACCATGAACGGCTTGCTGCTGCTGGAGTCCTCCATTTTGTGTATTTATCTGAGAAAGCACACACAAAAAACAAAAAACATTCAGGACAATAGTTAGACACGCACGGTACATTATTCATTTTATAACAAAAGGTATGAATCAGGTTTTCAGTGAAGCTCAGGAGTCTCACTCTAACACCCCACATAATGAAACCGACATTAATCAGCTGACGGCAGTCAAAGGGCTCACATTCCTTGGCAGTGTTAGCATGTCGGGTCTTTTGCTGGAGAATTAGTGGTGATGACACATCAACAAAACATTTGGCCAGTCACAGTTCCAAACTGCCTACTAATTGTAACCAGATTTGGAACATGTAGTCCCTTTAAAGGGATAGTTCACCCCAAAGTCAAAAATACACCTTTACCTGTAGTGCTATTTATCCATCTAAATTGTTTTGTTGTTAGCTGTTGAGTTTTGGAGATATTCATCCATTTTGTCCCATTATATTCAAGAAAAGGTAGACATCTCTACAGCCAATATCTGGAAAAGTCAATAACTCATACCAAAACAATCTAGTTGGGGAAAAAGCACTACAGCCCAGAGGAAAAATTAAACTTTGGGTAAACTGTTAACAATTAACTATACTTAGAGATACAATCTAAATTTTCTTGCTGTTTGAGAGTGGTGTTGACGAATAGTTGTCCTTCAACTTAGTGCAAAATGGAAACAGAGGAGCTAATTAACATTTAAAATGGTGAAACAGTTGTGGGAACAACAACAACAACAACAAAAACTAACTAAAAAATAAGAGTAATAAATCTTTGGTAGAACATTTTTCTTTCCCTCTGTTAAGTTTCCAACCTGAGAATTGGCAATAGCTTCCTGAAGTTGCAGCTTGATTGATTCAATCTGTGTATATTGTTCAGCATTTCCTGTTTGTACAAAACACCAACTACTTTTTAAATTAGCTGCCAAAACAGAACACTATGCAGCAGATTGGTACCTATTGTATATTTTATAACTGGGATACAGCTGTCCTGACCCCTAAAGTTTTAGAGAAACTAATTAAAATGGATGTTTGTTGTGGCTTGCAGTGTCTCTTAAAATGTAGTTTGGACTATTTCTGGATTTAGTGTAATAGCAGTAAAAAAAAAAAAACAGAGAGAAAATAACCAGCAGGCATTCTGCAAATCCAGCGTTACTCTTTAAACACAAAAGCTTTGGCAAATAGTCTTCAGTGGAATGGGGGACAAGTGTGTGAAAATTTCCTCAGGCCATGTATACAGAGCAGACATAGTGGCACTCCCAGATGCCAAAGACGATTTACAATATTTAACACACAGCTGTTTACAGTGACATAAAATCATAACGACAGCAAGGTTTGTACAAGGGAGACCAGTCTGAAGTAGTGAACGATAGCAACTATCATAACATTTTCATGTGAGGTGCGTCAAAAAGAAGGGTGAGCTCAAATATTTACCTCACACATGCTGCTAGTTAAACAAATGTTGATGTTACTTCAGTGTCTCTATCGAGATTCCTCGCAGAGTCTGAACACATTTCCCTGAAGACCACCGGCCCCAAACATACGTGACCTTTAGTCAAAAGCACGGTTGTTCTTACTGACCCCCTCCACCAACATACACTGACACACACATCTGTACACACACTGACCGTCTTAGGTCGCACTCTGTTGCTGTTTAACAAACTATTCTTCAAAGATTAGCTCTGAAATAACTGCAAGCTCCTAATATTAATAATGATTACAAATGTGCCAGTTACAAATGCACCAATGCAGCCTTTAACAGGTTGTAAAAGATAAATGTCAAGAATGAGTTGCAGGTGGTAAAAATTAGACAAACTGGAGACAACATTTTCCAACGAACAAACAATATGTAATTACCATCTCTTTGTGGTGTAGCATTTATCCTCTACATCCTCATGAAGGTTACGTAGCACTAATGCCTCCGTAAATGTCAAAGTGACCATAAAAAAGAGTGTGGGATTATGTTCTCTGTCATTTATAAGTCAGAAGTACCTCAATAAGTATCCATTCATTGTTTGTTTGCTGTACTAAAGTCAATTCTTTCTAAAGGATAAGTCTGCAACCAGTCTGACTTAAGGACAGATAAACAGACAAAGGACAGATAAAGTACAACATTGATTAATGTTGTATTGAAATGCAAATAAATGTCCAAGCATATTAAAGGGATAGTTCATATTATTTGATGTGCAGCTGTATCAATGTTCAGTGTGTATTAGCTAAAGTAGATGCTGGTCACTACGCCCCTAGTTTGGAGAAGCAGAGAAGACTATCAGCATGAAAGCAAAGCAATGAACTGCTGTGGGCAGGGTCAGCAGCAAAAGGTATTTTAGCCACATAAAAAAGGTCCACCTAAAAAGAGGATAATATCTGTTTGAGTGGATAATAAATGTAGAATAAACCAACCAAACTCCACAGGCGAAATGGGTAATTTTGCCTTGCAGAACAAAGGAGTTGTAGGTTTACCACTGCCTCAATCTTTTAGTTTGTTTGTGTTATTGTGTGGTTTTGGTGAATCCTAACTATCCCTTTGAAACACAAGTCACACAATAACACAAACAAACAAACAGCCATAGACCAGCAACTCCATGTTCTGCAAGGTAAAATTACTGATTTTGGTCCATTTAGAGGGAGTAATATCTGGTTTATATAATGGCAGTTAGAACAGTACAGAAATATTTTCCCCAAAATATCAAATATTGTAAGTACTGAAATAACTTTGAAGAGGTACCAATTATCTTTTCTTTCTTTTATTTATTCTATCTTAACTTTTTGCATTCACATATCCAATGTGCACACAATGCTGAGTAGAAGACATCTCCAAAAGCCACAGGAAACTTTGTTTGCACTGTGGGTTAAAATGAAAACTATCAGTGGTTTTCACCATTTAGATATAATTGAGTTTGCATTTGAGAAAAACAACCTTTCCAGGAAGAGATCAAGTCTGACACAGCCTACAAAATGATTATGTACGACTGTATGACTGAGCCTCGCTGACAGCAAAAGCTAAACTAACCAGGAAAGAAGTTGTTTCATCCTCATTCCACTTTGTTGGGACACACAGGCAACGCTTCAAGTTCTGACAAGACAAGAACCCCTTAGAGCTCATGAAAGTATCTCTGGTGCTCTTCATGACATAACCAGCTTCTCTGATGTGAAAGAAGTGGAACCCTTTCTCTTCTGCTTTTTAGGGCAGCTTCCTTTAAAGAGTTACTGATGTAGAAAACTTTTAACCATATAAGTCCAAGGCCATGATGTCTTTTAGTCATATGTAGGTGTCAGCGCTGTTATTGTGACATTAGATAGTTTCATTATGAATCACTGATGTATTAATATCTTGACTACACACAGTTTTAACCTAGTTCTATATGGGTGTATGGAATAGTATGTATGTTTTATCATGCAGTTAGCTAGGACAGCATATTTTTCATATGTTTTAGGCAAATATCAGTTAAATTTGTTTTTGTTGTTTTTATAGTGCTCTGATCTAAAGAAAAAAAAAAAAAACACTGCAAAGATAACACAGCGTAGCTTACCAGGCCGTATATCACACTTGATGCCATACAGTGTTTTGGAGAATCAGTACAATATCACAAAAAATAATACTGTGATACTCAAGAGCTTTCAAGACAAAAGTTTAACTAAATAATTCCTGATGATGACATCTGAGTACAAAAGCATTATTGATTGAACAGTCAGGGGAAAAACAATCTCATGGCATGAGATTCATTCTCAAATGTCACTGTCCTAAGTGCCGTAACAAAAACATCAACCTGCAGAATCTTAGCTCCACTTCACCATCTCACTTAAATAATTCAGAAAATTGCTCCATGAATCAATAAGGCGAGATGGCGGGGCTCTAATGGAGATGCAACCTGTTCTGGTTGCCAACTTTGTGCAGGCACACTGGAAAATTATGGTTTGCACGAATGGGAAAATAACATCACAAACCAAAGGAAAGACAGAAAGGACAGGTGTTTGGAAAATAGCTGGCTACTTATTAACTGGGTATCGCGGCCTACTTCAAGTAAAATGAGAGTGGACACTTATGCAAAGACAGATTGGCTACAGTCAAGATAAAGCTCTTGCATTAATTAAGGTTTGCAAGTATGAATATCAACAGAGTGCTCGAAACAGAACACTTGGATCTATAATGGCTTTCTAAAAGGACTGCTTGACAAGGGTGGGTATAGACTCTGATTTAGTCTTCTCATTACAGTACTTAAGCTATCTTGTGTCTATGAGACAATATACAATAGTCCTCTCAATTATTCAACACTGATGATAACTTGTGGTCAGGTTCCATCTGTTCCTTGATAGGGTCCTGGGGGATTTAATACGATGAGATCAGCCCCGCACTCTGCTTCAGACATCCTACTGCAAATCTATCTTGAAACCTGATCCTTGAGATGAGAGAGACCCTCGGCCGAGGAACATATTTGGCACTACAACTCAATGACATCACCTTTTTTGTTTTTTGTTTTTTCACTCCATTCAGCCCCTCTTTCTTTTCCTCTTTGTCATTTCTCACTCCCTAGATGAGGACAGAGTGCTTGTATCAAGTTCTGGCTCATTCTCACAATCTGATGTATAGACTTGTGTTTTGTGGCAGACCAAGGCTGTTTTTTATCTCTTTCATTCTTGTGCTTCCCTCAACTTCATCATTCATCTCTCACTCACCACTTGAACTGAATGACATCACTTGGGGCTGCATTTAATCATTTCTGCTTCCCAGTTATGATGGAGGATGGCATGGTGTAGCCTATAGATAGGGCACCCAACTTAAATTACATACTGTATTCTGTATCTTTTAATTTCTGTAAAACCTCCACAAAGCTGGACAACTTTTACGGGCTAGAAAAGTGGTTCTCAACCCTGGTTTGTGTTGTACAGCCCAATTGGCTTTCATTCATCTTATCAGGAACTGATTTACACATGGGACGGGGGATGAAAATAATCAGCCCAACCACCTTCAAGGATATAAAAACTGGCATGGCCGTGAACTTGCTACTCAGCATTTTAAGTGCCATATGAACAAACAAAAGTAAAACAAATCTCTTTTTTGCAACACACTTTCTATTATCTTTGTGTTTTGTCTCAAGTTTCACATGAATACACTTTCCTCTGATGGGACAGACTATGTGATGCAGCAGCTGTTGACGAGAACTTTACCACACTTTTCACAGGAAAACTGTTTAACTCAGCAGTGGTTCATTACTTTGTGGTTATAGAGGAACTAAATTTGGTTTATATACTGTGCTTCTACTTTTTAAAAGGTCATATATGGAAGCATTGTAGCCTGGTGCCTCACTGAATTGAAGTCTTTTTTGTAAGACTGCAACTAAAGATCATTGTCACTATCAATTAATCCGCTGACTATTTTCACAAATAGTTGTTTAGTCTATAAAATGTACAAAAAGACATACTTGCTTGACAAATTACTGAAATGATTAATCAATCACTAATTTTCTTTGAGTTGATGAATCAATCAGTTGAGTAATTGTTGCAGCTCTACTTCTTTGTCCGAATCTTCTTTAAAAAACACTAACATCTACAAATTATGGGAGTAATAGCATTTCTTCACAAAGGGACATTTTCTTTAAGAACTACTATGTCCTTTCAGTTAAAAAAAAAACCTGTTTTAAAAGTAACATCGTAGAAGCAAAAGTCTCAAATCTAGTAACTGCTTTGACTGTTAAATGTCTATGTGGCAATACAAATAATAGTAACAACAAAGAGTTAATTACACATTTATAAAAGGCAGGTACCTTGACAGTTAACTGAAAGGGAACCTGGATTCCTGACAGTGCCTAACTCCTTCCATGTCTGGTCAGTGATTATATCAGTGACTAGTGTGTTGTTGATGAAACTCTCCATTGTTCTGATGTTAATAGCACACCCAGTTTCTGGGAAAGCGTGTCTAGGCCGGGGGTCACTAATGCGGGGACAAACAAGCCTTTTGAGTCCAATCTTACAGGTCACTGGACATGCATTGAGCACCAGTGTTACCCTCCCTCTCAGACTACAGTTAGATGACTGACTGAACAGGCAACATTTCAAAACTGGTAATAACATCAGCAAATGGGCTCTGTGTCAAGCTCTCGCCAAAATAACCTTATGTGCTGCTTGCTCTGACACACAGTAGAATGATGTAGGACAAACAAGAGTCACAAGACAGCGAGAGACAACATCAAGGAGCTAGAGCATGCACTGATATGAGGCAAAAGGGATGCCCTAAAATAGCCTGTGTGTCTTCACTCATGGAGACTACAATTAAGGAGGATTCCTCATCACCCCAGTCATAAGGGGTAGCATACAGCCATTCATAAATCATTGTCATTCAGAGTTTCATTTGCCACGCCAATTTACTGAGGCGTTAGAGACCACAATGCAAGTCTTTTGAAACAGAAGCACCACACTAACCTCAAGCTAACCCAAGCCAGAGCCCTCTTGCTATAAGTTATTCTTAAACACGGCTTTCTGTGGTCTAGGGTTGAGGTTCCCCTCCTATCTTGCTGATGAAAAGGCAAATCAGAATCAGAGGAGGCAAGACACTAACACTGATAATCACATGATTTTTTTTTTCATATTCTCTAAAGTCTATGCTCAAATGGCCATAATTCTCATGTAATCTCCCAGTGTCCACTTATTAGTGCACAGAGCTGTGGCACATCTCTTTACTAGAGCCCCTTTCACACATAGTTCCCTGTAAATTCCTGGGATAACCTTTCAGGCACCACTAGTAATTTTCACTGTTGACACGTTCAGCTTCATTTCAGGAACATTTTCATGTTTCACCAGAGATGTGACAAGGGACAGTCTAGCAGATGGTGGTGATGGGGTTAGCACTTATGGATGCCAACTGCCTTAAAACTCAACAGAAGAAGAAGAAGTGGCATGGCCAGATGGTGAGAAGAGATGTTTTTCTCACACATTTTTACTCAAAAAATTGCAATTTGGTTTTGGTTCTGCAATTGGGATATTGCACTTGGCCATGTTGCAATTTCAATGTCATTTTGAGTAATTTTGCAACCTTTTTGCCCGATTCGCCCCATGTGAAAGCATCATTCATCAGACTGAAGCATGTGCTTGTCCCTGCAATGTTATTGCTTTCGTTCACAACAGAGCCATACTGGCATTTTCCCTTAAATGTTACTGGAACTTGCGGTGGTACATGACCCCATGTGTAAATGTTCCTGAAAATTTCAGGGGTATACTGTATGTGTGAAAGAGGCCAGAGAAGTAAGGCACAAACACTACAAATCACAGGATTTTCACATTCTACAAGTTCTAAAGTAAAATAGATAATGCAATTCACATGTGCCCAACATCCTCTAACCAGTGCACAGAGCTGTGCCAGATCTCTTCACAGCCTCTCATACATGACATGATGAGACCTAACTAACTGGGTAACGAGGCCATTCAGTTGTGAAGACGTTTGAAAGAGCCACACTTGCAGGCCGCCTCAACATGGGCACAACAGAACATTAAAACCTGGTAACAGATTTCTATTTACTTGGCACTATCAATAGGTTAAACATACTCTACCTTGGTGCTCCACCCACCTTGGCACTCCATTGATCAGATAGGGTTAGCCAACTGTTAGCCAACGCTTTGACAGCTGACAGCAATGGGTGAGCGGTCACAAACACAGCAAATGAAGACACACAGACAGCTATAGGTTAATTGAACATAACCTTTCATCACTAAGTAGCAACAGAGTTAGCTAACTTACTGAGAGGGAAGACTGAAGCTGGACGTTAAAAACTAGCTAGGTGGCTAAGAGGGCAAAGGTGTTAACATTAACCGTTAGCCTGTAGTATTCAAAGTACGTGAGGCTAGATAACGTTAGCTTCGAACGTTGGATCTGGTATCGTCATGACAACGGCCAGTGACCTGTTAACCTGACCAGCCACCTTTAATGATACACGTTAACCTCCCCTGGCAACGGTAACGTTAGCATCATGCGCACACACCCCTAACGTACCACTCCTAATGCTACGACCTTTGGTCAGTTAATTTCGGGGGTGAAACGCCGCCCCATTTTTTTTTTCTTACCTCATACGGCAAGGAAGACGGCTTCTCTGTACTGTGCTGTCATCAAGTTTAATAATTTTGTTACTCTCAACGTTCACAGCTGCGTTGCTAGCTCTAGCTAGCTAGCTTGGTCAACTTTTTGAGCAGGGCTTCCTGTTGGAGCTTCCGCATAGTCCGTCCCTTATCATCGGTATCCATCAGCTGGTGTAGCAGCATAGAATATGTTCACAATCACTGAACGAGCACTCAGCCAGGGAGACAACGGAGCACCACCCACCCACAAAGAGGTAGCCTATCTTTCAGCCAGTCTGCAGTAGTTTGTATATGTCATATAATATAAAACGCTGCCACATGAGTTGTCACTTCACACAGATGCCATTTACCTGAAGCGGTAACAGCAGCCCTCACTGAGTAATCAGTAAATCTGTGCTGTCATGATAGTTGCACTGACAAAAGATTTTACCTTATTAGGTAACCCGCAGCAGTCTGCCCCCCCCCCCCCCAAAAGTGAGACACCCCAACTATTATCCTGGTTCACAACAAATACTGTAAAATCACTTACCTTGTTAATACAGCTGCAGTGGATCTCCCTTTTCTTTCACCCTCTACCTTTTGTTCTGCTTTTTCTCTTGGTCCGGGCTGAGTAAGTGTTGACTGTAATGGTAACTTCTCTTTCTCTCTTCCCCTCTCCAGCTATTAGACCCTCCCCCTGTGCTTTTCAGACTGGAAAAGGAATGACACCATCCTTCCAAACAAGTTCTTTCTCGTTTGACTGTGGCTCAGGACTTGTGTATTACTATGTAAACAGCACCTCTCTCTCCCTCTCTCTCTCTCCCTCTCTCTCTCTCTGAGTGTGTGTGTGTGTGTGTGTGTGTGTGTGTGTGTGTGTGTGTGTGTGTGTGTGTGTGTGTGTGTTCATAAACTGTCCAGTCAGACCCCTCCTCCTCCCCCTGCTCTCTTTTCTCTCTGGATTCTTGCAGCATTCTTCAGTCAATGACATCAACCCTGTTGCCTCTCCTTGTAAGGTCAGACTGAGGGAATGAAGGGGAGGGAGAGATAATGGAGCTAGAGGCTTGATTAGATACAGACGCTAAAAGCGGTCAGGGTTTTAAACACAAGGAGGTACAACGGCTGAAGAAAGTATGTTCAAACAGGGCTGGGCTGTGGAATAGGTTCACTCTTTTAGCTTTATTTACAGTTGGGGGAAAAGTTAGGCTGGTTTTATAACTTTTTTTTCGCTTGCCTCAACAGGCAAAGCTGTGGATCAGATTGTAATGGCAGTATTCTGTCTGCCAAGTGGGCTGCCACATCGTTATTTGCTTTGCACTTAGGTAGTAAACATGCAAAGGCTTAGACTGCTTCTCTGTACACCATTAGTAGGCTCGTTTATAGAGAGTAAATAATTTTTATGGCTCTTTCTCAAGTTTCACAGTTGCTCATCCTGACAACAAGGATGTGATCAACCTCAAACTGGTGTTAAATGACACCTCCCATCCTGCACATCTGCCACTTCTATGACTTAATATCCTCATGTCTCACCCACACACACACACACACCGCACTCACACACACCTCATAGTCTGGGCGACTCATGTACCCTTTATCTTATCACACTTTCAGGTGTCGTCATTGCTTGTGCAAAGCAATAAATCTCTCATGACATGTCTATTACTGAATCCTGTTGACTTGACTTGACTTTTCTTTCTTATTCTGACATATTGAATCATATTGTATTGTGATATGTATCATATTGCCATATTATCGCCAATACACAGACCTCACAGACCAATTTTACTTAATTTTTTGGTCATGATTCATTTTGATTTTTCAATTTGCATGTTTTTTGGGGGGGGGTGGATGGGTGGTAGCACTGTTGGCTATGCCATTGGTAAACTATTGAGTCTTTATTTGTAAAGATCAACAGTTACACGGGCCTATCAGGGACACTTTGCATTCTTTACAACAAGATATGTTTCGCGTGTGTGTGTTTAAGTAAATTTCCAGCCCTGTATACCAATCAGAAAGAGATTTACATTTACCTACACTTTGCAGTATTGCATTAATTGAACAGTTAAAAATAGACAAGAAACAGATTTTTTTTTTTTTTTTTAATTAAGGTCTAAGTTTAGAGAGCAACTAGCAAAGCTTCCATGGTTGACTAGAGTGACTCAAAGAAGTGGTGTGATTAACTGAAACAAAGTTATTAAAACTAAATTAATTTGATGTAGAAACAGAAATAACTTCAGTTTGGGCTAATGGTCAATCCCAAATTCTGGCATTTATGACATTTTTCATTTTAACTTTTTGAAAATGTAATCATTGTTTGACAGTAAAAATGCCACTAGAATTAGACAGTTTCACATCTTCATAAGGCAAATCGAGTCAAGATTTTACTTGAATCAAGTCTCTTATTCTGTGTTTAGAGCTGAAAAGATTAGGTGATTAATTGATTAGTCAATTGACAGACAATTTTTCTGTTTTAATAACTGACCATTGAGTCAGTTTTCAAGCATACCAAATATTTGATGGTGTAAGCTTTCAGGTGTGAGAATGTTCCATCTTTTTCAGGCTTATGTGATAATAAACTGAAAAAGGCTAGGTTTTGGAGCATTAGTTGGACAAAACAAGCAATATCATGTTGTCAGCTGGGGTTGTAGGAAACTGTGGAAGTAATTTTACATTATTCTTAGACATTTTATGGACCAAACAGTATTTATGGTTAAAGATATAAATGTGGATAATTAAAATAATCATAAATAATAGTTGCAGCCCTACATGTGTTTGTTTAATATGTTTTTAGATCATCCCAAAACCAGGGAAACCACTTCGGAAACAGCTATCTCACCCTACCGGCAAAAGTTTTTCCATGTCATGGGATGTCCTGATAACTCAGTTGGTAGAGCATGTGCCCCAAGTAATGAGGCTATCAGTCCTCTGCAGCGGCCCCAGTTCGATTCCAGCCTGCAGCCCTTTACCGTATGTCATCCCCTTTGCTTTCCTGTCAGGACTTAAGCTGTCTTGTCTAATAAAGGCAAGAATGTCCCAAAAAATGTAGAAAAAAATATTTTTGTTGATGTCTAAATGTATCACTAAAAACACTGTTAAATGAATATATTTCCAGTGAACATAACTGACTCATGGCACTTACTTAAGATTGCCATCAACACACAGATCACCATATGACGTTCAGTATGTGGCACAGCACAGCTGTGAAACCATAGGCAAGGTTCTCCTGCAATCAAACCTGTAGTAGCTGTTGTGTAACCTGCGTGATTCATGCTTGTGAACTACAGGGAGTGGTCATTGGGGTCTTTGATAGCCTATTGTCCCGCAAGGAATGTTTCCAGTCTCTCCCCACTTCCACTGGGACAAAAAAATATGTTGAATTTCCACTCAGAGATTTCCACAGAAACTGTGGTGCTGTGCTGAGAAAAAAAAGCGCACCCCATCCTGGCTGCCGGCTCTCAGGCAGGTGACATGCAGGAGAAAAGGTCAACATGTGTGTGCCGTTCCAAATTCCAGCCAGTTCACAAGCCTGCTTTCTGTCTGACCAATGAGAGGAGTAAGGAAGCTGAGATGACACATCCGTAACACTCTTCTGCCCTTTTTTCAGTCAGCTGCAAACATCGCGTGGTGCCATGGTGACTGAAGTTTGGAAAGTTTGGATCAGGCAGGGAGAAGGCAGCTCTGGGGTCCAGTCAGGCTGGAGGTAAGACAAAAAAAAAGAAAAACAGGAGGCCGTCAGAATCAGAGCCAGACAGCCTGGAATGCAGCCAAACCTTGGAATGAACAGTTCCTCTCCCCCTCCCTCTCTAAAGTGCCGTACTCTTTTTTTCATTATACATTTTTTTTCCACCACATTTCTCCCCCAAACCCTCCATTTCTCAGTCTGCACTTTTATTTCTCTTCCCATCTTTCTTTCCGCTCCACCCTCTCCACCTCCCGCTGCTCATGTGAGTCAGTACCTGCTCATAATACCTCAGTGCTCGGAGTTAATATCCTGATCTCAGATCATTTCCGATCTGTACAGAGGAATAATCACTAATTCTCTCTCTCTCTCACTCTGGACACACTCATTTTTTCACCAAAGGAAAAGTGGGAAGCCATTTGAATGCAAGGTAAATGTTTTTAATTGCTCACACCCAAAGACATAGAACACAAGCATGGCAGACTAGAATGTATATTTTTGTTCTGTCTGAGCAGCTAAAAATGACTTAGTAGTTAACTCTTGTTGCAAGCACAAATCTTTTTTTTTCTGTGAATGTAATATTTTTAAGCCTTCAAATTTTATCAAAATACACACAAAAAAAACACACACTGTTCAAGGCCCGTCTGACCCCCATTCCACCCCACCCCGCCTACCCAACATAGACAAGGGTAACAAAGAAAGGCACAAACTACAGTTTTGTTTTTTTGTTTTTTAAGTTAAAGGTATGTTATGCAGGATTTTCCTAAAAAAAAGCAGATTAGAGGGTCCAACAGGAGTGTTTTTTTAAACCTGTCTGATCTCACATTGCCCAAAAAAATCCTATCCCATCCCAATCCCATGACAGAAAAAAAATCCTGTCCATTCCCGTTCCTGTCAATCCACAGTCCAGACATGTCATGCATTGGTGGCTGCAACAAGTCTCCAGAGCAGACAGGAGAGAACAAATTAATATTAGACAAGAGAACAACCAGCATTATGTTAAAAAATACAGATTTTTTTTCCTGTCCTTTCCCAGTCCAATGATAAATAGTGAAATTGATTCCCATCCTGTGGAACTCCCACAGGAATCCCATGTCCCACAGCATTCCTGAAAAAATGTCAGTCTCTAAGCAGGGTTAGCATGGCCACAAAAAGTTATTCTGTGGCCACCAAATATTCCATCTAGGTGGCCCACTACAGCCACCAGGTTTTATCCCCATACTGCAAACCTTTGCTAACACAACATTGCAGTTCCACAAACATCCTGATTCCTTTGTGCCTTTTAGTTCATTGTTATATGAAAACAGTGAATACTACTCATCGCCAGCTAGGGCCACTGAAGTCTGGGTTTACTAAGCCTAGATAACTAAGCCTAAATAAATTCATAAAGTGTCAAGAAATTAATTAAAATGAATAAAAGTTTCTCTCTCTTTTTTTTTTAAGATAATTTTTTTTTGCCTCTTTAGCCGCAGCAAAGGGCCAGATACACTTTACCACCTGAGCCACTGGAGCGCCCTACAAATTTCTCTCTCATACAGAAATAAGACAAGCTTAATTGGTTTGTTTACTCCCTGTAAAACATGCTGCATTCAAACTCGATAGAAAAACAGTTGAAATTCACCAAAACCGTCTTTGTTGGTTTGTCCACTCTTCCAGTAATCACAGACTCCAGTTTGGTTGAATTAAGTTCTTAATTCACCGTGTGAAAAGAGTGCAAAGAGTCTGGCTCTGCAGGCTGTTTACCTGTCACTCCTCAGCTGAGTGGGTGTGTACTGTGCCGCTGGATGAGAGGGCATTGCGGAGCAGCAGCTGTCACTCTGAAGATCATTATATTAGCAAAATAGAATGACAAATACCCCCCGAAAAATCAGCTAAAAAAACAACCGGTGGTGGATTCAGCCCGTCGTCAACAGGCAGTATATTCATGAAATTGCCCAACCCTGCTGGGGAAGAGGAACCAACATTAAAAACAATGCAGCATATTCTACCTTTAAACAAAGATGATTACTTTTTTATATTTCCACCACTGATATAGGTAGCATGACAATGCTAAATTTTTTTAGAAGAAAGTCTCTCTAAGACAATATGTGATTGTTTCAAGGGGAATGCAGCTGTTCCCTTCAGAAAACCATTTAGTGAGAGCAAGAGGAGTTGGACTTACATGTCATTGCTATGTATTGCTATATTCTTTTAGATATAACCAATGTTTCCGTATTCCCTATTTTCCCTAAGATCTGCATTTATTCACATGATTTTTCCACTACTCTAAACACATCTTTGACAATTTAGGTTTGGATTTATGCAGCTCTTGGAATGTGAGATGAAGTTCACAAAAGAAGTTATAATATAGCATGTACAAATCTTCCCCCATAAAGTGTAGCCTGCAGTGCGGGTGATAGCAGTTCCCACAAAGCAAAAAACATTAAGCCATCAAGCAGAAATTGCAGACGTACTTCAGACAGGATGAGGACCTGCATACTTGTGACAGAACATGGTCTCTTCAGTCAGCACCCGGAGGAAAAATCTCACCGCTGCCAAACTGGCTTCCATTCAAAGCCAGTGTGAGACTGCAATGTGCCTGTTCCCCCAGCAGGTGTCAGACTGATACACATTACTGTGGTGTGCCAAGCCAGACTCATAATGCCTCGAGGGAATAAGATTCCCCCAGAATCTCTGACGGCAAGCAAATCCACATCAGCTAGAGATGTGACAAAGGACAGAAGGATGTGTGAAGTTGAAACTCATAGAAACTGACATTTAAGAGACTGTGGAGGACAGTAGACAGAGGCATCACTGGGGATGAACAGTGCAACAGCAGTGGCGGTGGTCCAGACGAGGACGGCTGGAGCGAGAGAGAATGTGGGGTAATTGCAGGAGAGAAGGGCAGAGAATTGTAAATAATAGAGGAGAGTTGGGAACTCCTCATACGCAAGGTTTTGTGTGAGTGCGCAAACACACAGACATCATGAGTGCAGAGACTCCTCATACCACCCACGCACAAACATAAAACACCCCAAAAAAATGTGTGTGCTGGAGAGTTCCAGCTAGAAATGATGAACTGCCAGCCCAAAGCATCAACTAATAATACACACAAACTCTATCTCCCCCTGGCTAAAACAAAGCTAATCACATAAGCACAGCCATTAGAGAACACCTTATGAGAGGCTGCCTCTTTTCATAACAACATTTATATCTCTCTCTCATCCCCACCCACCTCCTTCGCCCAATTCCCTCTCAAAAACAGCCACAGTGAATTTCCACCACCCTATCTTTCTTTCTCCCCTTCATCTTTTACTCCCTTTTTCTCCTCCCTCTGTCCACTCTCCCCCCTTTCACTTCCCCTTCTTCACTTACATTTATTCTCTTCTCCTCTTCATATGTGAAACCCAGTGCAGCCTAGCTGTCAGATACACACCCTCCCTTCCTCCTCTAGATACACAAACACACATACACACACTCTCTGTCTAACTAACTTGTAGGCTCCTTGAGGGCAGATGCGTAACATGTGGTTCCAATTAACACATGTAGTAACACACACTAGCAGCAGTTAGGTTCAGCGGAGCGCAGAATAAAGATAAGTGGAAAGCAGTGGGCAGTGAAGAAGCAAAGACAATGGGAAGTGGAAAAATTTAATCTTTTAGAGCAGTGGGTCTATTAAAAATGTGATATTTGTTCATTTTAAATATGATATTAAAAAATTTAGTTATTTACAAAAGGCTTCATAGTTGGTGTGTGTTTGTAATTCTGTATTGTCACACATTTTTCCTTTATCAAAAAATTACAGCTCCTGCGATTTGGATATTGCATAATATTTTGATTAAACAGCCCCATAGGCTACATTTTATTCTAAGGAACATACATGAGGGAGTCCTTGGCTACTAAGAAATTGAGAATCTCTGTCTTAGAGGAGTTTAATCAGTCAGAGCCAGTTTTCTTTAGAGAAAAATGGGTTGCCAACCTTTAGAATGACTTTGGAAACAAGCATTTCCATTCATCAGCGCAGAACATCTTTAAAGTGCCTGAACGAGACAGTATTAAAGCTGTTATTCATTATCCTTGTGGTGCAACCTACATAACAGCCAGAGGCTGATAGACAGATAGTGACAGGTACATGAAAGTCACTGATTACAGGAATGAGGTGTGTGTGGGTCCCTGAGATAATATTAAACAGGGACTGCTGCATTTAAATTCAGAACAGCATCATCATCCCAGATAAGAAAACAAGCAGCATGCTGACAGGAACATGAGAAAAGTCGTTTGTGTCGCATGTTGCAAGGCGGTTTCATGTCATTGCACATGCTTTGTTAGCGTTGCTTTCTGTATGTGTAAGAGTTAGAAGGGAGCAGACAAAGGCGGTGAGAGGCAGTCATCTTTGTGAATGGCCCATGTATCACGAGTGAGATTAGTGTCAAGAATTTCTTTCCTCTGTGGTTGTCCTTGTCTCTCATTGATGGTCCACACATCATTGATCACCATGTTGTAAAAAGATGGACTCTGTATATATGAAGTATGTGAGTGTGTGTAATCAGGCTTCAACTAAGATTATTTTCATTATCAATCAATCTGAAGATTAGGGTATCAATTCATAAACAGACGCTAAGAGTTTTAAGCACAGGGCTCATGGTTCACCGACCCCTAAATTTGGTTGCCAAATATGCAGAAAGGGCAATTTATTGCAACCTAACAAAGGCTTCCTTGACCTTGACACTTGTGTTGTCCATTTTTTAAATATGTTTTTTCAGATCTTTGACTTGAGTTGCTGATAACCCAGGTGTTTATGTTTTGGGAGTGGTCTGGGAGTGGCTGATACAGAGATGGAGTGCCAAAAGCATTTATCCATTAATTATTTGAACCATTTATTCATTATATTATTCATTTATTTATTCATATTAGCTATTTATTTTAAGTATTCATCCATTACTTTTGACTGTTTGTTTAATTTCCTCTGCTCAGTATTTGAATGTTGAGCTGATCTCTTCACATACCCTCTAGCAACAGCAGAATTACCCCCTGGGTGAGAATCACTGGACTAACCTTATAATTCTCTAGTTTAATTGACTCACTAGTGTGTGAGCTGCAATGACTAGTTGATCAATCGATCAGTTGATTGAAAGACAAGTAATAGCCAGCTATCCTGATAATTAAATCATTGATTTTTAAAACAAAAAACAGTTGCTGGTTCCAGCTTCTTTAATGTAGGGATTTTCTGCTCTTCTTTGCCCTTTATGATAGTAAATGATAAGCCTTTGTGTTTTGAACTGTTTGGCTGGCCAAAAGGAGCAATTTAAAGACTTCACTTTGAGATATTCTACAGACCAAAGGATTAATCAAGTGATCATGAAAATAATTGTTAGTTGCAGCCCAATGTGTGAGTGTGTGTGCATCCCACCCTTGATACAAGAGAATGCGCAGAAACCAGCAAATATGAACTGTATTTAAGGAGCAACAGGTAATGCAGGATAGATACACCTAGAATAATTGAAAATTTCAGCAATGACGCTGTGAGAAGAGGCAGACTGACTGAAACATTATAAAGACTTCCAGACTGTGACTTACACAGAGTGGTGGGCAGATGGAGGGGGAATTGGGAGCCAAAGAGGGAGACAGGGGTCGAAGACAATATACTCAGTCTGCAATTACGCATATCAGAGGGGAGTGCTGTGTTTTTTTTTAACAACCAGGTTCAGAATATGTGAGCCAACAGCCGCGGGTGAAGCTGACCCCTGCAGCAGCCTAAAGCCTCGTCTCCTCTATCCCAGTGGGAACCCAGCAGAGAGAGCTAACACACATCTATATATAAACTCACAGTGCAGGGATTGGCTGGATTATCTATGATTTGTTATGTCTGGGTAGTCTTTAAACCCTTTATGGTTACATCACATCCATGCCTCTGCATCTCTTTTTTGTATCTGTTTAATTCTTAAACTAAGTGATGATCAGATTGTTGTCTTTTTCCTCCGTCCATTCTGGAGTGCTAATTTTTATTTCACACAGCATCGTCTCCACACCTCTCCCGCACATGACTCAACTGTTCTTTGCTTTCCTTCCCATCACTCCCCCCCATCTGTGTCTTTGTCTCTCTGTCCTTCCATCTGTCGTGCTCTCTTCCTCTCTTTCTTCCTCGCCCAATGTATGTAAAGTCAACACAACACAAGTGTCCACACATTCCCTCATCACTGTCCAGACTGCTCCTGCGTCATTTGCTGGGCAAACACTTGCAGAAACAGTACACATAAATGTGTAATTAGCAGAGAAAAGGGGAGAGGGGCTGCCCAGACAGAAGAGGAGTAAGAAATGTAAGGAGGTAGGACAAAAAAGCAAAGAAGAGAGCAAGTGATATGAAACTGAAGTGAGGTAGCAGGGTTGAGAAGGCAGGCGGAAGGTTTAGGTGTGGTGAGATATAGATGCAAGTCAAATGAGAAAAAGAGATGTAGATAAAAGAGCCACTATTCTCTTTTTTTCTCCAGGGAAGATGGGGGGGGGAGGAGGGAGTAGAAGAAGATGTGGGGATTTGATTCAGAGCAAGATATAGGCGCAGAGATGACTGAGAGGGGCGGATCAATACTGAGAGACGACAGAGAAAGAGGTGGAGACTCGGCACCAACCGGCTTGAGTGTGAAGGAAAACCCTCTTCTGTTTTTTTTTCCAGGATTGTTTAGTATTAGTGTATGTGCGGCGGCATTTTTTCTGAGCGATCAGTGTGAGGGAGGGGGGTGATTGAGAAGGAGATGAAGAGGGGAGAGGCGCGAGGAAACCGCTGCAGTGCATTGTTAGGCTGAGCGCACACAGGAGAGGGAGACAGAGAGAGAGAATCCCCCATTTTAGCTCAACAATATTACGGCAGTGCAGAGATATCTACAACAATGGCAGCCTGGCAGCTTCAGCACTGTGCTATTGATCCTGTAGTGGCAACCCAATACACACACTGTCAATCTAATTGTCTGTTTTAACCTCTCATTAGATTAACGCCTGTGGTTGTTCAGATGTTTCTGGTCATATTATCAGTGTCAGTGCCAATATCTCAGGTTATGAAGGGTGAAAATGAGATATTATAAATCTAAAATTAAAGGTAACATATTGGTGATATTGATACCTATTATTTAAAAAGGGGATATTTGTTTAATAATGCCTCACATCTTTATTTAGTCCCAATCTATCCCCCTCAGGCATACTGACTTACTAACCGGATCTCTTCTAAGACACTGCACTGGAGAGAGGGAGCGGGAGGGAGTGAGAGAAAGAGAGGGAGAGAGAGAGTGTGTGAGTGATCGAGCGGAGCGCAGGAGGGAGAGAGGAAAAAGAGAGAGCGCACGAGAGCAAGAAAAAGAAGCGAGAGCCGAGAGAAAGAGAGTCGCAGGAGGAGGAAGAGGGAGAATGCACGGTGTCTGGGTAACACTTCCACGCTTGTATCCAGGGCCTTTGTGAATACACCATGGGATGCATCGGCTCCAGGAGACTGAGTAAGCCTCTCTCTCATTGCGGGCTGGCTGGAGGGGGGTGTTTAGGGGGACGGGTGGGGGTGGTGGTGAGGAGGAGGATGGGGTTCTTTGCGTGGAGACTGTGGACAGGCTGTGTGTATATATGAGCGTGTGAGCTGTTTGCCTTCTCTTTCAGTACAATGTGTAAGCAAGCTGCAGATGTATGCTCACAGAGGCTGTGTACACTGCATATAGGCAAGACGTCAGAGACAATATGTGTTAAAATGTGCTGCTGTGTGTGTGCGGTTGCATCCCCCACCTCCCTACTCACCCTCCCTACCTCCTCCCATCCCTTGATTTATGATGCTGTTTGGCAGTATGTATACGTGTGTGAGTAGGAGGCAGAGAGGGATGGAGAGGAGAGGGGCAACGCTGTGGATGGTGCTTATTTATAGGGCGGTATGGCTTGGAGAAAAAGAGAAAAAAGATAATGCCATTGTCAGGGGCGTTTGCACAGTTAGTTATTATTTGCATGAATAACAGGGCTGGAGAGGGATAAAGAAACGAGCAGCAGAAGAAGAATTTCAGTGCAGGCAGGCGGGCAGGGAGGAGGGGAGACGGACGGATGGCGATGGAGAGCGGGGGAGAGGGAGGGGCAAAATATGTGCAGGCGGCAAGGTTGTGTGGGATTGATAGGAGTTTTCAGGTGAGAACCCTCTTGGATAAACCCACAGATGACATGTTAGGTAAATCAACATCGAGAGTACAGCTGTTAAGTGGGGAAAGACTGGAAGGGGTTGTATAAATAACCATTTTTGGTAAACAACAGAACAGTATTTGCATGAGTATAGTTCAGATGTTGCAGGGCACATTCAGGTCCTGCATGTCTTATCACGCTCAAAGGTAAAAATAAACACAGACTTCCTTTGGTGTTAAATATTAATGAGGCACTTAGCACATCCGGCTCTTAAACATATTTATGGCGGCAGTCTGAACACATATTTTGTGTCACCCTGAAAAGTGCATAACCTTTACAGGGGTCGTGAATGTCAAAACCAGGCTGCAGACAGGGTCTTCCGGTGTGCTCATGCAACACATACCTTGTTTCCCCCTCTTTTTTGACTAAACATACATTCTTAATGAAGAGGATTTTAATAAATATCTAAAATATGCACGTGCCAAAAAAAGAGACAACTATTTTGATAATTAATTAATTGTATCAGTCTTTTTTCAAGCAAAATGTCCAAAAGTTCCTGGTTTCAGCCTCTTAAATGTAAGGATTTGCTGCCTCTCTCTGTCATTTATTATAGTAAATGAATAGTATTTGGGTTTTGTGCTTTTGGTTTGACAGAAGAAGCAATTTGAAGGCAAGACCTTGGGATCTGGGGCGTTGTGATGAGCGTTTTTCTTAATTTCTGACACTTTGTAGACTAAACGACAAGGTCTCCAGGGTGCTTGTGCAACACGTGACTTGTTTTCTGACCCTTTTTTTTGACTAAACACCTTGATAAAGAGGATTTTAAAAATATCTGGAATATGCAAGTGCAGATGAAAGAGTCCTACATGGCACAGTTAGGAAGGCAGGTGTGAACTGAATACAGCAGAAACAGTCTCACAGCAGCTCGGACCATCCGGATTACAGTATTTGACAGATTGCAGAGCAGGAGAGGAGGTTAGGATCCTCTGTCAACACTCGGGTCAAAACAGAAGCCCAACGACTGGAAATAATGTGATTGAAGTAGACAGAAGGTGTTTGGAAAGGTGCCACGTTAATCTGATAGTGAGCCACCTGAATACTGATGCTCATTTTTTATACAGGTGATCAGAGAAGCTTAAGAATTCAATAAGACTGCTGGTTTAGTAATAGCAGTAGCAGCAGCATTTTCTAATCAGGGATAAGTGACGGAGAGCTGTGATAAAGGAGAATATGCTTAAGTACACATCTAGAGTACACTGTCGGCTGTCAATCACAAATAGTAGTGACTGTACTCTACTTAATGGAATATTTCTGTGCATTTCAAGTTGTCTTAAGATGTGTGCACTATAATTGAACATGAATGTGTAAACAAATAGTACATAAGAGAAGGAGCTTTTGTGCCTGATTCTCTTGTAAGCAACAGAATCAGCAGCAGTGTTACCGGTGTAGAAGCGCAGTTGTGTTTATCCTGGGTGAGAAAGGCTTTAGTGTGCGCTATTGATCGGCCTTCTCAACTGCAGTCCACGCTGCCAAGCAGAGCTCAACAGGAGGGGCGGCAGGACTGGATCTGTCTCTGTACGGGAGTAGCCTGGATGTATCTGTCTGCCCACTGGTAACACGATCTGCTCCGGCTCCATCAAATCTGGGTGTGTTCTTCATGGTCAGAGCCTGATATCTGTTTGTACCCACACACTGCCATAGTGTGTTATCAATTCTGCATACTGTCCTGCAGAAAACTGCACATTTTACTTTGTTTTGGACGCCACAGGTAATGTGACACCAAAGAATCTATATTTGCATCCTTTTAGTAGTAGAATTATTAATAGAAACCTTTATTATTCCTTGTAAGGTAAACGCTTTACCCTACACCATTCTTGATTGATATCACTTGTTAATTAGGGCTGCCAAGATTAGGAGATTAATCAATCAAAAGAAAAGTAGTTGCCAACTATTTGGATAAGTGATTCAACATTTCAGCAAAGATGTTAAACATTTGCTTAAATGTTAAGGATCATGAGTTCATGAGTTTGGTCATGTTGCGATAATCTATTTAGAAGTTCTGCACCTTTTTAGGCCACATCCTCTTTTTCCCATTTGTCATGAACAGTTAATCAGCTGTCCTTTGGCAAGTCTGTTAATTCATTTGGACTTTATGTGCCTTTTTGTGATAGGCCACTCCCATTTCCACACACCCCTTGTAGCCAATTGGCATGCACACAAACACACACCTCCACACGCACTCAAGACCAGAAAAGCAGCATCATGGCAGATGTTTAGACTATGATACATGCAGTAAATTTGAAAACCTCAGTATAGCGGTGAGGATAATTGCTCATACTGCAGGTGTGTGAGTTGTGGATTCAGACCAAGTTGGAAAATTAGGGCTGACATACATACCAGGACTAGGGTCAGTTCACTCCTACCTTCAGCAAAGTTTTATTTAGAGTTTAAAACAGATTTTTCCCAATAAGTAAGCAGTCTACAAAAATTCCTTATCATTGCAGTAGGTTAACATACAGCATACTGTATGTTAACAGTTATTCTGGGTTATGTCTCAAACTGAGAGTGAAGGAAAGATACTGACACCAACCCTTTAAACACCTGCTTTAGCCCAGCTGCCCCTCACCATCCCTGTTACTGGGCCAGGTGAAGACAGACAGTGATGTACAGTCGATGAGGTGTCTGCATCCATCACCGCTTCAGAGAACAGAGGCCTTGAGAAGCAGTCGTTGGGAGGTGCACATGCTTCTTCACCTCATCAGTGAGGAAAGGCAATGAGATCTACTGCAAAATAACTACAAACTGTATTTTCGTCAGTGACTCAGCTTGCGTGTGCAGTACACAGCTTATGTATGCCTCATTGAGAGCAAATTTCTACAGCTGCCAAACACAGTGTTAGTAATTCTGTCGCAGCACCATGATGTTGATCACATTTGTAGATGTGGTGTTGATAATGCCATTATCCATAATTGTGCTAAAAGCTACACATCAGAAGCATTTCTCCTGTATCCAGTTACCAGGCCACAGTATACATGTGAGTGCTGGAAACATTAATCACTGTAATTTAGGGCATTATCTACAGTGTGAAGATCACTGCTGTGGGTCAGGCTGCAGCAGTGAAATTATAGATATGAATGTGGGACATTATGACCACTCTCACCTGTTTGTGCAGCCTCGAAGCAGACTCCATCTTTCTCTTTACTTTTCTCTAAGTTATCTCTGGTAAAGTGCCACTGCTGACACAACACTTACTGATTCAATAAGCACTAATAGCTCATTCTGTGTGTGTGTGTGTTTGTGTACGGGTGTCTGCACACATATTTTTCCGGTACTGAATGAATGTGTTTGTATCCCTGAGTATCACAAGTGCTGAAAGCTGGCGTCAAATGTCTGGTCATATTCATAATCTTGTTTGCTTGTTCCTTGACCAGATAGTTCCTGACTTTTTGCAAAATTCTTGCTAATTTTAGACTATTTAATGTAGTTAAAGGAATAATGTGTTATATTTACTCTACTAATCATAAAATGACCATGATATGTCATCAGAGATTAAGGAGGACTAAACTGAAATGCTGGCTTCTCTGACAACAACGCTACAGCCAATAGGCTTTTTTTTTTTTTTGTCTTTTTAATTTCCATCCCGGTAGCGCATCATCTGTTTTTGCTTTGGCCTGTGTCTTTCTGCTGAGTCTTGGAAGTAGTAAAGTCGTCACTGACTTCCGTGTCCAGAGTGTGTATTTTCAGAGCAGTGGGCTTTTGTTTTCAGGACTTAGTTTTACATTTACAGACAACTGACGGAATTATAAACAGCTGATCAACTTACATTGTAGGACTTGTCATTGCTTTTCATTGTCACTTTAATGTTGCGCTCATCCTGTGCTCATGTAGATTCAGGGCTTGATTATCCTTGATTAAACTGCCTGAGCTTTGAGACTGCGCAGAAGGAGACAGCGGTAATAACTTGCTCCAATATTTAGAATTTGGACTGCAGTGCCATTTTTGAATGCTAGCGTGTTACGTATTTCACCTTTAAAGTTCTTGACAGCAGCTGTGTTCAGACCATATTTAGCATTTTAGATTTTTTTAGTTAAATCAAAAAAAGGATTTGTAGAAAATCACGTTTGTATAGTATTCTTAAGATTTTGAAGAATTGGATAATTTTGGTATTTATACTTTATATGTAACATTTCTGTATTAAAATGTCTAAAAACGCTTGACCTATCTTATATACATTGTTGAGTTGTGTACTTGCATTATCCCAAATGTTTCAAACAATGGTCAAACCCAGAGAAATTCATAATTTATTCAAGGTTACTGTGCATTTCCTTGAAAGGTGCTAGTTGCTACAACTAGGGATACGTTGAATATGTCAGAGAGTGAGGAAGGAAGTCAGATGTAACCAAACGTAATGTGAATAAAACTTTAAATAGCAGATTTTTTTTATTCTAGGCTGTTAAATCACTCTGTAGCTACCTGGAAGTGATCCTACTCAGAACAACATATATATGTTTTAGCATCAAAATATTTTTTTCCAAAGCCCTTCTAAAAACGTTTTTCAAAGTAACTTGATACAGGTTTCTGCACAATGAAGCTGCATCATACAGTATATATCCTCTAGGTTGAGGGAGGGGAGTGGAGGGCAGCAGTGCTGTAACTTACATCATGGCTTTCTTTAATGACTGAGTAGGAGTTTCCATTCAGAAAACACTGAAAAGAACACAGATGGAGTAGTCCTTTAATACATAACCCTGTCCGTAAACATGATTTCTACCTGAGTAACATCAGATAGATTTTCAGCTGCAGTGGTGGTTGTTGAACAGTGAAGACAACAACTCCCATGACCACACGCTTCTTTACAATGTTATCAAACTACCGCTTTTGTTATTGTTTTATTGTGAGAGAGACTGCTAGCGGAGGCATTTACATATTGTGCATTTAAACTCAGGTATCATAATGCTCATTTTGAAAAATTTCAAACAGTGCCCTGCTTTAGTGCCCGTGTTCACATGCATGTATGTGTTCATGCATGGACAAGTGAATGACCTCAAGTTTACATCTGCCTCTTGCATGATCGTCCCCTTGCTGCTATATTTATTTGCACGTAGGCCCGTGTGTGGGTGTGCATACAGTAGGCAGCACTGCTCTTGCCTCCTCAACACATTGTCCCATCACTCTGTTTTTGCTGCTGCGCTACAGAGAGGGATTCCCTGCCATTAAATTAAAAAAAACCAAACACCCCCGCTGCACCATCCCTCTCCACACATTGAGTCAACAACTGATACCATGTCGCAGCATTTACCAGCTTGCAGTCTGCCTGTAAAACGGCAAATCTGTGGCAGACTGAGGTGGAGGCTGATTGATTGGCTTCTGTCCAGGTTGGAAAAGCCTTGTGCACATGAACGCATTCAAGGTGAATGAGTCAGTGATGTAGTACCTCAGAGACACGGTGAGACCTGATGACCCTTACCTGTGTGAGTGTGTGTGTGTGTGTGTGTGCTCATACATCCAAGGACTGCCATGTAGCACATGTAGCGTAAGGTCTTAACCTGCAGATTTATGTGAGTGTGAGAGCCTCTGTGTCATATTCTCTACTGTGTGCTATTATGGTTTTCCTTGTCACTGGATGCCAGGTTACAAACCAGGATCATTATGTGAGGGGAAGTGATTTAAATATATGTGGGTGTGTATGCGTGCATACCTTTTAAGTATCATTTTCAGCCTGTATGTGTACAAATACCTCAATATTTATATTTATCAATACTCTGTCACAATATGTGAGTGTTGATCATGCAGGGACTACAATTGATGTTTTCATAAAATATTAAAACAATTAACTTTTTGAGAAATAATCATCAGTAATGTGCATATAATGACTAAATGAGCAAAACCAAATAATAGAACAGTTCAAAAAATCACATCACTTTATTCTAATGCAGCCTTTACTGCCAATGTCAATGTTATGGAGTAAAAAATTCTGATACTGATATATTGGAATTACTAATTCTGACTTTCATTTCAGTCATTGGATTGAAAAGATCATTTCGATCAGTTTTCAGTTGAATATTAAAATGTGACACCCCTACAATATAACGATATCCAAAATCTAGGATGATATTTAGTGTCATATCACAATATCGATATAATGTCGATGTATTGCCCAGCCCTAACATGTATGTGGCAGGTCAGAAGAGAGAGCCCTGTGTGGGCACATGACAGCAGGTGTTTCTGTAAACTGTGTGACTCAGCCACAGAGTGTGTTTTGAAATTGAAACATAATGCTATGAAAGAGAGAATTTCATCCCTACTGTTTGATCTGCGTGAGAGTGCGTGAATTTATGTGCATTTGTGAAAGCGCTCAGCATCAGTGCGCAACCAGTGCAGATTGTTTCTGTGTTATCTGCAGCTACGAACCACTTCAGTGCTGATAAAGAAATAAGGCCATGTTCTCAAAGACGGGAAGCCTCCTTTGAATATCAAGAGCAAGAAAATAAAGATTTCCTAGATACAATGTCTATATACTTAACAGAGTTCATTTCCGCCACCCCTGCAGGTTTTCTTCCCTTCATCTAAACACGATTGGATAACAACATTTTCTCCTTTCCAGCTCTAAATGTTCATTATATATTTAGCAGGCCATTAGAATGTTTATGGGAGTGATCAGGTTTATGATGCTAGGCTGCAGCTGCCTGTGCCAAGAGAATACGTGCTGGAGAGTTTTAGTTACCACAGCCGTTGCAGCAATGACTGCTGTAACCTATTTACCCTGTATCAGTGATGGAGACCTGCACAGGATGGCAGCTACATTCATGCCTAAACAGATTAATGAGGCGTGTCAGGCCTGCCGATGACAGGAGCATGTAGATTGGGCATGCCATTTCACCAAGTTAATGGCAGTAAGTCATGCTGTGCTTGAGCGTAGTGTTTAAGTGTCTGTCAGAGCCCCTGCATGTGTGTGGATTATGAGACACACTCAGCTCCATTTCCCTCGACCAACCCTTAAAACCATCTGGGCTCTGGTCCTCAGCTGCTGAACTCTGGAGCTCAGTAACCCGGCATCTGCACATATCACTGCAAGAGGGCTGCCATCCAAGCCGGTACCCCATCGTGGCAACCAGCCTCACTGCAGCTGTCACGGTAAACAAGCACCAAGCCCCCCGGTCCTTCGCCGTTATAGCTTCAGGGCACAGGGAGTACAAAAGACAGATGACGCTCAAATGCTTCCCACTTCAGCGGGAGCCGTCAAGCCACTACAGTCAGAGCCAGAGTTGACAGTGCAGCCGCTGCAGATCCTTGGTTGTTCGTTACGCACGGCCGCGCTGCTCCCTCTCTTTTTTTCTCCTCCATCTCCCCACCCTCCCTCCTTCCCTCACTCCTCTTCGCTCCTTCTCCACGGCTGAGCTAAGCCTGGCTCCCCTATGACCGCAGGGGGGTATCCAGCGCCGCACCGCTGTGTGTGCGGGGGAGGAGGGAGAGCGCCAGGGGAAGAAAAGCTGGCTCAGAGCTCTGGTCATGTGCTCTGTTGTTGTTGCTGTTTCCTCAAGGAGGGATCCTGCTTGGCTTCTCAGGAGCTGAATTACGCATTCACTTACTGTGCTGTTGAGAGCCCAAGAGCATCACCTACACGAGAATACAGAGCATGGCGTGGCCTCTACATTGAAATGCTGGATAATGACTGCTGCTGACCCCTCCTCTATCTATAGAGATATTCTAAGAACTATAAACAACTCTGACTAATCTCAGCATGATATAGACATCCAAACCCTCGTGGCTCACTTCACAAATAGCACATGCTTTGATGTAATCTCATATGAGGCTGAAGCTCGCACTAGATAATATACATACAGCTACAAAAGGTGCACACAATCTACTTAATGTTTCTGGTCCATTGCTGTGTAAAGGCTGGAGGGCTTCCCAGTGGTAGCTTGTACTGCTGCAGTCCAGAGGACTCTTCCTGAGCCATACTGTGAATCATGTAGGGTGAGAGTGACTGCTAATCTACTAATTGGTCAAACGAGGCTGAGGGGTGGAGTAGGGAGAGACTAAAACTAAGGAGAAACAGAGGAGGATCAGGGAGCTGCATTGTGCGTGTCCCTGTGCCTCATGATGTACAGTGTGCTGCTGCGGGCCTGATGTATGCGGGGGTGCATATATGTTGATGTACAGTTTATGTATGCAGGGCAAATTTCTAACCCAGATGGGGAAGAAATCTGGGACACTCTCTCCCACCCAGGCAGAAAATTAGACATCTCTCTGTCTAACTGATATCAGCCAATAAGTAACCATCTCACACCACACTCCACACAGTGCCAAAAAATCAAACACGCCTGGTTAATCCCTCTGAGGTCACACAAAGTTCATTTCTAATATTGAAAGTGGTGCTTGAATATGAATGTGTCCACCCTCCGGATGCAAATTGGTCTCTTTATATGCTGTTTTTATTTTCAGGAACGCCTTGTTCACACTCATACAGTTTCTCACAGCTTAATAGCAAAATGGTGAATTTGCAGCAGAGCAGGGGGTACTGTGAACAGCTGCTGTTTGTGCCCTTAAACACGGTTAAAACACTTAGACTGTGGAAACTGTAAAAGGCAGAGTACCCGACATTTGTTGGAAAATTTGTTGGGTTCTCATTGAAAATGGCTGTCTGCTGGGAGAGTAAAGCAGTGAAAATATTCTAAATATAGCATACACTTAAACTGATATTGTCTTATTAGTTGGGACTTTTTAGTGGTTGGCTAAAATACGCTTTACAGCTGACCTTGTCCACAGCAGTACATTGCTGAGCTTCCTGCACTGATACACCTGCTGCTTCTCCAAACTGGGGGTATGCCAACTGCCATCTACTGTAGGTAATACACTTAATATGCATATGTACTTTATATAACGCCGCTTCAAAAAATTCAGAATGATCCCTTGAAGGACAACAGTGCAATACAGAACATAGGAAATGTTTGCATTTTGTATGAAGAGGGTTTTCTTGCATGTAGAACTGGAGTGAAGATTGGTTGTTATGGAACTTCTACCATTCTCAGCTAACCTGGAAATATGTCTAACAAATATTTAATGTTGCAGGGACAAAAAAAAGATACCCTGACATTAACTGTAAATGGTCATCTCATCCAACTCCACACCCCAAAATTGTAAGACAGGTTTTGTGTTAAAAATGTGTAATGTAGTCCCAGAGCCCAAGCGCAGACGCCTGTGTGATGTAGTTTCTCTGCCGTCACAGAGGAGGTTATACGTCTGATTTTTCAGGTGGTGTAGTACTCCCTGTGACTAGGAACTTGACTTTGACACATAAAATCAGTACAGTGTTCCTTTAAGGTAAAATTACCCTGGTGATGTACAACCAAACCGCTATTTATACCCTCAGTAACTTTGTGTACCTGCTGTGGTTTTGTCCAGAGGTATTCAGGGAAACACTAACTATAGAAGAGACACACAAAGTGGGTTGAGGGAAACTGGGTCGAACAAACCAGGAGATAAAACACTTGATCACTCCGGGAAGTAACTCCTCACAGTGTATTAGAGACCCTTAAAGATTTAAGAAGAATCTTTACAAGAGGAGACCACTGAAATGAAAAGATCCCAGGCTCAAAAATTGAATACTTGTTAACTGTACAAATTAAACAAGGTGGTCCTGATTTGTAGTTGGCACACCCTTCCCTGTGCAAGTTAAGAGGGTCAGTTTCTGGAATGAAGTGTGTCCCTCGTCTCCTGCCCTCGCTGTGATCTGATGCGACTGGAAGCAGCTCAGAGAGAAGGGTTATATCTGAGAGCCCAACGGAGACAGAGTGGAGCTGATGTTTGTGAATCACTGGGTCAGTGGGTCACAGACATCACTGGACATCCAGAGAGCCAACAACTCTGTGTTTCTCAGAGCTCCCGAGGAGTCGCTCATGATTGCCAAAATGCAGCTGTGAAAAATGTGATTGGCTCAGCAACACGCGTGCAAACACACACATACAGACACACTCAGAGTGCTGATACAGGAGTGAGCCCCTCTGAGAGTTGCACACACACAGACCCTCTGATACAGAGAGCAGGCACCTAGAGACTGAAGCTGTGTTTAAACTCCATTACCAGTTCAGTCTCCCTAATTAAACCAATGTTTTAATTAGGATTTGGACAGCCAGGAAAGAGGAGGGATAATAACGTTCATTTATCCAACAGAGAGCGAGTATTTCAGATGACTCCCATCTACAGTATGCAGGGTGGATGGCACTATATGATCTGCCAATGACTGTTCATAGTGCATTATAAACTGAAATGCAGGTGTCATTTAGATGTAGAGGAATTTCATTATGGAGAGAAAGGCTGGAGATTGAAGAAGGAAGCACAAGTTCATATCAAAAATTCCCCAAGAGGTTAGAAGCTGGTGGTGTTGGTGGAGTAAAGCCTGCAGGTGGCTGATGAAAACTCAGTTGAAGTTTGTGCGTTGTACAACTGTGCATCAATATTATAAGTTTTGTTCACCATAAAGATCTTAACTCACAAAAAACATGAGAGGAAGATCTTTTTTCCAAGTATTTCTTTTAGTTTTCGTAACAGGGTGATACATTCATTAGCCTTAAAGGCTTGTTGTTCAGATATACTCATTTGACAAACATTGCTACCACAAAGTTGTCATAAGTAATTATACATTGATATAAGACATTGCTTCTGTAATAGCAGTACTGATTCAATGTACTTAGTGACCAAACAAGTTCTAATTTTGTCAGACATTCTGTTAATTGCTTAGAACAGTAAAGATATGTGTCAGATATGATGTCGTGTCAGATAACACATGAGAAATAACTTAGAATACTCAAGGCACAGGGAACACAGACAGACAAAAAGATCATTAGGAATAGAAAAAAAAGGTAAAAGATATAATGCTAAAATTAAATAAAATTAATAAATAATTAAAAAGTTGTAGATACTTGATGAATATTAAGATCCCTTACCAAATTTTACATAAAGGTTTATAATGTCTCTCTATATATAATCTATTATATATTATTATCTATCTATCTATCTATCTATCTATCTATCTATCTATCTATCTATCTATCTATCTATCTATATGTATAATCTATAATAATATCTTCCAAGTGGAATTCATTGCTCAGTTTGCTGTTGGCCTTAGTGATGTAGCACCCAGAATGGCTATCAGTAGATTTGGCTTCATACTGGCTGAATTTTAAAGAGAAAGATCTCAAGAAAGATCTCAATTTATAAATTGATGAGGTCTGGCGGGAAAGAATATGTGTTGCCAGTCAAGTTTTCTGTTCAAAGTTAAATACAGGCAATTAAAATTTAATTTGATTCATAAAGTATATGTGACACCAGAGAGGCTTCATTAAATTAATTCTTAAGTACTCTTAAGTATCTGCCAGATGTAAATTAGAAGTGGAAAAACGGTATGCATGTATGTCTTGAACTGTATTCATTGTTTTCCTGTGGGACTAGACACATGAAGGAGAATACACTTGCAAAAACTTGTTTATTTCTAAGGGCAGGGTTTCCCAAAAGGGAGAGGGGGTTCAACAGCTGCCTCCTCTGAGTGTGTGAGAGGAAAAAATATTATGACAGTGTAATGGTGTCATTTTGGTATTTTCATTATGACATCTCTCTTTCTCTTTCTGTCTTCAATCAGTGGCAGAACCTACTCCATCTATATCTGCTCCCATACATGTCATTCTCTTTATTCTTTACGTGGCAGACCGTGTGGAATTTTATTGCAATTTAATTAAAGTTGTTGCAAGATTTGTAACCAGACTATGTTGCTTCTTTCGGGATGTAGAAGGGAGTGCATTGCCTAAAAAGTTTGCAAGCCGCTGTTTTAGGGGATTCTTCAAATCTGTCAGCGATCACCAATAATAACTAATAAAACCTTTTGTAACAATAGTGGTAATGGCTTTATTGGAGGGACAGTAATCTCCCCTATGATAATATGGTTTAATAACTTGTTATCCTTTTAAAACGAGTTTTAAAATGTTTGGGTTAACCTGCTAGATTTCATGAAAAACCTAATAGAGCTGCTGAAATTGTTATTGAACTGTTATTTTGGTGTGTTTTTTTTAAATCACATTTTATTATGTTGCCCCTACATTTTGAGAGTGCATTTACTGTTGTTGACATATTCATCTTTTATTCTTCTTACAACTCAGACACTCCATGAAACTTGCTTATTAGGGATGCACAATCGTGGAAGCTGCAATTTTCTGACAAAAGAAAAATGTCTGGCAAAACAGCATTATTATAAAATGAGGTCCTGGTCTACAAATTGTGTTCTCCAGAAGTCAGAGAACATGTTTGTTTGGTACGGGCCCCAACAAACGTCACATTAACATGATTTTAAACTTTCTTTTTCAGTGAAAACAAAACTTCTAATGCAAAAACTATAATTCCCGCTAATTGTGGATCATATCAAAATCATGATATTTGGCTAAATAAATACCATTTGATATTTTTTACTACATACAGTCCTATTTATTTATTATATTTTGTTTATTTTTATGTGTGTGTGTGTTTGCTGTTCTTGTGATGTGAATGTAAGGACTTGGATTGGTGATTAAATGGAAATGGATAGAAATATCAGATCAAGGTTCCTTTTGCAAATTGATTAAGGATTAAATACAAATATTAAAAACTATTTTCCTTCTCTCTTCTCTCCCTGTTTGTCTCTTCCTTTACCTCGCTCTCAGCGGCAGATGGCGTGCCAGTCCAGAAGGATGGGGAGCAGGTAAGTGTTCTGCAGTCCCTCTGGCTCGTCCCTCTTGCTGACTTCCTCTGACAGTGGACTGTTGACGCTCCACCAGAGGAACCAACATGGCTGCCGATTTAAAACCTGCAGCTACGTGATGAGCTACGGCAGCTCACCCGACTAGCTCTCTGTGGTGCCCTCAAGGTGCCCGTGCTTATGCTGGTAGATTAGTAAAGTTGCATACATCACGTCAGTGTCAGTCGCTTAACTTCCACTACGCTTCCCCGCACAAGAAGGTGGGGCGGCGTAGCTGGAAGACTGAACAATCGCTGGTTCGGTTGGCTCATTGCTGTTGCTATGACGTCTGTTGCTTGATGTCCGTCTGACAGAGTCACTGCTCAGTGCTGGTTCAAAGCAAAACAGCAGAGGCATCACTTTCCCTTTCTTCAACTTCTTACACACCATTACTATACCCTCCCCCCCCCCGCCCTCCTCTCCTCTCTTCACTCCTCCTTCCCTGCTGCTTTACTGATCCCATGCTCTAAAACTGATCCCTCTGAGACAGGACACAGGAGGGGGAACCATTTTGGGCTAAAATGTCGAGAACTCTACTTTTTCACCAAATGCACTGTGGACTGATTCCATCATTTATTTATGCATCGTGCCCCAGAATGCCCTTCGGTCCTACAGAGAGGAAAGAAACAACCACACACACATACACACAAATATGCACACACACACACACACACACACACACACACACACACATCAGCGTTGTCAGGGTTATTGGAAGGAACATAGGAAAAGCTGCTTCAAGGGGCCCAGCTCAACCACTCAAGTGTGTTAAATCTCTCATCACACCCACTCCTGTGGAGGGAGAGGAAGAAAGAGCGAGAGATGAGTGGAGAGTCAAAGAGCGAGGAAGTGGGAGCAAAGAATAGAATTACAAGAAAAAGAACGAGTGAAGAAAAGAACGGGAAGAGGCTGATATCGATTAACACAAGCTATCTGGATACATGCTGCATGTAGCTGATCGAGATAGTGAACATGACCCTGGTAGTCGCTCCCTCATTGTGGCACTCAGTATTAAATGACCTTTTCTTTACATTCAACAATCCAGCAGTGATTAACACCAAATAACATTTATTCATGTATTGTACAACTTTGAAGCAGTGGTACTTTATTTAAACGTATAATATTTAAAATCTCTCCATTGAAACGTCAAACAACCAGTGTTGGCTAATGTTACCTTTAAAAGTAACTCATTATAAGATTACTGCCACTAAAAAGTAACTCGTGTTACAGCAGTACTTACTGAGAAAAGCAACTTGTTAGAGTATTTTTGCATTAGAAATTCTCTTGAGGATCTTACAGTGAACTGGGCAGAGACATACTTCACAGTTGCCCCTATGAAAACAATAAAACACAGGCTGCAGTACATGTTTCAACATGCAACTAATGAGCCAGTTAGCTTCTCAAAACAGGTCTACATACAAACTGCAAAAGAGCACAGACTTTTCATATCACGTACACTCACCCAACCAGTGTTCTCCGTAGTATATGCTTTTATAACGCAGCAGAAGTTTTTCAAACATGTCAGATCGTCAGTTCCTCAGACGAGACTTCAAACGCTATATTAGTCAAAATAATGGTCGCCCATCAGAGAGTGAAGGGGGAAGTCAGTGAATGTAACATAAGTAAAACTTTTAATACTTTTCTTTGTCCATGAACTTCATTTCTGCCTGAGACACTTCAGATAGATGCTATGTCACGGCATCATCAAATTATGTCGTTTGTTAATGTTTGCATGTGAGAGAAACTCCTCGCGGTGGAAATGATATACTGTTAATTTTATGCTTTATCCTACTTTATACTTCTACTCCTCATCAACTCATAGGGAAATATTGGAATTTTTACTCCACTACACTAATCTGACAGCTTACTTCCATAAATAATATAAAATGTGTGTAAGAAATATGAGTAATTAAAAATTAAACCACACTTCAGTATACAAAGTAGAAAGATTAGCTCCACCTCAGCCACCTACAACATTAAAATACTGCTTACACCTTAATATAATAAATATTTTATAACATAAGTGCTTTTCCTTTAAATACTTAAAGTACTTTTTGCTGACAGTTCTTATGTACTTTACCTTAAGTAAGCCTTTGAATGCAGGGCTTTTACTTCTAATTGAGTATTCTATATTGTGGTACTTCTATAGTTTTACACAATGCCAGTGTTTAAGCTCAAAGGAATAGCTTCACATTTTGGGAAATATATTTACTTTCTTGCAGAGAGTTAGAGGAGAAGATCGATACCACTTTCATATATGCACGCTAAATATGAAGCTATAGCGAGCTGCTAGTTAGCTTCTCTAATTCTGCCCATAGCTAACAAAAATCCGCTTACCTCTAAAGCTCACCAACAATCTGCACAAAAACTTAAGTGTTGTTCGTTGTGTTTTGGTTTTCTGGGAGTATTTCCTGGCCGTGCACAGACACTTCCTGGAGCCTCTGCTTGGTTTTTGTACGGATTAAACAAACAAGATATAGCATGTGATTTAATGAGCTTTAGAGGTGCTGGAAGGAAGATTTTGTTAGCCTTGGACAGCTTTTTTCCCCGTTTCTAGTCTTTATACTTACACTAACCAGCTGCTGATTCTAGGTTTATATTTACTGTACAGACATGAGAGTATTATCAATCTATCTCTTTGCAAGAAAGTAAATAAGCATCAAACTATTCCTTAAAGTAAAGGATCTTGGTGCTTCTTCCACTACTACTGTTTAAGTTGTATTGTTTCAAATGTATAAAGATGGAGACAGACTAACAGTGTTAAGTTTGACAGCAAATTTTGATCTAGTTTTAGTCATAGTCTTTTGACTAAAATGCCATTTAGTTTAAGTCATACTTTAGCCAAATGATTTGGTTAAGTTTAAGTCTAGTTATAGCTGACAAAATATGGCCTGGATTTACTGGGTTATTTTAAAGTGTAATGCATTATTTAAATGTTTCTCTAGAATTTCCAAACTCATACTCCTGGAGGAAATATCTACTAACCTGTTATTAACATTAAGTATACTACATCTCTGCATCTCTCCTTTCTCCTGTCGTATATCAAACACAAAGTATATTTCATTCTTAAAGCGTGCATTCTTTTTTTTGTCACATATTTGTTTTAATTTGAGAACGGTGTAACTTTGCACTTATTATCTTTAGCGTATCAATCGATCTTTTCATTTCCAGTCGAAGATTAGTAGCTCTTCTACCTCTGTAAGCAGGATTGGACAGGCAGCAAACAAAAAAAGAAAACATTTACAATCTAAGTGTGTTTACCTTTGCATGAATTTCAGGATAACTTCTCTGCAGATGTTGCTTCAAGTCCGTTGATTGTTGCTCCGCACTGTTTACAGAGGATCTTGACATCAAATATAAAATTTCCCTTTCCTACTTGTTCCCCCCTAAGATTTTCTTCTTGCTTTCATTATGTAACCAAAGTAGATAGATAGATTTCATCTTAGTTTTTAATCATCATAAATTACTTGTTATTGAGTTATCTTATTGTTTTCATCAGTGAAAAACTGTAATTGATGAAAACTATTACAAAAATCACCAGTCAACAAAACTAATAATGCAGGCTAGGAGAAATTCATACAGTTGGAGATAATCTACTGGTATGTGTGATAAATGTTTGTGACCAGTGGGACTTTTCCAGTTATGTTGTTCAGTGTCGACTGTGTGTGCAGATGGACAGGAAGATGAAAACATTTCAGCACAGCCACTAACCCACCAGTGTCCCCGGTCTAGTTAGTGTCAGTCCAGCTGATAGAGAGGAATGGTGTGGCAGAGACTGCTGCTTATCTGCTTTGTCCCCAGCATCTGCCTTTACACACACACACACACAAATACATGCTCACACACATACACACACACACAAATACACGCTCACACACACACACACACGCACACACACACACACACACACAAACTCCCCTCCCTCCTGTTAGCCCCAGTCCCCTGTCTGTCTGCAGCATCAGATACCATTCGACACAGCACTGACATCTCCCTCTCTTACACACTCACATGATTTTCCGCTGGCTTTCAGTGTTTTTGGCAGCACATGTAACCAGAGAGGAGACTCATTCATCCGTAGCATATTCACTCTGCTATACATAACTAAGCAAATATACTGATCCCCTGTTTAATCCCCTCCCTTCTCCCTGTCATTCTGGTCCTTGACTCTTGCCTTCCTCGTTCCTGGAAAATCCTGTGTATCTGTCTCCTCTCCCTTCTCTTAATTTCTCTCTCTTCCTCTGCATGTCTGATGTGCAATCCCCCCTTCTGTCCCTCCTCTCTTTGTCTTCTCCCATTTCCCCTCCCACGCACGTCAATGTTCTCTCTGTCCTGTCACTCTTCTCTTACTCTTTCCCCATCCCTCTCTCCTCCTATTTCTCTTCCTCAGCATGGACGTTCAGAATTTTCATGGGAAGGAATCAATGTAAGTGTTGTGACACCATTCCTTCATCTACTACCTTTCTTTCTCTGTTTCCTTCACCTGTTTTGATTTAACTCACCCCTTTAGCGATCAGCTCTTTCCCCCCCTCACGATCCCCCTCCACCTCGGCTTTATAGTCGATCTGTTACGGTCTATCGTAGTGGTGCACAGTAGTGAGCACAATCAGAACCACTTACTGGGGCAGAATTTTTAAAAATTGGAATCAGGATTTGGGTAACGGAGATTTTATCTTTTGTATTAACCCAACATCTCCATCACTTCTCCTCTCCACTCACCCCTCTTTAACACACACTGTCTCGATGTCTCTGTGTGCCCTGTCACACCTCCCATACTATCCTTTTCTCCACGCTTTTTTCCCCTCCTCCATTCCTCTCTCTTCTTTCCCTCTAGCTGTCTATGGAAGACACCACGTCAATCCTGCCTCGGCTCAAGAGGAACTCAAACGCCTACGGCATCGGGGCTCTGGCTAAGTCTTCTCTGTCAGGTGTGTCAGGTGTGTGTCTGTGCTGTAACTGGTAAAACGACCCCATGTTGGCTCCACCCTCAGCGGGTGCAAGAATCAGCATGGTACCCAAAACGGGTTCCCCTGAATCACTTCCTCTCCACGCTGTGATAAAACTTGTCAATGGCTCCTCATGAGTCATTGACGGAATGAATTCAGCCTGAAAAACGCAACATGCACACACACATAGTGCATCCTCATAACACAGCTTGTTGCTCTAAGGAAAGGTGAGTGGGAAGTGTAGTATTTTTGCTTGTTAAAGGGTTAGTTCGGATTATTTGAACAGGGCTTGTATGAGGTGCTTATCAATAATCAGTGTATTATCAGCAGCAGATGCTGGTCAACACAGCTGCCTCGATCTGTGAGTTTGAGTGTTATTGTGTAACTTAAGTGAATCCAAACTATTTTTTTAAAACACAATACAGAAACGAACTGGCAGACTGTGGCAGCGGCAAACCAGCAACTCCAGTGTTCTGTGAGGTAAAATTGCTAATTTTGCCTGTGGACTTTGGTCAGTTCGGAGAGAGCACTTTTTGGCTTATGTAGCAGAGGTTTCCCGTCAGAAAAGGCTTTCGGAAGGTCAAGTGAAGCTGTGAAAATATTCTAAACATACACTTAAATTGATTATGATTTTTCTGTTTTGTTTTGGTTTTTTTTAAGTTAAAAGAAACCCTTTTGTTGCCGACCCTGTCCTCAGCAGTGCAGTATTTAGTTTAGTATTTAGTCTCCAAAGTGGAAACGCGTTGAGTGGAAACTACCCTAGCTAATACACTGACGATTGATAAATACCCCAGAGAACCCCACTTCTAATAATCCGATGTATCCCTTTAAGTGGTTGTGAAGTTGTGGTGTCCTGAACAAGTGTTAGTATGGATGTTTTGAGCCGTGTTAAGTGCTGTGTTCAACAGAGTTCAGTGCAGTATAGTGAAGTGCAGTTGTTTTGGTTTGATCCAGCTGTTTTGTCCAGTGCAGTTTATTTGAGTGCAGTGAAATGTATTACAGTACAGTGAAGTGTAGTGCAGCTGCTGCACTCTGTGGTGTGCTACTGATTTGTCCTATAATTTATTCCCATAATTTATTCATAAATCTCATCTCCATGCGCCACCATCAGAGAGAATCAAACAACCAGGGATTTACAGTATGTGTCATCATGTGTGGGTCACATAAAATATGGAGCACAGCCATTCTGCAGATATCAGCTGGTTTTAGCTTGGCAGGGGGCAACAAATGTCTTCTTTAAAACATGTAAGATCTGCAGCGATCACATGAGACAAGTTCTCAGACAGACAGCGAAGAGACAGAGGGCAGTTTTCTGCTTACCCAGTGCAGCTTAGCAGAGGTGCGAAAGCTATCATGTCAACAAGCCAACCTCTCATTACTCATGCCACATAGCCGCCTCACCCCAATTAACCTATTCCATCCCACGATGCACCTTTGTCAGACAAGCCACATCCATTCCCTCCTCTCCTCCCTGCAGCCTGTGCAGACGATGGCTTAGTCTCATTAAACACATGAATGTCACCTCCACAACCCTTGTCATTTAGCTGTTCTCCTAATCCATGTTCATGAACACCCTCATTAAACTACGGGCATTTTAATAATAGAATTTGACTGATAATGTTTTATACTGGTTTGTCTCTATTGAAGCTGCCAACTAGAGTCGCAAATTTTGTTCATTTTTCTTAACTGATAGCTGAACATAGTTAAAACAATAATCAATTTATCATTAAAAAGTAGTAGAATACATATAATATGTAATATAGTAAAATACACACATCTTAGTCTCAGTTTAAGTGTCAAATTAATTTTGTGAGAGAGTAATTCATGTGCCACAAACAATTTAAATGAACAGAATAATAAAATAATAAAGGCTCAAAACAGCTGCTCTTGTCTTCCTGTCCTAAATGGCGCCGCCAAACAAAACAATGTCAAATGGGGCATAATTATTGCCATTTCTACACTAACAAGGCCTGTGAGCTCCAGAGAAATGGTACATGGAAAATATACTGATGGTAAATACATTTGTAACAACAATGAATCAATGAATGACTAATCATGAACATCCCTACTGTCAGTAGTTGATATTTTAAGCTAATATTCAAGATTTTTTTTAAAAAAATGTCAATTTCTATGCCCCAAACATGAGAATGAGAAGTTATTCAGCAACACTTAAAACCTATAATCATGCATATTTATATATACTGGAACAGTACAACAATACAGGTCAGCAGAGTTATTTTTAATCATACAGTGAAGTTTTAAACAAAGTGTAATTCAAGTACATGAAAACCTGGACCCTATTTTATCTATTTAGGGGTCTAATTAAAGGGTTAGTTCAGATCCAAATCCAAGCTAACTTGTTAAAAGTCACACAATAGCACAAAAACAAACTAACCAATCGTGGCAGTGATACACCAGAAACTCCCATGTTCTGTGTGGTAAAATTCTGTCTGGTGGCTTTGAAGAGAAAAGATAAAACGGCTATTTCTGTTAAAAGGATCTTATGCCTTGATTCCACTGGGCACTTTTTTGATCTGTCCTTCACAGAGCTTTATGCCTCACCAGCTGTGATTCAAAAACAGAAAGTTTTGCCCACTTGATTTCGTTGACTTGCTCAGATTTTGTTCATTTTGTCATTTTTCCTTGATCTTTGTGCTTCTACCATGAATAAAGCCATGGTGCTATGTAGTTAAATAGCTCCTTTTTGTTGGCACTTCTGGTGGAATCACAGTTGAAGTCCGTGGCCACGGTACAGCCATAATGTGACACAGCCGTGCCCAGAGGAATCAAGCAGTTTATCTTCAACAAAAAGGTCTGTCTTTGTAGGAATCCTCTCCATAATGTTTTTTAGGAATAAGCTGCAGCCATTGCAGCCTGTGTCATGGCGGCCTCCCAAGGTAATCTACTGCACAAACTCCAAAACTCTTTGTACCCGTTAGTCATTTAGATGTAAAATATGTAAAACAGGGCCCAAGTATAAAAATAATGAACTTTACCTTTTAGACAAACTGCATCGTATCAATTATATTTGAGGAGAACAACACCGACTGCCTGATTACATCCTTCAAGTAGCCAAACCAGTTTATCAGTCTAATCCGACTGGATATCCATCATTCCATGAGCCATCACAGCATCCATGACCAAACAGAAATACACTCTCGATGATAACATGTCTATCTTATGTCTGTCTCTCTCTCCCCTTTTCTTTCTGTTTGTCCATCGTCTGTTCCCGCTGCTCTCTCATGTTCTTCACTTCCCTCTCCAACTTTTCTCAAATTCTGTCTCTCAACTCCTCTGTTCACATCTGTATCACACTCCCTCCATCCTTTCACTTCACCTTCGTTTGTCCTACGTCTTTTCCACCGCCAGGGGTGACCCGCACCATGAAGGAGAGAGTGACCAAGCCCACAGCCATGGCCCAGGGTCGTGTCGCTCACATGATCGAATGGCAAAACTGGGGCATGCAGACGGTGGGCGCGGGGGGCATCCCCCAGTCCCGCATCACCACCCAGGAGCGTGAAAAGGAGCGGCGGCTGGAGAACGACGCCTACAGTGACCTCAGTGACGGGGAGAAGGAGGCCCGTTTCGCTGCAGGTTGGGAACACACACACACACACACACACACACACACAGAGGAGGGCAGGCACTCCACTGAGCCTGTTAACTGTCATCAGCAGAATTATGTGCTCACCACCTCACTTTCTGGGATTTATGCCAGTTTATAATGCAGTTTCTCACAATGATCTTTCTGGTCCTTTGAATTGTGACCTCAGGTATCCTGCAGCAGTTCGCTATCTCAGAGGCAACACTCCTGGCCTGGTCATCGATGGACGGAGAGAGCCCGCGGTCGGGCTCAAACCAGGGCAGCGTGGCTCATCTGAGTGAGGTCAACCAGGAGAGCATCACCAGTCGAGGTAAGGAACTACAAATATGACTGCAGCTGAAATAGCTTGCATGGTTGAATCTAACAATCTTTACATGAATGCAAAGATTATGTAGGGAGGACATAAGGAATCTCAGAACCACCATGGTATAAGCTAAATGATATTTTAAAATAAATTAACAACATGCTGTAAGAACACTTGTTATACACCAGTGATGGAGGAAGTATTATGATCTTTTACCTAAAGCCGCTACAAGGACCTTTATATTGTGTTGATTTTGGAGGCCCCTGTGGACAAAAACAGTAATGTTTCCAATGCCTTAACCACAAAATATAACGTAACATAATGTTTCCTATAAGCTGCTAGATGCTATAACTTCCAGGGGTACATGGTATACATCAGAGAGTGAGGAAGGAAGTTGGCAAACGTGACTAAAAATAACAGAAATAAAACTTTAATATTAACTAAACTAAAACACACTAACTGTTACTGTCACTTTGAATAAATTACTGATTTCTTAGCATTTGAACATCATCGAAATATTTGGGACAATGTAAGTACACAGCTCAAAAAAATATAGAACATGTAGCCAGCTGTTTTAGACATTTTATATGTTACATATTAGAGCTTCAACGATGCAGAAAACAGCTTTCATGATATAACACTACTTCAGATGTCATCAAACTACATCTTTTGTTATTCTTTTAATGTGAGAAAGATCCCTAGCGGCAGAATCTACATATTGTGCGTTGAAAGGAGTGACTCATCTGCGTTATTTTCCTTGTTTTTCAAATGGAAACTCCCACTCAGCCGTAAACAAACTGCAGTGATGTAGGTTACAGCGCTGATCCCCTCCTTCAACCGAGGTGGTTTACATGTAGCAACGTCCTCATGCAGAAAACTTCTTCAGGTCATGTGAGAAAACGTTTTGGGGAAATATAAAACAAAATAAGTACTTTAACCAAAATTTGATTGTTTGGATTTGATTACATAAGGAGCACTACTCAAAAGCTACGGATTGATATAAAAACTCCAAAAAGAAAACAAATATAATGAACCTGCCATTTAATGAAATTATGTTTAATCGGGTATATTTAATATACATTATAAAGAGTAATAAGGATCGAATATATGAGCAGCATTAAAACAGCTGTGTCTAATGTTTGTGTAGGTGTAGACAAGCAGCTTGCAGTATAGCATGTGTCATGCTGCTTAGTAATGAGGACATACTGTTCCATCTTCTCTCTCCAGGCTGGAGGGTTAGCTCATTATTAATTTCACATTTCCCAGCATGGACTGTCAGAAGGTAAACCCGCTGCACCACATCTGTATAAATAGCAAATTTGGACGTTTTTACTCCACAGCACTGTCATCTCTGTGCGGACCTTTTCTCCCTGTGAAGTTAGAGGTGCAGACAATTATACAGTAATGCGTGCTTAAGGATGTGATGCTTCATTAATGCAGTTGCATCAGATTATCTCAGTCTTTTCTCATCAAATAAACTTTTAGCGCACGGTGAAAATGTGTGGCCGTGTTTACTCGTGGGCCCAATTCATACTCGTCCTCTTGAGAGAAAGATAAACTGCACAGAATCAAAGCTGTGTCTGCAATATACAGTTTGACACAAGTGATGAATCAACAGTGAAAGGTGTGCCAGTGTTCAAACTGTATTCACTACATCTAGGAGAGTTTCTGTCAGAACACTTCATCAGCCAAAGTGCAGAATTTTTCTGCTGAGGTTTTTGATTTAGCTCCCAGGCAAACTTGCGTATTCTGTGCAGCAGGCCAGATCAAAGCCAAAACTCAAACTGATTTAATTTGCTGTGCTTCAAACGCTTCTCAGTTGTATGATAACAGCTCAAACCAGATTACCCCAATACAGTTAAATGCATAATTTACTCGTAAACCTTAAAATTTATCAGCTTTGTGTCATTAAAAGCTGAATATTTATCACCTTAAATAAAATGCTGATGTTTTCAGACCAACAATCAAGTGTTTGGGATTTGCAAAGTTCAGAATTAAAACCAAAAAAATCAACAGCATAGCATCAAGATTTCCCTAGTTTTATGTTTTTTTATTATGAAGATCATGAAGATGATTCAGTCTGTTGTGCACTAATAGCAGCTGCGGCCCTTTTCATTTTTTCCAGATCAGATACTGCACCACTCCTCGGCAGAGGTGTGGCCTCACACATACGTCTCCCAGGGCCACTACTGCCTCTCCTCCTCTGACGCCTGGGAGCCGATCAACAACGATCCCTCCGGTGTGTCGTCTCCCCCTGCTGGCTCCTACATGATGGGGACTGACGGGTATGACGGGCAGGCGGCAGCTCACTTCCTGTCGCAGCAACAGCAGCAGCAGTTCACCCTCCAGCAGCAGAGTCAGCTACAACAGCTGCAGCAAATCCAACAGATCCAGCACTACCAGCAACAGCAGCTCCTGCAGTATCAGCAGCAACAGGTGGAGTCTCACTCCTGTGGGAGTGACTGGGTCTAACTTCTGTGAGATACTAGATGGAGTTGACATTTCTTATGTGAACATGTTTATTGTTGCTTTAAGTCACTCCAATAATGCATAAACTTTTAAAAACAAAAGAAATTACCAAATACATAATAAGTATAGTAGAACTGGAACAAATGACAAGCAAGGTGTGTATTACCAAAACAGAATAAAAACATGTAAAATAAAAACAGAAGGAAAAACTGATTCAAGAGAAAGCAGTTCTAAATTCTAAATTCAATGTTTTTCTTGTCTTTCTTTTTTCAGTTTCTCTTGTTTTTCACCCAATTGCTGTTATAAGTTGGCCAACAAAACACAAATATAATTGCCCAGAAAGAAATTGATATGTTAGTCTAAATTAATAATGAGATTTCCACAGTCTGTTGTAGTAATAATAATTATAGGGAACCTTTTTCCCCAACTGAACACTAATGTGTTCATAATTCATTCCAATTAAGTGAAAGTGTAACCTCAAGAGTCAGAGCACAGCAGCTGTGATGAAAATGCTAAAATGTTAAATTTGCCTTGAGGCAAGCACATAATTCAGCATTTACAGTAGAGAATATTTTTTTTTCCCATTATGTTGTATTTAGAAATCTAAAACCATGAAATACAGCCCCTCTCAGTCAAATAATATACAGTAAACACCACATAAAATTACTGAATGGTAACCCAAAAAACTGTAGCATTTTCATTGCAATAGATACAATATATACCAAGTCTTTAGATGAAAAATCAAATTCTACAAGCTGAAAAACTGCATTGTCCTCAGAAATTAGTTATTGATCATCTGATGATCTAAATTTCTTAACACAATTAATGGAGTACCTCCAGATACTCTCAAATATATGCTGGTTAGGCTTTGATATGTAAGCTATCCTTTCTAATGGAAGGCTTGATAATATGAAAGTAATATTTACCTTGGATTAAACAGTGCTTTGCTTGAAACTGACATGAAAAGTGAAGTCAAATTGTAATGATACACCTCAGTCTCATATATCCATCAGAATATCTTCTCTTGTACACAAAGAAAAGCAGTATTGATCACTGGCACAGTCAGAAAGCGGTGTACTGTAAACTGTATTGCCTTCCTAATCCTTTTTTCTTGGCTGCTGACACGAGGCTTTGTGCGTTTTGTCAAACCGCTCAACGCGGTGTCACCTCTGACATGGAAAATAGACCCGAGCTGGAAAAGAGGTGACAAACAAACGAGCAACTGATCTCAGCTCTGCCTCTTAACTCTTCCTCCTCTTCGCCCTGTCTGTAGTCACTGGAGCACCGGCTGCACAGCGCCAACCACTCCTTGCAAGCGACGCCCAACAGCACCATCCACAGTCTGGTCCATCCCGCTCATCCGCCATTGGTGGATCTGTGGAACACGGGGCAGATGGAGGCCTATCAGACGGAGGCTGGCGGCTACATGGGTGTGTCAGCGGTGGTGGAGCCGAGCCTGTGTGTTCCCTCTGGAGACGAGATGGTGGGAACGGAACACTCCCCGCTACTGGAGCAGCAGGAGGAGGAAGAAGAGGTCAAGGTGAGGTGAACGCAGGGTTACATTACATAAAATTACATCTTCAGTTTAATATTTGAAGAGTTTGTTTGCACAGACAGATAAACACCATTTTTAAAATGAATAAACCGACAGTAGTTGGATCGATTTTCCCCTGAGTGCACAAATAAACAGGATTTATGAAAATTAAAAGAATTGAGCGATCTAATCAAAACAACCCAACGCCAGTTTGACTGATAGTCCCTGCCTGGAGTGCACAAAAACACGATTTACAAAAATAAATAAAAAGGAAAATGGAAATCCTTTATTTGATCTGCGAAATGCTGAGCAAGCACTTTAAGAGATCCCACTGGTGGATTTATTCCATTAACTGCAAATCATTTAGATTGATTATTTTTCAAAGGGATGGAGGAACCAATCAACAGAGCAATAATCAAAGCAAATATGAGGATTTTCTGTTTTTCTGATTTATATCTGTAAATTAAATATGTTTGAGTTTTGGGCTTCCTTTGCCTCTGAAAACATGTGGTGGGTATTTTTCACACATTTAAAAGCCTAAACAATGAACAGAATTATCAAATAAATCAAATGATAATTAAAAAGGTCTTCACATAGTTGCAGCAGCAATAACAACATCAACGTTCAGGGAACAACCAGTCACCTCTAAGTGATGTTAGTGTCACTTAAGAACAGGGACTGTATGGAAAACCCTTTTTAATTGGTTTTGCAGGGAAGTTTGTGGAGTTGACCAACAGCGTCTTTAAAGGGACACTTCACACATTTCCTCCCATTAAACCACCTGTTAAAACAGTTGTAAAACGTCTTGTGGCTCTGCAGGGAGCTTTCCAGAGTGTGGTGGTAAATAATCCTGGTGATGTTTACAGACAGCCTTTTGAAGCTTGACCTATAGGAACTAAAAAATTTTATCTCAGTCCTCTGTTGCTTTGATTGTGACCATTCTTTTTTAAATCTTTTTCTTGTGAGTCCCTAAACTTTCTGGAAGCATAACATTAAATTACTTGATTATCCCTTTAATCCACAAAGACATAAAGGCCATGAATGTAGTCTGATACACCGGATGTATGTTGTAGGTGTAAACCTGCCATTTAGCTTTTGGAGGGTGAAAGTCTTGACGTCACTCTTGTGTCTTCTGGGTGTGTAGTCTTTCTGATTTCATTTCTTCACAGTCTGATACTTCAGCAGTTTTATGAAAAACTTAGACTCGCTTGACCTGAATAATTATCTTTTAAATTGACAAACAGCACATGTGTGATTCATGGCAAACAGGATCAAAAACTAATTGGTCTCTGACCACTGACTACAGTTAATTTTTTTTCAAAGTTGGGTCCCATGATGGTCCACTGGAAGACTTTGGCACTCTATTAGGTTATTAATTAGGCTGTAAGTCCCTTTATACATCACTAATAAACAACTATAAACAAGTTATATCACAGTTTGCATGCATTCATATGTAGTGTTACTACTAATTAAGCATAACAATGAGTTAATAACATTTATAACTGGCAAAGGGAGCCTTATTGTTAAGTATAAGCCTCACAATGTAACACTTTAATATCCACTGTGCATAACAACCTGATAGCATATGTCATATCAACACTACAGTGTTAACAATGAGGAAAGCTGCTGTTAGCATGCTGAAAATGTCAAGATGAATAATATTGCTGGAGCCTTGGTGTATGCAGCTGATAATTTAATATGTTAATTTGATGTCAAATGAAACTGCTGGACTATTAAGAAATGCTGTGATGAAGCTCACAGGTATAAATTCTGCTGATGGAAAAGACGAAGCTAATTGAACAATGAGATCTGAGGTTTAACAGTACAGATAAAAATGGGCTCATTATTTGGCAAGCAACAGGTCACTGTTTAATCTAATTTGTCATAACAGCTTATTAGTGATTCATAAAGGGTTTCTAACCTAATGAATAAACTTGATATTAACCATTTATAAATCATTTATAAGGGTAGTCTTATTATAAAGTTTCTTTTGCTTGGGATTTTGCCATTTCAATGTGAGGACTCACCTCCACACTTGCAAACTTTCCACCAGAACAAGTTCCACCCGGCACTATTTTGCAGGGACACCATCACCGCATCCTTGGCTTTGCGCCACCCAGAACGATTATGATTTGGTTAAAGAAATGCAAACAGTTCAGAGCCTTTTTTTTTTTTCCTCTAAAGCAGAATGATGAGATGTGTGCAGCCAGACCTTTCTCCCCTGCAGACACAGCAGCTTTTCAGCAGCTTTCTGCACGAACCAACAAGAAAGAGTTTGTAACTATGATTTAACAAAGCAACCATAATGGCCACTAAATTTTCATCACAGACGACAAAGTGTCACCTGTGATGGATTACTCATTTCAAGCGAGTCTGGAAAGTCTTTCCAAATTGATCTTGCACTCTGCTGGTTGCCTGTAAGGTGGAAAATCAATCTGTAAATGTGTGGAAGTCAGTTGGCACTAATGGAAATACAGTTGTAATATAAGATGTGAAGGTAATGTGATAAAACCTGGAAAATATGGGCTCTTAGTTTAACGTATGGATATGAACTCGCTGCTAAACAGCTTCCGTGACCTGAGCTGACTGAACCTCCTGTGCGTGTCTCGCTCCGTCTGTCCCCATCAGGAGGAAGAGGTGACACTGTGCATGGAGCCAGAGTCGGCCACGTTGACTCCGCCCACGCAACAAGGGGATGCCTCTGGTGGCAGTAGCCCGGGGCAACCGCCGGCGGAGCCAATCACAGAGCGGAAGGCCTCCGATGTCACCTCCGGTCTTGTGCAGACGCTAGAGGAGAGGGACGAGGAGGGGCCAGCTGCTTCCATGGCAACCAACTGAGTTCCTCGCTGTCAAGAGACTCCTTATTACAAACTGACCAGGGAGTCAGCGAGGAATGAGCGTAATAATACAATATATATCTATTAATCTGTTCCTTTTCAGGTATCAAAAACACGACTTTTTGGTTGCGAGATGAATTCTACGAAATGGTGAGAAACAGATTTTTTGGAAGTGGACTCACACTGAGATGAGAGCTGATGCAACAAAGGACACCTATTTCTTTGTAAGCCTTACATCCCAAAGGTAACTGACGAGAGGAGCGTGGACGGGGAGACTGAAGAGGAGGAGGAGGAGGAGGAGGAGGAAGAGGAGGAGCACCGACTGACGGAGACGTTTCCATCAGGGAGATGAAGCTGAGCTGAAGAGGAGGGGAACGGAAACATGCATGCTTTTTATGAAGACAAGCAACTCGACCCTGTCATCGTCTTATAATAATAATGAAAATCTAATATAATAAAACATTATAATAAGAATAATTTTGTAATAAAGCAAAAAGAAAAAGAAGACAAAAATCTATGTATAAGTGTATGATAAGATAAAACAGTTTTCCTCTGGGAGAGCTACTCTGTTTACAGCTGTTACTCAACATATTAGTGTTTAATCAAATTAATTTCCCCGTTACATCGAACACTCACAGTTACTGACAGCAACCCAGACGGTTTCACGTGTAGTTAAAGTAGGCTCAGAAAATGTCAGCATTTCAGTGAAATGCAGATTTAACCCTCTGAAATAAAACTGATGTTGTGGCACCAGGATGCCCGAGGCACAACCCAGGGACAGGCGTGTCCTGCTGTCCTGCACACCCTGAACTCTGCACAGATGAGGATTGTACTGTAAGATAGTGTGCTTCCTACTCTGTCTCTCTGTATGCATGTTTCTTCAGAGCACTATGGAGTACCTGTACTATACAGCACTGTATAGACTTTGCACTGAACCATAGTACCCGCCTGCGGTGGGCGTGAGCGGCGAGAAATAAAAAGACAGAGCTGCATAAAGCGAAATCTCTTTTTTGCACTGATGCAATCCAACAGATCAGAGGTTGCCTTCGGACGGTTGACGTTAACCCAGTTCCCACTCTGAAAGCTTTTTCAGCACCACCGACAACCAAAACCGAGCCACTTAACAACACGAACCCTCAGCTGCTTTTTTTTTTTTTTTTTTTTTTCTTGGTTCCGTAGACGTAGTCGCGATAAATTGAGGATGATAACCACTATTTGAATGTACTGGAAGACAGATGGCAGTACATGATGTCTCCTCGCCGTCCACGTGGGACAGAAACAAAGATGAACAAGCGAGTCTTTTCAAACATGTTGGAAATTGATTCACTGCTTGCTCACACACATACACACACGCACACACACACACACAAATATCTAAATTGTAACCAGCAATAGGCAGGCAAAACACTGGCTTGCCAACAGACCAGTGTCCGCTCTGTCGTCTAGATGTAAATAGTCTGACTATATATAAAAAATCGCCTCTCACTCAAAGTCACAACTGTTCTCGTACAGTATGATTTCTTTATTTTTTTACACCTCTCAGTCCCGCTTTACTTTGGGATTCAAGCTCTTGAGCTCACACGTTAGGCCTGATTTTTTTTTTTTTTTTTCCTTTTCCTCACGAGTACCACGACACAAAGACAAATGAAACAGAGGAATGTCTGTGTTGTAAATAAATAGAGCCGATCGCTCAAACTGGAGTTATCCGGTGAGTCCATCAGTGCGGGGAAACAGTTGCAGGTCTGAGTTCATGCGGGGGGAAATTACAGCCCGCTCAATCAGCCAATCAGGGAATAGGACAGAAGACTAGGACTGAACACTTGATCGGTGTCTTCCTGCTTGTCGTGATTACTGTGAAGCAGCTGCCTGAAGTGTGATAGTGATTATTGATGATGTTTGAGGAGCATGTTTTAATTTATTTATTTATTTTATTTATTTATTTTTTTCCTTTGCCTGAGGAAGAAAGGGTGTTTTCCAGCGAGGAGGGGATTAAAAGTGAAGAACGTGGACTCACTGATGAACTTTACAACAACACACCACCACTGTTTTCATCTTCTTCTCTGATGGGGAGCACCTTCTCCTCTCACTTTGATGATTGTGTGAGAAACTTTCGAGATAAAAACAAACAAAAAAAAATATACAGTTTATTGACTTGAATGAATTTATTTATTGATTGCTTCTTTATGCAATGTTGGGGACAATGTTTATTTTTCTACTGACTTGTTGAAATCCCTTCCAGTATAAGTTGGAATAGGTGTCATGGTTGTAAAGCAGTCTCGTTTCGCTGTGGTTTTGAGCACTTTGCACCGAGAAAAACACATCCTGACACCTTGTTATGAAGAGATCTGAGATGGATAGTTTGGCAGCTCTCTATTCTAACAAATCTTTTGTTTTAGTTCACTTCAAGGACCCCTGTATAAAACGAGAGGGCTCAAAACTGCAAACAGAATGTCTTTACAAGGTGGCACATATTCATTTATTTATTGAACAATTACTTGGTGGGGAGGAATAATGTGACAGCTTGTACAGAGTCTATACTTTCATGTAGGTACCTACTAACCCTTCTGGGAGCAGTGTCTTTTTCTTTATGAGTCACTCTCTGCTTTAATGACATGATGTGGTGGAGTCAGTGTATATTTTGGTCTTTTGATGTTCTTTTCAGAAACGAATGTTAAAAAAACAAGTTATTTGACTTCATTTTAAAGAGTCGAGTTGGTTTTCAGTTTAAACCAGGAAAGGGTAATCTAACAGTAAACTAAGCTGCGTCGCAGTTCAAGTGTTAATTTTCTATTTTATATAGGAAATTATACAACCACTGGAAAACAGACATGAAAAAAGAGGCCTGTTTTTTTCATATTCTGAGACCATGGTCATTTACAAGACAGGGCAAAAAATGTAGGACAGCGTTGGTTTAGCCCAGGCTGAACTGGAATTGGAAATGTCTTCTGATATGATTTTAGGCCTTAACTGAAATCTCACTGCGGTCCAGTGAACCAATGATCTGTGAAAACCTGGTCAATAAGCCGCTGCTTGATGCACATCTGTTCCCACTGTTACACTGTTCTAGAAAAAGTTGAAAAACTCAAATGGTCTTCATTTTTTTTGTGTTTAAAGTCAAACACAGACTCTTCAGGTTTAAAATAAACTTTTCAGTTTGTCTGACCCATAATCTTTTGTTGAGATAATTTACTTTTCTCATTAAAAAAAAAAAAACTTGAATCTTTAAGTCACAGGAACAACAAAGTCTGTATTTTAAAAATTGTTCACATTGAGCTGTGAACCCCATTTGTTATACTGTTATACAGATTTAGAAGTTTATCTAAAGAAAAATGAAAATTATCTCAACAGAAAGTTGTTGGCTAAACTCATTTTTAGTTGACTTAAAACTTCAAAATGTAGTGAAGACAGCTGCCTTGTAATTGTAAGTTTTCTCAACTTTTTTTTGCACAGTAAAGCTGTTTGGAGAAGCCAAAAATTATGAAAGACCTGCATAACAGCAATCATTTCTCACATTAAGTTGCACATGATGATTCAATAAAGTTTTTATGTGATGTCACCAAAAGAAGACCATGTCCATAATAGAAAATTAAAGGGAAAGTCCGCTTAAGTTACATTATGCCATACAAGATGTCCTCACATATTTTAGTCTCTTTAACAGGTTTGCTTAAAGTTTCAGTGGAGTCCTGTTCACACTGGCCCTCATAACCATGTGAAATTTTACTGTTTGTTTTTCTGAGAAAATTCTGAATGGTGTAATTTAATTTGAGCTGATCTTCCCTTTAATTCTCTTTGAACAGTAAAAGAACTAATAAAAAATTAAAATCAAACCATTAGTTAAATTTCACTCATCCCTTTTTGACCATGAAAATAAAAGGAAAAGGAAAGGAAAGGAAAATCCAAAGACCAAAAGAAACACTGAACTGGTCCAAAGACTGTTGATTTTTATGTTTGTTAATGGCAAAAAAAACTGCAGGCTAATTTGGCCAAAAAGAGATATTAGTTTATAAAGATCTATAAGGAAGGATGAAAAGAAACTGCTTCGATTTGGGTTATTTTATTGCTTTTTTTTGTTTTGTTTTGTTTATCAAAATCTCAATGAATGAATAAACTAATAACAAGAAGCCAAATATATTTCTGTGGATGTTAAGGTTTACTGATCACATCTTTGTTAAGCGACCGGTTTGCAGTTGAGTTCCTCTTTTTGTATGATTCTACTGCCATCTTCCAAGAGTTACGGGGAGCTTTGTCTGCAGGCATGACGCTCAAAAATCTGCTTCTGGTCCTCTGCCTTTCTCCTTCTCTCTCTTTCTATCTCTTTGTATCTGTTCTGTATATTTGTGTCCGTCTGTTCGTCTGTCTGTCAGTGTACAGTAAGTTGTCTGCTGCTGTCTTGTTGGAAGAATCACTGCCTGAAAAAAAAAAAAAAGAAAAAAGAAAAACAAGTTTCCACATCAACCAAAGGGGATATGAGGCAATCAGACATATGTAACGTAAGATATAATTTGGAAATGTGTGGCAAAAAAAAAAAAACTAACCGCTGTAAAAAAACGCTGTAAAAAATTGGATGGCTTCTGTAAAAGTCTGTATAAAATTGGATTTATTTGTTTGAACTGAGGCAGTGTGACTGGTGATACCAGTGTGCACTCATGACACTCACACCTATGCATGCTTGTTGGACGGTTTGTCACAGGACGGTTCTTCCACGGGGTCCCCCTTCTCCTCTCAACAGCTCTCTGTTTCTTCCTGTTTCTCTTTTCCTTTCCCCTCTTTTTCCTGCACGACAGAACCTCCTCCCACACCTCCCCTCCTCCTCCACTTCCTTCTCCTCCTCCACTTCCTTTACCTGTCTCCTCTTCTTTTCCTCTGGTGGAGAAAGAGCAAATAAACAAACCAACAAATGGCTTTTCTTGTGCACACGTGTGGATATCTTTTCCAGGGTGTAAATAATTAGACTCTCACACGTTCACCCCTTTCTCTCTCTGGAGCTTTAACACATGTGATATGTCTTCTTTTTTTTTTTCTTTTTTGTAACTGTGTTTGGTGGCAGCCGGTGTCTCTGGCCAACTAACGGTGCTTGTCAGACAAAACAGCAGTCACTGAGGACCTGGCAGCACGGTAATCCAGCCTGTCATGCTTTTCCAAAAACATTCCTCTCCAGTCTTTATCAGGGATTTTATGCCAGGAGAATATTAATGACAAATTCTCAGAAACAGGCCTCCTCTGTAGGGACTCGCTGCTTATTTGTTCAAGCCCACAAAGGAATCAAAGACTGAAACACACTGCTGACCTTCACAGCACAAAAATGTTCTGAAGCTCAGAGTTATTCTCTTTTCAAGCCTGAATGTTGGAACACGATCACTGAATATCAATGATGGAGTGATTTTATTTACCTGACACACCTCCACTTTGATTCAGACTGAAATGTTGCAACAATTATTGAATGGATTACCATTAAATTAATGTCTCCTTCAGGATTAATTCAAAAAACTTTGGTGATTTTCTGACTTTTCTTTTAGCACGACATTCAGATCAAACATTTAAAGGGATAATTCAGATTATTTGAAGTCGGGCTGTGGGAGCGGTCGACACGCTCCCGCTTTGGAGAAGCAGAGGGCAGCATCAGCACAGTGAACAAGGTCAGCAACAGAGGGCATTTTAGCCACTTAAAAAAGATCCATCTAAAAAAAAGTCATGTCAGTTTAAGTTTATTCTAAATTTAAAGTATTTTCACTGCTTTACCTTGCTGTCAGTCAGTCTTTTCTGACGGGAAACCGCTGTTATATAGGCCAAATATTGCTCTCTCCAAACCAACCAAACTCCATAGGCAAAATCAGTCATTTTACAGAACACAGAACACAGGAGTTGCTGGTCTATTCTGCGAGTTTGTTTGTGTTGTTGTGTGGCTTTGGGCAATCTAAACTATCCTTTTAAAACACCCAAGTCACACAGTGATACAAACACACTAACAGATCGAGACAGCAGACCCAACAACTATCATGTTTTGTGTGGTAAAATTATTGATTTTTTTTCTATGCAGTTTGGTCAGTTTGGAGAGAGCAATATTTGGCTTGTGTAAAGGTGGGTTTTTTTTCGTTGGTAAAGGTTGTCTGGCGGGAAAGTAAAGTGGCGAAAATATTCCAAATCTAGCGAACGTCCTGTTTATTTTGAGGTGGACCTTGTTAACGTGGCTTAAATATATTTTGCTGCTGACCCTGTCCACAGCAATTCATAGCTTAGCTTCTGTGCTAACTATCTACCGTATAACACGCTGACTATGGATAAGTACCTCCTACAACACAACAGCAAATAATCCAAACTATCCCTTTAATTAGCTGTTTATGATCTGAAACTGAAAAACTAAAAACAGACATTAAAACAGTTAAAGGGTCTGTGTTGGTGGGGAGGGATGCTTCATGAACAGGTGAGATGATATTATCAAGTGAGGATCTCTAAAGGCCTTTTCTCTCACCACTTTCACACTGCATCATTCCAAAGTGGGCCAATCCGGACCTCAGCTGGCTGGTTCTGCTAGTTTAAGAAATGAAAAGGGAAGAAAATAATTTAAACACAGGGCTAGAAGTGCCAGAGTGAAACGGAGTAGTGTGAATCATATAGCCTGGGTTTAGGTTAACTCTGGATTAACAATGTGTGTGTGACAAGGGGTGACTCTGAGGCTAAGGACAGCTCTGGGCTAAAGATATGTAAAAAGCCCTTTTGAGTAACAGATGTATGAATTTGAAGGCTTATCAGATGCCAAAACACTGCACTGTGGTTTATAAAGCTCGGACAGGATTTTACAGCTCTATCTACAACTCTTTTTCAACTTTCGTCACCATGATTGCAGCTAAAGAGTAAAGAAATTCAGCTTTCGTGTTACAAATTAATCGACCAGGAATGTGTGCTTCCATGTATTTGATGGGACACTGCAAAGTGAGCAGGGTGATGTTTACATTGTGGTCAAGCAGTAATGCCTATCAACTGTTTCGCCTGAAGATCATGTTAATTTTTTTTCTGCTCAGTGAGGTGGACACATGGGAGAAGCCCCTTCAGGACTTTTTGCCATCGCTTTCTGTCAGAAAGGCTTCAGGGCTTTCTACCATCGCTTTCTCCCAGAAAGCCCTTTTTTAATCGTTTATTTTAACCTAAACCACTGTGTTTCCCTAAACCTACCCAAGTAGTTTTTGTTGCCTAAATCTAACCAAAATATGCCAGAAAATTGAAAACGGTAAAAAGTGAAGATAATAAGTCAACAACAATAAGTTTCACCTTATACTCAGACCTCAGTCTCCCATTCATCCTCCACTACTTGCTCCTGGCAGGGACTTCATCGCCCTTTATACTTTCTAACCTGAGTTCCTAAACCCTTTCTGGCAGAAAGCTTGCTGGACTTTCTGGCTATTGTTCAAAAAATATGATGCCAGTATCAATACTAGTTTAGGTGATATCAGTACTAATAGAGAACTTCATTTGATTCCTTTTTTTAACTTCCATTCTTGAGAACATCTTGGTAGCATTTCACCAAGCTGAAATGCCAACTCCGTCAAATTCACCACGCTCAGCTTCACCACCGCAGACTGTATGTAGCTGCTAGCTGTAGCTGCAGTAATGGGCCAATCACACGCCACATTAAACTGAAGATTGCTTGCAATGATTGGCTGTGAACAAATCCATGCAAACATCTTTTTTTCTAAAGTTGGGTATAAAAAGAATTGAATGCAGGTGACTGCATAACTTTCGATACCACTTGGTACCAGGTTATTTCAGTCAATACCTTAAAGGTTTTGAGTATCAATACCCAGCCCTATTTCTGACACAAGTATTTCTTGCAGAAAATCCTGAAGGCTAACATCTTCCATATGCATAGGATGGGTGCATTTTTTCACGAGGACTTGACTGAGTCAGAACCAAGGAAACTTAAAAAGAAGGAAGGGTCATTACATCATAAACCAACATTCTGGCTCTGGTTAGTGCCAGACTTTGATGTCAGTTCTATTGAAGCTTATAGGAGATGCAATCTCCTATAATCAGTCATGCTATTTGGAAACCAACAGCAAATAAACACAAGCACACATTTGGAAAAATCAGTCTGCGTTATTCTCTAAAGTGTGTTTTTTCATTTGTAAGAGACATGTTTTCATCAAAGATCGTATGACAGATATGTCGGGTTTCAGTGTGCTTCTTCATGCATCTCTAATAAACTTCAGTTGAACTGGCACTAAGGTCTGGCACAGAGCAGAGCCTAGAATGATGTAATGTAATGTAATGATATGATGACCCTTCCTTCTTCTCTGGTTTCCTTCATCTGAACGCAGCATCTTGCAATAGATTCCCTTCAGCCTCAACTGTTCTTTGTGTTTAGTGCTAATTAGCAAATGTTAGCAGGCTAACGTACTAAACTAGAACTGTGAACATAGTAAACATGACATTATATAAATGTCAGCATGTTAGAATGCTTACTTTAGCATTTCCCTAATAACCTGCGCTGTGCATAAATACAGCCTCACAGAGCCACTAGCATGACTGTAGTTTTTCTTCTAATCATAATTTCTACTGTTGGAAATAATCAAAATAAGCTATTAGACAATTTTAATATTTATTATTTTTAAAAATTACAGACAGGTAATAATGATTTGAATATTTACCATACAGTAAATATATGATAAATGTAAGTTATAACTTAAAATTAACCTCAATCAGTAAACTTTAAATGATCTTTGACCTCTGGGTCAAATTAATTAAGTCTTCATCAACATATTATTTCATTATCATACAATTCATTGCTGTCAGCAGTTCAATTGTTGATCAAAGGTAGTTAATTAAATTAACAGACATTGATAAATGATGTACAGGTACATTCAACATTTCCATGATGTGGACATTGAACATCAGTGACATGAAGGACTGAACATGTTTGTCCGTCTGCAGTTCAGAAGACACAGGAAGGCACCTGAGATTTTGAGTGAAAAAGTGAGACTGTCGTAAAAGTAGAAAAAAATATCCAGTTCTACAAGTTCCAGGAGTGATGTGTGCAGCAGCTTTTCCTGCTCGCTGAGAGCTGAATGTCTGCACGGGGCTGCAGGTGAGCCCGACTCCTCCGCCCAGACAGACAGGGAGCAGCTCCGTCTCTGGGGAAAAGGAGGAGGAGAATCTAAAGAAGGTGAAAGTCTAAAAGTCTCATACACCCGCCGCCTATATGGGCTCATCTGACTCCTCGCTCTCCCTCTCCTCCTGCAGGGAGGACAGTGTGAGGACAGGGCTGGTGGGTGACACAGGGGAGGCAGGGGGTGACGGTGAGGTAGGGGAGGAGGTAGAGGGGGATGCCGGCTCCTGTGGAGCACCGTCAGCTCCTCTTGTGGCGGCTGAGCTGCTGCTGGGGCTCCCCGCGCTGCTCTGGGAGGAAGAACCAGGGTCACACTCTGGAGCTCCTCGGGAAGACGACATGGCCTCCTTGGACTCCTTCCGCACCAGCTCCCCTTCCCTCCTGCTTCCCTCCCCCCACAGGTCTCTGTCCCGAGAGGGCGAGGAAGGGGTGGACGATGGAGGCTGGTGCTTCTTGGCTTTCCTGCTGGCGTCTCTGAAGCTGGCCAGAGGGGGACGAAGCCTCACGCCGCTGCGAGTGGAGCCCTCTATGGCTTTCTGCAGCTGTTAGAGGAGAAGAAAAAGGTTGAAACAAACACATAAAGCAAAGAAATGTGTGCTTAAGTGTAGAGCTGCAACAATTAATTGATTAGTAAACTAACCACCAACTATTTTAATAATTGATTAATTGGTTTTAGTAGTTTTTAAAGAAAGAAAAGTCCTCTGATTCTATCTTCTGTAATATGAGTATTTCTTGGTTTCTTTATTGTTTTATGACAGTTAACTAAAGTATCTTTGGCTTATGGACAAAACAAGACAGCTGAGGACATCAGTGACAGATATTTTCACCATCTTCTGACATTTTATAGAAGAAACAACTGATCGATTAATTGAGAAAACAATAAACGCATGAATCGACTGAAAGTAATCATTAGTTGCAGCCCTACTGAAGTGAGAATGTTGGATACTAAAGAGAGCAGCCAAGAGGATGAGTTGTAACCGCATGAATCAGAGCGTAAAGCGCGTTGCACCCTGTGACAGAACAACTGCCCACAACATGAGATCATCACCGCTCGCTGTCGTGACGCATTACAGCATCAAACCAAGAGACGTGACAAAATAACATGCAGATAGATAAAAAAAAAAAATGAAGCAGAGAAAAAGAGTGACTTTACCTCCTTCAGTGCCACGACACCCACCAGCTTGCCAATACTGGTGACATAGGCGTGACTGAGACCCAGCAGAGAGAACAGAGTGTGGGTCTGAGTAATGACAGAGAGGAGGACATGATCCAGTCAGTGTGACAGTACTCTGCCTGCATGGCTGCACAGTTCTTCATAAACAATTTCTACGGCTTTGCTACACAGCATGAGTCACAGCATGAAATTCAAGATTCCACACTCAAAGCTGTATGGTTTTACAGATAGAGAATAAACTGTACAATAAAATTCGTGAAACCTTAAAGGAGTACTCTTTCTTCTTCATTTACTATTGCACTTCCACAAGTTGAGGGACTCACAAGAGACAGAATTTCAAACAGACATCCTGACTTTTAGTGTCTGATCATGTTCCAGTGTAACTGGATCTTACATTTCCCCTGATGCATTAGACCATCCCTACTCATGTTTTTAAAATCCCAGTATGTAAAACTCTGTCCTTCTGTTAGAAATGTGGAGTTTCTAAGCTCAAGCTGATGACCTCATCTGGTTTATTTCCTATCCCTCTGGAGCCACAGAAGACTTAATTCAGCTGTTTTTAGTCTCCTTTAAAGCGCTGAAAAAGAAGGTAAGAACAGAATGGTACAAACAGAACAAAGATGTAATTAGACACGTTTAAAGGCCCACTGCCTGTGTGAGTAGCACATGTGTGTGTTGGGGAACCCTTTTCTTTTTATTTTGGTGCATATATTAACAGGTTTGTGCAGCTACAAGTCCCACTTGAGCAGCATGTGCCATGCAGGGCTGCAGCAATGCTGCATGTAGAGATTCAGCATCTCACCTATTTTTACCACATGACACATGCAGCTCTCAGCAAAAATAGAGAGGGAAAATGATCTGTTGATAGTCACACTGACATCATACCAGCAACATGACAACTTTCACTACAGACATGGAAAAGTACGGTGAATGGCAGGATTTTTCTGGTGCACTCCCTCTTTTTCCTCTCTCTCTTTCTGAAAGAAAAAAATCACACTACTTTCTGGTTACAATTTTTTTCTTCTCTGCAAACTCAATGTAGAAACATATGGCTGGATGTAGCAGTGCTACAGCAGAAATGCTTTGTGTGTGGACACCACAGGCGTGGGAGCTGTAGGACTTTAGCAACGTAGCGGTCACACACAGGTACATGCAGGCCGTGTGAACCAGGTGTCAGAGTGGGCCCTTTATAGCTACAAAGGCTGTGGACCCTCTTCCATGGAGATCGCCATGTTGCACTGCCATGTTTCTACAATAGTCTGGTCTAGATGCGGCCTTTTGCACCATATTTTCACCTATGTGCATGGGAAGTGAGACGATGTGTTTCCAGTCTGCAAGCTCACTGCAAAATGCCACTAAATCCTACACACCAGTCCTTTAAGAATAAAAATAAATAGTATAATCAAGGTATAAATGTGAAAATTAACAACGTCCATTTTGGGAAATACTTTAATTTTCTTTCTTGATGAGAGTTAGATGAGAAGATTAACACCAGTCTCATGTCTGTATGCTGAATATGAAACTGCAGCCAGGAGACAGTTAGCTTAGCTTAGTGTAAAGTACGTGTGGACTGTCAATCAAATGCTCCAAAAAATCAAACATGCCTTGGCACCCACACTTGTTTAATGGACTGTCTTCATTCAAATGACTGAGAGGGCTGTGTTTTTTCATGGCTAGGGCTCAAGTTGGTTTGAATGCAGCCTAAACTTCATGTTATAACTTGCTTAATTCAAACAAAAAATAGTATAAAAATGTTTCTCAAAGTGTCAAACTATTCCTTTAAAAGTCTGCTGCTTGGAAATATGAAATGGTGACTTTTGTGCATGACTTATAATTTAATAAAAGGTGTCTGTACATGATCTTTGCATGTGATGAAATGTCACGCAGGTGTTGCTGTGGTCACCTTGTGCAGAGACGTTCTTTCCACCAGCTGAAACGGGGAGGGGTCAATACGTATCTGCTCCATATCGATTGGTTTATCCAGCTCTTCCTCTTCCCAGGCTTTGATCTGCACCAAACAATCACAAGGCAGAGAGATGGACTCAGAGTTTCTGATTATTCGTTTGGATGGTTTGATTGTCTCATCTGTGTAAATGCTGAATTAATAATGTGCGGTACCTCCTCTGGGGTCATGGTGTCTGCCAGTGGAGGGGCCGTGGTCTCCTGAGGAAAGAAAGAGCGAGGGACAGATGGACGGACAGTCAGTCGGTCTGAAAAAAGCACTACAGATGATGGTAAGATGACCCCTGGTGATTTTCATGTCATCACACACTGCACAACATGTCAACTCCTTTATGTATGCATCATGTCCTGCCCCTCCCATCACATCAGCGAGGCCGGCTCGAGCTGCCATGTTGGACTGACGCCGCTGTCTCAGCTGTCACTGCCAACTCGACAGCGGATCGCTGATGTGCTCCGAGCCTTTGGGGTCAAAGTGATGAGTATGCGAGGTTGATCTCTGCAGCGTACCTGAGTTTCGGTCTGGCCTGACGAAGACGTGGAGGAGAAGAGTCTCTGAAGCGTCCTCCTGACAGACGGCAGCTTGCGCTTGTCTGAGGACGTGATATGGGAACACATGTAAGAGCAGAGAGGAGGCGACATCTGATGGCTGGACTTGTCTTTATGTGCAGTGAAATGTCATGTTACCTGAGCCTGTGTGGTTGGTGGAGGGCTCCTGAGGTTTAGGGGATGGTATGGGCCCGTTACATTCCTCCTGTACTGGAGCTGTCTGCAGGAAGAATCAACATGGTTTAAGCCATGTACACGCTATATATATTTCAGAAAATTATTTAATAACCATCATAAAACATATGTCTGTTCATTTAGTCCATTAAAATGTGTGACACACTCATTCCTATACAAGACACTTCCTTTTCATCCAGTCTCTACCATTTAGTCATCAATTTGCAGTCTAATAATACTAATAATCAGTTATTTCTTTGTGAGCTCTTTGTGACACCAAATAATAGAAATATGCCCATCAGATGCATTAAAGTTCTGCATAAACTTTTGTCAGTTACTGGAATTTGATTTCCCCTCATTGGTTAAGTTGTAGGATGACAATCGCCAAAAATGTCCAATCAACAAGTTACTGTCAGTCTGTAAAACGTCATGTTTACTCCTCTTTGTTGGTAAAAAAAAGTCACTGTGAACAGAACTAAAGTGCAACAATCTATCAACCAAACAAATCAAACTACAGGTGTTTGTTTTCTCCACCTTGTCCGCGGCCTCCTCTCCGCCCTCCTCGTCCACGAAGGCGAAGGACTCCCAGCTGACTTTGGAGCCCTGGCCTGGCGAGCTCGGGCCTCTCTCAAAGACTCGCCTCTCTGGTGAGAGCCACCAGTCGAAGACGGCTTGAAGCTCCGTCCTCTCGATGGAGCCCAGAAGAATCATGGACTCTGCAGAGAGAAGTGTTAAAGGAATAGGTCAACATTTTGGGAAAAACCCCTAATAAGATGAGAAGATGGATGCCATTCTCATGCCTGTATGCTAAATATGAAGCTAAAGCTAGTAGAGGTTTAGCTTAGCTTAGCATAAAGACTGGAAACAGGAATTCGGCTAACTTGGCTCTGTACAAAGGTTAAAACTGATTTTACCAGTTACACTAAATTTATGAAAGAAGATAATACTTTATTCATGGAAAACATGTCAGATTTTACAAATACAGTAAACGGTAACTAATATGCTACTTCTTAGTAGCCCGTCGAGACAGTTTGCAGACTTCCTTAAACAATGTACAATTTTGTGAGTTGTCGAGTCAAGAAAAATCTGACAAACTTTGTGAAATGCTGTTAACAACAAGTACTTAATTATCTGCACCGTCATGTAAATTTGGCAAATGTTACACGTTAAGCTATTTCCTACATTGTGTAAAACATTGTGTCCGTTTGTCCCAGCATGTTGGCTACTATTTTTCGGCTGCCGGCTAAAATCAACAATGCATTTAGTCTTTGCAAAAGGAAATGATGCAGCAGCGTTATTATGTCAGGTGTGAACTTGTGATCAGCTCACCTGAGACACATGTTAACACCAGGTGTACACAGGCATGGTGGGCATTTTTTTTTTTTTACCTTGGACAGAGTCAATCTTCCTGTTTCCAGTCTTTATGCTAAGCTATGCTAACAGTCTTTTGCTTTAACTTCACATTTAGCAGACAGACATGAGAATGTCTGATATCAGTAAGTCACCTGACCTTTACTGTCCACGAGGGGGATGGTTTTCAGAGTTGAGGTCTCTAGGAGATGGTTCAGTTCCCGATAGGTGGAATGAGAAGACAGGAACTTCACTTTGCGCACCATGATGTCCTCCACAAAGATGTTATACTTGCTGCGGATACAGAGGTACTACAATAATAATTTGTGTCTTACAATGACAAGTGTGCGGACAACATAAACACACAAAATAGGTGTTCTCACTGCTTTAATTTTACCTGATGTGCCCGAGGGCCAGCTCAGGCAGGTAGGGCAGCTTCTTCACCTGGATGATGGAGTCGTAGAGAGAAGGCTGCAGACCCTGAGCCACCATGTTTGCTAGGATGACGGCCACCATCATGGGCAGGATGTGAGAGATTTGACCGGTCAGCTCGAAGCAGATTACTGCCGTCGACACCGTGTGTGTGACGGCTCCCGTCATCGCTGCCGCACCTGGTAGACAGACAGGAGAGGGGAGGACATGTGGTGAGGGTAAAGTGTTATTCCTTCATCTGATTCCACTGTACTTGAAAAACATTCAATTTGGGCTTGAAACGTCTGATTTTTTGTCATTTAAAATAACATTTTAAAGGGAGAGTTTAACAATGTTTCAAGTCCTAGGGAGGCAGAAATTAGAGTGTCAAGCATCAGAAATATGTCTCTGTCACATTCATTTATTTTCTAACCTGCTTATGATACAGAGGGTCTGGAGTACTGCAGCCTGTCCAAGCAAATACTGGACAAAATGTATTAAGATGTACTCATAATAACCTCCAGTGAGCAGGGTTGCAACACTGAGTTGGACAACAGTCTTAAAGGACCAATGAGTAGGATTTTGTGGAATATAGTGGTGAGCTTGCAAATTTGTAAACATCTAAACTTACTCTCCCCTTCCAAGCATGTAAAGCCCCTTTTCCATGTACATGTGCTTGGCTTGGTTTGACTCTCTTTAAGTCGGCACACCAGCCTAACACAGCAGGGATTTGGAATTATGCAGGATTTTCACAAAAAATAATCAAAATAATCTCTCTCAATCATCAGCCACAACCCACCAGAGGTGTGAAGATCCTGCCCTCTGCCCGCACCTTCTTATTCGCTCATTATTTTGCTGCTCTCTGGAGGCTTTACCATCCTACAAAGTCTGTATTTTACATCCTGGGAATGAAACTCAACAATCAACTATCTTTCTTGGGTGTTTGCAAACAGCAACTGACAAATCCTACTTAGTCAACTGTGACTTTACCTTACCTTGAACAGCTTTTATTATGAAGCAGCAAAATCATGTGTTTTCATCACATATTGGGTTTACATCAGCAGTAACTTACTAATTAAGTTCAAGGTGAACATGAAACAAGGCAGATATCTAGAAGTAGAAACACCGATGGAGGAGAGAAACAAAACTTCAGACCACAGAGAATCAGTTAGAAGCTACAAAAAATACTGAGAGTTGAACACACAGAAACCACGGTCAGCGAGACGTCAGTGAAACTGGAGACGGTCCATCTCGGGCGTGACTCAGTGAATTATAAGAGCTAAAATCAGAAGACTGAAATCAGCTCTGCCAAAATGACAATGGAAAAGCACTATCAGATAACCTATTTTGTCCCCAAACCTCATGCAAAACATGAAATACCATATCTAGAGCCAGTGTTTGGTTTTGTCAAATTTAATACGAACACTTGATTATACAGTAATAGCAACAGCCTTAATGAATGCATTAGAAATACTCAATGAATCTTTAAATGCCTTTAAAGCTGAAGATACTATAGAGATTCAAATGTTTTAGGTAAGATTACAAAGTCACATTTAATATCTCACTATACAGAGGCCTCATTTTGATGCGACCAAGTCAAGTGAAAATGGTAAAACTGTTTCTAAACTGCTGCTAGATCGACACGTTTGAACTGGAGGAGGAGAAGATTAAATGCAAGGACAGACAGAGGCCCAGAGTTTTAAATTTGGGCTTTTAAAGTCATTCATTCAAGGTATCACTTCATTTTTCTCAAATCTACAAGTCTTCAATTGGTCTGAAGGTCTATGGGAACCTGAGCACAGCAGTAAGATTAATAGACTGACCAATGACAGCGTAACCTCCCGGCAGGATGCGGTAGACTATCCCATCAAACAGGATTCCATTTGGGAAAAGAGTGGCCATGATCTCTCCGACGAGGCGACCGAAAGCAGCTCCTTGAGGAGAGAGATAAGACATGCTGGTAAAGACAAATTGAACTGAAGCTCAGCAGGAGATACTGCGCTCGCATTACAAAATCCTCTTACCTAATATGAACACTGGCATAAAGGCGCCTGAGGGGATGGGCATCGTGGTGGAAACTGCTGACATCCAGAACTGCACCACAAAGACAGGATCAAGGTAGGATCGAGACCAGTCCCAGGGATTTTTCATGCTATCACATCCATTTCAAGGCTACATGTATTGTTACGCAGCAAGAAGGAAAGGTACCTTCATGACGCAGAAGAGGAGGAGGATGACGAAGACGCTCACGTGCGGATGGAGCCATGCGGCAGAGCGACCCAGGCCGGGCGGAGCAGGAGATCCTGAGATTTTGGTCCAGGTGAAGTTATCAAACAGGGAGTTGATACACTCCCTGGGCATCAGCTGCCACAAGGAACATAAACAAACTTTTTTTATATGATGTCAACGACGCAATGTGCAAACAAAATCGTCACCACTCACTGACGATGAGTGCTGACGATATAAATTTCTGACAAAAAATATGCAACAACACGCACAGTATAAAATATCTGTGTTGAGGAAAGGAAAAACAGGAAAAACAAGCAAATGATATAAATATACACAGCATTTTTGAATATACACTGTATACATGCATAATTAAAGAGAGGCGTACAGCTATGGAAGCAAAAACAGCTGTAAGGATTTGAATCTCACAAGCAAACGAACATCTAATTAAGAAATTACAAGTTGTACAATTTCCAAAACCTGATTTGTTTCTGGTTCACATATTCAAAACAGAAAATGTGGCTAAATTTCAAGTAAATTTAGGGTCATTTTTGGCAAATTCAATATGACAGCGTCAAACTTTCATCATCGTCATGAATGAAAATTAGTACACACGTGTAACATGCCCAGCCGCACAAAAATTTTAACGAACCCCTCCTGCAGAAATATTCAGATTGCCTTCAAAAAGTGTCTGTACCATCTAGACAAGTTTGTGACTAATAGTTATTAAAAGATTTGGTCTGTGTTGATTTGGCATGGCGTACAGTTTAGATGTCTCGCCATGAAACAAGAACTTAATGTAATTTTGTATTTGAGGATGTAATCTCCACCAAACTTCACGTTTCATCAAAGTCCCGGCCTGAACACATCTATATGCCAATCAGGTGTCATAGTTACAGCGTCACCTAGTGAAGACAGGAAGTGCCACTGAATTCCTTTCATGTCCGATGCATGTGACAATTCAGGACCTCGCCTACCAGTTGGTTGTGGTCGCAGCACGCCCCAACGGACACAGGGGTATGAGGGCCCGAAACACGCTGTTTGCAGCTTTAATTGGATCCAAATTTGTTGTGGTCGAGGTGCAGGTGGGTTTTTGAAACTGCACTACTCAAAGAAATCTGTTTAAAATTTCAAAAAAGGGGAATTCAGACCAAATAAATTAGATCTTTTTAAGGTATTAAGTAAAACATTTCAATTCTATATGTTCAGTGGTGTTCACATTTCAACAGTCCTAAGTAATGGTGTCTTGCGCCACTGTTTTGTTGATTGTTTCTTTTTCATACAGACTATCTGGCCATCAGCGCCGGCCTGAATGAGTCTAATCTTTTTACATCATGTTTTATGCCTATCTTGGTCATCTGTGATGTGAAAACATGAGATTCTACATTCCATTCAGGACTCAAACAGAAAGTAAAACTGTACATCCTCCTCATAGTAATAAAATCCCAAGCATTTCTCCTGTCAAGCAGGCAGACTGAGTTCACACTTATGATGACAATCTCCTGTCGTGTGTTACATGTGGGAAAGGGCAAATCGGGACAGCGACCAAACCTGATTCTCAGGACGTTATCTAGTCCTCCCCAAGACCTATAAACACACTTTGATGTGCAAAATAACCGGAGTTACCCTTTAAGTTGCCTCTAAAATTCAAAAAATTACAGCTTTTCTTTGCTTCCTCTCACGGCATAACATGACAAAACTTCATGATCAATATCCCACTGACCTACTTTTTCCAAAAATATCTAAAATATTAATGAATACACATCAAAAAGAAGTCAGAGAGCGTGAGATTGATTCAGTCTAACCTCTCCAGCCATAAACTGTCCAAATCCAGGAGGAAATGTGAAGGTGGCGATGATAAATGTCACTGCACCTGGATAGATCAATCGACTGCACACACACACACACACACACACACACACACACACACACACACACACAAACACACGGTCATAAAAAGGAAGCCCAGTGTATTCTGAGTACGAGTGTGTTCCACCGCTGATTGTACGGCTCTCCTGGTGCTGCTGCTCTCTTCTCTCTAATGGTGGAGACTAATGTTCCCTGACTGCTGAGTCTCAGAGGATAAGTGAATCTCTACATTGAGTGAATAACTGGCTGAAAGGTTGTTAAGGCTTTGCTGCTGTCCTGGCCAGTGTTGTGAGACTGATGAGTTCAGAGAGTGGAGCTGAGATACATTAAGAGGAATTAGGTTTGAATGTACAAATGGTTCGAGTTCCCTGGAACAGCGTCTGCTACCAGAATCACTGTGGTTCAGGAGCCGAGCGCTTCGTTGATCTACAGCAGCAGGGCGTGCACGCTCCTGTTTGTGTATGTGTGTGTGAGTGTGTGTGTATTTTGGGATCTCACTGTTTGGTTAGAAAGCGTGTGAGCGCTGTCGGCCTTCTCATGAAGAGAACCACCTGTCTGTTCAGGTAGACGAAGAACGCCCCCAGAAAGCCACATGAGATCCTAAAGCGTGAGAAACAATTTGTTCTTACTGCTGCACAAGGTCTGAGAAAACTATTAGTTACTCTACAAAAACAAAATGTACAGGGGAGAATACATCACAGCCAGAGGAGGAAAGCAGCTAGATATTTTTACTCAGGCACTGTACTGAAGCATCAACACTAGTGAGAAATATTGCACTCTTTTTTTATAACTGTCAAAACATTTTTTCATCAGCTTTAGTTAGTTACTTAACAAAATAAGATTTTGCATACAAAACATTTGAAAAGCTTATAAAATATGCAGCTTTGGTATGAAATAAAACTAGAAAAAAGCACACCTGACCTGATGAAAAACTACTAAAGTGATCATTTTAAGTCACTTTTAATGCATTTATTCAAAAATATTATGATTCCAGCTTCTCAAATCTGAGGATCTGCTGCTTTTCCTTTCAATCTCTACCAAACCAACTACAAGAGTAAAATCCTACTTTTATATTAATGCATGAGTAATAAAAATCTAATAATATAATAAATAAAAATTACAAAATATTCTAACATTGAGTAGCGATACTTTTTATTTTCCTGATTATACTTACTTATATACTTATACTTAAGTTACATTTTCAAGGAAAGATTTGAAAAAGTTACTTTTAGCTTTATATTTACAGTAAATGATCTGAATAATCCTGACATCACTGTCTATAGTAGACTAAAAGCAGATACAAAAAGTATCATTACAAACACACATGGAGGCACACATGTACTCATGAATATTCTCACCCTATTATTGCGAATGCGGGCAGCTCCTGCAGGTCAAAGGGGAACTCCATCCTGAAGTTAGTTTTGAAGAGAGCTGTGATTGTGACTGAGAGAAAAAAACAAAGACGTTACGATATTGATAAACATCAAACAAACCTGATCTCAATCTCTCATCTCTCTGCTGAATGTCTTCAATTTCATTTATTTGCACAAATTAAAATCAAAGTGTATGCAGGAAGAGGAAAAGAGTCCAAGAAAGGCTTATTCATTACTTTTTCCTAAATAATATATTAAACAATATTCACAATATCAAAACATGACATTATAAAATAGAGGTTAAAATATTTTTAAACATGTTTTGTGGGTCTTTAAAACTTGCATAACTGCATTTTAAGCCACACTTTGAGGCAGTGGATAAAAGCTGTGAACGCGACATTGACATATTATCACTATTTAAGTTGATAAGACAGACTTTTTAGCAAACAGTTGCTTATTTACACATCCAGGAGACACGGAGCAACATTAACATCCCACTGGAGTCGTGTCTGCGTCCACCTGATGAATTTAAGCCCGAAATTCACTCAACTTGTTGCTCTGTTTTTGGTCTCCACCACCTGACTTTTTAGCAGCTAAATGCTACATTATATTCATTAGCTAGCTGAGTTTAGCAGTAGTTGAGTAGTTTTGCTGCCTGCTGTGTCTGAAAACTCTTTTTCCCCACATATTTGGAAAACAAATCATCATCATCATCTTAAAGACATTCCTCTGTGAGCTTTTATCTGGTATATAAAACTTAATGTTTGGACAATATTATTATAAAGTGCAAGACGCTGACATAATAAAGGAAATATAGGGGGCAGGGATTTAGAGTTTAATGTATTTTACTCTACAGTGCTGGTGGACTGTGGATATACTGTAGGTGATGACTTGAAACATTTCTGGTTTATCTAAAGAAGCAAATATTACTTAGCTGTCATATTCAGCTACTTTTCATAAAACGCCACTTCAGCAGTCTTTAACAACTGTGTGTGTGTGTGTGTGTGTGTGTGTGTGTGTGTGTGTGTGTGTGTGTGTGTGTGTGTGTTCTGCTTCTCACCAGCATCCTTGTTCCAAACAGAGAGCACCCTGAATATGAAGGCGCTGAATGTGGCGGCAAAATATCCCCGCCAGTAATTCCTCACCGCAAAGTAGGTAGACGTGACCTCAATACTGAACAACACCCCTGGTGGTGGTGGTGAAGAGGGGGAGAGGAGGAAGGACAGAGGGAGAGGAGGGAGGACAGATGAGGATGGATAGTGTGAGGACAGAAGGGTGAGAGAAAGACATAAAAAAAAAACGGAAGATGGAGACAGAAAGATGGAGGGAGAGATAGAAAGACGGGGGAGACAGAAATTAGTTAAATAAGCAGAATGAGTCCAAAAACACTTGAAGCTGAGGGTGTAATTATACACAACAGGAGAACCACAGGGAGTGAATATACACTCTGTCACACACACACACACACACACACACACACACACACACACACGCACACACACACACACACACACACACACACACACACACACACATACACACAGGGGCATAATCAGCATGTGAAGCAATAAAATAAACATCAGAGCCAACATTAGTCTGAACACGATGAAAACAGCTGAACAGAAGACAAGGATGGAATAAATAATATTTAAGGACTAACAATATTTCTGTCTGTGGTGACTGAAAATTGGGCTGCTAATGCTCCTCTGGCTTTTGTATACTGAGCGATGTTTTGATGGCAGTGAGGGATTTTTGGCATCATTTCCTCTGCCATGTTTTTGGTTCTGTTTGTTTGTCCGGGCCTGATTTTCATGAAACTTGGTGGTGTAAGCATGGGCCAAGGAGGAAGGAATCCAAATTCAAATGCATGTTGTGTCACAATTTCTTTCTTGTAAACATACAGTTTCTCTAAACAACTGCTTCCGATAACAAGCTGCCATGTTCATGTTCAGTGTTTTCTGGTTTTGTTGAACGTTAAATATGTGAAATATTTCCAATTTAGAAGTACATAATTAAAGCAAAGCTGAGATGATGAGGCTTCAGGTAGGCACAACCATATGTTGACATACAGTAATTCTAATAGTTTTGGAAATATATCTGTATGTATGCAGTGGTTGCACTTGCAGATTTGTATTTCATAGTGGACTGGACTATTGGCTTTGTGAAGGTCTACGCTTGCTGAGTGCTCCTCTAGTTAATTGTAAAATTACTTAAAAGGTTATCAATCAGTTATAAAAAATTGCTGCAAATTAATTTTCTGTAAATTACAGGGAAAACGCCTCCGGCCCTCTGTTGTTGAGATGGACGTGGACATGAAAAGGTGTTCTGTCTGTTTAAATATTCTCTTCTCAGCACCTATTAGGGGTTAGATTAAAAGTTTCAGCCCAACCTGTTATAATTTTAATTTAATTAAACACACCTGTTACCAATCGGTGCTCACTGGACACACTGTCGAGGCTATTTATTGTTCTGTTCGTATGAATAATAAAAAAAAAAAAACTGATGAAGCTTGCAGTGAATTGTGTCGTTCACACTCTTACTGACAATAATACTCAATGACTTTGTAAAGAATAATACGTTTTTTCTCTCCACACAGAGGATGTCTGGGCCTGACAAACTTAAGGGGGCGTAACGAGGTTAAGAAGAGGTGTATAAATCCAGTATTTGTGAGATGACAGGTGACCTCCTCTGTAATTAATTTTTTCACTTTCACAGATCTCAAAACACTGAGACAAGAAGCCAACAGGGTGACAGGGCTGCATGACATGTGTGATAACAGTGCTGATACAATAGGTGACTTTCAGAACCAAATCCAGTTGTTTTCAAAAACTTATTTTGTTTTTCTTTAAAAAAAAACAACAACTTTTTTCCCCCCCATTTCTTTACTACACTGGAGCAGAAAGCACATTTTGCTGGAGAGGATGCCAAATACTGGAGACAGTGTGGGAAGTAAATCACTGAAATATATGTCCAGTGATAAAACTGTTCTGGGCAGAGTTTCACAAAGCACTTAAAAATATACTTAACACTTATGCCCTTGATTTTTTCCACATTTTTCTTATGAAATACTCAATTTCTGGCAAGGCGTCCTGATATGTTTGGTATTTTGATATCTGCTTATGAAGAAGCACTCATAATGTGCTGGTTACTTCCTGAACCCCCACAATACAGCAGTGGATATACAGTATATGTTACATGAAATTCATTTTGACTTAATTCTGGACCAGACAGGTCAAATATAAAGGCCTTGCAGTCATATTTTGTGGAGGCATCGAATGCACGTAACTCCAGGCTGAGAAGCAGTGAGCCTCAGGCCTGTTTCGCCTCTGATTGGTTGGGTCTGGACCGAGGTCTGCTTTGTTGTACCTGTAAGCACACCCAATGTACACCTGTACATCACTACAGCAATGTCAAGAGTTAAACCGCCGGAGGTCAGCAGAAATAAGATTTTCAGGGGGTTAATCTTTCATTGAGCTAAATGGATAAATTGGCGGGGCCCATACAGGCCTATTGATCACTTATTTTGTTCATAATATCAATATAAACGTCAGCCAATACAAGAAGACAAGGAATTACATTAGAGAGCTACAGAAATATCAAATATAAGTTTGAGATCATTTAGAAACTACAAGTATCGCCATTACAATTTGTCCACCAGAGAGCAATGACTTTAAAATGTCTTGGTCACAATGCTTTGAACAAAAAAACACAATGTACCTATGTAAATAAATGATTATTAGCTGATATTGGATGTTTTAAACTATTAAAAAAAACAGTTAAAACTTAAGAAGTTACTTCTTAAAATCCATTGAGGGTCAGTTATACTCAGTTGCACGAGATCTTTGCCAAAATAAAATACAAACTTAGCTATGAATTCTAAATTAAATCAGGAAATATCATCACAAAGAATGAGTAAACAAGGCAAAGAGTCTGCCAACTTTCCATACTAAATGTTTTTCAATACTCTGTGTTAGCTGGTACTCAAACAGTACAGGTACAGCCTCAGTACAGTATGACGCAGGGTGACGTTTGGTGCAGGCGTTTTGATTGTATTAAGCAGTGTGCAAGTTGTACAGTACCTCCTAGTGGAGTGCCGAAACAGCATCCCACCCCCACGGCACAGCCAACAGTCAGAATATCTGTGTAACCATAAGGGTTCTACTGACACAGAAAACAGAGGGGGAGAGGAAAAAACAAGAGGGAAATAAAGGGATGAGAGAGACGATGAGGGATGAAAGGCGTGAGATGATGAAGGGGAAAATGAAGGTGACGACGAACGAGAACGTCGACAGAAAGACAGAAGAGTGAGTCGGAGAAAGAGAGAATAAAAGATCAAGGTGGAGAGGACGTAATGGGGAACCACAGGGGGAGAATTGACAGAGGGGAAGCAAAATGGAATAAAGTGAATAAATAATGCTCACTGAAGTATGGTAAGAAAATGTGATATAAAAGGGAAAAATCACATCAAGAGAATATGAAGCAGAGGATGCACATGCCAATTAGAGTAATCAGACAGGGAGGCAATTAAGCAATCAGGAAACAAATGAGTGGTCACATTGTCCCTACAGAGACAGATCCCTGCAGCTAATTGCAGACCGAAAATTAAGAGTATAGCAGACATACAATATTTCCATTGATTATACACGATATTGAAGTTTGAGTTTCTATACAACTTTTTAAAATTACAGTTGAATTAAGTGTTGAGTCTTTTATGATATGTTTTTGATTATTTTTTGAGACAAATGTATATTTTTTAATTTGCGACTTACTACAAGAGGGGTTGGGATGATGAAATCTTTGAAGCTTGCTACGTCAGAAAAAGCCAGACAGCAGACAGAACCATATAAATCAAGGCTCATGTACAGTGTTTGTGTCAAATTAATCTGTAGTAATTATTCATTTGTTTTGAATTCATCACTGCTGCTGTCAGACACCAATGACATCTTGGGAAAATGTATTTTTCATGTCAAGAGTTAGGAGATACCACTCTTGTGTCTGTACACGAAATATGAAGCTATAGCCAGGGGTTGATTAGCTTAGCTTAGCATAAACACTGGAAGCTTATGGAAACAGTTAGCCTGACTCTGTCAGAAGGTTAAAAAAAAAAACACCCACTAATATCTGGTTTTTGTCTGCAATTGGAGATTTATCATCTCCAGCTCCGATCGGCGGTGATGTACACATGACATGACATGCACTATTTTTGCCCCTTTTCTGCGGAGGCAATGAGGCTTGTCACCTTTGTCAGTAACTCTAGCGACTCTTGCCCCTTTTCCTTCCACACACGTGCTGCTGGACTGCTGCTGCTCGGTGAGCTGCCTATCACAGCGGAGTTTGCAGCCGTTTGAAGGTGTCTATTTTACTGATGACGCTCTCGTCTTAGTCAAGCAGCTTGAAATTCTTCACAATAAAAGTCTCCTGTCACTTTGTCATGTAAAACCTTTTATTATGAAGCAGTAATACCATAAAAATCAACAGTAAAAATACTCTTATCCAGCTGAAAGCGAAGACGAAAGATTAAAATAAGCCTTATATGAAGGTAAAAACAGCGATACAGAGGACGAACTAAACTTTAAACCACAGAGACTCATTTGGAAGTTACAAAAGTACTGAGAGCTAAACATAAAGAACCTCCTTCTCTCTGCTCTCCTTTATACACATGAACATGAGTCTCACTTTCTGATGCACATCCGAAAAAAAAAATAGCAAACCAGTCTACTGGCAATAGGAAAAGGGCCAGTCGCCTGTACACGCTCGTTTGGGTTCGAATTAGTATCATTCATAAATTATGACTCATTTGTTCAATCTGTACAAAAACATTCATGTAAAAAGTCCAAAGTTGTGGTTTTACTGTGCTGGAACTCTTAGCGATGTCTCTAGGCAACAGGTCTCTGCTGCCTAGCAACCTCACAGTGGCAGCGGTGTTGTTGCTGCTTTCACATCACAGAACCAATCACAATGATTACAGTAATGTCCAGGTACAAAACCCCTGTGTCACGTACATACAATTTATTGACAGGAACATATTGAATGTTTTGTTCTTTGTTATTTCAAAGTGTATTCTGAGTTGGGAGCTTGGAAGTTCACAGCCTAAATTAGCTTTCTCTTGTTATGTTACACATTTGTTGTGCTTCATTGACAAGTGAAACTGCTTTTAAATTAGCTGAATAGATTCTATAAATATTAATTTTGGATTTTATTTAGATGCAGCTGAAGTGATGGTGGCTTTGAAGACATGTTTCCGGCAGCTTGTTGACACTTTGTAGTTAGTGGAGTTTCATCCTGGCTGACATGAACGGTTTTCTCTTCATGACTGCACATAATTACAGTCTGAACAATATGACAGGACGCAGCATTAATTAGATATCTTTAGAGGAGCTGGTAGGTGGATTTTTTTACCCTCTGACAGAGCCTGTCTAACTTCTTTCCTCCTACTTTCAGTCTTTATGCTAAGCTAAGCTAATTGCATGCTAGCTCTAGTCTAATATTTAGTGTAAAAGTATAAGAGTGGCATCGATCTTTTCATCTCACTCTCAACAGGAAAGCCATGAGTGCATTTTCCCAAATTTTGAGGTATCCCTTCAAAGTATAACTTGATAATCCCACCCTCAGCTACAATATCACTGAGAGGTTAGTCTGTATGTTTCAATATTCAATCAGTTTTATTCATCACTTGTAATTCGGGGCACTGGTCTGAGGTCAGATTTAACCTCCACGTGTTGCTGGTGTTATTTCAGGAGGACAAAGCCGACAGGAGACCTGCGCCTGAGCGAGTCGGGGGGGAGCAGGGCGGGACTTGCCTCCCACGGGAGCAGCAAAACAGGTGGCAACTCCCACAGCACACGCGCACACCAACAGGTCCTGGTTATGGGTTCCATTCTGGGGTTAAGGGTCGAGGGCGGAGATGGATAATGAGGGAGGAGCGGGGACACAGACGAGCAGGGATGAATGAGGAAGCCAAGGGGAGGTGGAGACAGAGACAGCAGGGAAAGAGGGAGACAGGGATATCGGAGGTCACTGTTAATACACATGCCAGACATTACCATCACACTATTAATACAGTGAGACACAAACACAGACGAGGTGCGAGGGGGCGAGCCAAAACAAAGACACAAGAGAAACAGGGAGGGGAGGGGAGGGCAGGGCGTGAGCAGGGTGGGAGAGAGACAGATGGGACACAATAACAGTCACAGGGTTCCCACAAGAACCTTTAAATGAATTTCAAGAATTTAAAATGGGCGCGTTTGGCAAACACAGTAGAGGCCTCATTTGTAATATTTATAATGATATAATCATTTAAAATGTGTGGGTTAAACAGAAGGACTGTGTATTTGCAAGCCTGCTCTTACCATGTTGGCCCACCAGCAGATGCAGACATAAAATATAATACTTGTCATCAGGATGTCAAGATGGACAAATAAATTTGTATTGATGAAGGAATGTGATTTGGCTCCTCCTCTCATGACCGACACTGAGTAATCATTGCAAATAACAACTTCTGCTATCTGCTTCAGACTGATTTCAAAAACGTCCAGACTGCAGAAATACACACAAATAAAATGTATAATTAAAATGTCATCTTATTGGCTACTCACATTCATTCAGATATCATTCATATATCAACCAAAACTGATGACATGGAGACATGATTGTGTATCACTGCCATGTTCACCATCTTACTTCAGCTTGTTAGTATACAAAGTGCAGCTGAGGCTCATGGGAATGTCATCAGTTCTGCAAGTCTTTAACATAAACCAAAGCAGTGCGTGAACTATAATTTTGACCTGATGATGGTGGTAAATGAGAAGTCAGCTAATCACCAGCGGCTTTAGTAAACATGACTTTGGGAACATGAATATCTGTTTAAATTTTTCATGGATATCCATCCAACAACTGATTTTATTAAATCTAAAAATAAAGATTTTGAAGGGCCTGTGGGAATCCTGTAATTACACCAAAGACAACAACAAAGCAAGTTATGATGAGAACACTGCCATTCCACATCTTCATTAGTGCATTAACTGTGGTCAGTGAGGCAGTGAGGTGAGGCTTATGGGTAATGTAGTCTGTTTTGGTCAGGGCCTCAGCTTACCTCATAGACTCCAGAGAAGATGGACATGAATCGACTCAACACTGCGGCACAGATACTGGCGATGTGGACAAATGGACCCTGGAGGTGACGGGAGGCAATCACTGACACATGTGAGCGACATGTAGTGTTATCTACACAGACACACTGACTATTGTCTGGAAAACAGGGAGTCTAAACTGGGACATGTTGTATCAGAACAGATAAATCACTGTATAACTGCTGGATGTGACAGTTGCCCTGCTACTGTAATGGGGAAAATGAATGTACTCCTTCACTGAGAACTTGAATAATTTGCTTCAATCCCGTGAGAGGAGGGAGAGAAGAAAAACATGACAGAAGATGATTTATTATCCTCCAAGCTTGGAGGAAGAGCAGATAGAGAGATGGAGAAATAAAAAAGAGAGGAAGAGGGATGATGATAGTGATGCTGGATCAATAGATACAAATAGATACACAGAAAAACAGATAGAAAGAGATGAAAAGGAGGTTTGTTTACTTCTTTGCCTACTGGCATCCCACTGCCCAGACCAGCAGTCAGCCCGATGACTTTAGCTATGAAGGCTTTGAGGGTCAGATATTCCTTCAGCACGACACCTCTCAAGATTGTTTTCAGCTCGGGAATACCAGAACCTGCAGAAAAAAGTAGAAGAAATATGGAGAAAGAGACCAAACATCTGGGCAGAAGGATGGTGAGTGCAGTAAATAACGAAAGAGTTGTTATCCTACAACAGGAAAACAGACGAGAGGAGGTAAAAAGAGGACAAAACAGATGCTGAGAGAGAATAACAGAGGCTGACAGGTGATGGAGAGCTTACCGATGGCCTGTGGGGAAACCAGGTGACAGAAGAGCGAGGCGAACATGACAAGGATCATGGGGTAGGTAACCCAAGCGAGATACTGGAGCGCCACATTTCCCTTAAGCTCCCCGTGTATCCACTTATAGGCTGAGAGGCAGAAAAACAACAGAAATAAAAAGACAAAAGAAGACAGAAATAGTCCACTACACACAGGAGTATAAACTGAATAATTAGACAGTTAAAAACAGAATCTTTTGTTCCTGCTAATCTGAGAGCAATAATCTTTTTTGACCTTGGCCTGTGTTACCTTGCAGACTCTTGGCGCTAGCGTAGTCCATACTCCAGCTGACCAGAGCCATCGTCAGTCCCAGAAGAACCAGGAATATCCAGTCCTCCCCCATCTTGGTCACTATGTACCGCCGCACACGAGCCAAACAATCTGGGACAGAGAGATAAAATTAATGATTCATCTTAAATCCATTTATCTCTTGATTTAATTACTGATACTGTAACAATGCCTGGGAGGGAATCACTCAGGGAATCAGCTCATAGAAGTACATATAATCAGCTCATAGAAGTACATATAATGTCAGTACATAATGATCTCAATGGATTGTGGGCTTTTTTTTTAGGATATATGTATGTTTTCTGGAAAAACACTGACTAATTCACTGGCAGTCAAGAGATAAAAGTGTTCAAATCATTTACAAGGTAAAAGTAGGATCTGATCCCACTAAAAATACCCAAAATTGTGATTAAATTGTGCTTAAAGCTATAGTTGTTAACTTCTCTCAGAATAATTTTCTTTCATATTTGTTGAGACTGTCACTATACACTGACTACACTGCATGAAACAGATAATATGTGAAAAAATCAGGTTCCTCTGGCTCCTCCTCATGTCCCTAATGGCATTCGCATGAATCCACCATGAACCTGAACGAAAACAACCACTCACAGCTTGATTCCAATCCAAACCGTCTGTATCTGACACCCGGGAATAAGTCTCATTCCCACGCTCAGCTGAAATGTGCACGCAAGTAAGGTAAATAACAAAAATAAAATAATTTGTTCCACTCAGGATGAGTGGGGGCGACGTTTGGGGTTGGAAACTGGCTCTGATTAGGTGTTTTCTTTCAGGTGCAGTGGAGTCTTGCAAATGCCATTAGAAGGACTAGAAGGATTTTTATTTTTTTTACACATATTATCTGTCTCATGTGTTACTGTCAGGATGTAGTGACAGTTTCATCAAATATGACAGAAAGTTATTTTTATTAGGGATTAGTGTTGTGATGACACTGGAATTTCTCATTTGGAAATAATACTTTGAATTTAAAATTGTTATTAAAAGATAAATATAACAAGGCTATAACATCTCAACAAACACTGAACCAGAGCAAATTACACGACTGACAAGAGGAAGACTATGAGTCAATGAGAGGAAGCGGGACACTGCAGCGGTGTGTGTCAACTCGCTCTCAGAGAGAAGAGACAGAGAGAGGTACAGCTGATACAGGAGTATTGGCACCACAAAGAATTAGTATTGAAAAAAAAAATCAATATTGATTGATATATTGATATTTTTGACACAATATGGGATGCATGATATGGATTTTTTCAGCTGCTAACTGATAATTACCGGCTTCAACAATGTCACATTTTGTATTTTAAAAAGAAGCGTATATAACCTGTAGTTAATGCACACCTGAGGGTAAGAAAAGTTAAGATGTACTGAGCAAAGACAGATGATTTAATATTCCACAGCTCCGACTGAACAACTATTACAACAAAAACAAAGAACAAGTCTCACTCTTCAAATGTTCATTAATTTTTTTCTAATAAAATCATCCAAAAATTTTCAATTTAACAAAGTCACAAAAATAGAGTGTTTGCCTAAGAATTCAAATCGAATGCTTTGACATAATCAAGTCATTATTATAGCTGATATTTATTGATACTGATATAGATATTGCTATATACAGCTGGATAGGCCAATATCAGCCGATAATTTATCAGCCAAGATATTAACTGTGCATCCCTAATTTTTATTGAAGTTACCACCGCTAGCTTTAAAGGGATTTTAGGAATGCACATTTGCAAAGTTGCATGGTAAAACTGAATGCAACACAGGGTAAACTGACTTTGAGTCTTTTACCTCAAGCAGGAAAAAAATGCAGGATCCTTCACTTCCCATAATGTAATTCAATAACATCTTTTGTTAGAGTTCCCTGTCAACAGTATGACTTTCAAAGTTTTCCCACCCAGCGTATAATAGAGATTTTTTCTGATAACATTTTGTAGTCTGGAAGCGCAGGATATTGATATTGAACAAGTTTATTGAATAAACTGAATAGCAAAATTACTGAAGTGAAATCAGTTGAGCAATTTTCTCATACTTGAAAAATCTCCTACAGCACAACAACAGGCATTATCTGTCATCTGCACAGGCTTCCTACTCCCTGTGATGAGTTAATTGACATAATAAAATCAGTGAAGTACCCCTTTAAGTATGTCTGTACTGTGTAATGCAATCCAATCCTCAAACAAGGTACCAGTAACAAAAATGTACTAAGGTACTAAAACATCAACATAATAAAGTACGACAGAACCCATGACAATGTCCTCAGCTGTTACGACAATTGAATCAACCTCTGTCTGACCCAGTGTTAACATAAATGAAACAATATATGCACAATTAAGCAGTAATTATATCACGCTTGTATCAGATTGGACAGAAGTTTGTAATTAACAACAGCAAGTACTTATTCTAACGGCCTGCCCCTTTTTCAATTATTACACAATGTTTTATCGTTGGTAGCTCCAACAGGGTCATAATTATCATCGAGGACAATGAGATCGGTTGTAAAAATACTCAATTAAAAGTAAAAGCTGTGCACTGACAATGTTATTTAATTCTGAAAAATTATTTAAGTAGGAAAAGGCTAGAGCTAATTTCAATAGTTTTCTGTTCTGTTAAATCTATTAACAATGCATCATATGTTAGAAGCTTAAATGTTTTATGTAAAATATTAATCTGAAAAGTAACTATATATCAAACTGTCAAATAAATGGAGTGGGATGTAAAGTTTTAGGTATGGGTGGGGTACATTGTGGGACTCGTGACCTCAAATGTGTCTAAGTCCTGGCTATCACTCCACTGTAGGTCCAGGTGATGTAAACTGCCTCATGATCATGATCAGCCTAATTAAATTATAGCAGTGCATCGTATTTTTATGAGCTCATCGTGTTGCACCTAAAATCATAATGTGCAAAGTAACCAGTAAGTGAAGCCAACAAATAAACACTGCTCTCTACAGAACATAGTGTGAGAAGAGCATGACGTTTTCATAAAGTGAAGTACCAGTAGGTCAAAAATGTATTTAGTTAAGAAAAAGGTATTTTGTTAATTTCCATCTCTGTTTCCTGGATACCACATAAGCTGTCATGGCAACCACTGAAGCATGACCATGGAAACTGTTAGCACAGTTTGCATCTTCTTTTTTCACTTTTGTAAAGCATTTGAATGTGTGTTTTTGAACAGTATAACTGGTCACCTTGGCATTTGGAGTAGGGACGAGGCTTCTTGGTAGAAGAGGCATGGCTGTGATGCGACTCCAAGATCACGGGGTGATGATGATGATGATGATGATGATGCCGCCGGCCGTGGCCTTTGCGGGCAGTGGCTACGGTGTTTTCCCCTGCCTGTCTCCTCCATTGTCTCTCTGTCAGCAAACGGGCAGCCTCCCGTCGGGCAAAGTTCCCCAGCTGCTCCCTGTACTCACCGTACAGCTGTAACGGAGCGGAAACACTGACAATGACATTATGAAACAAAAAGTCATGAAATTATATGTTTCTTGAGCCTCTCAGGTTTGTAGAGAAAGAAAACAAGATGCCAGATAGAAGGAGAAGGGAAAAGAAGAGAGGGAAGAGAAGGGAAACTGAGACTTCTGAGAAGGATAAAACTAGATCCAGTGTGAAGAGTCTTGAGATAACGAGAAAGAGATGGGGAATGTGCGGCGTGTGTGTAAGGGATACACACCAACCTGAATACCCTCAGACAGAAATAGACAAAACGGGCATAGAGATCGGAAAAACCCCTCCCTGAGAGGAGGCAGGGGTTGGACAGGAGCCAGAGGAAGAGATCCTGGAAGAGAGGACATTCCACATCTTCCCTTTCCGACTATGTGTGTGCTTTACACTTACAACCACATGCCACACACACACACACACACACACAAGACATACACACTTGGTCTGTGAAAAAACACGACACCAGTGTGTGATCCGGTGTGATCAGTTTGCACAGCGCTCGTTAAAACCATAGAAGCTGCAAAATACTGTAGATCCAGGTGCAGCTTCGATGTGCAACTGAAACCTACAGATCACATGCATCCCACCACACAGCAAAGCAAGAGGCTAAATCATACGGAGGGCTGGCTGCCACACATTTCTGTCTCATGTTCACACAGGAAAGGAGCGCTGACACATCCACGCATGAGGATCCAGTGCTGTATTACAGAAACTTCCCATCTTAAGTCTCAAGTTGAGATAGGAAGAATCTAAGAAAGGATTTATTACAAATTTTGTATTACAAAAGCAAATCCCACCTAACTTTAGGAAGCCAATCTTATCAAGCTCACCTCTGCCTACTTGAGGCACCTGGCGTGTCTCCACAGAAAAAAAATATACTTCAAGATCTTTTTAAAACTCAGGACCTGTTGTTCTTTACAAATCAAACGTCAATAGTCTCACAGCTGCATAACCATCAGTTCAGAAAAAAAAAGTTTAAATCAAAAAATCTAATTGAATCGTGACCAAAGATGTTCTTTTTGGGAAATTTTTAGTTTTGGTTGTGTAAAAGCAATAAAACAGAAGTCATATGGATTAAACAAGTTGATGAACACTACCAGTAGCGTCTGTTAGCTAACACAACTTAAGACAACTCTACTGTTTCCCTTCAAGACAGGATTGGAACATGTAATTGGGTCCTAACCCTAATTACTATGGCAACCAAAAAGTTAAGATAAGATCTGCAAATTAATAAGTTTCTATAACATATCCCCACAAACAGAAAACATGAGCTTAGCAAACTGCCCTTAATTACATTCCCTAATATTTAAAAATAAAGGTGCAACAACAATCTACAATCTTATGACGTGAAAATGTTGAAACAATGACAGTATGATGAAGTGTCATCACAGTTTGGTAATATTTTCTTCAGTGTACGGGCACAAAAACTGTTTTGCACAACCAGTCCACTGTAATACATGAGTCACAACAACCACATGACAAAGTGACTGATATAGAAGCTCATAATTAATACATGAATACACCACATAGCAGGTGGCCAGCAGCAGCTACTCTGTTAAAGGCTCTTGAAGACTTTTGATGCATCTAAATCACGTAGCAAGTTATTTTAAACCCCACTAAACACTGCAAACCACAAACTGTTATTCAGAACAATGCTGCACCGCTAACAGCTTTTATGAGCCTGACAAGTATTTGCTGCAACCTGAGCTAACAGTTCAGTGATGACTTATACAAAGAAATGCAAATCACCAATCTCCTGGTTGAATATTCCTTCCATTTGTTTGGTTTAAGTTTGGTTTGCTGCCAGAAAAATGTGTGGTGCTAAGGGCAAGACAAAGATGTGGAGGAGTTTAAATCCCAGAATGCAGGAAAACATTAAAAAATATTTGGGGGATATAAAACTCACCCGTTATTAGCTGAGTTACCCAAATGTTTGAATTTTATCCTTTAATTATTCCTCACAAGTTAAATGAGTTATTTGCAAAAGGTCTCTGTCAAAAAGCTGATGTGGTTTTTAATCTCTTATTATTGTTAATACTTTTTTAATACTTTTTATAACACTGATCCATTTAAATGTAATTTCTCATGAACCTCTCATCTACTGCAAAACAGTAAAAACCCACGCATATAATTAAAATCAGAGCAGTGACTCAGAAGTGAAGTCGGAAGCTTTGTGTTTTTCAATAACAAAAAAAGAACATGACGGCAGCAATTGAAAACAGCAAGTTGTTGAAGGTTGTACTGTGTTTTAAACAAAGGAAATTATATACAAGACAAATTCTAATAAAGGCAGACTGCACTTTTTAACTGCTTTGGAGCAAAAATTAATTTAAATTATATTTTCCAGGAATTATGTTACTTTTTGGTAGTTAATCAAATGTGTTTCAAGAATTAGGCTAGAATCCTATTTGTAAATCTTACAGATATGTAACACTATACATGATATATCATACTCTATACTAGATTTGTCATGATGTAATTTTAAACTTCAATACAATACTAGTATAATATTTTTAAAAACAGCTTTGGTTCTTTTGATACGCTACTATAAATAATGGATATTGTATTGTTATAAATGTGATATTGAAAAGTATCAACCTTACTTTATACACTATAGTCATTTTTTTCAGTATATAATATCCGTCTCTCTTCATCTAATGTGAAAAGCACAAATCACAAACCTTTTAAAACTATAATTTGAAAAGATAAATCAATCAAACTATGTAAACAGATCAACTAAAATAACTTGTGAAGATTAAAGAAAAAAGACACAGAAGATCAGACGGTGTCATTAACAGCAGAGAATAAAAAAGTTACCCTCCACTCTCTGACCAGATGAAGCTTCTGGTCCTCCTGTCTTTACCTGCTGATCATCAGTTGTCTTTAGCATGATGTGGTAGCAGCTCTGTTCCTGTCCTGTCTCCTGTCCAACACTGCAGACCACCTCATCACCACCACCACTGCGCTACACATTAACACCAAAGCACTAATCCATCAACATCATCAAACAGGCGCTGGCACCAGACGCCATCAAAACCAGGGACAGTAAAGAGAGGAGCCTGTGCACTGTTAACAGAGAGGGACAGATTTGTTATTTCGACATTTCACTTCCCATGCCGTGTCCTGCCACAACAAAAATGATAACCACAAGATTATAGTCAAATAACAGCAACACAGTTATTTCTGCAAACAACTTCTCTATTAAACTGCTTAACAACAGCATTTCCAGTGTGATTTGTCTTTTGTACTTCTCCTTGTATTTCTGCATTATCTCAGCCATTAACATCACATTTATTTTACTAGAATACCTTTTGCTAGGCATGTGTGATTTTTTTTCCCCAGACAATATCGATATCCCATAATTGTGATATTATCGATATCATTAAGATAACCAGTAATTTCAACAATGTTGTATTTTAAAAATAAGTTCATATAACTTGGATTTTACTCACTCTGGGGGCAAGAAAGGGTAAGATGTAGATGTATTTTTTCTACTTAAGCATATATAAAAAACCTTCACTTATTTGCTTTGGCTTTTGTAGAGCATTTTGCCAAACAATTCAAATTAAATGCTTTCAGACTGTCCATAAGTTAATCAGCAGAATAATAAATAATAATATAAAATCCCCATTTCAAGCTGATTTATTGGCCCCAATATTTATTGTGCATCTCTAGGTTTTGCATTAATTTACTTTTGCCCTTATTACTTGCTTTACAGTTTTACAGCATGTGGTCAAATAATCATCAGTAGCTTCCTTTTATTTAGCCAATGTGGTGGGAGAATAGCATTATACATGGCATTTTGTTTTAATCTAGTGTTACTATTTGATCAGCTAGCAAAGCTGCATTATATGTTACATACCATTTGGCTGGCTAATTATCTTTAACTGGCAAGTCAATAAAAAATGACAAGCTAGTCATTAGCTTAGCTAACTTTGGTTGTCAAATACAGGTCATAATTACCATTTTAAACGACACTGAAAGAGTACAGCTGACTTACTCCAACAATTTGGCATTACACTTCTAAAATACTGCCAGACTCACGGTGGATGGTCGTCAGATATAATCATTTTCATTCCACACACATCGTTTTTCCTTGAGAGTCTGGCGCCTACGTTACCCAGAATGCAACTCTGGTCGCCAGCCGTTGGTGCGGTTCGGTCAGACTCACAGGTATGCTAACATGGCAGCGGCTAATGTGGCCTCGAGCTGTTAGCTTCAGGCAGAGATGAGGAGCGGGTTACAGACGTCCGGTAAGTCGTCTAACACCTCACCAACAGATTTTTCTTTATTTTAAAACTCGTAGTGTTCCGTCCCAAACGACGCCAATACGAGTGACGTTACTTTAGGCAATTTGTTAACTTAAAACGTATAAATTTAACGCAGCAGTGGAGTCGAGTTTAAAGACCATATTTTGTGTGTCATGTTAATGGTTTTCTTTGTGTCCCCATATTTTATATATGTACACTATTTATACATGTATTAAATCGTTAAAATTTTAGACATAAAGCTGTATAATGAAAAAATAGAGAATAAAAAGATTAAAAAATACATTAAACATAAAAACTTCAAACAAAAAGTTACTAACACCAAGCATTAGCAGCTAAGCTATGTTTTTTGTTTGTTTGTTTGTTTTGCTTTTTTGTGTATTTCATTCATCCATATTGATATAAAAACATTTTCCTGCTCTAGCAGCTCATGTGAAATGTATGGGAGTGCTGTAAAATAGCTGATAGGCAGAAAATTAATTGCCACCTGTTTTAATAAATAGTAAATAATTTAAGTCATTTATCAAGCAAAAATGCCAAAGCTTCATTAACTCCTAATTTTGAATTCTTAGGAGGGCTTTGGACTGTTGGTCAGACAAAACAACTAATCTGAAGACGTCACCTTGGAGTCGGTGAAGATAAGATGGACTTTTTGAAACTTCATGTGATAGATTTACCAAATTGTAACCGTGGTTTATCATTTCAATATTTATGTTTTTTCTCACTTGCCCATTTGGGTAAGTGGGTCAGAAATCAAATCAATTAATTGTTAGTGGTTATCAAATAACAAGAAAAAATACTAATTGTTGTTTAATGTAGGGCTGCAACATTCATAAAATGTCAGAAAATAGTGAAAAATCTTTATCACAGGTCATAGAAGTTGAGGGTGATGTCTTTAAATGTCTCATTTTGTCAGTCCAAAACCCAGATTCTCAGTTTAATATGATAATGAACAGAAAAAAGTGGGAAATCACCATATTTGAGAGGTTGGAAATAGCATTTTCTGCCATTTTTGCACGAGAAGTTACTGTAACCATTAATCAATTAGCCAAATAGTTGAATTTCAGCTAGTTGCTAGATTTACTAGCTCCACGTGGCATTTTACTAGCCCCAGGCAAGCAGACAATCTTTCAAGGTTCAGTGAACTGTCAGAATGGAAATAAATGTGAACAAGAGGGACAGAGACAAAAAGACAAATGACTGACAGCGTGAGAGAGACATTGAAAGGTGCGCTCATTCATGTCAGGTGACTTTGCTCTCTCCATCTCTCAAGGTAGTGTTTACCTTTGTGTCAGAGTGTAGCCTTGTACATCCATCTGTAAAACATATGGCCGAAACATGACATCAGCAACCACCATCTCCCCAACTTTCACACGCTTCTGACCATTGTTGCTGCCATTGTTTGACTCTCCAACTGTGGAGTGACCTTCCCACTCCGAGTCAAGAGCACCAGAGGACATATCACCCTCTCTGTACTTGTCTACTTTCCCTAATTTACTCTCAGCAAGATCACCTCTGCCTCCCCTTGTGGCTCCTATTATTCCCCTGCACTTTTCTGTCTCTATGGACACATGAAGGTAGTCAGGCATAACTGTACGGCTCTGACACTCGCACCGCTCATTATTAGTTTCTTGTGCTCTACTATAGGAACTGAGGCTCCTAATGTTGTGCTTATTGTAGTCTTGTGGGATGAAGAAAATGGAAAAATGTAAACCAGTCCTCCCCTGGCTTTGTAAGGAATACAAATCCTGTGTTAAATTATTATGCCAGTGTGATGTCAAGAGCTTTAAATGCATGCATGGATCAGCCCTTTATTAAAACAACAAGGTGGTACTACTGAAAAACACAAGAAATTCAAGAGGAGGAAATAAAGTGAAACAACAAAAATAGAAACAAGCGTGCTGAGAGAAAGAGAGGGAGAGCAGGGGCCCGTACTATGAAGCAGGATTTCTGGTTGGTGAGTTAACTTTCAGGGTTAACCCTGGGTTTCCAGCCCTGTGATGGTGGTTCACCTCTTACCGGGGTGGATCGTCACGGTAACTTACACTGAACGCCTAATCTGCTCTGGAGCAGGTTACGTTCAAGATAAGAGATCGATATGGATAAAGCACTGCCAGCAGACCAATCAAATCACTTTATTAAACGGCACTGGGCGTCACCAAGACCAACTCAGTGCACATTGTGCTTTTACATACTGATATCATCAAACAACAGAGACTGATTGAAGTACTAATGCCTCGTACTTGTTGTACTGAAAAAACACACAAAAGTCAACCTGCTCACTGCTTTGAATTATGTGATTATTCTGCTTGCTGATCAGATGGCAGACAGATGATCATCAAAGTGAAATGGTCTGTTTCTCTCCCAAGTCAGTTTGACACAGCTGAGTGCTGCTGAAAGAATAAGACTGAAACTGTCTCAAGAATACACAGAAGCAGCACATTAATTTAACAGACTGGACAGATGTAATGATAGTCAGATCTACTCGTGCTCTAATGATGGAGCGGTGATATTTTAAGGCTCTGTGTCCACAATGTTTTTCCCAGCTGAAAACATCAGGCACCTTTGTAAAAACGCCAACATGCAAGCGCATGAGAGGCTTCGGAGATGCAGTGAAAGGACTTTTAACTTACACATTGAACTGTTTTTAATGTGTGATTAATGTTGTATGTTATACAGGTGTCTAATATGATTATTTTCTAACTTACATAAGGTGTCTTTGAGTATCCTGAAAAGCGCATATATATAATCATTATTATTCACACAGTCTGCAATTTAAAAAAAAATGCTGGCTGTCCTTCCTGCATGTGGCAGCTGCAAGAGTGTTTATTGTTTATTTATTATAGTGTAATATTACAGTTTGCTCTTCATTTGTGAAACATGTCTATATGCTGGCAATGTTTTTGTCCATGCTGTGATTGGTCAGATTGCTGCAGACTCCACCTCATTTATGTGAATGCGCTCGTGTCCAGATTAATAAACCCTTTTACCCTTTTACTGAGTTGATAACCAGCTTTGTATAACCAGTTACCCTTTATCGCCCTTGTTAGGTTTAGTCCAGCTAGATCACTTAAAGATACCCTGTGTATGTTGAACCTGCTTCATAGTGCAGGCCCCTGGAGTCACAGTGAGAGCTGCTGATAGATGCCCAGGTTGAAGGGCAGTGTGACATTGAGAGTTAATTAAAAAAATAATAGCACATTCCTGTGTCTCTCACGAGAGGGAGTCAGTACTGCATATTCATACATATCTCTGTGTTTGTGTGGGTTCTTAAGCATGCTAAGTTTGTGTTTGTGTGTGTCTATCAATGTGCTAAATTAATGTTTGTTAATGTGTGTATTTTTATGTGTGTGGTGAGGCCTTACAACAATATTGTCCTGTCCCATAGCACAAGGTTAATGATAAAATCTGACCTGCTCACTGGCGGATACATCAGGAGATTACCCCCACATCCCGTGACACACACACACACTCTCTTTCTCTCTCTCTCAACCCTCCCTCCTTCCTAACTAACACACACACAGAGTCACAAGTCACCATATGAATACACTAATTAACCAGCACAATAACATTTCCATGCCCAGTCCCAACACTGTTCAAGCTGTCGTGTTCTAATTAAGGCATGTCGTCGTGGCCAAAAGAGAAAAATAAACCAAACTGTAAACTTTCGTTATGCATGAGCCCAGAGTTTAACTTTACAGCAAGTAATCCAGGAACAAACAACGATGGAGGCCTTTTTCATCCCTTCATCATAAACCTGGTTTACACATAAAAAGTTGCTGCAAAAAACAATTCATTAGAAGTCAACTATTAAATGAACCTGTAACTATTTTGATAAACAATTAATCACTTCGAGTCATTTAACAAAAATTATCTCCTTTATGACAATAAACTGAATATCTTTGGGTCGTGGTTAAAACAAAACATTTGAGGACGTCACCTTGGACTTTTGAAAACACTTATCCATTTTTCACCATTTTCTGACATTTTATAGACCAAAAAACTATTTAATTAATCAAAAAGGTAAATAACGGAGTAATCGACAATGTTAGCTGTGGCCCAACTGATACTGTTGTAAAAAGCAAGTACTGATTCTACTTCTTTACTCAAGTAATTGTGAAAAAGTACAGGCTCTGAAAAGTAATCAAAGTATAAAAGTAAAAAGTAGCCCCCTGAGGGGCATTTCATCCTGTTTCTGTGCAAAACTAACTGAACCTTGTGTCATATTATTTTAATTTGAATACTATTAAACATAAGCCATACAACTTCAAATATAATAAAGAAAAACAATAAACTGAAAATAATGAACAATAACTTTGCCCCAGTATGTATATCAGTTTTCAGTGTGAACAACAGAACTTGAAACATTATGATCAACATGAAAACAAACTTCAGTTCTAATTAAGTTAATTAAGTCTTTTTTTTTCTTTTGTTAGAAATTCCCTCATCTCTACAGGATGACCACAATCTTTTGTTCAGTCACAGCAGAAGCAAGTTCTCAATGTCATTTGAATCAAGACGTGCCCTTTGGGGTCTAAAAGTCCACCCTGCAGTGCTAAAAAGCCTCTCACAAGCAGGTGACAAAGTCACTAGAGGGCTTTTTGTAAGGGTTTGGTCCACCTTTTGCCTTTGTTCATTGTCTTTTACAATGTTGTTATCTTTTAAGTCTGTCAAACTAGTGTGTGATATGCTCTGATGGATTTAAGGCATCCTGAGATATCACAAAAATAGGATGACCCAAAAACAAAATGCTGACGCTGGCATGGAGCCATTAAAATAAAGGTTTTTCAAAAATTGTCCTTAGCTTACACCTCGGAGAGATAATGCATTAAAATTAAAGTGAGCCTGCTGTAGAATGTACAGATATTTATGTTAGAATGTATGGAGTAAAAGTAAAAATGTTGTCAGAAAAATACTCAAGTAAAGTACAGATTCCCAAAAACTACTTAAGTATAGTAACAAAGTATTTCATTACTTCTAACCTCTGATTACACATGAGCCAAAAGTTCAACTTTACACTAAGTAATCCAAAAAAAAACAACTGCTGAGACCCCTTTAACCCCTGTAAAGCTGGTTTACATGTAATAAGTTGTCACAACATGAAATGTAAAATTTAAACTAAGTTAACAAGTAAGAGACAGTACAAAAATAGCCTTCTACCTCTCTTGTAAGACAGGAATGCATCAGTCCTTGCAAAAATATATACAGTATACGATATTCAATAATATGATAAACCTTACCAGATCTGTATTCAGAACTGTTTCAAAAGTGTTGATCCGGTCCGTCATCTTCTCAGCCTTTCCTCCTGCAGGTTGCTGTTCACTTTCTTGCATGTCTTTAATATACTGTAATTCACTCTTTGGATATCTGTGTCTTACATCTGTCCTTTCCTGACTGACAGGTATGGTCAGTTCAGTGCAGCGCGCACACACACACACACACACACACAGAGGGGAAAGTACTAGAGGTTAATACAGACACTTGAAGCTTGACAATAAATTGTCAGCAGCTCTTAATTCAGAGGGGCACATTCTCGGTTGCTCCAGCAGATTCCTGCGGCGGGATCATAAATGATACCCTGCAGGCAGGTCACAAGCTTAAGGTATGAAAATAATACCTGCTGACTGGAGACCCTAACCATATTAACATTGTGTGGGATATGATGGATAATACCGAAATGTACTTTAAGTTCCTTCAGCATAGATTACATGCTTTCCTAAAGCCTGACTGGGCTCTGGTACAGCATTCAGTATCGTGTTTTTGGCTAACATTTGTTTCTGTAAACAAACAAATGTTTTTTGGCGGTGCATGCTCAAATCTGGCTATTAAAGAGCAAATCCAAGTTATGATATAAATACATACTGAGGCAAAATATTTTACAGCAGAACAAAAGATTTTACTATGAAAGATAACTTTTGAAAGGTGATTTTAAATATTAAACATACATTAAAACTATGAATAAAAAGGCAAATGCATACTCTAAAACATATGCATGGAGCATATCTGCCAGTGTGTAGGTAGAACACCCTGCTTAACTGAGAAATGTTCCAAACCTGATTTAATTTAATACAGTTTAAAAACTTTTCTCTCTCATATAGCCAGAATAAGCAGGGCTAGACACTACAGATTGCTGAGTTTGCCTGGGGCTAGTAAAATGTTACATTGGGCTAGTAAATCTAGCAACTTATTTAAGTGGTAAAAAAATAAATAAATAACAATTTATAATAATTGATTAATGATTAAAGAAAAAAATTTTTAATGGAAAAATGGCAGTAAATGTTGTGTTCAGCCTCTCAGTTAATTATCATATTAAACTGAATATCTTTGGGTTTTGGTCTGACAAAACAAGACCAAAATCACCTTGTGCTTTGAAAAGCTAGAATAAACGTTTTTCACTTTTTTTTTTATGACATTTTATAGACGTTGCAGCTCCAGATTAAACATGGAAAAGTAACATAAGTCTTTGTTGTTATTTGATAACCGCTAATAAATAAAGGTTTGTACAGAGGCAAGTAGGAACTGACATCAGGCAAGTAGATTTCTGACCCACTTGCCCAGCCTGGTGAAAAAAAGCATTAACGTTGAACCCTGCATCAGTATACAGCATGACCAACACTGACGTATTCAGATCAGCTGATATCAGCTGGTTATATCGGCTTCAGTCAGTTGTGCTCTTTCCTTTACCTTACCATTTAGTCAAACCATTCTCCAACTGTACATAGAACCTAAAATGGGTCACTGACTGTTCTCTTGTGACCCAGTAGTTCTCATGTGGTGTCTGGGTCTTTGGGGACCAGCATGCTGAAGGTAGCTGTTTGTATTTATCTGAGAACTGGCTGGTACAGTCAGTTTGGTGGATTGTAGTGTTTTAACTTTGTGTGTGTTAGAATTGGATACTTTATCACCTGCAAATACCTCTGGCCCTGAATACTGAGTGTTGCTGACAGCAAAAAATAACAATTTTATTTCAATTTCAACACTATAGAGGCAAATGGTGTGTAAGTATGTCTGATGTTGCCTTACCCTGCCATAGACTGGTGCACTGTGCAGGGTGTTGACCTGTTTTTACTAAATGCATTTTTTGGTAGATGATTTTGCTTTTACTTTCAGTACATACTGCAGGTGACATTGAGAGTACACACTGTTGCATGCAGTATACAAACCATTGGGACATACTCCTTTGTAATATCATTGCACCATTCCTGTTGCTCATCCCTCGCAGTCTGTAATCAAAGGAAAAAGTATGCAATTTGGAATGGGTGCGAGCTTTCATCTGTCTCCTCTCTTTGGACAGCTCAGTCCATGTGATGTATTTTCCGCTGTTCAGAGGATCGTGGGTCAGAATAACAAGAAAAAGCACGCTGCCTTGCATACTGCAAAATGGGACCGGATGCAGTAGGAAATTCTGGTATTTCTAGCATACAGTATTTGATGGACTATGTATAGGGACATACTAAATCTTTTTCTGGCTTACTGAATAGTATGGTGGTATGGTTATTGGAACACACAGACAGATATAGGGAGAAAATGAGTAATGGAAGCAGCTTTTAGTTACTTTGCAGCAAATGGAACACCCTGCCTGAAAACCTGAGAAATGTTCCAAATCTCATTTATTTAAAACTGTCTTAAAACTTTTCTCCCTCTTGTAGCCGACCTCAGCACAGTACAGTATGACCAATATTGTCTTGTCTTTTATATTTTTAGTAATTTTTTTTTTTTGCAATTTGTCTTTATTAGATTCAATACTAAAATGGTGACAAGAAATGAGGGAAAAGAGATGGTGAATAATATGCAGCACAGGTCCCTGCTCGGACTGAAACCAGGGATGATGTAATTGGCCTTTTTCAAAACAGACATTTTGACTTGTCATAGCAGGAAAAGCACAGGAGTCACTGATAACATGAATCACTGCTCTGTCACATCTCTGGGTGCATTCCAATACCCATATTACCATACTGTTTAGTATGTCAGAAAAAGATTTAGTATGTCCCAATACATAGTATGTCAAATGCAGTATGCCAGAAATACCAGGATGCCCCACTACAGGCAGATTCAACTAGTGGCGCCCAGGCCAGATACAACCCTTTTGAATTTTTGTATGGCCTGCAAGAGGCTCCCTGTAAATCAGGCTGGCATGTCTTTGATATATATATAACTAAGGTACATATCTCTGAGCTACTCTGAGACATCTGAACGATTGACTATATGATCTGAACTCATATGGTATTGCTATGGTCTTTTTAAAGCGCCTATGTGCCGTGATTGGTTCCAATAGGACTACACCTGTTCCACACCTGCGATTCACTCAGTCAAGCCTCACGGTAGCTAAGTTAAGAACAAGCTTCAAAAAATAAAGGGACATAAAGAACTGAAAATCATCAGTTCTGTTACAAATGGACTAACAAATAATCATTTACTTTGCCAGCCACAACAAGTAATAAACGGGTGTGTTTAATGTGCAATGAATGCATTGTTGTGATCAAAGAATAGAAAGTAAAGAGGTCTTAGAGGAATATATCTATTATCATTATATTCTAAGAATTATTTGAAGCCGTTAATTGACAAAGTGTTCTGTGGCCCACATCCCGCCCACTTGCCATTGAAGTTGAATAGCCCTGTTGTACTGCATCTGGTCGCATTTTGCAGTATACAAGCCAGCGTGCTTTTCTGGCTATTCTGACCCACAATCCTCTGTACAGGAGCAGATACATTACATTGGCCAAACTGCTCAGACAGCACAGAGAGATGACACCTCATTAGCTGTGTTTCAAATCACACATTTTTTCTTTTTACTACAAATTTCGAGCTACGGACTGTGACGGATGTATGAGCAAGAGGGTAAGAGGGAAGATGCATTGTTATGACAAAGTAGTATGTCCCAATTGTATGCATAATGCATGCAACAGTAGGTACTTTGAAAGAGCAGCTGCAGTATATGCTAAGAGGGAAAACAAATAGTCGATAGTGAGCCAACATGCATTACACTAGGGCCCTGAAACCTGCATGCCAAAATGGAATGCAGCCATCATTAATGTTGTTAATTAAACTTGTGCTTTTCCTGTTATGACAACTAAATGTGTGGTCTCTGTTTCGGTAAATCACAGTGTCATGATTATGTTGATTATTTTGCTGAATCCTGCATCTGAATTTCAATGCAACACTTAAATTTTGCAGTCATTTTTAAACCAGTGTTTAAAAACTAGGTGTATTGGCTGAATTAAAGATCGAAGTTTTTGTAAATAATTACATAATAACAAAAAAAACTCATTTTTTGGCAGCCGCAACAAATTGTTGCAGTTTCTTAAGGCAGAAAACAATCTTTTCTAATTTTAAGTATGTGTTAATATCACCTTAGCCTTGAGGTGCTTTTGAGAAATGAAAACTCAGTTAAATACTCAGTCAAATATCCAGTTTAGCATTTTGTTTGTTTTCCCAATTTCACAGCTCTAAAAGGTGCAAACACGCATTAGAAATCAGATTTTTCTTGTCTTCAGACGCCACAAACAGATTTTCTTGTACTTTCTTTTCCAAGCCGTCTCACCTCTGCCTGAACTCTTGTGTGCAGCCTTTCACCTTTCTCCCTGAAACTTTCCCTCTCACCACCCCTTGTCCCCATCCATCCAACCCCCACCCCTGAGGTGAAACCTTACTCGTGGATAAATTTAGCAGCAGTGTGACCCAATGTTCACTGACACACTTCTCCGCACCTCTCCTCTCCCTCTCTCTCACGCTGTTTATCTCTCCTTCGGCCCATCGCTCCCAGGAGGCCTGTTGTACAGACAGATGGAGGACTTTAACCTTTACACAAAAACAATGACAAGTTATTGACGCTATTTATTTCGTGACATTAACAAGGCGTTTCATCTTGTAACTATTGATGTAACTGCTAATAGTTTAATTATTACATTATTGCCACCTCTGTAATTGAAAAGACACATCAAGTGACTGCGATATCATATGAAATTTAATGGCTTAATCGTCTGCATCCCAGTCATTCCAGTCTGCGAGACATTTGGCAGGTGAACATTATCCCTTTTAGTAGCCTGTAACATTTGAGACTTATGAGATCTATTTCACTGCTGTTGACATTCTCACAGATCGAGACTCGTCTCCTCACATAACCTCATTTTTAACCATCAAACAAATTGTAACTCACAACCAGCTGTATCAAAGCAAGCACAAACATACAGTGTGCTCACACACACCGCTATCTGCTCTCACCACCCTGCTGGAGTGTGTCTGTCAGTGTGACACAAGCCCACTGAGGGTGCTTCCTCTTTGTTAAGGTCAGGGGTCAACAACAGCTGTGTGACTTGGAAGTAATTAACACAACTTCACGAACCCAGCAAGCAATAATAATGTGATTTGCAGGTCAAAAGATGTCGAGACGACTACATTAAAACTGGAGTAATTTTAGCTTAAAAATAGAAATCTTTTTATAAGTCTTTAATGTAATGCTGTATTTTACAGGGCTGTAATTTCCTGATTATTTCTTAATTATCTCCAAGAAGTTTCCCGAAAAAAACTATGCAATTTGGTACTAATTACAGGAAAACAATATGTTGAATTCACAGTCACACTCTGTCAAAGTTAGAAGCTAGACTGAAATGTTCCACCTCTACACCAGATGTGCATTAGATCCATGATTTTCAAAGTGGGGGCCGCAAGGGGGGTCTCAGCAGTTGAAGGAAAGATGAGAGAAAATGCCAAATGTATGCCCAGGCCATTACCTAATGCTAATTGCATGGCCTTTGGATGGAAAAGGTTGAGAACCCCTATATTTGATAACGCTTAGTTTGTACTGATTGAAGGAACAATAAGGAAAGTGTTCAGGTAGTGGACTTAAATTCTACTTCTCCAGTCAACTATACGTGTGTTTGATCCTTTTTGTTTTCCCAGATCTTGAAAAAACAATTTCTTTCATTTTGCTTGCAGCCAGTCACTGCAAATATTCTCAATTTAATGTGATGTGTGATTGTCACACACGCAGCAGCTACAACCCATTCAGCATTCAGTGGTGTGGTGAAGTTGAGCATGGCGTGTTTGATGAAGCTGACACTTCATCATGCCAAGCTGTAACCAAAACGTTAGAAAGGATGGCAGTATTACATACCTTTGGCATCTGATAAAAATTAATTTATTAAATAAGGGGAGTATTATTTCAGGAGTGTTTCCATTCACATGACGGCCACTGAATGAAGTCAAAAATGAAAGGCTATCAAATGATTAGTTTAACTTAAAAAAAAAAAATTCAACACACATACAGAATAACGTTTTCAATAATCAGTCAGTAATAACTAAAATTACTGGCCTGTAAAATAAAGAATAGCTCCCTTGTCCCACTTCTTTTTCATGTTATTTTTTTTACTAATATTCTGTATATAACTTCATTTCATAATTTATACCAGTGGTTTCCAAATTGGGTCCTGGGACCATCAGGGGTCCTTGTGAGTGGGTTGGAGGGGGTCCCCAACAAAAGGAGGAATAGAAAATTCTAACTTTTATCATGTTCTTTGGAAGTTGGAACGACAAGGCAAGAATTAGGGTTGGCCATTTTGATTGATTCTTCACTGTTCTTTTTGCATAAAAAAAGTAAACTTTTAACTTTTATGCATATGTTGGTGTGTTCTTTATACTATGGCAGTTCCTCAAATAGATAAAGAAAAATAGCAATATATCATCTTGATCATCAAAATATAATGCAGTATATTGAATCATAACCCCTGTATTGTGATACATATTGTATCACCAGATTCTTGGCAATACACAGCCCAAAATGAACCCAGTATTAACCTCAACACATACTGGGAACAGTAAAGACACACATCTGTTGCACCATCAGTGTGCATCTGTGAAGACTTAGGCAGCTAAACCATCAACTTGAAAATATACTCTGCCATATCCTGCTGCTGCTGATCAATAAACAAATTATATTAGGACGATCTATTAACAGCTCTACACATAAACTCTTCAAATCCTTCAAGGCTCTAATTTCCTCTCTCTTGCACACACACACAGACACCATCACAGCTTTCACACCTGAGAGATGTGAGACTTCGCAGAGAGGCATTAAGCCTGTAAATAGTGTGGTTAATTGAGATTTCTTATTTATATCTGACCTGCGGGGCCTCCCAAGAGGCTAGATGAGAGCTGGGAATTAGAGATTTGCTTTTGGGCAATCATCCATCGTCTCAGAGGAGAGGGAAAAGACACTGTCACTGCTCCTCCTCACTTTGTCAGTTGCTCAGGCTGCTCTAACACATATACACACACCCCAGCTGCTCATGTATCTGTCATTCTCCCGTCTTATCATTCACATTCAACTTAGCAGAAAATGACCTTTAAAAACCCTGGACATGGACACCATGCTCCAAATCAATCGCTGAAACAGGCAATCTGATGCTGTGAGTCATGTATGTCTATAGAGAAGGTGTGATTGGATGAAAGCAGTAAAAAGAAATGGCAGACATGATGCTCCTGGGAGGAATGACCATCATTCCAGATGAGCATTTTAACAGATGAATGAGGATATAGTGACATGACTTCATCTTAACACGTACGTCTAACCTGTCTGCTCAGGTTTCCTGTATATAGGTATTTATATCTGCCTACACATGAAAACAGCAATGACTTTACAAGGCTGCAGCTTGAGGAGGTGGACAGAACAGATAGAAGAAGACAGACAAGGTCACGAAGAAGAAATTTTCCCAAAACAATTCAAGGCAAATGCAAAAGATCAAGTATGAGAGTGGTGTCAAAATAAATAATTAAAATTCTTGATTATTGCAGGGATGACTTTCCATTTATCACTTTCACTCAGTGTTTCTAGCGTGGGCGGTGTGAAAGCAGCGGAGACTGAATGTGTTTGAGGGCTGCGCTAATAAACTTGACATTAAGTTGCAGAAATCGTGTTCAAGAAGTAAAGAAAATGTAGGAGGAGGAGACAGAGAGACAGGGTTTCTTCAGGTTTCAACAAGTTAAATTTAAGACTTTCAAGACCCTTTCTCCTTTTTGCAGCAGAAAGATGGTTGATTGTTGAGTCTCATTCCCAGGATGCAAAATACAGACATTTATATTTGGTAAAGCGTCCCAACCACAGCAAAATAATTTGAAAATAAGGAAATATAGGCAGAGGGCAGGTTTTCTGCAGATACAGCCACCGCCACACACAGACTAGTAGGTCATCAATGATGATTGAAAGGGAATATGTTTATTTGAGTCATGTTTTTAAAACCTATTTCATGTCCATACTGGCTAAAATGTACATGCGCAGTTTGCATTAGTGTTTATTGGTTCAGTGTTGTTTTCATTTTGTGATTGTTACAAAAACACATTTAAAAGCCAGACTGAAGTTAATCCAACTTTCTAAAAGTAATGTTAAGTCATAATTACATTTTTAAGAAAAAATATTTTTAAGCAGGCCCTCCAGGAAGTTACACTCGCAACAATTAACACAAATTCAACCAATCCCTGTGAATTCTGCACATCCTTGCAATTTTGTCCAACCACTGCAACTTTTACACAACCTTGACCGATCATCATAGCTTCCCACAAGTTCCACTAATATAGCAGTCCCTCGTGCAAACGCCATACAAGTACATCTCAATAAACCATTTATTATTCATTTTTATTTGTTTGATACTGAAAAGAACCCAAAGTTTGTCATTTTTCCAAACAGACTTTGCTTCTTTGTGGAATAACTTTAAGGTGCGCCTTTTCATTTACGAATAAAACTGAGTCTCTTTAGTAAGGTTACTTAGAACACTCAAAGACTACAACAATAAAATCACAGCAAAAAACCTCTAAAAACATCACATCACTTCTTCTTTTTTTTTTTAAGAAAACCTGCAGTGATATCAGGCATTTTAGGCCCCGGCAATCCTAACAAAAGGCCACAAAATCCTGGAGGGACTGTTTCAGAAACTTTAAGACATTATAGGGTCTAAAATTCAGATTATTGGATTTTAGAGGTTTTAAGAACCTGCAGAAACCCTGGAGAGATAATGCAAGATGGACAAGAGAGGATGCAGCAGATGAAAACAAACAACCAGGATGTAGTTGTGGAAGAAAAGTGCTGAAAGATATGGAAAGGAAAGGATGGTAGACCAAGTGGCAGGTGGTTAGATGGAGAGATGAGGGAGAAGCAGGTGGAGGGGCATGAAATGAGAGGAAAGGAAAAGACATTTTAGGAGACAGATAGGACAGCAGACATGCAGGACAACATAGGAAGATTTGGAAAAGACCTACCAGGGTCTGTTGGTATCTCAGAGCCTTCCTTTGCGACGCATCTGCAGCCATTGACACGCTGTCACTGATCCAAAAATAACCTTGCTGGACACCCCAGCATTTCCAATGGCGTGGGCAACACCATACACATGCACACTCTCTCTTTTATATATATACACACACACACTTCACACCAGGTCAAATAAACACGCAAACATCTCCTAAAGTTTCTCACTCCCTTACAAACTCATTCTCAAACACACTCGTTACACAAAGGGAATCAAAAAACGCAGAAGAAAGCCGTCCCGAAAGCGCTTCTCTTCTCCAGATGATCCAGAGGCTGCGAGCCATCCAGCTCCACTGCTGACCTGACAGACACACGGACAGAAATCAGACAGGCGGACAAAGCGGAGCAAAGCCATCTGATGAGGCAGTGAAGGACGCAGCGCTTTCCTTTATTAGAACTGCAGACACCTAATAACACACAGACACACACACACACACAACTTGTTGCCCTTAGCAGCACCCTCCCTGCCAGCCGGCCATTAGGTGTGTGTGTGTTTGGATGGACTGTTCTTGTTTGGACAGGGGGTAGTGGGTGAGGGGGTTGGAAGGGCACCCCCCATAGGGCTGCCCCTGCAACGTGAGCAGGAAGGTGCACACGACACCCCTATGACAGCTCACACCTAATCAGCCAATGATGCAAGGCAATCCCCATAACACTCACATGCTGCAGCAGTGCTCCCTGAGGGTAAAAAAATCACCACGAATGCGGCCTCCCACGGTGATAGATCCCTCGGCCAAAACCACATGTAGGACCCACTGTAGAGTAGAGTAAATGGATCTCCATATTTCTTAAAGCAGAGTCCAGCAGAGTCTTAAGCAAAGTCCAAGACTGTGGGCCTCCCTTCACCTGCACTTAGTTTAATTACTTAGTTTCCCTCAATTCCTGAATGCATTTGGGATCATGATTATGTTATTTGACCCCACAGACACTCGCTAGCCTAATATTACTGTTTTACATAACTTCAGACTACACTAAATGCATAAAAAAAATCTCTGCCCAAAGGCATTTATTAGTTTCTGACTCTGGGAAACTGAAAAAAAAAACAGTAAAGTTCCCTCAAACCTTCTGTATCTTTGAACTATTCCTTTAAGCAAATCACAGACATCTAGCCTATTCTATGTGATCTCCTCTCTTTCACAACTAATGTAATTAACTAATGTAATTCCATTTACTGAGCCTCTCCTGAAACTCTTTGGAGCGCCCCTAGGGAGGCCCACTTCTCCCTTTGAAACCTCTGTTTTAAAGGGACAGTTCACCCCCAAATCCAAAATACATATTTTTCCTCTTACCTGTTGTGATATTCATGCTTCTGGTTTTGGTGAGTCTGTCTTCTTCTGTCTTCAAAGCTCCAAAAAATACATTTGAACAACTCGACATCAGTGTCTCTTTCTAGAAATCATGACCTGGTCATTCAAGATAATCTACAGACTTTGTTATAAGCAGTTTCATGTAGGAACCACTTTCTTTCTACTGAATGACAACTAGGTCTGCAACTAATAATTGATTAATCTGTTAATCAGTTTTTCAATTAATAGTTGTTTGGTTTATAAAATGTCAGAAACTGGTGAAAAATGTTGATCATTTGTTTCCCAAAAATAAAGAATTGACAGAATTGACATTTCTTTTTTAAAAAATGACTCAAAATAAGTGAAAGTAGTTGGTGATTAATTGATTAGTTGTCATCTATTAAATTAATCAACAAATTGTTGCAGCTTTAGACACCATTCATGTTTACATACCGGGCTGTCACAAGCAAGAGCCTCTCGTCCATGGGTCATGATTTTGGGAAAGAGGCATTCATGCTGAGTTTTTCCAGATGTATATATATATTTTTTTTAACTTTGAGGGCCACAAGTCCAACGGTCAAGTCTTGGACAGAAGGTAGACATCTCTATGTTCAGTATCTCCAAAACTTGGCAACTCGCACCCAAACTATCTAGACCAGACCTGGGAAAAATGTGGCCCGGGGGCCGGATGCAGCCCACTGAGAGGTTTCATGTGGCCCACAAGGCCAAAGCAAAGACAGTCAATAGCGTTTTGCTTACCATTAAACCGTTATCAGACCTTTATTTTGAAAGGAACCAGTGCGGTGTTTATTGGTAATATTAATGAACTGCATCTTTTATATTAAACTGTAACTTTGTTCACGCAGTGCTGTACATCCATGTTGTTTATATTCTTCTCCTTGGTGTTACTATCTTTGCAACCTGTATGCGGCATGCATGGTACATTGTAAAACATAAATAAAGTGCTGGCAATTACGAACAAAGTATTAGCTCACAGTTCGTCAGAGGGTGACCAACAGCAGAAATGCGTGAACTGTTCCTTTAACATCTCCAGCAGGTTCAGATATCTAGAGGAGCTGATGCAGGGAGGGAGCTAAGTGTATATATGCTGCACATGATTTGCTCTAAAGCTCACAGGCCTTCAGGGTAGACCACCGCTGCTCCGCAACCCCAGAGAGACAACATCCCACTCAGACATGTTCATCTAAACGTCTCTAACTCGTCCTCTGGTTCTTCCTCTCAGGCTGATGAGACAGGCGGCCATTATGACAACCACAAAGACACACAGACACACAGAGATCCCCCTTAACCCCGCCCTGCTTTGTGGTCCACACGCCAGTGCATAACAGCCTAATCTCACTGCTACACCGGAGGCCAGCGAGAAATGTGTTACTCTGACCGCCGGCGTGTGTGTATGTGTGCGTGTGTCAGGGGAGAATGACTGTGGACAGCTGGCTGGGCCTCTATCTGATACACTAAGAACATTATCACTGGGCGGCGGGCAGTGTGAGAGATACATACGTCCCAGTCACAGCATGGAGAGACCTGAGCACAGCGGAATAGTGAAGCCAGTTATACTATACCTGAGAATGGAGGGGACAGGCTGTACACCGGGGACAACACACACAAACACAGCAACAAGGAGGATCAAATAAAGTGGAGCATGCACAGGAGCAACATTTGTGCAGAGATCTCTCGCACACACACACACATGCAGCACAGAATTCAGCTTAAAACAAACATGCATGAAAAGAAGGATACAGACATACTCATATGCACATGCAGTTGTAAAAAAACAACAACAAAAGCTTGTCTTGTTTAAAAACCATAGCATGTTTATTGTATAGAACATTTGGCAGTCATTGGCTTTGACAGAAATAAAATCTCTCCAGGCCCCCCCACACTGCACCTCAGCAGAGCTTGGCAGCAAATAACAACCTTCAAAACTTCTCACCCCGCAGGAGACTTACCCTTTTATAGCACTCCAATGTGTTTTCTTTTTCAAATTATCTCCAAATTACATAAAACCAGAGGATAAGAGGAGAGGAGTGTCTTTCAGAGCAGGGTAAACTCCACCACAAGCACCTCACACACAGCTTAAAAGCATCTTTGTTTACAGATGTTTAACAATCAATACTGCTTCAACTACATATTCTGTTTTCTTCACTACAACACTGTTGTAATTTAACACACTTGGCCTGGTCAGGCCCTTTCTGGGAAACATTAATGCTCACACAGCCTTGAGAAATTGATTTCTGTGTGTGTGGGGTGCCAAAGTGATACAAGACACTGTAAAAGCTCCATGGTCATAAATTCAACAAATCATCGTCACATGGCACAGGCTGTTGTAGAAAATTGCATATTGTTTATGGAAGACATAAGAAATACATGTTTGGTCTTTACTGTAACAGATACAGTAAAATACCACAAAAACACTATAAGGAGACTAACTAAATGTGCACCACCCACACAGGAGGAAACACTATTAGCAGTCGGAGTTAGAGTAAAGGTCAAAGTTCATACTTTAGGTGTATGACCCCACAAGTAGCACCACATTCCCCTGGCAGCCCACCACCCTGACAGGGACAGATATACAGTAACAGGGCTGATATGAAGTGAAATTTACAGCAAGTGCCTTGAGGAAATTTAAGGCTAAAAAGCCAAATTTTCATGATTGAACATCACAAACATGAGCAAAAACATAAAGAAAAAAAAAATAGCAGAAACAATGCAACATCTTGTTTTTAAGCTGCCCTGTAGGTGTTTTTCCTCTTCATAAGGCAAACTACATATATGAGAAAAGAAAATGTGAACTCAAATGAGAGCAGGTCCGCCTTTGACTGACTTTACCATTTAATCATCACTGTAGTCGACTACTTCTCAACTAAAAGCTGTCTGCAATCATGACGGTAAAGATCATTTTGAGCTCCAGAAGATATGAATAATATTGATGAAAGACAGACAATGAAATGCATTTGTCTCTGCTGTGCTGCCCCCTGCCTGCCACTAACTAAAAACAAGAAATGGTCACAACTCATATATACAAACATACAGAATGTAGTATAAACAGAATGAGCCTAAAAATCCTTATAAAAACAATTTCATACAAAATAAAGCCACAAAAATAGATCTTCGTACAAAATACATTTTAAAAAGAGAGTGAAACCTCAAAGTAGCTGTGCAGTAAGAAAACAACAAATACGATTCTGTCTTCAACTAAAAAGGATTAACATCTAAACCCTCTAACTGGCATAGACACAGACACACAGCTACATGAGTAAGTTGTACGCTTATACGTCGCCCATTTCAGAGTACGAGTAGATTAACAAAAGCTTGCTCCTTTTTCATTTCCAAGCTTTGCGTGCGTCTATGCGTGTGTGTGTGTGTGTGCATATCTGTGGGTTTGAGGAGGCAGTATTTACACAGAAAAAAATGAATGAATAAATCCTCTGGATGTGAAGTTGTAACAAGGGAATGTGTGTGTGTGTGGCAGTAATTGTAGTGGAATGAGCAGTTGTATGCCCTTATTGAGAGGCGCTGAATGCGAGGAATGGTCCATGTGTGTTAATCTGTTTGTGCATATTTGCATATCAATACTGGGGCTGATACTTGGGGAAAAAGTAGAGGTCTTTGCACAATGAGCTGGTGAACTCCGACATCTCTTTGCAGCGATGGTGGGCGGTGCCGGGAGCGTAACCCTCCCGCTCCTTAATACGCCCATTGACCTAAAGACAAGGAAGATTATGGCAATGTCTTTAAGACATTAACTTAATTAACAAAAACACATTTTACACTGTGAATGGGGTATATTAACATATAGGACATTGTGTGTATACCTGCACCAGGATGTCTGCAAGGTGTGTGTCTCTGGCATGAAGGCGGAGTGCTGTGTTAAGTTCTTGGATGAACCAGGATCCTCTCTTGGTGTTGCGCATGGCTGCTGTGCCTTGAGAAGGAAGAGATCAAACAATAAAGGCTTAATACAACGAGATGAGATGCAGGGAGACAGCTTAAGTGGTGTCTGGCATTTATTTAACTGGAAACAGAAACTATAAGACATAAGATAATGTTCTTTAACTGTTGTGGAAAAGTAGTTCATGCACATTCAGACTGAAATGGGTGAAGGCAGAACTCAAAGGAAACTTGCAGCAGAACCAGAGACATTCTCTTTTTTTTTATTATTCCACACATTGTTCTTGCTTGTCAGAACCTGGTGGCTACATTACCCGTAATGCAACTTAATCCCGAACAGTTCAGCAGGAGATTCAGGTGTGTTATGCATGTAGCGGCTAATGTATCACCGAGCCTCAAGCAGCGGGCTACAGAGTTCTGGTAAACTCACTTCTTTCCAGCTCCACACTCGTCTTTTTTGTTGTTGTTGTTTGTTTTTCGTTTTAATCCTGCATTCATGTGATGTTGGAATAATTGGGAAATTGGTAGCCGAGTTGTTGTCATATATGAAGAAACATGGCATATGCGACTAAATGTTTGGTTGTTAAATATAACAATTTTTTGCTGACATGTAATTTGTCATGACATTAGGTTATAACCATTAGTTACTGTCCACAAAGAGTGACCTAGATTAGTTATAAAGGTTATTTATTAGCCTTAACTCTGATAACAAGTCAGTACTGATGCAGTGTCCGTGCTGTTTCTACATTATGACTTGAAAGCTAATAAAAGAATGACTCCCAAATACAGGATATAGGACCAACCAAGTTGCAAATGAATGCAGTATAAAACGTGTACTCTTCAGTCCCAACCCAGGCTGCCTAAAGTAACATCATTTGAGGTAATTTATCAGACTTCTGAAGCCATAAAAAGGTTAATAAAACGTTGTTCACATATTCCTCAAGACCTGTAAATAGTAAAAGTTCATTCTTGTGCAGGCTGCATGCATTACTTTTAGAGAACAAGGGTGCATTAAGCCACAATTAGGTAGAAGTGCAGGACAAAATCAGCTGAGGAAAAAGGCAGGTGGTCCACACGCCGATTTGTTTTTGCTGGTTGAAATGCTGCTACGTCTCCACAACCTCTCTTATTTCATGGATTGCTGCACAACTCTACTGCTGCATTAATTTTGCCACACGTTGCTTTTTCGTAATCTTTTCCGCTTCAGTTAAATAACACATTTCCTTAATAAGTCCACCCCAGAATAGCAAAAGGGAAAAACTTACAAATTCTCTGACCTTTGAGAGATGCGAAGCCACAGATCATGTCAGACCGCTGGGGCAGTTTAATCCTGGGCCTGCCCATGTCCCCTCGCTGTCTGGAGTCTGCATCCCCCTGTCCTTCTCTCCCAGCATCCCGCTGTTCACAGCTTGGTGAGCAGGTCCTCCCTGGCCCATCTATCTGCTCCACGCCACAGTCCATCTCCTCTGAAAGACAAAAAATTACATTAAACCTCAAAAATTAACCTCAAACATCCCGTATCTGGTGCAAATCTAGGGATAAAATACTTGAGCCTGGTTTCAGCCTCAACCTACTTTTTGCCTCACTATGAACAACGGAAAGACTACAATCTGAAAAACACTGAATGGGAGAACTGCCTGAAGTACAACTCTTCTTGGGTTCTATTTAAGGAGGTCTTGACTGCATCCATGGCAAAAACTTTTGATAAATCAAAAAGCGTAATAATAAATTCTGCAATAAATGCATTTAAAGAACCATAGTTAAACTGTATTCTTGAAATAATCTCTGAAAAGAAAGCAAACATTTGCAATTGAGCCATGTTTTAAAAAAAAGGGTATAGAAAAAAACAAAAGGTATGATAATTTCAGCTATTTCTCAAATTATTTGTGTAAACTTTCCCAATTTTGGAAACCAAATTGTTAAACTGCATAATTATTGATGGGATTTTAATGAATACTGGAACTAATTATTGGCTTTGACTGAAGCTATTTGCAGAGGCAGTGGCCAACCACATCTAATGGCCTTTCATCAGCACACCTGTGGTGATCTCTGTGGTGGCGTGAGGGGGTGTGTGACAGTAATTACGATTGCGCCTGAGGGGTCTTGAGGATTTGTCAGGGGCATCATCAGCCCAGATGTACCCAGACCATAACCTCCATCACAGACACAGACTAATTAGCTGGGAGGCTGGTTAAGTCACAGATTAATTACCTGTTTATCGGCTATTAATGTACTACTATTGTATTATTATTAGGTCCACAACAGAATATCGAAATGTGACAGTTTATGACACCATCCACTGGAGCTGTGTGGCTGATGAATAGCTGTGAAGCTGTCACCAGGGTTACCTGTCCCAGTGGCCGGGAAGGTGACAGCAGACAACATCTGGACATGTGGAGGGACAGGCTGGCATCTGTCTTTTCTCTCACAGTAAGAGATTTAATGCTGCATGGATCCCGACATTTTAACATAGGTACTCTTAACACTCACTGTAATCCATTACAATAATATATATTTATATATATATTATATATTTGCATATTTATACTTGTCTGTTATGATCTCTTAATGATCTGCTCCAGTGTCTCCTCATAATCACACATGCCTTGAACACTTCCACAGGGAGGCATCCAAGAGGCACCCTTGGCAGAGGCCTTGACCATTTCAACTGGATTCTTCACATGTGAGGGAGCACTGACTTTACTCTGAGATCCTCCTGGACATCTAAACTCCTCACTATGGGTGAGCTCGCCAAGAACAAACACACAGTAATACTTAGGTATTGATATTATTACACCCAAACCACTTCTCTTCACTGGTTGCCTGTAGGTTTTAGAATTGATTTTAAGATTTTATAGCTGACTTTTAAGCCTTGTAGGGCCTAAGACCCCATTATATTTCCAACTTGCTTTTCCCCTATGAGCCTTTACATAACTAGTGATACTCAGCTGGGACCTTCTGTCAGTTCCTGAGCCATGTCTCATCTGAAAAAGTGACAGGACTTTCACTATAAGGGCAACAAATGTATGGCACTCCCTTCTCAAGGATATCAGGCTTAGTGTCCTCCTTTTAGATCTCATCTTATTTTTCTTATAGTGAGCATAAGATGTACTACTGTTAGACGTACTGCTGCATACTACTGTTTTTATCTTACTGCACTATTCCACAAGTCTTTCACCACTTATTATATTGCTATATAAATGCACTGTGTAACCCTGCCCTCTTTAATCTTTTAATGTATGCTCTGTCTGTAAACCACTTTGTAGCAATGTTTTGAAAGGTACCATATAAATAGAATTACTATTGTAGTTTCCTAATTACTTTGTATGCCAATGATGAGAGAGGAGCATACAGAATAAGTTCGAGAGTCTTACCTCCTCTACAGGCCTGGATGAAAAACATCTTTGGCTTGTTCTGTAACAGGGGACAGTGTGCGTTGTCGAAGGCCTCAAACACCCAATCCAGCTGAAATTGACCAAGTGACACACATGTAACATGTGGAAAGGGTGAAAATGTCTGAAAAGGGGTTGCATCTCTACCTCTGAATGTCATTTATACAGTACATCAACACAGAAAACTATCAACTAAACACACCTGCAGGAGTTGTCCATCTCTGCCATATATAGCTCCCTCCACTCCATGGGAGAGTAGACACACCACACAGCTGTCCACTGTCCGGTGGTCTGGCCGTCTGCAAAAGTTCTCAATGCACGTCCTCATGTCCTACACAAAGAATGAGGAATCGGGAAGACTTGTGGTTAACACAACTTTTACAAGTTGCTTTTTCATACTTAACAGGTTGGTAAATCAACCTTGTGGTTACACACAACAGGATTATTCACTCTTCATTTTCATTTCTTCAGACTAAATGACAAAAAATGTACAATGTGTTTGCTTAATGATAACAATGCCACAATGAATAGCACTGACAATGGGAACTGAGCTAAACAAACCTGCCAAACAAATCTTACATGAAAACACTTTTTTTTTTTTAACAAGCACTGGCTAAGTGACTTTCTGAAAACGACTCAAGGTGAAAAGGTTGTTCCTCCTCCTTTTGCAACTTCCTTTTTCTATTTTTGTCAAGTAATTAAAATGGATGATTTGTGTTTCGAATAACATCCTTAAAATATGGAAAAGTTTGAAGAAGAGACTTTAAGTCTGAAGAAGAGCTGTAGCTCCAAACATCACTGGTGGATGTGCCAACAAATTGCATTTAAGGGAGCTACAATGTGCAGACTTTTTCCAATATTTTCATTGCTGTCTCCTATTCATCCAGCACCTGCTTCAACAGTATTTGGATGTGTGTGACTAACATGCATTGTTTCAAATAACATCCTGTAAATACATATTGAGCCTGCGTGTGTTACCTGAGCAGTGAGGTCTCTGTGGACTGTAACCAGGTAGTTGAGCTCTGTGAAAACCTTCCTGAGCACCTCGTCGTCTACCTCGCCTCCCTTCCTTGGGTCAAGGTCAGGTGCAGCATGAGGATCAAAGGTCACATTACTGATCACCAAAGCTAAACCACGAGGAGACGAAGTCATTCTGTAAGACTGGAGTGCCGGAAGTGAGACAGAAAAAAAAAGAAGCATAGTAAGGAAATGAAAAGGGTTAGGATGGATGACTTGCTACATTTACATGGACACTAATCTTCCACTATTTTTCAGAATATGACAATAATTTGAATTTGATACAGGTCATGTAAACAGCCTATTCCATTCTGATATTCTGAATTAGGCCTTATTCTGATTGTAGCACATCTGACCTTTTCAAGAAGGTGGTTGAATGAATGAAAGAGGGAGAATGTGTTTGAACAATCAAACAGTGGAAAACTTTGAAAAAATACTATTTTGCCATAAAGAAACTAAATTGCTGAAGCAGTTCTACTTTTTCATAATTTAAGTAAAAACAGCTTTATAATAAATTTATAATAAAATGTGTAATGTACAATCACTACATTTTATTTATCTTTGCATTTAGTTCTCTATATTGACTAATATCCAGATAGGTGATGTGACAGTGAAGAATTTCTAAAAAGCCCACAGGTGAAACATAACTCAGTAAATCACTGCAAACCTGTTGAGCTGACCTGCTAAAGAGAATTATTTTACCTGCTGGCAGTGAGAGAGGTAAAACTCGGGAGTGCACGGGAGCACAGGAGTGTTGATGGGACTATCTGCATCCAGACTGAACTCCATGGACTCTGTCACACACACAAACAGACACACACAATTACAACGTTAAACTCCGCTTGAATTGCTGATGCAAGGTTTTCACAGCATTGTGTGCTCCCGCCAGCAGTTTTATGACAACAAACTTTGTACTACAATGCTGTGAATGAGTCACTCATGGGGCGTGGTGCTTGTAGGTACAGAAAGTAACCAAATACTAGGGCAACCTCACTCCTACATGTCTCTCAGTGATAAGATTATATAATAAACAATTTGCTCAGACTGAGCTCTCAAGCTGCTGAGGGCCACCAAATGTTTTTCTGTTGAAGTATATTCAGTTATTACCTCTCTGTTTAAACTGGACAACAGATAAACACTTCTCCCAACACCACCCCTTGTCTCCATGGAAACAGAAAAATATTGACAACAAGAGAAACCTATTTTATCCTGAATGCAGGTCACACTGCAATTTCACTCACCGTGTGTCCTTGCTCTCTTGGCAGCAATTCCTTCTTGGGTAGGAAGTGGTAGAGAAGACTCCATAAACCTCTGAAATTTAAAGTCATGCACAAATTATTAATAACAGAACATCAGCTGCTTAACACATCTTAAATAAGACAGATAATGAAGGATTTTGTTCTTTGTTGTGGCAGCTGCAGCTGTTGTTTGTTGAGGGTAGATGACATCTAGAATCATAACTTGACTATTAAGGAATCTCCTGTCTGCTGTGTGACTACCTCTGCAGGCCATCTGGTTATCTAACATGAGATGGATGTGGTTTGTGATTCTCACATCTGTCTGCTTATCGCTTCCTCTTTTCTTTGTCTTCGGTCTCTCTAACTTCCTGTCCTTCCATCTGACTGATGGCTCTGAGCACAGGCTGCTATCTGAGGCTCGGCCCAGGCATGATGAGGTGCTGCTCACCTCCATCTTTTCTTCTCTGTCCACTGAGGATGTCTGAAGAAAACCATGTAACTAGAGCATACTGAACTGTGAGCATTTACATTTGAGCTTGCAATCATGAACCCTCCTTTAAAAGACATATACAATGATCCAAATTTCTCTAGACAATAGCTTTTGTTCTGCCTAAGTCTTGTGAAAATGCCAACAGTGACAATGACTGCAGTAATTCTGGTTGAGGGATTACAAACACTTTGCTTACCTCTCTCTTTTTCTCTGTTGTCTGCCTGACTAGTCGCCCTACCTCTCCCTCTGGCACTTCCTGAGGCTGAATATTCTGTGAGCAGAAAACAGTCCCAGAACTGCACTAAGTCTGGTAACAATCTGCTGAGTATACTGTAACTTTGTGATGTCTGTGTGTGTGAGAGAGGTTATGTTTGATGAACTGCACACTCACCTCTACATGTGTCTCTTTACCATCTTTTTCTGGTGATTGCATGAGCAGGTCACAAAGGTGCTGCTGCTCAGTTTCTCGCAGAGCTGTGCAGAAGCTGCTAAAGGCTCTAGGACCTCGCTTTGGTAAGAGTAGTAGTAAGCGCCAGCTTCGTTTCTGAGATGTTGGTTCAGCCTAAAAGATCAGAAAATAGATCAGATCAGAAAACTAAGGATCAGTGACAACAATTCAATCTATTACTACATTTTATTTACTATTTTCACACCCCTAATACTATGACACCTGGTTTTCCAACCATCGCCAAATGTTGACTCTTTACACTGAAGTATCACCAACAATAAACAATAAAATAGTGTGCATTCAATCAGACAATGGTTGTTTAAAGAGGGTATCTCAGGTGGTAATCAAAATGTCAGCCAGAGAGAAACATGAATTTACAAGGAATGTAAGGAATTGTTTAAAAACTAAATGCTTGTTGTTGGCAATCTTTTATTTTAGCCTTTTTTTTTTTACTTTACCAGTGTGACCTTGTGTGAAACCTTTTCATCTGGCTCATCCAAGTGTCTGTATTTATATATATATATATATATATATATATATATATATATATATATATATGTGTGTGTGTGTGTGTGTGTATATGTATGTATGTATGTATGTATGTATGTATAGCAGGTGCTACCTCAGAATGTTGATCTAGTCTATTTTACTTGTTTTATCCTTTGCATCCCTTTATTCTTGTTTTTTATCGTTTTTGTATCTTGTTATTTGTGTTTTTATCCTTTAATCTTGATTTTCATTGCTGCTGGTCGCTGAAAGTTACAGAACATAATTTAATTCTCTGAAGGATATAACCCAGTGGTTCCCAAATTATTTGGCAAATGACCCCTTAAAATTAAGCAACTTTATTTTCTATTTTCTATTTATGACCCCTCATCAAAGGTTGAGTCCTTAGTGAGGAAATGAAGCTGTTCAGTTTGTTCACTTTAAAATATGTTTACAGGCCTAAAGCAGGTGAAGTATCTGGTATTCATAAAATAATAATACAACTGTAATAAAAAATAATAATAATACAAGTTCTCAGCTGTGATCTTTTGATCCCCATATATTTACCGTGAGCCCTATTAGGGGATTCAACTGGGGGAAAAAATTTAACTCATGAGCCTAAACCTGACCGTAACCTATACAAAAGTTGGCAGCCAAGCAACAACCTATTGACATCAATGTAAGCAGATGCATCTAACATTCAAGGCGTAGGCAGCTGACATAAGATGCAGGTAAACATCTACAAACAGTCATTTGAAATATAATTTTGACAGTCAGCCGAACGTATTGTTGACAGTCATTATGAATGAAACGACATCCATATATCAGTGTTCACATACCATGATGCTTTCTGCCATGCTCTCTGTTAGGATTTCGTCCGCCTGTAAGGACTGAATGAGCAGCTCATCCACCACCAGCTGTTTGCACAGGATAGCAGAGCGTCTCCGAAGAGCCCGACTGTCCCGCTCCAGCATGCCACACTCCAACATGTTGCTCCAACGGACTGGGGACAGGACAGGTAACAAGACACATTAACCTCCATAACAGTAACACGGAGGTTATAACACAAGTGACAATGTCAACAACAGTCTGACAACAATGCAGAGTGGTCTTTAATTTCCTACTTCAGGGAGCAACGAGACAGTATCGTTGTACATTTCACTGTTGCTGGGCTTTCTCAATGAGACAGGTCGATGAATAATTAACCGTAAATGTTTAACACTACATCCGTCAATGTACATCACTTACGTTGATGTTAACTGTGTACTTTTAAAGCAATCAAAAACAAACCCACCGTCAATGCTAGGTGAAAATGCAGGTGTAAGGCTCTACAAAAATCAGCTGACTAATGTTTGCAAAGACAGTAACTCAATGTATAGTTTCGCATTATCATAATAGTAAAACGTCAAGATGCAAGAGACTGTAGTTAAATGTCATTTACAGTTAAACGTGGATGGCTAACTACCGATGCTAACTATTTAGCTAGCTAGACTAGCTCACGTCGGACTGCTCAGTTTTTCGTGCATTAAAAGTGAGCGAAGTATAATTCCTTCCAAACCCACTTCTTACCGTTAACTCTGTTTCTGCAACAGAACACCAAACCGTCCAGAAAAACTACAGAAAAACGTCGACGTGTTTCACACTATTTCACGCAAAATTAACAACATCCCGTACTCTCTCCACAAACCAACTTCCGCGGGGTCCCCACCGCTGCTATTAGAGAGGGTGGGGCTACACCAGCCGTTGTTTTGGATTCTGACCAATGAGAGCAGCAGACTGTTGACTGGCGTTTCGAGTCTCCAATCACCTGTTGTCTGACACACTGGCGCCACCCAATGTTAAACTACAGTAAAGAGTGGATTCAAGGGCATTTTGAATTTGAATCCGTTTTCTGTAAATAAGTAGCCAATTGATAAGGAGTACTTTGAAGACAGGCACAAACATTTAGCTAATAGAGAAGCATTTAACTCGAAAAGGATGGACTGTTATTGGCTGCAAAGAAGGAAATGGAATGAACAAACTGATCATTAAGAATAACTGTATAGAAATAGCCAGTCTTCTCATGGATAGTCTCATTAAACTTATGTAGGTCATACAGAGGTATCAGTAGTAAACTGAGACTGTTTCATAACCAGTTTAAAACTCCTTGTAGTACCTTTTAGTAAAAGCAATAATAGTATTTGTCCATATTTGCTTTTATCAGTATTTAATGGTTGAAACAAATTAAATGTCATGTTTATTTGTGAGATGTTTGCATTGACAGTGGTGTAACATTTTATCAAAATGGCTTATAATAGCTTATGCCATAGCAACAGCTGCACAACTTCCTAATTCTGAGATATATCCACTGCCTCAAATATATTATTCACCATGAACATGTGTCATTGTGTTTGCCTCTGACTCTGGGCTGCAGCCATCTACAACACGTACTGTTGACCAGCTTACAGACCTCTGGAGCTCTTTTAAACATAAGTACCACAAGACGAAATCGCTGATGGAAAGTAACTAAGTACATGTTCTCTAGTACTGTACAAGTTTAACTTGGCTATTTCCACCTAATACTACTTTTTACCACACCTTTAGATTTCAGAGGAAAATATTTTACTTTTTACTCGACTACATTTACCTGACAATGATAGCTGGTTTTCAGATTTTGGAACGAACTAAGGTATCTAACTGTACATAAAGTAGTGAAATAAGCTCCACCTTGACAAACTACAACAGCAAATTATTTATGCATGAATGCATCTGTAATAAAGGTCTAATAATGTAATATACAATATTAATAACATTAATGAGGGGACGTTTTCTGCAGAACCAGTAGTTTTGATGCTTTAACTTAGAAGGGGTGGTTGGTTAGGAAACAGTCTCCGTTTATTACTGATGCCTTCATACGAACTACATAAGTTACCAACACCATGAGAAGATTGTTTTTTCCTACATAGTTATTCTGCCTGACAGATGACAGATTCTGACAGATTCTCCTTGAAATCTGATGAAATGAGTCTGTGTTTACATTTTCCCAGCCAAAGTTACAGTGAGTATAGCCAGTTAAAAAGAAGCAGGAGGAGATCCTTCTCTAGATAACTTTATGTTTGACATTATATGTTACACCAAAATCAACTAAATATGAAAGTTTCTTGTCATAGTTTTAAATGAATGAATGTGAAAACTTTCTAGTCACCTAATTGAGAACCACTGCTTTAAGTACATTGTGCTAACAAGTATGTGCTTTTACTTAAGTGGGGTTGTGAATGAAGTACTATTCCTTTCTTTCTAGTGGATTATTTTTACATTGTGGTATTAGTAGTTCTTCTTTCACTGCTGGTCAAAAAAAAACATAATAAACAGCAAGTAGGGTTGAAAGTGAAACATTTCTTTTACCTTTCATTTAAGTACAAATTTTCACATTTATCAGTTTGATAAATATGGACTCATGCTTCTTTTACCAACCATACATTTTTTTTTTTAATTTACATAGACAAATCATACTTAAAAGTAGCAACAAAAAGGTGATGTAAGGCAAGGCATATAACAATAATAAAGGAAAGATTATAAAAAAAAAATAACAATAACAATATGTACTTAATAATCTGATTGCTTTTAAATGAACAGTTAATGCAACCTAAATTTAAGGTAGGTCATTGTAAAAGTTTTCATTCATTCATTCATTCATTTTCTGTAACCGCTTATTCCTGAAGGGTCATAGGGGGTGGAGTCTATCACAGCTGACACTGGGTGAGAGGCGGAGTTCACCCTTGACAAGTCGCCAGTTCATCACAGGACTGACACATAGAGACAGACAGCCACTCACACTCACATTCACACCTACGGGCAATTTAGAGTCACCAATTAACCTAGCATGCATGTCTTCGGACTGTGGGAGGAAGCCGGAGAACCCGGAGAGAACCCACGCAGACACGAGGAGAACATGCAAACACCGCACAGAAAGGCCCCGCCCCAGCTGGGGGTGTAATGTCACTTTGTTCAATATGAACATGGCTTAACATTAGCCTGACTTAATGATAATGTTCTGTTCGGTGAGTTTACAAAAACTTAAACAACACAATTGATTCAGGTGGACCTAATACATGATTTGATCACAAAATATAATTTTGTCTTGCATTAGACTTAAAAGTCTTTCCCAGTCACCAAGAGAGAATGGCAGCTCAACTGCAGGGGGATAAATTTGGAAAAGATGTTTATGTCATGACATCTGATGTACAATACTAAGAGAAACCTAACTGATGTGTCTTTACTGAAAAAAGAATACCAGGTTGAGGGAACAGTTTATCATTTAAAGTTGTAATAATCCACAAAAATAGAGTGCCATCACTAAAGCAGAAAGCTAAAAGAGACTTTAAAATACTATGTTGCTTTAACCACTACTGAAATACAGTTTTTACAGTGCAATCTAGGAAAGAGAGGAATCTTCATCAGTCCACGCTGCCAAGGTTCACAGAAACATTGATTGATTAAGATCCAGAGTGAACAGAAATTTAATTGGTATCATGTGAGACACCATTTAAACGTGCGCACCTCCTCTCCTCTCTCTGTTCGTCTCTTTCTTTCAATCTCTCTCTTTCTTACTTCCTCTTGTCCTCTGTCTCTCTCCCTATCCTGAGGCCTACCTCACCCTCCCCTGCTGTCTCCCTCCTCACCCTCACTGTGTGCGCTGTCAATAATTGATGATCCTCACCGACTCAAAGGGTAACAGGTCCCGGAGAAAATGTCTCACCCGTTTCTTTATTTATTTACAAGCCTATCTTTAAGTTCAGTCAGTCGGAGAACCCACCACCACCACCACAAGCGTTTATTGAAACGCGGGGATCGATGGGCATGAAGCAGCCCTGACCGTGTCCGTTTTTTTTGCAGTTTACTGCAGCTGTTGCACCTGTGACCATGAGCGGGTTAATGCTGCCTGTCTGGCTGACAGCAGGACAGAGGGAGGAAAGGGAAGCTTTAAATGAGTGAGAGGCAGGGGGCAGAGAGGAGGAGGAGGAGGAGGAGGAGGAGGAGGAGGAGTGACAGAATGATAGAGTGAATTAATTCAACCTTAGCCAGCCCTGATTGACTCGGTAGCAAACTGGCATGTACAAACATCCACAGTGACACCAAAGGCATGGAGAGAGAAAAGAGGAATGACATGTCCTTCTCCAGAAAGAGAAGTTTCACTTTCGGGGCATATGGAGGGTGAGTAATGACACTGTTTGTCTGATGTTAGGATTGACATTTTCCACCACAAGTCAACAGACAGGCTGAATAAATGACTTTATTTTTGGATACAACTTCTCCTGTCTATGTATTCCTCTCTTAGTGTTTCTCACTTCCTTGTTTACAGTGTGGACAGATTCACATGTGAAGATGAGATGAGGTGAGGTTTTATTTTATTGTAGCAGTTTCGACCTAACGCTCAAGCTCTGTTGTATAAAGTAACTGAATACCTGACAGAGACGTGCTGAAGCCTTCTTGTGTAAATGAACCTGTTGCTACAGACCTGAACCTGCAGAGGACAACATACTGGACATCCTGGACTCTCCTCCTCCCAGGGAGAGCAAGCCTGTCCTCCCTGCCAGCAGCAACCAGAGGGTGATCATTATCATCTTATTTTACTTAATTTTACCTAATATATTTCCATTTCTGAGAAGTCAGGGTTGCCTTCACAGCTGAAGTGTTTTGTCATGTTCCTCTTTCTCCCCATCTGTGTCCTTCCCTTCCTCTCTCTCTCTCGTCTGTGTTTCTGCCATCTGCCGTCTGCTGCCTGTTGCTTGTATCAGGACACGGAGCTGTTTGAAATCATTGAAAAGCTGCAGGTGAGTTAATGTAAAATTGATCTTGTGGAGTGTCTAGCACAAGTTTCTTATCATCAATACTCCTCTTGTCCATCAGGGCAGCAGGATCGATGAGCAGCGCTGTGAATTCCCTCCTCCTCTGAAGGTTAGTCTTCCGTCTCACCATCTATATACGGGTTTGTGTGTGTGTTGACACTGACCTTTCTATGAACACCACAACATTTGTTTCCCCAAACATCATGCCCTCATCATCCGCAAACTAAAAAAAAATGTTTTAAGATGACAAAATAGTGTCCAGTTGACTGAATTTGATAAGACAAGTTGAGATCATTTTGTAACAAATAAATGTTTACAGTCAAATAAACTTGATATTAATTCAAGTGTAGTTGAGAAAACATTAAGATTTAGGTTGAACTAACAACTAACACATTTCCTTTTAGAGTTTCTCAGTTCAAAAGTCAATTCTTTATTTCTCACAGAACCTCCAGCTTTTCCCAGCGTTGGTATGAAGAAAAATACCTGTTAATATGTTTTAAGTGTAAGCAGGTTGTGATTGAATTCAGTACTAACTTTCATCACGGTCTGCAGTGTTTTCATTATTGTGAAAACTCAGGTTTAGGCAGTAAAGGATTAAATATAATGGGATTATGAAATTATGATTCAAAAAAATTACAGTTGCAGAAAAATAGATGGAATCAGATTACAGTTACATTTAGTAAAAATGGGATTATTAGCAGTATGATGATATACTGGCATGCACAGTGTGCACACGTTACGACGCTTCAGTCTCACAACAGCACTTTGATCTCCATGAAACCAGCTAATCTGACAGTTAGTTCACTATCCTCTATTGAAAAAATGCATTGTGTGGGAACTATTTTGTCTTAAAATTAGAAAAGAGGAACAACGTGACAGTATAGTGACAGTTCTGCCTTCAGCTGTGAAAATACTGTTGTCATCCAAAAACTTAACTTCTTTAAAAAACATCAGCAATACATGAAATCAAGAAACCATGACTGATCATAAGCCCTATTTGCACAGGACTAGTATTACCTGGGGACTTCTAGTAATTTGTAATGATTTTTAAACAGATGTGAATCTGTGATGTCTGTAATTTAAGTATAACTGCTACAAATTACCTACCGTATTTCGCCAAACAAAGAGGTCCTATGATGATATTAGTCCTGTGCAAATCAGCATTTTAGTGAGTAGGGTTCTAATTTTTTGTTTGCTTGTTTTTGTGGTCTGAAAACTGAACAAGTATGAAAATGAGATCTGCTACATTGATGTGTAAAGTGATAACAGAGAAGGTTAGCTACAAGTGTGCATTTATACTTGTAACACATGCAGGTTGTCCAACCAAACTTAATCAGATACATTATAATCAAAGGTCTTCCTCCATGAAGATCATGAACCCTTGAATATAACACCACTCACAGAGAACGGGTGAAAAATAAAAGTTTTACCGCAACTTCCCCGTTTACATATATTTGTTTACAGGTGAGTCTTCACCCGATGAAAATAGCGAAGTTGTCGACATGCAATCCAAAGACCATTATGATGTCTATGTGAATATGACAGTAGGCTTCCTCTTCAGCTGTCTGAGTGCAGGCGATGAATGAGAGGTGATACTCAACACTGACTGGTCAAACGTATCAAGAGAGGGAGAGCGACGTGGACAGAGAGAGCAAAGAAACTTAGAAACTTAATTTAACAAGTTGATTGAACTCTGCACAGTACATTAATTCAACAAATCCATAAATTCATGTATATTTTTTTGAAGTGCAGGTGCTCCTTTGTGTCTATTTTAGTCTCAGCTTTTAACGATAGGTGGAGACCTGCCGCTCATCCTGCCTTCAAAGTCGGGGGGCTACTGGATAGACCCCCCACTGGAGAGGCTCGTAGATGTGAGTCCCACCTCCTCCCACCATGGCCTCGATCCAGAGAGCTACGACATCATGGAGAGAGACGGAGAGGCCAAAATCTACCACGAGTTCTTCCGCTCACGAGTAAGTCGACTTTATGTTAAGTCTGAAGGAATATTTTATCTCTCTTGGACTTTTTATGCTTTATATGTTTTTTTTTTTTCTCTTTAGTACCATCACTCATTCACAGCAGTGGATCCATCTCTGGGGCCTCTGGTTCTCTCTGTCTGTTTGGAAGATGAGGAGAACAAGCTGAGGGTGATACTAAGGTTGTAAACTTTTAGCCATTATAAGCAGTTTGTCTATATTCTCATTCTCTTGAGCGTCCTGCAATAATTTAAAGTCCGACTCCACCCAGAAATGTGTCTTGTTAAGGGATGTTGGAGTTTTACTGTGCAGAATGAAGTGTGTGCACAGTTTGACACTAAAAGACTGTTTTCTCAATTATTTGCTGAAGGAGGAAAGTTTCTGTACTTACCCCAAATCTCAAATAAAGCTGATTTATTTTTGCAAGAAAATTTTGTAGCATCCAACGTTTAATGTAATTAAAACATGTTCTGAGAGTATACGACAAACTTTTTGTATATTTGATTGAACTTTTTTGTGATAAAACATACCAAACAAGAATGATTATTCAAAGCAGACTATTAACGTGTATTAACACATACCTGGAGTTCTTTTCGTTTTCATTTCATGTTCATATGTTGTAACTGTAATCACTGAGCAATGTGTGACATTATAGAGAAATTGTTTTCTTGTGTCACAGGATGAAGGAGTGCTCCCTGCATGGATCTTTCTCTGTCTCTCTTTTCCCCAACATCCCGTCTGCTGTCGAATTAGCAAAGGTATAAAACTATTTATTGTGGTGGAGGAAGTATTCAGTAATGCTTTATAGTACATTATGTACCAATAAAAGACTTGACTGCTACTTAGATGTAGGTTCAGAGGAAGAAAACAAGCCTGTGGGGAACAAGAGAGTAACAGCTGGGTATTTTAGAGGAAAGGACAAATAAATTATTTTGTAAATACTGGAAAACTAGGTAAAGTACTGGAAAATGAGACTGAAGTTTGTGAATAATGGTGTTATAAACACTGATTTTCTGCAGAGCCTATGAAGTAATACATAACTGTCATGAGCAAAAGCATTTCTTTTTGTCGTACTGCAGTCCATCCAAATAACATGAGCTGGTTCGGCTAAATTTAATATCCAGTGAACTAATCCTTATCCTGTTACGTTGTACTCCATGAATGACTGACAAGTCATATTCCATAACAACAGCATTTTCAGAATGTAACTGTTACATCCCTCCCACTGTCTTGAAGGCTGCTCTGATCGACCTTATCAGGAGACTGGCTGACATGGAAGGGTCGTCAGCTGATCGAGCTCACCTGGTCCTCTGAGCTTTGTTCACTCTTTCTCTCCCGTCCTCCGGCTGGCATCCACCTCGTCTTGTTTATTAGTGTGTCTTATGATTTGTGATAGCTTTAGGTTAATAAATTATTCTTATTTTTACATTAAACCCTTGTCAGGACTCCCCTTCTTGTCACATTCTTTGAGCTGGTTTGTGACAGTAATGCAAATATGTTATATGTTCTCCAATAACATATAGGCTGAGTTTTGAGCCCCTCTTGTTACCGTACTGTGCCCCCACAGTTTTGGTAGCATATCGTAACCGTGAACCACATTATACTGTAATAACTCTTTAGGTTCTGCAGAATGTAAGTGTTGTTAACCATTTCCCTCCAACTTCAGTTTTGCTTCCCAGCACTGTATTCCATTATATGCTATGATTTATTTCTCTTTTTTCTCAAAAATACACAACTGATGCTCCCTTTTTTCCTTGTACCTAAACTGAACACCTAATATAGAGTGTTACCAAGTATTCATGTACAATACATAAGTAAAAGTAGCAGTGCCAAACTGTAAAGATACTCTGTAACAACTAAGTACAGAAGTATGATCAGGAAATTATGTTATAGTGTTATTTTTACCATGTATGGAGTATTTTTATTGTTGTCGCTGATTGAAGTGGAGCTAATTTAACTTACTTAACCTCCACTAGTTTGGGTAGTTAATTATATTTTATAAAATAATCATATAATTTGAATGAGAACAAAATCTGTAATGTAACTCACAACTACTGCTGTGAAATAAATAAATCTAGTGGATTCCTCTGAAACACAGTGATCAGTGCCATAAATAGAAATATTCAAGTAAAGTAGCTCAAAATGGTTTATAAATTCACTCATTTTCTCTCTAGATGCTCTGTGACAGAGTGACTGTCTCAAAGTTTGACGTGGTCAGCTACCTCAAGGTAATGCTCTAAAATATTTATATTGTAATATCTAAATGTAATGACTAGGCCTGCTTATTTCAGACAAATCCTCTCAAATCTCCCTCTCTCTCTCTCTTTCTCTCTCTCTAATCCTGCAGGCTCCAGAACTTATAACTGCATTTGATGAACACAGAGTGTCTCCGAACTTCAAGTTTGGCGTTCTGTGCCAAAAGGACGGGCAGGTAAGAAGTTCTGCAGAAAATGTCCTGAATTGATAAAAAATGACTGAAACATGGCACTATATCATAATCAGCTCCCTCTCAGACAACATCTGTCTCTGCCTAGTACACTGAGGAAGACATACTGAGTAACAATGAGGAAAGTGAAGAGTTTAAAGAGTTCCTTTCTATTTTGGGAGAGACGATTCAGCTGCAAGGCTTCACTGGGTAAAGTGCACTATGCTGATGTTGTTCAGCTTGAAGAATTACACATGCAACACGTGAAATCATATGATTTCATCTCTTTACTTCTTTTTCTAAGGTTCAGAGGGGGACTGGACGTGTGCCATGGTCAGACAGGAAGTGAAGCTGTCTTCACTTCCTTTCAAGGCCGAGAAATCATTTTCCATGTCGCAACTAAACTGCCTTTCACAGACGGTGACCCGCAGCAGGTCAGTTACTGTATCACCCTGAGTCTGCCCTATTCTGATGAGTCACAGGATGCAGTTTCTGATGATTTTTTATGATTAGTTGGAAAAAGTTTCTTGAACTGACGCTGACACACCTTTTTTTTCCTCCTCCTTCTTCTTATGTCTCTGCGCAGTTACAAAGAAAAAGACACATTGGTAATGACATTGTAGCTTTGGTCTACCAGGAGGGTGAAACCCCGTTTCTGTCTGATGTGATCAAGTCTCACTTCCTGCACTGTTTCCTGGTGGTCCGGAGGATTCAGGGGGAGGAGGAGACAGATGAACCTGCGTACCAGGTGAGTGAAATCCATCTGCTCTACCAATTTAAGTGACATCTTGTTAACTGATTTATATTAAAAGGCACACAGTATTTTCTAGAGCCCCAATTAACACTGGATTTTCAAGGCTAAAGGGCCGTCTGCACCAAGAACTATAACTAAAAAGATTAAACTGATCTCTGGTGAATAAATATGCAGTGTTTCTCTGCTCTGTCTAAACGATCTGGGCTTTTCTGTCCTGCAAATGAGGCAAGTCAAAAAAGAATACTGGTGATTAATTTTCTAAGTCTAAACTAAATTGTTTTCCCTCCTGTTTTTCTTACGAACTCATAAGGTATGACTTAAGAACAGATTAAAGAAAAGTTTTTGCAAGGATAATCTTTATAAGTTCCGTATCTGTGAAACAGGTGGAAAAAGTTTTCACCATGCTAATTATTCTAAGTTACATTATTTTCCAACTATGAAAACAAGTGAAAAAACATTTTGGCAGGTGAAAAAAATGTTCTTGTCATGATCATTTTTGAGTTTTTGTTGTTGTAATACTTGTTTCGGCCACAAGAGGCTGAAGAGCACATTACCCTGCGTTCTACTAAAAGCATTTTATTTTCCAGGTGAGTTTTAATTTCTTCAATGCATTATAAACACAGGGTACATATACTGTATGCTCGCAAGTTATGTGAACTTATTGCCATGTCTTTTCCCTAGAAATGTAATGTATTTCATTACATCACACAAATTAAAATTATCTTGGCAAAACCAAAGAAAAAAGTCAGAAAAACTATTTACCTCAGATGTAGAAATGGATCACCAGAATTCATTTACCTCTTAGAACTTAACAACGAAATATAACTAATAACTGATAAACTAAGTCAGATGTATCTGACTGTGATCAGGTAATACTGGCCAATTATTTCAGCTGGGTCAGTTTATCAGTCAGGCTCTGATACTTTCTCCTCCTCCAAGGTGTCTGTCACAGCCAGAGAAGATGTTCCTCCCTTCGGTCCAGTCCTCCCTGATCCTCCCATCTTCACAGAGGTGAGAAACAATACCAAGGTCAGTGAGAGTGGTCATCACCTGACTGCAGGCTGAGACTCTGCCCCTTCAAAGTTCACCAGAGTCGGACTCAATGCAAAGAGAGGACACAAACTGACCAAAACCAATGAAGGCAACAAGTACAAGTCATTCAGAGACAGATTAGAGCGGGTCATGACTTTGCCATCCTGTGAAAAAATAATACAGGACCTTAATCATCTACATTTGTAACATCTGTCATCTGTTTCATACCAATATGGCTGCCATGTAAAGAGTCTATACCAGGACCCTGAAACTGTCTCACCTGGATGGACTGCAGCCATCATTAATGTTATTCGGTCTACCTGTGCTTTTCCTGCTTTGACAAGTGAATTATCACGAGTTGATAATTGGAAGATAAACTTCCCAAAACTTCACAGAAAGGTGGTGTTTCCTCTCCTCCAAGACTGATTTCAGTATTTAGAACAGTTGCAGGAGTTGCAATTTGTGAGGGGCCATGTTGTGTAATTCCTGCACTATTTTGACTCTGCATCTTCTTTACGTGAATCACTGTAGTATGATATTTTTAAGTCTTGGTTTCCTCTGTCCTGTGTTTCAGCGTTCTCTGCTGAGAGAATTCCTTCTGACCAAACTCATCAATGCAGAGATTTCCTGCTATAAGGCTCAACAGTTCAGCAGACTGGAGGTAGAGGAGAAAACTGTTTTTATTTATGCTCTTTACTATTGAATATCCAACCACATGTGATCTCCTGTGCCTTCTGTCTTTTCTCTGTTAAGCTCCGCACTCGTTCGTCGCTGCTGGAAAGCTTGCAAACTGAACTCTACACCCGTTCCCAGTGCATGATGGGCGATCCGTCGCTGTCTGCTCTCCCATCCGGTGAAGGTGTACGGGGGGCGTCTGAGGGGAGCGGAGGATTCATTGAAAACTTTAAGGTAAACGTTCGCCTCCCTCGCCTCTGACATTTCAGAAACTCTCACGCTTTGCTGTTTTCACTTTGCCATTTTTCTTCTAAATCGGTGATTAGAGAGCCATAAGAGTGCGAAGCCACTCGTTTGAGACTCTTGGGGTCCCCAAGAAGACTGGTGGCAGCGCATCACAGAAGCCTAAGGTAAAAAAAATAAATAAATAGGTGCGAACGTATCTGACTGAATAAATGCTTATTGAAAGGTTTGAGCTAATATTCTTGTCTAACTTCCCTTACAGACAGAGAAAGATGGAGACAGGTAAGATTTAGTGTACGGAAACAGGTGAAAATGTGATATGTGCATGATTTAAATTATCAGTAGAGTTAATCATTTTCTCTGCTTTTCAGTGACAAACCTCCAGGACCTCTGTCTGCTCCCTCTGACAGTTTGGGTCCAACTGAACTCAAAGATCAACCAAGTCCTCAAGAAGAGACATAAAAAGAAATATTAATTTGAATATCTTAAACATGAATGTACTTAGAGACATTGCTAGCCTATGGTTACTTCTTTATTATCCTGGTGGATGGATCATATGTAAATAGAGTGTATAAGTAAATAGTATTTCTGAGAATATAATTATTTTACTGTCATAGCAGTGATAATCTACATTAATGAAAAGCTTTACATTGTATTTCAGTGAAATGTTAAACATATTAAGCTGCCGGGAAAGATTAAAATGTTTGGACAGAGTTTACACTTGTGTGTTTATATTGGCAACAGTTTTACTTAAATCAGGGAGGTGAAGAGGGAAAATAGGGAGAATGGATTTAATTAGGATTAGCACAATATGCAGAAAATGAATAATGCTGATTGTTTTAAAGATGGAGTTACTAATAACAGTAATACATGATCATTAGAAAAACGGTAGATGTTGGAAATGTAAGAAACAAACATGTTATACAGAATGAAAAAATAAAAGAAAAGCGAAGGAAGAAAAAGATATGATGCCATGTGTAGATCTGAATCTGTTGGAGACATGAAAGGAGGAATTTGAGCCGTTTCCTGCATGGAGAGTAGCACAAAGTACAACATATAAAGTTTTATTGGACAATATTCATGCTCTCAGAAAATTATCATTCAGACAAGTCAGTTTATTTCAGGTGTTGCATACTTTGGATCCTGCACATGCACAGTATGTGTGAAGGGTAACAGCAGACATTTTGGCTCTTTTTATCAGGAAAAGCACAGGTGACTAATAATGTTAACAACGGCTCTGTTCTAATTTAGTGTCCGCGTAAGTCATATGGCAGTGAACCAACATGCACAATACCAGAACCCTGAATCTGAAGCAGCTAAATGGAATTCAGTTACTTTGTTATTTACACTTGTGCCTACAGTGACGTCATCATGTCTTTTGTGAAAAAAGGCCAATGAGGATGTGGATATACTGCCTTAAAATGCGTATGGCGAATATACAAATTCTACTAAATTAAAAAAGATCACATGTGTATAAACTACAAAAGCATGTTGGTATTGGAAGAATGCAGGGCTGAAAGCAGAAAATGAAGAAAGTGGCTGTCTTTACCCGTCTGAAGACAACAACAATAACCAATAGTAATAAGATGTAGTAAAATTATTTGCTTCAAAAAATAATTTAAAAATAAAACGACATCATCAGCTGCAACAACAACAACAAAAAAAATAACAATAGGAAGAAGAAATGTAAAAAAATAACAGTAAATACACTTATATTCAAAAGACACGTTTATTTTTTACTCCACACTCCAGTCCAGTAGATGGCGGTATTATACCTACAGGTTGTCGCCAAAGAATTCACAGAAGAAGAAGACGGAGGCGCAGCAGTGGTAGTAGTTGTAGTAGTAGAAGAAGAAAATAAACGTAATGGAGATACGACAATGGCAATGATTTACAGCGATTTGTAACTAGTTGTTCCAGAGGAGGGCAGTAATGTGGCGGTGTGGTTTGTTTAAACAGACATTTATTACTGAAGTTACCTCTGTTGTTTGCAGCTAAAGCTAACTGCAGCAAAGCGTCTAATTCATCAGATGGTAACATCGTTTTTTTGCTAATTCTGCTCTGATAACTGACATCTGTTAAAACTGGCAAACTGAGTATATTCTCCCGTTTAATGAAACACCGATTCGACTAAACTTAACACCGAGCAGCAGGTGAACTTTGACACACTGGGCAGCATTTGACTTTTCTGTTATTGCGAACAAAAGCTAAGATCCGCTGACCGCCGGGATGACATCTAAGAAAGTGATCGAGTTGTTCTACGATGTGGTGTCTCCGTACTCCTGGCTGGGTTTTGAGGTTTGTGTCCTTCTTCAACATTCCTTCCTATTCCTTCATAGTTTAAAGTTAAGGTTTTCACACGGGTCGTGTACTTGTGTTTGCAGGTCATGTGTCGCTACAGACAGGTGTGGAATATAGAGCTCAAACTGCGACCTGCTTTTCTGGGAGGCGTCATGCAAGGATCAGGTACGTAAACACCGGGGAAAAGTAACTAAGTACATTTACTGAAGTACTGTACTTAAGAGCAATTTCAGAGCACTTGTACTTTACTTGAATAAATCCATTTTCTGCTACTTGAGGCGCATGTACTTTTTACTCCTCTACATTTATTTACTAATTTGCAAGTTCCCTTGCAGATTCACATTAATAATCCAATATATATACTATGTTCTTCATAGCAGCGATCTGCTAATCAGAAATAACACATGCTAGAGTGCAATAATTGACCAATCAGAATCGAGTATTCACCAGAGCTGTGTAATAATATAATATAATATAATATAATATAATATAATATAATTTTCTGAAATGGGCTGTTGTGCATAATGAGTACTTTAAGTATGTTTTTATGCAAATGACTTTGTATTGGTTAATACTTTTGTACTTTTAGGTAAGAAAAAAAACTGAATGCAGTTTAGAGCATATTTGCACTGTGTATTACTACTTTTAGTTAAATTAAATATTTGAGAACATCTTCCACCACTGGTAATAAATATTTTTTACCTGTAAATTATTGCGTGTTGTTAATTCATGTCTGTGTGGAAAATGTTTGTACTGTTGTATTTCATATATTTATCTCTCATGACAGGCAATAAGCCCCCGGGTCTGGTTCCAAACAAATTCTTGTACATGACACAGGACTTGACACGCTTATCACGATATTTTGGTGTTCCCATGCAGTTTCCATCTGACCCCTTTGATGCCATGTTCAATAAAGGTACGTGCAAACAGGATCTGATGGGATCAAATCATGATGTGTATTGATTAACCTGGTTGGGGTCCCAAAGACTAAAATGAGCTGCAGGGACTCTGCTTGTCTGCTGTTTGGTGATTTAATTAAACACATATTTATTTAGGAAGATGCATCAAGTAAACACAATATCAGCTGGAGTAATGAAAGTAAAAAAGTAGGTTTTGACTGGAGCTGCAATGATTAATTGATTAGTCAATCAAAAGACAATTAATGTGCATCTGTTTTGATAATGAAATAACTTGACAGTCACTGTAATAAGAAAAAACTGAGTAAGGAAAGAAAGGTCTTCATTCAACAGATGAGAAAAAGGCATGAACATGACTCAAGGGTGCAAAACCTCCACTGTTTAACAGCTGTTTCATTTGGAACTGGTTCTGTTTGTCATCATCTAAAATGGATCAAATGTGAGAATATTTGTAAAGTGTTCATTTTCATTTCGGTTTTAAGAAAACTCCCTCTTTAAGTCTGACACTAGTGTCATTATAACATAGGATATTTACTCATGTAAATTGACCTGCTGTTCGACATTGCATTTCTGGAATTTAAGTCCCCTGAAGATACGATTTGGATAATTTTTTCCTCTTCGTCATGACTCAAGCTTGTTCCAAGTTTCCAGCAGCGAAAATGCACAAGTTTGATGTCAGTGTTGTACATTACAGAACCGTCACCAAACAACATGGCAGCATAAACAAAACAGGGTTCATACAGATGCTAAAAATCCTTAAAAACACTTGAATTTTAATGTAGTGCTTGGATTGCTTGGATTTTGGATAAAGTGCTTGAAACCACTTAAAGTTGTAATTGCATTATATTCATAATAAATTGCTACCTGACTGGAGAATTTGCAATTAAGATAAAGGAATAAAATTATTCTTTGCCTCAGTCAGGTTGTTTAGGACGTCAAGTCTTCTTACAGAGAGGTGACACGTTTTGAAACATGGAATTTTGCTGTTTTCCTTTAATTTGTCACCCTTCTGTAGAATGCTGTCATGAAACAGTTTTAATAGCACAATAAAATTTAATTTAATGTGGAAAAAATAGTGAAATAATTGTTTTGAGCCTATGTATGAATTTGTAATTTGCCACAGCTGTAAGAGGCAAAGATATTTATTTTTTCAGGTCTTCCTCTGTTTTCTTCTCCTAGGGTCCTTGTCTGCAATGCGATTTGTGACAGCAGTACAAGAGATGGAGAAGAGTGGAGACAAGCAGGTGGAGCAGGTGTCCCGGGAGCTGTGGAGACGAATCTGGAGAGACGACAAAGACATCACTGAACCAGTATCATTGTCTGAGGTACCAACTTATCCAGCCTGGTTGTGTCTGAGAAGATTAAGAAGCTCTGTTCAGTTTTGTCACTTTTTTTTTTTTTTTTTTTTTTGTAGGCAGGGTTGAAAGCAGGACTGTCTGACAGTGAAATTAAAGAAGCGCTGAAGCTGTCCACCTCAAAGGAGATCAAAGACAAGCTGAAAAGTGCAACACAGGAAGCACTTGATCATGGGGTCAGTTGTCCTTCAGTTCTTCTTATAGATTCAGGCGAGAGAGACAAGACATAAACAAAATCTCTCCTGCTGTCTCTTCTCAGGCGTTCGGCTTCCCCCTAATTGTGTGCCATGCAAATGAAAAACCAGAGGTGTTTTTTGGATCTGACAGATTCGAGCTCATGGCCCACTGCATCGGTGAGAAAACTATTTTACTGTGCATCATTCACAAACACATGTAATATAGGAGTGATAATAAACAGATCAAAATGAAACTTGAGATAGCGTTAAAGGGATAGTTTGGATTGTTTGAAGTGGGATTTTAGGTTCAGGCATGGAAGCCTTACAATATACTGCTGTGGACAGGGTCAGCAGCAAAAGGTGTTTTTTTTATTTAGAATCTGACAAACATTTGACAACATCATAAACTGTGTTGCAGCTTTTCTCTTTTGTTTCTGTAATTTTGTGCAAAGTTCAGCATCTCATTAACATTTCAAGCTGAAGCTGTCTTGAGATTCTTGCTCAGTCTCATTTTGTTCTCTGTTTCAGGAGAGAAGTGGCTGGGACCTCAGCCTAACAAATCAGCTTCCAAACTGTGAGAGAAAAAAAGAAAAACTGCCTTCAAACACTTGTAGTGTGCTCACGGAGTTTTGAATTAACATCTTATTTGAGTGATTTTTCCCCGGACTCTTCAAGAGTCATTTTCAGCTGTGCCTCTTGAAAGAAAACAATGTATTTCCAACAGATCTTAATGACAAACAGTAGTATAAGTAATGTAACATACAATTGTACTGTTAATTATATGCATTTTAAAAGGAAACACTGACAACTTCCAGATGATGAAGCTGGTTATCTTTGTTATTGAACTACAAAGGCATGAAAAGGATGTAATTGTTACATTGTGACATTGTATTTTTCACCATGCAAGTATGGTGTTTCTATGGACAGTGGGACAGTTGGTCCATCACTTTGGTTCAGACTATAATATAATCATAAAGTAGAAAATTTCGCATGAACTTTTGAGTGTGCTTGATGCTCGCTGCCGACTAACATCCCCACCATATTGCCAGGAGTATTAATAGCAGTAGATGTATCATTGAGGTTGCGCGTGTCTGTGTGTGTGCACATGCACATGCTGTCGCACGCATGTGTGTATGTATGCGAGTGTGTCTCTCTGTGTATGTGCATGCATTATCATGCGCATTTGTATGTATATGGGTGAGAGTGTATGTCAATAGAAGTCCCCTTACAGATACAAAGAGCAGCTTTTGTGTGTGTGTGAGTGAGAGAGAGAGAGAAGTTGCATGAGTAAGCAGGACAGAAGAACAATATGGCTGACATTAAAAATGTCAGTAGGCAGTCATGGATATTAGAGCTAGACATTCAATTAAGCCAATCATAGTCAGCCTTGTCAATTTCTGCCCAGCAACTGTAAGTGGACACGAATCCACTGTGTAGGCAAGATGGGGATTTCATGAATGAATGAATGAATTTAACATTAACCAGCTCAAACTTTGAATTTATTAACAGTTAAAAAAGACTGCAGTCTAAAATGTCCAAGTTGGACACAGAAAGACAGAGACACACAGGCAGTGTTTTTAAACTGTTAATAACTTCATACTTTTAGGTGCTTCGGGTGTAATTCTCTTTGAAATGAGGTTTTAACTGTCAAAAAACAGCTTTAGGTCAATCCACCAATCAGAAGACAGGACCAGCCTCAGGTTGGTGAAACTGGCCATTCGCCTGTATGTTACAGCACAGAGAAAATTGAATACTGAAGGACCAAAATAAAGAAAGAATTTAACCTGAAGCAGATCAAGGTTTGAATTTATGAGGAGCTGAAATAGACCGCAGACAAAAATGTCAAAATTGGACAGAGAAAGACAAAGACAGACAGAAACAGACAGTCATTTTAAACCATTAATAATTTCAAACCTTGAGCTGCTTCAGGTGTAATTGTCTCTATATGAGGTCTTAACTGCAAAGAACTCAGGCTGGTGAAATTGGCCAATTGTCAACAGACGCGCGTCGGATGAAAAAAAAAAAGGAAAAGTAAATCATATATATATGTATATATATATATATATATATATATATATATATATATATTAAAAAACAAACATTTTAAATCATTTAAAAATATTCAAAAGACAAGTTTATTTTTTTTACTAAATACACTATAACAATTATAATAATGATAAGAAGAAGAAATGTAATAAGAATAATCACAATTAAATAAAAAATAACAAATAAAACAACAATAATAGCAACAGTAATAATAAGATGTAGTGAAATTACTTGCTTAAAAAAAAAAGACGCAGCAACAACAACAAAACAATAATAATAAGAAGTGTAAAAAATAAATAAATAACAGTAAATACACTTATATTTAAAAAAAAACAAAAACATTTAAAATCACTTAAAAATATTCAAAAGACACAAGTTTATTTTTACTGCACACTCCAGTACACTAGGTGTATTATAGGGGTATTATATCTTACAGCTTGTCTTGCAAACCGCCAATGAATTCACAGAAGAAGAAGACGGAGGCGCACTAGTTGTAGTGGTGGGAGTAGTAGTAGAAGAAGAAAATATATGTAATGGAGATACGTGACTGGTAAATAATTTATAGCAATTTGTAGTTGTTCCAGAGGAGGGCAGTAATGTGGCGCTGTGGTTTGAAGTTACCGTTTGTTTGCAGCTGAAAGGTAACTGCAGCAAACCGACAGCGTCTAATTCATCACATGCCAACATCGTTTTCAGCTAATTCTGCTCTGATAACTTACATCTGTTAAAACTGGCGAACTGACTTCTGTCGACGTGTCATCCTGTTTATGGAGACACTGAGCAGCAGTTTCACTTTGGCAACCTCTATGGCAAGCCGTTTTAACATTTAATAGATAGGCTGGATATGTATTGCAGATATCTGTAATTAATTTCTTCCTATTCAAAAATAACATTTCAGATATCCACAAAGTAATTCTTCCTATACACAATTATCATTTCAGATATCCACAATGTAATTTTTACTAGGACAAATGACATCACTTTCCCCATTCATGTGTATGGGGTTTGTCATTACAGATATCCGTAATTAAATTGCAGATATCAACAACTCGCATTGCAGATATCTACATCTGAATTATGGATATCCCTAATTCCATTTAAAGATATCTCCAAATGCCCTTAATTCAAGATATCTGCTTTGTTTTTCGAGATATCTTAAAATGAGTTTTACCTAGCCAGAATTACATTATAGATATCTTGAGTTGGAACTACGACTAGTCAAAATTATGTTGCAGATATCTCTAGCTGGGATTATGGATAGTATGGCAAGCCGTTTTAACATTTAATAGCTAAATTTGACTATCCGGAATTAACATTATAGATATCAATAATTTCATTTTGACTAGTCGTAATTATATTATGACTAGTCAAAATGAAATTATTGATATCTATAATGTTAATTCCGGATAGTCAAATTTAGCTATTAAATGTTAAAACGGCTTGCCATACAACCTCTGGCTCTGAGACGCTCCCCAAGTCACGACGCGTTATTAAACAGTTTGCATGACTTTTCCTGTTACTGCGAACTACAATGACAAGATGACATCTAAGAAAGTGATCGAGTTGTTCTACGATGTGGTGTCTCCGTACTCCTGGCTGGGTTTTGAGGTTTGTGTCCTTCTTCAACATTCCTTCCTATTCCTTCATAGTTTAAAGTTAAGATTTTCACACGGGTCGTGAACTTGTGTTTGCAGGTCATGTGCCGCTACAGACAGGTGTGGAATATAGAGCTCAAACTGCGACCTTCTTATATGAAAGGCATCCTTCAAGGATCAGGTACGTAAACACCGATGAAAAGTAACTAAGTACATTCACTGAAGTACTGTACGTAAGTATTTTACTTGAATAAATCCATTTTCTGCTACTTGAGGCGCATGTACTTTTTACTCCTCTGCATGTGTTTGCTAATTTACAAGTTCCTTTGCAGAGTCACATTAATAATCCAACATATATTCAACAAATATAGTATGATTTATTTATGATAATATAATTCATCACACTAATAATATATAAAGTATTTAAAATAAGCCTCACCTCACACTTATTCATCATATAATCTAATAACACTCAAAATAATATGGATTAAATAATTTTTGTGTTTTTTTACTATTAAGATGAAAATATACAACCAATATAGTATATAGGGCCAATATATATAAGTACTCATTATGCATAACAGCCCATTTCAGAGTAATATACATTACCAGTCAAAAGTTTGATCACACTTCTCATTCAGCATTTTTGTTTTCAACTTATTTTTGTAAGAAATGGAAGCAAAAAGACTCGCACACTGTTTTCTGTTTCTGTTTCAAATAAACCCCGACATGGTGATGCAGAGGAGGCTTAAATCTCCATGAAGGGTAATGTATGTAATGTTACATATGTTATCCCACATATTACAATGCTACTTGCAAAAAAAAAAAAAAATCAATAAGATGACAAAAAATATTGCTTTAAAAGTGACAGCATTGATTTTAAAATGTTCTATTGCTTCTGCTTATGTGAGAAAAATCTATAATCAGAGATACGTCCAACGCATTGTTCTGTTCTTCATAGTAGCGATCTGCTAATCAGAAATAACACATGCTAGATTGCAATGATTGACCAATCAGAATCGAGTATTCACCAGAGCTGTGTAATAATATAATATGATATAATATTCTGAGATGGGCTGTTGTGCATAATGAGTACTTTAAGTATGTTTTTATGCAAATGCTGTTGTATTGGTTAATACTTTTGTACTTTTAGGTAAGAAAAACACTGAATGCAGTTGTGACGGCCCCAGCGCCTTGTTCCTTCGGTGGTACTATGTGTGTGCTCTGTGTCTTGCAGGTCCTCAGTTGGGTGGAGATTGTGTGTCATCAAGTAACTGGGAACACCTGGCCAGTGTTCCCAGGCTACTTAACCCCTCTTGTCCAGTCACCGGTTCTTGCGATTGCAGTAGCAGTAGCAGTGGTTGCTGCCTCGCTCCTCTCAGTCCCCTCCTCAAGCCATACTAAACTTTAGATCCGCCCTGTCCACATCTCCTTCATTTGTTGCGGCCGTTAGACACAACCAGGCATCCGTGTACCGTCTACAGAGCCAAGGTGCTCTGGAACGGTTTCATCAAACGCTTAAATCCATGTTGCACGCCTACTGCACACAAATGAATAGAGACTGGGAAGAGGGTTTACCGTGGTTGTTGTTGGCTGCCGGGGAGGTAGTCCAGGAGAGTATGGGGTTCAGCCCTAATGACCTTGTTTTTGGTCATACCATGCGTGGTCCATTGGCGCTGTTGCGGGATAATTCACAGCCACCACAAAACCATATTGACTACGTAAATGGTTTTCGGTATCGGCTTTATAAAGCCCAGGAGGTAGACAAAAATAATTTGGAGTCTGCACAGGGCAAGATGAAGATGTCATGGTTTTGGGTTTTTCACTGTCACGCCTGTTTTATTTTGGTGCATTTTCAGTTGTATGTTTTTGTTGTTTTTACTTCCTGTCTTTGTCTGTTTTCCTGCTTGTTTTTGATCACTAATTATTTTCACCTGTCACTGACTGCCCTCTCCTGTGTCTTGTTATCCTCCCTTTCCCTAGTGTATTTGGCATGTTTCGTCTTTTGTCGGTGTTTTTTGTTGTATTTTGTTGCACGTGTTTTTTTCCACATACCTGGTTTGAGATTTGCTGTCTTACACTGATGTAAGCTCTTTGTATCTTTTTCTTTTACTCATTAAATTTCACGGAACTGCTCTGCTCTGTCTCCGTTGTCTGTATTTGGGTCCAAACCTGAAAACCCTCGAGCATAACAGAAGAAGCTGTTTGATGTGTCTTTCTCTCAGGGGATCAGGTGCTTGCTTTGTTGCCCATTGTTACTTCTCCAATTCACGCTAAATTTTCTGCCCCATTTTCTGTGGTGAAGAAGGTGTCGCAGCAAAACTATGTCATAGCTACTCCCAGCCGTAGGGCCCCTACTCAGCTCTGACGTGTGAATTTGTTGAAGCCATACTACTCTCGGGTGTAGCAGTCAGACAGTCAGGGATGTCCACCCAGTATATTTAGATGATGTGGTCATCTTTTTGGATGACTGGGATAACCATCTTGATCGAATTCAGCAGCTGCTTGAATGCTTGGCTCACACATGCTTGACTGTTAATCTTGCCAGATGCGAGTTTGCGAAGGCCACATTTATATATTTTGGCCGTTGTGTTTCTTTTCAAAGAAATTCAGTAAATGTCAGTTATCGAGAAATAAACCCTAGCATTGATTCTAGCTTTGCAGCACTTCAGTGTGTATGTTAGCTCTGGGCCTGTGGTGGTCTTTACTGATCATAATCCATTGACCATCCTCAGTTCATTACAGAGTCCTAACCAAAGACTCATTCATTGGGCTCTGTTCCTCCAGTCTTTGGACATTCGCTGCATCACGGGGCGGGACAATGTAGTGGCGGACGCCCTGTCCCATGCTCCTTGTCAGTAGTGTTTGTAGTTGTGTTTATGTGCTCTCTGCTGTGCCGCATCCTCCTAGGTTTCCCTCCTTCTTCCTCAAAGTTTCAAGGATCCAGTTGCTGCGGGCGCCCCTATGGCTCGGTTGGTGGGGTGTGCGTGCCGTGTGTTGGGGCTGTCGGTCCTCTGCAGTGGCTGACGGTTCGATTCCCACCTGTGGCACATTGGCTGCATGCATCTGCTGCATGCTCTCTCTCTCTCTCCCTCCCTTTCCTGACATATCTTCAGCTGTCCTATGTTAATAAAGGCAAAAAGCCCAAAAAATAATCTTTAAAAAAAAAAAAAAAAAAAAAGGATACAGTTGCTGGGGATGGAGTGGGAGCTGAGGGGGCTGTGGGGGACATAAGCAGTGAGGTGTTTTTGTTTGTTTTTTGCATTGTATTATGATTTTAAGATTTGGTCACTTTGTAGTTGTTTATATATATTATGGTAATTATGTTTCTTTAAATAGGTAGCTATGGTTATAGGGGCAGGGTGACAGCTCCAGGGCCTTTTTCCTTCACTGGTACTGTGTGTGTGCTCTGTCTTGCACACCTGGCCAGTGTTCCCAGGCTACTTAATCCTTAAGTGAAATATTTGAGAACATCTTTCACCGCTGATAATAAATATTTGTTACCTGTAAATTATTGCGGGAGTGTTGTTAATTCATGTCTGTGTGGACAATGTTTGTACTGTTGCATTTCATATTTATCTCTCATGACAGGCAATCAGTCCCCGGGTCTGGTTCCAAACAAACTATCGTACATGACACAGGACTTGACACACTTATCACGATATTTTGGTGTTCCCATGCAGTTTCCATCTAACTTCTTTGAGGTACTGTACAATAAAGGTACGTGCAAACAGGATCTGACGGGCATGATGTGTATTGATTAGACTGCAGGCTGGATTAACCTGCTTGGGGTCCCAAAGACTAACATGAGCTGCAGGGACTCTGCTTGTCTGCTGTTTGGTAATTTAATTAAACACATATTTATTTAGGAAGATGCATCAAGTAAACACAATATTAGCTGAAGTAATGATAGTAAAAAAGTAGGTTTTGACTGGAGTTGCAATTATTAATTGATTAGTCAATCAAAAGACAATTAATGTGCCTCTGTTTTGATAATGAATTAACTTGACAGTCACTGTAATAAGAAAAAACTGAGTAAGGAAAGAAAGGTCTCCATCATGTCAGATGATATTGTACTTAGCTATGCATATCCCCATGTAAGTACAATCAACCAAATTATTCCCACGCAGTTAGGGATGGGAAGATTCTACTGAAACCAGTGCTTTTATTAATTCCTCTCATCAGTCCAATTCTTTAGCAGTTCCCTAACTGATTACTGATCAGTTTTCTCTTTGGAAAAAAAATAGTTAGCCTGTGCAGGCTTTCAGCATCAGTGCATCTGCTTTATTATCTCTGAGTCTGAACACAGTGTAGGAACAGATGAGAAAAAGGCATGAACATGACTCAAGGGTGCAAAACCTCCACTGTTTAACAGCTGTTTCATTTGGAACTGGTTCTGTTTGTCATCATCTAAAATGGATCAAATGTGAGAATATTTGTACAGCGTTCATTTTCATTTCAGTTTTAAGAAAATCCAAGAAAACTCTCTCTTTAAGTCTAGTCTAGTCTAGTGACACTAGTGTCATTATAACATAGGATATTTACTCATGTAAATTGACCTGCTGTTCGACATTGCATTTCTGGAATTTAAGTCCCCTGAAGATACGCTTTTGATCATTTTTTCCTCTTCGTCATGACTCACCAAACAACATGGCAGCACCAACAAAACAGGGTTCATACAGATGCTAAAAGTCCTTGAACACACACTCGAATTTTAATGTAGTGCTTGGATTGCTTGGATTTTGGATAAAGTGCTTGAAACCATTTAAAGTTGTAATTGCATTATATTCATAATAAACTGCTACCTGACTGGAGAATTTGCAATTAAGATAAAGGAATAAAATTATTCTTTGGCTCAGTCAGGTTGTTTAGGACGCCAAGTCTTCTTACAGAGAGGTGACACATTTTGAAACATGGAATTATGCTGTTTTCCTTTAATTTGTCACCCTTCTGTAGAATGCTGTCATGAAACAGTTTTAATAGCACAATAAAATTGAATTTAATGTGAAAAAATAGTGAAATAATTGTTTTGAGCCTATGTATGAATTTGTAATTTGCCACAGCTGTAAGAGGCTGGAAAAACCTGAAGATGCAACTTGGCAAGTGATTGAATTTGACTTATAAATATGTATGAACCCTAACACACATGATTCTGATGAATTGGACAATTTGAAACTGGTTCTCAGTTCCCATGATGACCCGAAGTGAATCTTGGAGCTTTTGGGTGTCCTCAGGGCTCTGGGTTTGGGGGTAGTTGTCCACTTTGCCCAGTTAGTAATTCAGCCATCAGTGATTGGTACTTTTTCTTTATTGAGCAAAGATATTTTTTCAGGTCTTCCTCTGTTTTCTTCTCCTAGGGTCTTTGTCTGCAATGCGATTTGTGACAGCAGTACAAGAGATGGAGAAGAGTGGAGACAAGCAGGTGGAGCAGGTGTCCCGGGAGCTGTGGAGACGAATGTGGACTGACGACAAAGACATCACTAAACCAGTGTCATTGTCTGAGGTACCAACTTATCCAGCCTGGTTGTGTCTGAGAAAATTAAGAAGCTCCGTTCAGTTCTGTGTCTTTTTTTTTGTTTGTTTGTTTGTTTGTTTGTTTTTTTGTTTTGTTTTGTTTTTGTAGGCAGGGTTGAAAGCAGGACTTTCTGACAGTGAAATTAAAGAAGCGCTGAGGCTGTCCACCTCAAAGGAGATCAAAGACAAGCTGAAAAGTGCAACACAGGAAGCACTTGATCATGGGGTCAGTTGTCCTTCAGTTCTCCTTGTAGATTCAGGCAAGAGAGACAAGACATAAACAAAATCTCTCCTGCTGTCTCTTCTCAGGCGTTCGGCTTCCCCCTAATTGTGTGCCATGCAAATGAAAAACCAGAGGTGTTTTTTGGATCTGACAGATTCGAGCTCATGGCCCACTGCATCGGTAAGAAAACTATTTTACTGTGCATCATTCACAAACACATGTAATATAGGAGTGATAATAAACAGATCAAAATGAAACTTGAGATAGCGTTAAAGGGATAGTTTGGATTGTTTGAAGTGGGATTTTAGGTTCAGGCATGGAAGCCTTACAATATACTGCTGTGGACAGGGTCAGCAGCAAAATGTGTTTTGGCTAATTAAAAAACAACCCATCTAAAAAAAATCTATACCACTTTAAGTGTACACTATTTGTCTTTACTTTGCCGTCTGACAGCCTACTCCAATAGGAAACCACTGTTACATCAGCCGAGTATCTTTCTCTGTTGTTCAACCAGACTCCAGCTGCAAAAGGAATAATTTTACCTCACAGAACCCAGGAGATGCAGGTCTACTGCTGCACTGATCAGTTAGTTAGGTTATGTTTTTGTGTGACTTTGATGAATCCAAACTAACTTTTTAAAATAACGACGTCACACAGTAACACAAACAAACAAACCAATCGAGGAAGCAGTAAACCAGCAACTCCCATGTTCTGCAAGGTAAAATTAGTGATTTTGCCAATGGAGTTTGGTTAGTTTGGAGAGAGTGATATCTGGCTTATGTAATGCTGATTTTTCTGTCCATGCTGGTACTTCACCTCATGCAACCCCACATCAAATAATCTTAACTGTCTCTTTAATCTACTAATGCACCCTTGATAAATGCCTAAAATGTAAATATAGTGTTACTGACACACTGGAGACAGAGATGGTTTTTATTTGGAATCTGACAAACATTTGACAACATCATAAACTGTGTTGCATTTTGTTCTCTGTTTCAGGAGAGAAGTGGCTGGGACCTCAGCCTAACAAATCAGCTTCCAAACTGTGAGAGAAAAAAAGAAAAACTGCCTTCAAACACTTATAGTGTGCTCACAGAGTTTTGAAGTAACATCTTATTTGAGTGATTTTTCCCCGGACTCTTCAAGAGTCATTTTCAGCTGTGCCTCTTGAAAGAAAACAATGTATTTCCAACAGATCTTAATGACAAACAGTAGTATAAGTAATGTAACATACAATTGTTCTGTTAATTATATGCATTTTAAAAGGAAACACTGACAACTTCCAGATGATGGAGCTGGTTATCTTTGCTATTGAACTACAAAGGCATGAAAAGGATGTAATTGTTACATCGTGACGTTGTATTTTTCACCATGAAAGTACGGTGGCTCTATGGACAGTGGGACAGTTGGTCCATCACTTGGGTTCAGACTATAATATATCATAAACTACAGCATTGGTCATAGAGCTGCAACTATTAGTCAGACAAGCATTTTTGCTGCTGGAAACTGGTAACAAGCTTGAGTCATGACGAAGTACCGTAGTACTAACGACTACTTACCGTAGTAGTTTCCTCCCACAGTCCAAATGCATGTGGATTAGACGGATTGGAAATTAAATTGCCCATAAGTATTCATGTTTGTGGGACTGTGTTTGTCTTCTGTTTGCTTTGTGGTAAACTGACGAGCTGACCAGGGTGTAACACTCCTCTTTACCAGTGTGAGCTGGGATAAGCTCTACATCCTTGCAACACTAAACAGGATATGGCTGTAGATAATAAATGACTGGATGAAGTCTCTTTTATAAGATACATGTCAAATGATACATCAGATGTGTCACAACATGAGATGGGTGTTTTTTTTGTATGGCAGACATGGTAGCTTATCGATCACCAATCAGTTATAAACAGATCAGATCAATAAAACACCACAATGTTAAATTCTGGTTAAAAAGATAAAAAGGATTAATGACGTGTTCAGTGGCTCTACTTACATTAATCACTATATTAAAATTACACTAATCAGTCCAAAGTTGTTTAAAAAAGTTGTTTTTTTACACTTGACAGTGAGGCTCCCTTTTGCCAGTTATAAACTAATTAGTCAGATAAATTAGTAGTAAACAGTAACTGGATCTTGCCAAATATTGAGCCCAAATCAATGTATGAATTGTGTTATAACTTGTTAATTGATGATTTATTAAGTGTTTGTAACCTAATTAATAACTTAATCATAAACCATTTGTAAGTCATTAATAAGGTTAGTCCTATTGTAAATATTAATTAATAATCTTATGACTCCTCAGATTTTTTCTTGTGACCCTTTGATAGGACTGAACGTCTCGTGTGACCACTGGACTAAACTACCCAGTTGTACATGAAACGAAAATACTGCACATGGGAATTAGCCCTCTGTGTTTTATTTTATGGGTAAAACACTGCAGTATTACTGTAAACAAAAAGTACAACACAGTAATTACAATATTTTACAAAACTACTGCTGTAACCAAAATTACACAGTTCACAGCAGGTTTCTTAGCGCTACATCTAGCTCCACCTCGACAGCAGTAAAATTAATATATGCATTGATACTTAAGTATTAAGAACCTAATAATATTTAATAATTTATCATGTAATTGGGCCTCGTTTTTGGCAGAATATTTTTACTTTTGAAACTTTTACTTAAGTAGAAACTTTAATGCAGGACTTTTATATTGTTGTATCAGTGCTTTACTCCTTAATTAAAGGATTTAAGTACTTCTCCCTCCACTGTAATTACACATGAGCTTAATTAACAGTATACTATTTGTTTTTTTTTCAAGATGTGGTGTGTTTAATGCCTGTACCTGGAAATAAATGCAGTTAATCGTTGCTGACTAGATACTCCAAAGACTGCAGAGCTTGTCATACGAGTTTCCAGTGCGGTGAAAACCAAGCATGCTTAACAAAAGGACTAAAAATGACAAGGAGCGGCAGGACCAGTTTTCCCAAACAAAGAGGAGGAAGGCAGGGCCAGGAGTAGGTGACATATGTCGACTGCTGAGAAAAAAAAATCATTACAGAGTGCGGTGGAGCAAACTGTAAGAAAAGGCAGGGCAGAAGTGGATTACCATAAAGCTGATGATGCATCACCTCTTAAACTGAGAAGGAGGAAGAAGGAAGAAGGATGAGGTGTAGGTGAGGAGGAGGAGGGTGGAGTTAAGAAGTCACTGACAAACAGAGAGCAGCACATTGATCCCCTGAGCCGGACGAATCACCTGAGAAAAACAAAGACAATGAGGATCTGAGCAGAAAAGCTGAACTCCACATTCAGCTGAGAGGATGTATGAAGAGTGTCTGACTGAGTGAAGGAGGGAAACATGAGCCTGGAATAACAAGATCCAACCTTTTCTGTGGGATTTAAGACTCAACTGAAGGGAGCCGAGGTAAGGATTTTTATCCACTATATATCTTTTCTTTTACCCTGTTTTTTAAGTCATGTAATGAGTTGTTAAAGGAGCTCTGAGGCAAACGTTTCTGCATGACATCAATCTAATAAAACTGCTCTTTCTGAGATGATCCTGACACAGAAGCAGGTGCTTTTTTTTTTTTTTTGCCATGTATGTTTGTCCTTTGGGTGTGTAGTGCAACACTAGCATTTATGCAGCAAAAAAAATGCAGATGAACAGGTTCAGAGATGTTTGGATCTGACGTAAAAGGATGAAGAGTTTCCCTCTGTGGCTGCAGTGTCATCTGTCATCTGTTCTAATGCGCTGTACTGAAAGCAGCTCTGGATTCACACATACAGCATAAAGATTCTCCCTGTTAGAGATGTTTTTCTGTTTACAGCTTTGGTGACGGGTGTGTCTTATGGTTAAATTTAGCTCATATAGTGTTACTTCATCCATTACAGGTCTGTGCTGTAAGTTTCAAAGGACGCCTACTCAATCGCCAGAAGAATTTGCAGAAGCACTAACTACTGTGTCATGAAGCTACATAAAAATAATACAGTAACTAAAATATCCAAATTAATTGCAATATTATATAAAGATAAAGATGCATTAAATCAGTCTTCATTATATATCTTATTCTGTTCTGTCATACTTCAGAGAACCAACAAACCCAAATAAAAAAAACTAAACATAAACTTAAGACCTGGTTGACTTCAAAGGGAGTCAAATCATGCACAAAGCAAAAAAATCAGTGGTATCCATGAGCAAAGAGGGAACTACTAAAGTAAGAACAGAGGACAGGATGTGTACATTGATTCTGATTTGTGCTGATGTTTATTTTATTCAGATTATTTGCTCTTCCTGCATTATGAATGTTTATGTTTGATGATTTAAATGAGTAAAACAGTGCACCTTTTTGTTTTCCCCAACTTTATTAGTTGAAACATTATGCACTAAAGTAACAGAAAAAAACAAAGCACCGTTTAATCCCAGATTAGCTTGTTGTGTCAATAAACACAAGATTACATTAAACGTTTTTTCTGTTCAGTTTGACTCTCCTAAATTCCCTGTGAGTTAAAGCTTTCTGATAAAATATCTGTGCTGAACAGTTAGCTCTCATTTGAAGAATTTATTTATACCTTTCTCATATTTATAAAGGATCAAATGGCCAATTGAATAGGCCCAAGTCCTAAAGGCTAAAAGTTTGTGTAACAAAAGAAGATTAAATTTGGCAAGAGACTTTTAACTGACGGGTTGGCAAACCTCAGAGACGGTGATACAACACCTGAAGTTCCTGGTCTCAGTTACACGTTCGCTCAGACACCTTCTCATACTGGATATCTTGTAAAGAGTCGTGTTACTATTCGCAGATTCAGCCCCAGAGACAACCTCTGTTCCAGGACAACCACTGTGACTTTATCTGGTGTTTTATTCATCTACTTGTGTTTGTTTACCCTCAACAAAAAGTTAGTTTTTTTGTAAATAGAAAATATCCTGAAGCTATAAGCCTGTGGAAATACTGTAAATCTACTGAATACAAAGTGAAATGTGTGTTAGCGACTGGACACAAGTGAATCAAATATTCTTTAATTTCATCTCTTTTTACAGGCGTCAGGATGTCTTCATTATCAGAAGCAGACTTCCGCTGCAAACAGGGAGATACGATCTGTGGTGAGTTTTTATCAGCTGAGGATTTTTGCACACTCACCTGATCTAAGTACTCACAGGCCTTGTTCGGTGTTCACCTGAGTTTACAGACGAAAGGATGACGTACCGACCCAGACAAACACGTCTGCCGCTTTGAGTTCAAGTTCAGTTTTATTAGTGTTATGAAGGTTAACACAGGGCCAACACCAGTACAATGAAATGTGTAGGACGAGAAAAACAGGTCAGCACTGCAGAGCACTAATCGAAATAACAGCACGAGTCAAATAGAGACAAAATAAGATAAACTAGAATTACAACCTTGTGGCTTTATGTCTGCACCAACCAGTCAAGTTGCACTTTACATCCATGTCTCTCCAGATATAATGTATGTTATATAATGTATGTTGTGGAATTTGCATCACTTGCTCGGTAATGGGTGACAACATAGTTATGTCAGGCCCGGTTATAGGTCATCTGACCTGAACAGGCATTCTAGCAGTTAATCAGGTACCTGTATTTCTCCTTTTACTCTGCACGGCCACAGCCCACAGCTGCACAGATAAGAGAGCAGTGCATCCCCTAGATCCTTTCTTCTGAGGCCCCGAGGTCATATCTTATCTACTAAACTATCTTTACACTTTGTAGCAGGACATAATACGTAAGCAAGGCCGATGGATACATTGATTTAGAGCAAAGAGGTATGCATAGCTCCTTGTTTTTCACTAATGTTCAATAGAATTTGTGCACAAATATAGATAGACACATTAATTCCATACAAGGTAATGAGCTGCTATCACCGGCGCTGAGGCATAAAAAGAAATCTAAAGCTACGATATACAGTATTTCTGCATTATAATGTTTAAAAACACTAGACATATGTAATATATTTGTTAAGGTGTGAACACACATCATCTAAATAGTTTCCAACTGTGTTAAAACACAGAGAAATACATAATTTATTCAAGGTAACATGCCTTACCTGCTAGCTATTGCTAGCTAGTTGCTGGTTGATTTAACTTCTGGGAAAACAATGGATACATCAGAGAGTGAGGAAGGAACTCGGTGGACGTGACATGAATAAACTTTAGTACTTCATCTTGTCCATGAACGTGATTATCTGATTCATGAGTCATGTCAGACAGATTTTCATCAGCTGCTGTTTAACAATGAAGAAAACACCTCCACCTAATGTGAGATTGCTTTGTTTTAATGTGAGAGAGACCCTTAGAAGCAGAGTTTACATATTTTATGTTTAAATGAAAAAGGAGTTTAGGTAAATCACTGTGTCTCTGACTTTCTGTGTGTGTGTGTGTGTTCCTGTTTGCAGAGATCCGTGTGTATGAGCAGGAGGTGATCATTGTGCCCATCTTGCTGCTGGCTGCATTCTTGGTCACTCTGGTCTTCATCCTCCTGCTGCGCTTTTGTCCGGAGAAAGTCGATCGCATCCGTCCACAGGCCTCAAAGCCGACCACCAGGAGAATTCTCCATGGCATTGATGGTAAGATGCTAGACATTACTTTGTTTTTTCCAGCTTTCTATGCATTTCTTTTCTTTGTTTAGCATCTTTTTAATTGTCCTTAAACCTGCATGCATGGTATCCCTCTTTCTTTTACAAAAAAATAGAAAAAATGACTAATGCACCAGAATCCAGGCGATTAAATATGAACAACTGACAGTGAAACCAGTCCCTCAACTTTATAAGTGATTTTTCTGCAGTACAGAATCTACTGGAAGTGAAATTAAGTTTTATCTTTGTCCAACTTTTATTGCACATTGTAGGGGATGAAAAATGTTCAATTGCAAATTCTGGTGACATACGGTCCGCATGTCAACGTTCTCAAGTTGTCAGTAGGCAGTAAACATAAACCGCTCCTACTAGGGACAGAATAAAAAGCACATTTAAACTCTTTTAGTGCGAAATACACGTTTACAGGATCAGAATTATCCTGATTTCTTGAGCTCATAGTCGTCTTTCCTTTCCTATTCCACTTTTCGCAGTGTGAAAGGCCGTCACATAAATCAGATCAGCCTCCTCTTTTACTAACAGCCTCATTTATCCCATTATACAAACCCAGCCTATCTGTCCCTCCTCCTACATGTCGCACATAAAAATGATAATAACACACTAAAAAACTCCTTCTCTCTGTTTAACAACGAATAATAAGCTCGCTGAGTGTGAATTTTGAACCCTTCTTGTGGGAGTTTGACATGTCAATCACACAATGAGTCATTCTCATGACTTGACTTCACCATCCTGGGAAAATATATTGCGTACAAGCAAAGAGGAAAGGAGATAATTGACTGAGGTTTTGTCGGGTATCAATCTTGCTCAACTAATATTGGAGCACAGAGCAAAAAGGAGTGGAGAACGGTCAGTTTCCCCCCTGGGATCAATTAAGTGCTCTGTGTATCTCTGTTTTTTTTTTCCAGCTCTATACAAAGATAAAAAGTTCTATTGACCTGATCTCATGTAAATCCTTGCACTTAATTAATGTCGTTCTATTTCTCCTTCTCTATCTGTCCCTTAACTCTCTGTCCACAGCTCCGCCAGGTATCAATGTCCTCGAACATGAAAGCATCGCTCTGGACATGCCCAGTACTTACTCCACCTTCCACCCCCCGAACACTTACGCCTCCAAAAACCTCACCACCTCAGTGGTCACACCCTCTTTCCCGCCCAGCCCCCCGCCGCAGCCTTTCAAGCCCAGTTTCACTCCCATTGTCCAGCCAAGAGAGTTGCCCCGTCAGAGGCTGCCCGAGTCCTTCAACCTGGTCACCCCTCTGCCCGCCGCCTTCTCCCTGCGCTCCGACTCCTCCGTGTCCCTCTACAGGGCTCGTATGGAGAACAGGAACGTGGTGCTGCGAGTCCTGAATGGTGAGAAATGTGAATTTATTGGAAGTTGCGAAGACCTCTGAAGGACAGTTTTTTTTTTTTTTTGTAACTGCAGTGTTGTCATTCTCATCCTTCACAGACTCTGCTGATGCCACAGAGAGACACAACTTCCTGGGCTTTGCATCCTTCCTGGCCCAGCTGGGACCTCATCCCTTCCTGCCAGAGCTTCTCGGTGTGGTCTCACTTCGAGCTCCTCTGGTTACAGTCGTGGAAGAGCTGGAGAACAGAGACCTGCTCAGCTTCCTGTGGAGATGCAGACAGGTATGTATTCACAGAATACATGCTGCAATGTGTGTTAAAGGGACAATTCATCACTTTTTTATATGGATATCCAGTCAGTATTGGTGGTACATGTCAATCGAACAATAAAGTGCTCAGTATATTGACCTGAGCAGTGCCTACAGGCACCAGGATGCATTGTGCTCGAGCTTCTGACACCCACTCCCATGTTGCTGTGAGTCACCACCCTAGCCCATAGCTATTGCTGACCAAAACATAGCATGAGGTGACATAAATACTCATCCCTCATGCCCCCTGGCTACCCAGAGGTTCAGAAAAGCTGAAACAACTACAACTACATCACTGTGACATCATTAAATTCAGGAAGAACAACACATTTTGCAGCAGGGGAACACTGACTGGCCATCCACAGAAGAAGTGGTGAATTCTCCTTTTAACTTACTTGAAGCATCAAGTAATATATCTAAAGTAAAAAAAAAACACCCATAGAGGAGCCAAAAATAATTTTGTCAGCTTCCAAACGAAAAGCCAACTTCTCTGTGTGTTGTTTTTTTTACAGGAAAATGTGAATCCTCCATGCGAGATGACCGAGAGACGAATATTTATCATGGCCAAACAGGTGGCCTCAGCGCTGGTTAGTGTGCAAATAAATATGTCTTCATCTTGTTTAGACCACGTTTGACTTTGAATGTTAATATTTTTGCTGGTATTCAGTGATAAATAGGTAAACTACTGGAAAATTTGACATTTTAACCACATTGACTTAAGCATAGATGAAATGTATGTGTTTTAATCTTGAGATGCTCTTTGTCGCGGTGTCCAATTAGGAATTCCTTCACAACAAGGATCTTCTCCACGGAAACATTCGTGCACGCAGCGTACTGGTCACCAAAGACTTTACGGCCAAGCTTTGGGGTCTGCATGGAGTCTACACCAGGAAGAACCAAGGAGCCACTCAGAGAGATGATCCCAGCATGAAGAAATGGCAGGCACCAGAGCTGTTAGCCAAGAGACCTGCTGGTCAGAGTAGTGACATGTGAGTTTCTCTGTTTTCATCTCTGGCATTATTTACACCCTCCCATACAGATGTTTCTGCTGCATAAAAACATAATTATGCGTGCAGACAGGCTTGAAATGCATTTTCTGTGAGTAGGTTTTCCAGAGCATTTACTGACTGTAACCATTATTTGCCTCTGTGTCTCCCTCTAGCTGGTCACTTGGCATCTTACTGTATGAAATGGCAACACTGGGTAAGTCGAATTTAAGTTTTGGGAATATAAATGATGGATAAACCTGGAAATACAATAATCCGCTGATAATTTCACAAGTAATCATTTAGTCTATAAAATGCCATCATTACAATTTCCCAGAGCCCAAACTGACGTCTTCAAGTTGTCTCTTTTTTCCAACCGGCTGTCCAAAAACTCAGACTCCTCTAAAAAAGCAGTGGTATTTCCTCTGCCATAACCTACAAAATTTAAGATCAAAAGCAAAATTATCTATTAAAAATCTGGAAAAATGTAAACAGGCTCGTTCATCAGATTTCACAGGTAATCTGACCCGGTGGTGGAGGTTATATAGAGACATCAGTATTAAACTGACACCGTTTCATAACCAGTTAAAGACTCCTTGTAGTAGCTTTAAGAAGCTGGAACCATCAAATGTTTGACATATTTAGTTGTAAAATGACTTAAATGATTAATAGATTATCAAAATAGTTGGCAACTGATGTTCTTTCAATCAGCTAATCAACTAATCACAGCAGCTCTAATTGATTTTTCCAGAAAATGTACTATACAGCACAATAAAAATGAATATTGCAATGTGAAAGTACACCATTTTACACCTTGACAGTGGCTCTTATCCGTATCTCACACTCCTGCCAATTATTTTTTCTCGTTTTTGTTTCAGGTGAAGCTCCATTTGCAGAAATCCCAGTTCATGAGCTTCTGCAGTTTCATCAACGAGGGAAAAATCTGAAAAAACCTCCCAATTGCTCCAACACACTGTAAGTATCCACTGCATGCTGCAGATAACACACAACCTAACCTGAAGCAGAGTGTAAACCTCAGACTCTTCTCTGTCTCTGTCAGATACTCCATCATTAAGGGTTGCTGCCAGTGGAAGGAACAGGATCGACCCACTCTGGCAGAGGTGAGCCGCAAGCTCGTCTCAGGAGAGAAAAGTGCCTCTGACAAAGTCCTCAAGGCGTCGGGGACAGTTAACATTGAGCAGTACCTGCAGGAAGCAGGATACGGGGAAACTAACAGCTACACTGTTTTCTGATCAGTGTCTGTGCCAACAAAATTTATTGCACTTTCCTCCCCAGTGGTACCCCGGTGGTGCGCTTCTACAAAACATGTGTCAGGTGCAATAAAAGTGTTCCAAACTCTGCTGATGAGAGCTGTGGGCACTGAAATTCTGCTTTCATTTTTGTTATGTATTATGCTACTTCAGAAAACTGTATGGTAAATAAGTTATTTGCCTTGGGGAACTAGGGATGCACAGTTATATCTGTAATCATCGGTAACAGTCGATAAAGGCTTCAAAAAGAAATACCTGTATCCGTCCAAAATGAACATTTCTGCTGGTATGACAGGCTGATGCAACAGGAGTAAGTCTGCATCATGGAGGTTTTTGGAAGTGTCCGAAACAGATGGCAAAGTTGCTTTTTGCAATGATTGTTGTGTTGGAGCCAAATCTGTTGTGCACGGTCTATGGTCCATGGCGCAAGTGCATTTAGATCATGTCCAACTTTGTCCACTTTGCTATTTAAATGGCGCACAAAAAGGCACAAAGGAGTTGTCTTAATTAACACCAGATCTTGACCAACGTTTGATTTAAACTATCAAGTTACAGCTGCCATGCTTTGTGCGTAAATGTGCAGTGTCTCTCTTTGGTCGTCACTCTATTTCACCAACCTGCAACCCATCCAAAATTAATCATATGTTAATGTTTATGTATTTTTATGACGGCTTGATTATCTAAAGCCTGAAAACAGCCATGAGGAGTATTCTAGTAGTTCTAGTTTTCTCACAGACCACTTCAGTTACTTTATATAGAGGTTATTATGGAACCTTTGCCCAATAATGCCAAATGTCAACTGCCTACCCCAGCTTCAAGGGCCGCCATCCTGACCATTATAATGAATTTGTGAAGAACAAAGAGAAACAGGTACCAGCAAAAAAAAACAAACCTGTCAGCAGTGGTCGTCTTATTTTGACCAGCGAATGTGTACGTTTTGAAAAGCATTGTATTTTATGTCTACATCTGCCAGAGGGTGGTCATGATAAGAGTATGTATAATAATAATAATGATTCCATCACAGGAGAGACCTGATGTTCGCTGCAATCATGCGAAAGAAAATCTCATCAGCATGAGCAAAAATGAGTTAGAAAATATTTGATCTCTGCAAAAATCCAATATTGTGCATCGCTGTTGGGAACCATTCCTTTTCATGTAAGAAAGACCTCATTCATGTTTGTCTTTGTCCGTCAAGAAAACTCCTAAATCCAAATCTTCTGTAGTCGAACACTTCAAGATGTGTAAACTTGACCGATGTACAGCTTGTAGTTGATACTGTCAATATATGATGGTTTACAAATCTTGTTTACAAGCTAAAGCAACTGTATATTAACAGATGTAATATATGTTATAATCACTATTTTGTATGATTTTATATCGGCAGGATTAAGGAAATGAAGGGTATATAAATGCAGTTATGCTTTTATTACATTCACTGTTTTTTCTTTATAAGCTGAGTTCATGTGAACATCTGTGAGCAAAAAAATGAGCTCAGAATGTTTACACAAACTAAAATGTGAATAAAAATGCCACTGCAACAATCTCTTCAACTTTTAAGTGGACATCATAAGAGCACACACTCACACGCCCAGTAACAGGTATTGTTTATTGGTAGTACTGCATACATGTACACAGAGCACTTCCACTCAGCCCTTGAGGGAGCAAACCATGAGGAATACCTATTTTCAGGTAGTTAAGTTGATTAAAGCTACTAAAACTATATCGTATTCATGAAAAAATAATTTTGATTGTAGTACAAAATGGAAAAGATACAAAACTAAACTTTTAATAACTGGTAAAATGAGCTAATTGAAACAAACCAGGCTTGTTTGAGTGTCCTTCACTCGATGTGATTGGAGCCTGGATTGAACATCTATGGTAAAATAACAAATAACTACTAAAAGACTGAAATATTTAAAAGAAGTGGACTGTTGCTGACATCACTCCAAATCATGTAACCACTAACATTAAAGCACCGTTTGAAATACAGCAAGAAGGCAACGTTTCTTTTTTTTTTTTTAAACGCACTGTCCTAGCTAGAAGACCTAGCACCGATTACTGCAGACGTGCAGATTTGCACAGTTTCACAAAAGTATACATAGAAAAGGCCTCTACTCACAGCGACAGAAAAAAAACTGACGAACACTACTGACATGGATACTTCCTGCTGCCCATGCTCACCACTCACACATAAACAGTATACATACATGTTGTAGCACATTCAATGTCCAGAAAGCGAACCGTCCGTCCCTGTGTCTCGTCATGATTGATGGTGCACCATTGCTCTGTAAAAACTCTCCTCGCCGTCCTCCGTAGATCTCAGTCTTATCTTATTAAAAGAGGAGCGGGCCCAGGTATTGATTCCTGTGAGAAGCCATCGATGAGAAAACGATCCCGCCGTCCCTCCGCAGCAGCGACAGCATCACTCACGCAGGGTGTTGATGGAGGCACAGATCTTGAGGGCAGGGCCCAGCTTGATGTTCATGGTGGAGATGAGATGGTCCTCTCGCAGGAGCAGCAGAGCCTGCCCGTCGATTTCCTGAGACAGGAACTGGGCGGCCAACTCCTCACAGCCTGGACACAAGACGGGAAGACGGCATTCAAGGTTCCTGCACAACTTCACGGTAGATTTTTCAGACCATATTTGGCATCTGAGTACAAATGGCTACATAGAGCCCGACCGATATATCAGCCTGATATGGGCCTATCACAGATATATTGGTATTGGCGTGTTTGTTCACCGATATGCACGAACAGAAGAACATATGATGCAGAAAACAATGCTTGGGGTGATTTAGATTTAGCAGAACTGTTAACATTTATAAGGATGAGAGGAGCCACCCAATGATGTAAATTTTACAACCTGCCCATCATTGACTGACTGTATGAAAATATTCAGCAGCTGACTGATACTGATTGTTTATTTGGCTATATAGTTTATTTGTATTTACTACTTTTTTCTCACTGTTCCTGCCTGTGACCTGGTGGCAGCCATTAAGAATAGCTATCTAGAAATAGCCGATCATCTCACAGATGGTCTCGTTAAATTATGTGGGTCATATTGTGTTTCACAAACTCTGTTCCTCGGCACCCACTTTTGAAAAATTACAAACCATCACGTCCCAATTCACAGTAGGTCTGATCAAAAAAAGATATAGATGGTTAATTTGTACATAAATCAAAGTTCCCATTTCCACATCAACTTAAATTATCCTGATGGTGTTATTGAAAACAAACACAGTTTTTAGCCTCCTTCATAAATGACACAAAATAAGTGCATTTAGGCAAAATTAACTGGCTCTCACTTTTTCCTCTCATCAGTAAAACAATACACATATTTTAAATGCTTTATAAAAGGTGTGGTTCAGATATAAAACTTAAATCTGCAGATTTTCTTCCATAGTCTCTTATCAATTTGTATAAAAAGAGAACAGGGGAAAACACCCACCTTGCAGTGAAGAGATAAACCTGCAGACTTCTTCCACACTCCACTGAGCAGGAGTTGTTGATAGAAAGTTAGCTCCCTCTAGTGGGAGGCTACCAGGAGCTGAGCTTTCAGATGGAGGAGCGCTGTGCCCGGTTCTTGAGCAGGAGTTTGAAGAGCTCGGGGACAGTGAAGGAGAATCGTCCTCCTCCTCTCCTTCTTCCCCGTCGCTGGATACGTCCTCTGAGCGACTGGACTCAGAGTGACACTGCACATGAGAGAGTGGAGATTCAGACACAAAAGCCACTTTACAGAGTAAGTTACACAGCTATTTAATTAAAAAAAAAAAAAAAAGGTTTTCTTTCACCACAGAGTAGGTTTAAGTTGTTTAAAGCTGCGGTGTGTGCAGGTCAGCTGGTCTTATCAAAATACTTGTTATAAGGATGAATTTGATTTGATTTTTTCTTGTGATTTGTTAACAATTAGAAAAATATTAAATATCACTACACATCTTACCTTGACAGGTAGATGCCTGCTTGATATTTTATTACAGGTGTTACTAGAACTGCTCCTGCGAGAGGGGCCTCTTCTCCTAGCAGCGCTCTCGGTGGGTGCTGGAGGAGGTGCCACGCCCGAACCACTTCTCCCTCTGCTCGTCTTGAAGTGTGAGCTGCAGCTCACATTATACCTGTGGATCCAGAGGCACAGTCACTAGGCAGGAAGACATTTCCCAGGTTTTTTGTTCATCCGTGTGCACATATACTTCAGTTTTTACTAATGTGTTATTCGGGTCTACTCAGTAGCACCTCCTGGTATAGTCTTTGACTGGTTCCCTCATTATATATGGTTACCTATCCTCGATGTAAAGCACAGTGGAAGCTGCAGTGGAAGCTGAAGTAAGTCATACCTCTTTGCACAAGTATTTGAACAGAACCTCTTTGATCCTCTGAACTGGCTGGCTGGAGCGAGGCTTCCACAGTACTCACACTTTAACACTGAAGAGGAAAAGTAAAGGAAAAACTTTGTTATTTAGGAAATAATGTCCATGCACACAGATTCATGGTATAATTATTAAAAAATCTAAGTTGTGTCACTACTTACACGTGGGTCCATTCTCTGAGCGGCCAACCAAAGCAAAGTCTCTGTCTTTGAGGAGTCCAGCAACCTGTCACATCAAATAAAAGCCTCACAGTTAGAACTGTCTGACACAGAGAAGTGTACAGCGCATGTATTTTCAAATTAAAGGTGTGATTTAATGTGAAATCTGTGTTATTAAAGCAGGGCACACTTACAGGGAAGGGCTCAGCTCCCTCCTGGATCACAAAGCCCTCTATGAGGTGGGTGAGGACCTGAGGTTTGACCACTGCCTGGGGAACAGGCGCTCTGTCTTTGTCCCCAAGCCCGACTCTTGACAAGGGCAGAGGCAGGGACAGGGTGGGAGGAGAGGGGAAGGCAGCTGCTACAGGAGGAGCTAGTGAGGATCGACAGAAACGGTGAAAATAATCAGCCAGAGTTTGCAGACATACAGTAACACATTTTAAGTATCACTCCTACTTACGTATGCTTGATTTAGAGACAATAAAATGACAAACCTGAGTCCTTTGTAGGAGCAGGGGATAAGGGAGGAGCAGAATCTTTCATGACTGCAGAGTCTGAAGATTCTGTTGCCATCTCATTTGGTGCATCACAGTCAGATTTCCTCTTCAGAGAGCCAATGGCAGGCTTTATCTAATAATGTGAGAAAAAAGTAGGAGTTACTGTCATAAGCTGTTGAAACCCGATTGTTATTCTTAGGAAGTGTCAGTGTCAAATCCATGGATCAAAGTCAATTTTAGTGCTAAGACCTTTGTTGTTGCTATTTTTTTAAAGGACACAAAGGCCAAATGCAAGAGCAGCAATGCCATCAAATAAAACAATGATTTAAAACAAACAATGAAGTCCATGGATTTGATTTATATTCAGTTTTATCCTAATTTGTTAATGTTCGGTATAGGAGCTTGGAAGTCTGTCAGTCTATATAGAGTCTATAGATTTAGTAACTTTTTGTAAAATAATGAGAAACTTTCTCAGAATAGTCACTGAATAATAATGAGAAAGTTTCACATTATGACGACTTACAGCATCTTTTTTTCTATCACAATGGCAGTAATGGGCTTCACAGAGAGAAGAGGAGAGGAGATGAGCGTATAATGCACGGATCTGTCTGTTTGTCTCTGTTAACAGAGACTCCAGTCTGCAGTGAAAACCACAGAATTGGAGTGTAACATCAGGCTTCACGATCAAGGAAAGATTATACCACATCAACACTTCTGTCCGTTTTCACAAGTCCTTTTCTTGCTCTTATTTTCCAGTAGTTCATACCAGGGTTAAAATCTAACTCAACACAGCTTTTCACTTGATGTTGCTCAATTAGAATCTCAATAAAAGACACCGGTGTCTAAAAACGGCAGAGGAGAAAACTGTAAAATCTGCTGGAACAGTGCAGGTGGAGCCTCAATGCTACTGTGGCTGGGCAGAGCATTTTTTTGAGGGGGCACAGTGGCAGTGAAATTCCTGCCCTGAACTGACATTTATTTTATGGAAATGATCACTTCTTTTCTCCATCTTAATACAAATGTGCTTATTAAATTCAGAAACAAGTGGGCCAGTGTCACTAAGTACATCCAGTCAGTGGTTGATCTTACCATGGCACTGTTGCTGGAGACTGCATTCACATTAATACCAGCCGTACCTTCTGGGCCTGTGCTGCTTCGTACCTGTGCCAGAGCCACAGTCTGTGCGTTTCCTGCTAAGCCCTGTCTGGCTCCTACAAGCTGCACAGGGATGTGGGGAGTGTTGTGCCCCGCAGCGGTGGCCTGGCTGTTGCTAGGTGGTGCTGGGAGAATGGGAGGTGGGTGTCGAGGAGGCAGCTGCACAGGTAAGCGGTGTCCTTGAGCCGTCTTGGGCTGGATTGGCACAGGACCTTTGTCCGCAGTCGTGCTGGCCTGTTGTAAGGGCTGCACCACCAGAGTCTGCGTGTTAACATTAGCTTTCGGGGCCACTGAGCCAATGGAATAGCCCTGGGTGGTGGTAGGAACCTTTGAGGTGGGCACCAGGATCACGGGCGCAGCAGAGGAGGACAGGAGAAGTTGCGAGAGAGGGAGTGCTGGTGAGGAAGTGGAGGAAGGAGGGACAGAAGCAGCAGGAGTAACAGTCATGGCGGCCTGGTTTCCAGTCTTTACAGTCATAGTGCTGGCGGTGGACTGCTGGGTGAAGTTGGTTTTGGCCAGTTGTTGTTGTTGCTGTTGTGGTTGCACTTGCTGCTGCTGGGCTGTCTGAGCAAAAGCCTGCTGCTGCTGCTGTTGACCGAGAGGAAAGCTGGCCACATCTTTCCTCTCTGGAAGCTCAGACTTGACAGCAACTGCTCTGGAAGCGCAGTGTAGAGCCAGATTCTGCACCTGGAAGATACAAAAAAAGGAGTTGATCGTCCTATGACAATAATATCTCTTAAAACTATCACATATCTATGAGTGTATGACTTTAAAGTATTTAAATGGGGTTGTAGGTGGTACTTATGAATAGTCAGTATATTAACTACAGTAGATGGAAACTGGCATTCCCCCACTTTGGAGAACCAGAGGAGTACCAGCACAGAAACTAAGCAATGTACTGCTGTGGACAGGGTCAGCAACAAAACAAAAAAGTCAGCCTCCCAAAAATCAGTTTATGTGTACACTTTATTATGAATATTTTCACTGCTTTTACTTGCTGTCAGAGCATTTTCCAATTGGAAACTTTCATTATGCAAGCCAGAAATCTCTTTCTCCCAAACAGCCAGACTCCTTAAAGAAAAAGCACAATTTTATTTAGCATGCTGATCTTCATCTACTGTAGTTAAAACACTGGCTATCCAGAAGTAGGGTTACATACAACCCCACTTTAAATAATCTGAACGATAGCTCAGACTTCACATCACAGGTAGGTAGTGTTTCTCAAACCTGATCATTGTCAGACTGGGCAGTGGCAGTGGTGGGAGCAACTTCATGCTGCTGCTGTTGTTGTTGCTGCTGCTGCTGTTGTTGTTGTTGTTGTTGCTGCTGCTGTTGTTGTTGTTGTTGTTGTTGCTGCTGCTGTTGTTGTTGTTGCTGTGGCTGCTGCTGCTGTGGCTGTGTCTGAGCAACTGTTGCTACAGTGGCTGTTGCTGTACCACCAGGCATGAAGATGAGCTGAGAGGCAAGGGGAGCCCTGAGAGAGCGGTTGACCTATGTAAGGAGCAAGACAGATGATCAACCTTGTAAACAGCAAAAATTTCAATGAATGTTAAGTGCAAACTTTTAAATGCACTTCCAAGAACTGATACAGTATTGCTGGTTCTCTTGAGAACTTCTCCTCTATTGATGGAGTTCAGTTTATGTACGTTTTATCTTGTGTATAGTTATAATGGCTATTACTGTACATTTAATTGATTATTATACTAAAATGGACACAATCAACACAATCATTTTAACTCACTCTAAGATACATCTGTCCCTGTCCTGCAGAGTTCCCACCCAGCAACACCGACTGGTTCAGAGCTGTTGTTGTTGCAGAAGTGGCCGGGCCGTGGGGACGGGGGTTGGTCATGGTACCTCCTGGAGATGTGGTGCTTAGGTTGACCTGAGAAGAACAGAAAATTGTATATTTTTAATAAAACCTACCTTACCATTTCAAAAACTATCTGTGTAATTCATAACTCAAACAACAATTGATATAAAAACTTACGGTGGTGGTCGCCTGGGACATGCTGTTACTTGGGGTACTGGACTGACGACTAGCTGCAAGTGTTGCCTTTAAAGAGAGAAATGAAATGGATTGGTGATGTAATGCTTCTGCTTACCATTTCTTTGTACTGCAGGTCTGACACCGTCTGGTTAGTTGATCAATTGGTTGGTTGTCATTTTTTTTGTCCGACTGAATTCTAATTGGTGCTTCATAACCCATTATTTTCAGGGGCAGGAGGGACATGCCGAAATGAAGTATTTTATTTTCAAGCCACAGGCTATAGTTTTGGAAATTACATTCATTGATTATAAAGAAAAATAATATTCACCTATATTTTACTTAACAAATATGTTTCTGATTCAAAAATTGTGAGACAGGAAGTCAAAACACCCCCATTTTTGCACCTTTGTTGTGCACTGAGTTGTGTTGTTACTGACTGTTGTTTTCCTGGCATAACTGTGGTTACCTGTTGCACAGCAGCCAGGTTGTGGAGTTGGGCATTGCTGATCTGCTGCTGCAGCATGAGCTGCTGGAAGTACTGAGCTGCATTTGGCTGTCTTTGCAGCGCTTGGAGAGCCTAAACAAAACAAAAAAACAAACAAACACACACATTGTTTTAAGACTCATCCAAAAGTCTATGCATTTATATATTGTTTAGTCTGTTAATTACATCTGCACAGTTGTTTTGCACACTACTTTATACTCACCTGTACAGCCTGTCTCTCATATAGAGACATGTGGGCTATCTGAGGTGCACGAGAGTTCCCGCTAGTCTGAGGATTTCCATTGGTGGCGCCTGTGTTTTGGTCTTCACCTCCAGCATCCATATTTGCTGCCCAGAACAAACAGGCCAGTTATGACATAACACTATTGTTGTATACTAGGGATGTAGCAATACCAAAGATACCACAACAAACAGTCCATGATACAATAAATTTGCAGTGATATTAAAGAACAAAGAAAAATTAATGCTTGAAAAATATCCTTCATTAAATAATGAATCTGATATGTGCAGCATTTTCTTTGTTTTTCCTTTAAGTTAAAGTTCCTTCTTTAAAAAAATTAAAGTAGCCACAATAACCTAAGGTAGGTAGGTAGTAATCATTCTAAAAACTAAAATAATGTATTATAAAAAATTAACCATGTAATGTCATGGTAGAAACTGTCATAATCCAGTTTGGCATTAAGACATTTCTATTGCAATACTCAATTTATTGTTATATCCCAATGGTATACTCACTAAATATGTATTTTACTTACAAGACTTAACTGCATGAAGATCTAATGAACAGGCAATAAAAAGGAATAAAACAACTTAAATATGTGTAGATATGAAAACTCGAATCATCAGTTACTAGCTGAAGTAGATTACAAATCACAACAAATACATTATTTGTATTCAACCTGATCTGAGGAGAACACCCTCAAAACACGGATTGTTTTTTACCAGACCTACAGAGTGTTTTTCTTTCTCAGGGCCCATAAATCACAGCTTGCTACACCCCTGTACATACAGCAGCTCTAACTAACCTCCACACGAGCTTGGCGGATGTTAACACTATCACACTAATAATCACGGCGAGCAAGAAACATTGTGGTATTTTCATTAGCAGACCAGCTGTCAACATGAATAATGACTGCGACAGAAAGGACACCATGAAGGAAAACACTAAGTTAGAAAGAAGCTAGCAGCTGTGGCTAACTACAATGGACCAACCGCTAGTTAGCTAACCTATCTGTAAACAAAACTCTGACCTATCGTAAATAAAACGCACTGATGTTAGTAACCGGGATAGAAAAAAGGACGAGTGCAGAAATAGTAAATAAGAGTGTAAAAAAGGTTAGTTTGGCGCTAACATTACTAGAAAAGGTGCAGCGTTAGTTCAACATACACAGGCTAACTAAGTAGCTATGCTAACTAGCTGCTGACTGCAGGCAGAAAGCTGGCAACTAGCTGGTTATCACCCGTGCAAGAAGAAGTGTTATTTCGGCGTGCTTGTGTGTTTACCTCTGATTGGCACTTCTGTCCCTTTCACAGTTAAAAGCAGTCAAGTTTTGTTGCGATCTTGGTTTTACCTACAAACACCGAGAGCCCCTTTCAGGGTTTTTGCCTCCAACAAAACCCCGCCCCTCACAAGCGGTCCTTTTTCTTCTTCTTCTTCTTTGTTGAAGTTGGCGGCTGGAAAACCAACGTTACAGGGCGATGCAGCCCCCCACTGTATCTGTGTGTGTGTAGATAAAATATGATGTGATCCTCAGTAATAAATAAACAATATCAGGCTTCTATCCAGGGGTGGAAGTAACTAATTACAAATACTCAAATTACTGTAATTAATCAGTTTTTGGGGTACTTGTACCTTTATAAGTACATTTTCAAGTCTGTACCTTAACTCATAATTAAGAACTCATTACAAGGTGTAATCTACTTAGATACTTTTAAAATCATACGGAGTACTGAGTACAATTTGAATTAATATCCACACCTTTCACCTGCATTTTCAATCAGGTGATCTGGTCACATATGAATGATGAAAACGAAAAACAAAACAAAATGCTGCAGCAGCACACATTCAGAGTAATGGTCTTAATAATTAATCATTAATCAATTAATTGCCATTAAGAATCTAACCAATTAAAAATGGATATTTAATTCATTTATTAATGGCAGTCACTGGACCTCATTCGACACAGTTTTGTCTGATGGAGCCATTTGTTAAATTAGAAATCTTAAACTTCAAGCATTGAAAAAGTGTTTTTTTTTTTATATTTGAATTAATGTTTTAGATATCTGTGGGAAAGAACCAGAGCACCTGGAGGAAACCCCACGCTGACACAGGGAGAACATGCAAACTCTACACATGTGAGGCTTCAGTGCAAACCGCCAAAGCCACTCTGCTGCTGTGCATTTACATGATTGATCTACCAAAATCTGAGAAAAGGATGAATCTCCTTTCTACAATAAAGGACAAGTACTAAGAGATGCTATATCTAAGTACAGGAGTAAAGAAATGTCTAAATCATGTCTTTTAGAAGCAATGACCTTTAACCTTTGTTTGTGCTGCAGGAAGAATTTCTGCAGCTTTTGGTATCTAAGAGGTAAAAGCTTGATATCTTGACCATCTTGCTTTGAGTAAAGATATAATGATGGATACTGCTGCAGTAGAAGTACCTGTGATTCAGAAACATCTGCATCAAAAACTTGCAATGGTATCTTGGAAGAAATAGCTTGCTTGTACTGCACAAAAAATTGTGCAGTTTTGGATAGTAACAAAGAGGTACCCACTTGAAATGTTGACCAGCTTGCTTTCCAAAGAAAAGATGTGATGGTGGATGCTGCTGTGGGGAATGTAGCTGGGATTCTTGATGTTGCCAGAGAAGCAACAGAAATTTGTGAAAAAAAAACTGGACCATTTGCTCATACTGCAGAAAGATGTGCCATTTTTATTCATAACAGAGAGGTACCTGCTTGAATTCTTGACCATCTTGCTATCCAAAGCACAGATCTAGGATTCATGATCTTGTCACAGAGGCAGACACAGCAGGAGTTTGTGCTTGTGGTGGGAGACAAATAGGCGTAACGACTGCGATGGGCTTGGAAAGAACACCTGAAAGTGTCGCTGGCGCCTTGGGAAAAGCAGCTGTTTGTCCCCCGGGACAGGAAAGCACCGTTCCAGTAACAGCAGCACCTGCGACACCAGCAGCAGTTTCCCCGCGTGTCCTGGAAAATGGCCTGCTGGCTGGAGCATCCTGACGGTTGAGTGGTGTTTTAGTATCTGACCGAAGTTCATCACTCTGGTTTCTGACCTGACTGTGTTTTGTCTGGGCCGCAGCAGACCCGTCTTCCAGCACTGATCCAAAGTAAACAGGTGTTGGGATCGGCGGTCGGGTCGATCTCACACCGGCACACCTGAAGAGGCCTCTGGCGGTTGTGGTAACGAGTCTACCAGCAGCGAGACCTGGGTTGAGGATGGACATTTTTGTCACAGAGATGAAGAAATTGATGGTTTCCTGTTTGATTCCACTGGTTTAAAGTCCACTTGAGACAAAGTCGATCTGTTGCCCTGCGTTCCTCCTCACTGGTAAACTAGCTGTGGTTAAAATTACCTCTAAACTACCTGTTTTTAACCGCCCTGTCACGTCACAGCTGCGTTCCAGATTAAACGTTTTGTTGCGACGTCACACGACGTTCCATGCGCACGTTTTTTCAATTTTCAGATTCACATAGAAAACAAGACAGACAAGTGTTTTTTTTTTTTGTTTTTTTACAGTCGCTCGCTGCACAGAAAATAACAAATAAACGAAAAGACTAAAAAAACAATATAGCGTTGAAAATGAATATCGGATATAATTACATTGTCCCGTTGAAATAAGCAGATAAAAGTCTCATTGAAATTAAAACATCTTTTTCAGGACGGGTGTGACCACGAGGACAGCATTCAAACATTACAAAGACAAACAGCTCTAAACAGGCTTGGTGAGTAACGGACTGCAAGTTACAGAATTACGTAATCTGGGTACAAAAAAGTAACTGTATTCCATTATAGTTACAAATAAAAAAAAAGTTTCAGTGTATCACAAATGATCAAAGTCTGAAATGTGACTCACTGTCTTGTTTTGAGGACTGTTGTGATGGTTTGGCTATTATTTTTAACCAATACCTACAATCAAGGGTTGATTTTCGGGACAAAATACAACAAATAAGAATTTGCCACGAAGTTGTTACTTTAAAAATAAATAAATAAAAATGTGTTGTGCATGAAATGTTTTTATTAAAACATTTTTACATCCATTAAATCTCCAAAGGTGAGTGCACTTGGGTGTGTACAGAGGTCACCACTACAATGGGCATACATAAACTTCTTTCATATTTTATTTTTGATGGAAACAGAAAACAAACAAAAAAGTCTGTGGCTTGAAATCATCCTTGAACCAAACAGGCTATTGTTTTAATCTAGTGGTTGTTCTTTTCTCTACAACCACGGGTGTAACCATTTCCACCAGATGGTGCTCCAGGATTTGATTTACCAAACTAAGCAAACAAATGTCAGCTGTAACAAACACACACACAAAAAAAGAAGTGACAGAAAAAAACCAAAAACAAACTTAAGTGCTCACACTGACGATAATATAGTAACTTGATTCACAAACTTAAACGTCCAAACACAATTTTTCCATCAAGGTCAAAAATCCCGCTTTAATCCTTCACATCCGACAGTTTGAAATTTCTAAAAATGTTACAAATCTCAGTACTGATATCCTTTACAACCATAATATATTGATAGACAGTGTATAGAAAATTAAGTGCTTTAATTACCACTCTAGTTTCCAAAAGAAGCAAAGCATCAGGCATGCAGCGGCCTGAATATTTGGTCAAAGACAAGTACAATCTACTCTTGCTAAGCAGTGCATCTGGTGTTTGGGTCAGTTTGACTCTAACAGATCAGAGTTTACCCACTATAATGTAGATTATCAAATAGTTTAGCAATTATGAACATTGGTCTTTTGCTGTGAATGTTCACTTATTCTATGAAAATACAAGTACATATACTATATACAGTATACATTGTACTTATTAGAAATTATAAATAGCAGGATTCATATATAAATCTCTTCTGATTTCTCACCACTGTAAAGTAGCATTTATGAGAGACAATTAGTGATTTGACATGTAATTAAGGGGACAGTTCATCCCCAAATCAAAAATACAGATTTTTCCTCTTACCTGTAGTGCTATTTATCAGTCTAGATTGTTTGGTGCGAGTTGCTGAGTTTTGGAGATACCGTGTCTGCCTTCTCTTGAATATAATAGGACTAAATGGCACTCCACATACTGCTCGAAAGAAAGTAGTTCCTGCATGAATCTGCGCACAACGAGGTGCGTGGATTATCTCGAGTAACCGAGTCACGATTTCTGGGTAGAGATGTCACTGTTGAGTTTTTCACTGACATTTTTTGGTGTTTTGAGCACCAGGAGCTGAATGTCACCCAGTTCTGTTATATTTGAGAGTAGGCAGACAGGCAGAAGGCAGAAAATATGTTTTTTGATTTGGGGTGTACTGTTTTTTATTTATTTATTTATTTATTTTAGTTAGATGCTTTGCTTTAGACAGAATTTGTAAGATTAGCACATCAGTTTAATAGCGTTGTTGACCTGTGATGGTTAGTTACTGTCAAGCTCAGATTTCACTCAGGAAGCCGGCAATACTAAACAGTTCAGGAAGATGTCAGCATTGATGTAGAAGCTTTTCCCTATAATGTGGAAGAGAGGGAAAATGCCCAACTAAAAATCAAAATCAGTCAAGCAATGGTTTTTGCAGTGATTTCTACTTGTGCAGCAAGGCTGTAAGCGCAGTCACAGTACGTAAAATTAAACATTTACATTCTCGTATTACGTCCAACTTTCAAAAACAAAACATAAATTGAATAAAGCCAAATGACACAAGCAAAAGCACTTGTGTGTTTTGTAACCTGCCAGCGCACAACCAAGACCCCGGGAAAAAAAGGCTTGCTGCAACTTGCACCGGCTTCACAGAAAAATCAATCATTAGCTAAGCGGAAAAATGTGAGCAATATTATTTCTTTTGAACCACGTTGACCTCCACCTTCTTTACTTCTCCTTTTTGTGCCAGATTTCCATGGAAGAGTTGCTTTTTATTGTCATTTTTTAACCTCAGATGAATCACTCATTTGTTTGACATCAAACAGCTGAATGAAATGAATGGGGCAGGAGGAGGAGACAACTCTGACAGCCCTGTGAGTTAACATGCCCTCTTTACTGACAAGCAGATCACGCAGTAGTTGCTCTAGGCACAAGTCTGGAATAAACACACAAAGTGTCAACAGGCCCTAACCTAAACCAGCACAAGAAAAAACAAGACTTGTGTCTAACAGCAAACATCATCTAACCTGTGAAAGAGTAAACTGTGTCACACAGTGAAACTTTCTGTCCAGTTTCTGACATGTTGAGGTCACATTGGTAGTAAGTGGTCGTCTCTCTCCTCTGGCTCTTCTTCTAAAGGTTCTGCCGTCACTCCTCTGTAAGCGGGGGCTTCCTCACGATTTCGCGACCGGCACACGAAGTCACACCCATCCTGTGAGAGAGGGGGTAAGGTTTCTTATGAATTTCCAAAAGTCACACGAGCCTGAATGTCTCATGACGTTACTTCTGAACCGCTCCAGGCTTACCGCTGTCAGATTGCCAACCTCCACCCAAAAAGCATAATTTGGAAACTGCTCCATCCCTTTGGCTCCAACAATGAGTCGCTGGTAGAGGAAACCTCCAATAAGGTAAACGGCCAGAAGACAGACCGCACTGTAAGAAGAGAGGACTTATGATCACCAATTTATGTAGAATATTATCCATCCATATGATAACCTCTAATACTTTATGCTTTAAAGGGATAGTTTGGATTATTTGCGATGTTAAAGTTGTATTACATACTCATCCACACACACCGCATTACCTACAGTAGATACTGTTTTGCACGCTCCCAGTTTGGAGGAGCAGAGAGGAGCATCAACACAGAAGCAAAGTACTGAACTGCTGTGGACAGGGTCAGCAACAAAAGGTGTTTTAGCCACGTAAAAAAGGCCCACCTAAAAAAAGTTTAAATGTATGTTATAGTTAGAATATTTTCAACACTTTATCTTGCTGTCAAACAGACAAGTTTTTAAATGGGAAACTGACAAACCAACCAAACTCCTTATAAATGGTGAAATCAGCTATTGTTTCCCCTCTCATGTCTGTGTTTGCCTGCATGTGTGTTGCTGTTGATCTTGCTTGTGCTTTTGTTGTTGTTTTGCTGTTTACTTGTGGTCTTTTGAACTGTGATTTGCTCTGCTTTTATTACTCTGCCATGTCTGTTTTAACACTGTCTGTATTCTGCTTTTACTATATTTGACTATAATCTGATTGTTTCTTAATTCTCAATTTTTATATTGATTTTAGGCTGCCGACTTTACACCTGGCCAGGGACCACGGATGAAAACTAGCCTTTTGGCCAATTCTGCCATATTTACAGTAGTGTTTATTAATGTGCACTGTCCCTGAGAATTAAATTAGTAAATAAATAAATAACCTCATGAGAACATGGGGGTTTCCAGTCTACTACTGGCTTGATCTGTTAGTTTATTTGCATTATTGGTGACTTTGCTGTTTTAAAAGGATAGTTCAGATTCACCAAAGTCACAAAATAACCCAAACTAACTAACAGATTAGGGCAGTGGTAGACCAACAACTCCTGTTTTCCATGAGGTAAAATTACTGTCAATACTTGGCTCATATAATGTCTGTTTTCTAACAGAAAAGGCTGTCTGACCGAAAGGTAAAGTGGTGAAAATATTCTGAAAATTGTGGATACTTACACTGATATGAATTATTTTAGGTGGACCTTTTATAAAATGGCTATAATACAAAATGTTGTTGACGCTGTCCACAGCAGCTTAGCTTCCACACTGGTGCTCCTCTCTGCTTCTCCAAACTGGGGGCGCACAGACCAACATCTACTGTAAGTAAAACACTGTCAATAAGTACCTCATACAACCCCACTTCCAATTATCTGAACTATCCTTTAAACATTGAGGGGTTTTGTGTCATTACTGAACACTGTCTTCACGCACATGATGAGTAGTATGGAGCCAGTGCTGAGCTGGGACTCAATAACTGGGCACACTGCGCTGGAGTCCAGCTCAAACAGGTAGAAACAGTCCTGGTCCCTTTCCCTGTCCTCCAACACCAACTTCATGTTACCCTGGGAGTGAGATGGAGAGATACAAAGGTGAACAAGCTTGCCAAAAGTATTGATACTTAAATACTTTTAAGGTACCATGTGTTTAAAAAGATTATATATCTGTCCGTATAGAAGACTTGGATTATACCAGATGAGCAGTTTGGAGGCATTTCATGTTTTTTTTTTTACTTTTAAAAACTATTTGGGAGATTCTGCAATGCTGTTTTCCTGTGAAACTCCAGCAGACTTTTGTGGACTCAAAAACTGAACCCAGCCTTCAGTTGGCATGAGGGTGAGTAGATAGTGACTGAATTTTCATTTTTGGGTGAATTATCCCTTTAACTAGGAAATCACACTGGGATTAAAATCCTAGGCAAACTGGGTCGAATAGCAGAGTGTTACACGTAACAGGAGCAAGAAACTCATAATAACAACAATAGTACCACAGAAAATACATCATATAAAAACACTGCCTATAAAAATGAAAAATAACGATCTATATTAAGTTAAAAAAAAAAAAAAAGTCTTTACACCGCAGCATATCAGACAACATATGGGCCTGTTCTGAAACAGACGGTACAATATAGCTGTGATATGCTGCCATTTGTGTGATTTAAGATGACAGTTGTTTTGCAAAAATGAAAACATCTGGCTTATGTCAGTAGGAAATCTGCCAGATGATCTTATTGACTAAAATGTACCAACGTCGTAAAACGATGGACGACCATCCTAATGAGCTGCAGAAGATGCAGTGATGGGTGTTAGCTAGGATTATCTCTGTGATAACTGGTGAAAGCCCTGTGTCATAGTGTTATAAACCAGCGTGTAGTGTTTGTGGATACTTAAAGACGCCTTTCTTGACCAGATGTCTTCTGTAATCTGGTTCCTGCAGCAGCATGTCCTCACCAACAAATGCCTCACTTTTTTTTTTTTTAAAACCACAGTGCCATTTTTCGTTTTAACACTTGATAAATTAATATTTCTTTTCTCAAATCTGGTGACCTTACCGCGTCAATTTTCCTGCTGCAAGAGATCATCATTATGGCTTTCCTCTTTTCCTTGTTGCAGTGCGTGTCATAAGTGTCACCGTTTGTGTAGATCAACATCACCCAGTCACCTGCAGTAAAGTGTAAATACACTCGATGTTGACTGATCATATATGAAATGCTACCCCTTGTTTAGACGTAATTCAAGAATGAACAGTTTGTCTCAAAACAGTGCAGAGATAGTTATCATTTGCACACGTGCCGCAAAAATTCAAAACAAAGCAGGACACCTACTTCCTCCTATGGCCTGTGTTGAATTAACCGAATTACTGCCAATCACTGTTGGTTTCTCTTCCACGTTCTTGTCGTTCTTCTGAATAACCCCGGCTCCCGAGATCCCCCCTGCATCACCACACAACTGGAACACATATGTGTAACTGTCGCCTCCACTCGTGGTCTGTACTGTAAAGCTGTCAACATGGGAACAAAAAGGACAGGAGATAATTAACGATATGTGAGACGGATGTGGTGACAGAATGCCTGTCATGGCTGGCCTGCGTGGTCAACTGAGGCTGATTTTCTGATGACAGGTGATCCAAAAATAACATGACATCATATCGATGGCACTGAATGAGCAGGTACACGCTTCTTACTTCTTCTGGGTGAGTGGCTCTAGTCGTTTGAGGACTTTCCCCTCTGAGTCAGACTTAGACAGCAGTTTGCAGCTCTTGGCGCTGTCAGCGGCGTACACCCCACTCCCACAGAGGACCAGCTGAACAGCCACGGTCCACACCAGGAAGGAGTGTTCACCTTGACTGTTGATCACCTGCCAAAATAAATAAGTAAATAAATTATTAACTCTACCTTTCAAAATGATATTTTCTTGCAAGTAATAATGTCTGAGAATTAAAGAAACAAATGAACTCAAAACCAATATTTTTGAAACTTTATGGTAATATTAGATTTCAGCGTGATAAATTCCTTGATTTATCAGGTTTTTACTCACTTATTTTCCAGATAATACACTTTATCAGTCGGGATACACAATAAATATTGGGGCCAATAAATTATAGGCCAAAAACAGGAAGTGTATATTTATAAAAGCCAGGCAAAAGCCAAAGTTGTTTTGCTTTTTTGTTTGTACAGCATTTTTAAAAAAAAACAAACAAAAACAAAGTAAACCCGCTGTATATCTAACCATTTCATTCATTCAAAGTTTAAAATTTATTATTTAACTATGATGTAACAATAAAATCTCACATAAGAGCATGAAGCATGCTAAGATAACACGAACACAGCTTATACTGTTATTGTGAAATATCCCTAAAATATGTTGTGTAGTTTTCAGTCATAAGTTTATTCAATGATACAGAAGAGATCCCTGAAGAGAAAAGGTTGTAATTATTAGAAATGATCAGTTATTTTATGGGTATCGTCCATCTGAAAAAAAAAAAAAATCATGCATCCCTATACTTAATCATCACTTATTAGTTAGACTAAGAAAGAGGGTTTAATCCATATGTCTCACCCTCATGTAAGATAATTCAAAACTAAGAGGTATGATAAATTGCATATCTCCTATTCACTGTAAGCAACTTCCTCAATAAAAAATACAACTAGGAGAAAAGGACCGGCCCATTTCTTGGAAAATATATGTTAAGTGTAGGCCACCATGCCCAAGGACAGAAAAAAAGAATACGATCCATATCAGCTAATCGTGTAGTTTGAATATTTAAACCTTCGTTAAATATACAGTATGTTCATGCAAGATGTCTGTTCATCCGCGCATGAGGCAATAAGTTTTCATAAGGAAACTCAGTCAGTTGAAACCCCCAATCTGAAAGGCTTAACAGAGTCAAACTTTTGGCTGCATCGTGCACCTACCTTCATGGCTTCTTCCTCTGAAGATTAGTGTGAAAATCTTCTTTGTTATTTACAGTTTTACAGACAAATTGACAGTTGATGAGCTTCCTCACGCTAACGTCGCTTCCTGGTTCACTTGTTCAACAATAAAGCTGTTGTTCTGTGGTTGCAGATAAAATTAAGTGAATCTGCATGCAGTCAGGAGTTTAAAATTAATGTTGTTAGCTGCACGCTTGTCCGTCTTGGCTGATAAACGCGCTTTTCCTCAAAATGTGTGAAGTATCATTCCAGACGCTAACAGGCTACTGATAAACAGGGTCGTGCTAGACAGGAACCCCTGATTTACGAAACTCTCGCGAGATTTGTATACGTTTATTTATTGTGCGCGCTGTACAAACTCATTTTTTTATAGATTGCGATAACGCTGTGGGTAAGATTGGGGTATGTTCAAAGACAGAAAACACTTGGTTAAGATTGGGGAACATCGCTCACAAATATCACTCTCGCGAGATCTTTCGCGGCTCGGGGGTTCCCTTCTAGACGCAAACGCCAAACAGCAGCGGAGTGCGGAAGTGAAACTAAACACACGCACGCATGTGACCGTCCAAATGAAGCGCGACCAATGAGCGGCAGCTGAGTTCCCTCATACCTTCATCACGTGATCAGAGACTTCATCGTTCAGTTGGAAAGGATAGAAAAATAATCAAATATGGCATGACCACGATTTTGTTCCCCTGTCAGCGTTATACAAACAGCAACTCTTTATACATCAGTTAAGATGCATCTCCAAATTCAACCAGATTTTTCCGGTCAAGTAAGTGCAGTAATTTAAAGAATACTACTGACTTTTGTGACCCCTGACCTTTAGCCCCAGCGCCACCGGCAGGTCAAAAGTTTCAGTTATCCTGAGAAATTATGTACCTGTTGGATTAGCACAAAATACCATAGAATTTTATTTTATCTTTCATTTATAATCTTTTAGTCTTTAATAAAAACTTTAGTAAAAACTTAGTAAAAATCTATTAGCCTACGTTACCTCGCTACTTCACCACCTTACTGTAGTGTGTTAGCATGCTAACATTTAGCCTGCTAATTGTCTGAGGTGGGACCAAGTCATTTCATTTTGTGAGTCCCAAGTCAAGTCCCAAGTCAGGACAGGCAAGTCCAAAGTCTTCACCTTTGGGTTTCAAGTCCTAAATAAGTTATAACAGTGAGTTTACAGCCTCATTAAGTTACTTAGTTAAGATAATGTTAGCCTTAGCAAAGCATTAGCTTGCTAACTATGTTAATATTAGGACTACAATTAATGTTTTTTTTTTCTTGATTAATCAATTAGTTGTTTGGTCATAAATTGTCAAACAATGAGGAAAATATTATGATTATTTGTATATACATCTTATTAAGGCTGAGTGACAATAATATGAAATACCACAATATTATAATACCACAATATACAATTTTTTTTTCACCAAATACCTCAATATAGATATTTATCAATAGTGTTACAATACAGTAGGGATGAATATTGGTGCTTTCACCAAGTATTTATACAATGAGATTTCTTTTATAAATAATCATCAGTAATGTGGATATAATGATGCGGTGGGTAAAATGAAATAATAGAACAGCAACGCACAGTCTGGTAAAATCAGAAAATTACATCATTTTACTGTAATACAGCATTTAAAACCAGGAAAAGACACTTATGCCACATCGTGATATAAATTTGTCCAAAATCTATCTGGTCTCATGTCACAAAATTGATTGATAATATTACTATGTTGCCCAGCCCTAGGTTGACCAAACTAACATTAATGCAGTCTAATGCAGCAGCCTTGCAACAAATCCTGAAGCTTGTAATGTTTGTTTTCTTTAGAAGGGTGTTGATTCAGCTTTTTGGTCATTTTGGAGGCCGTAGTTGGTCTTCTTGTTCTTTTTTATTGCATTATACTGAGAGGTTCTTCTAATATTTTTCTGTCCTAATCATAATAATATATCAGTCAGTATATTCAGTATGTTCAGTTTAATGCAATACAATTTAACAGTGACACACACAATAAATAAATAAATAAAAAGAAAGTTGAAATTATTAGGCTTATAGTAAACTTGAAGTGTAATGTGACTTAATGTATTGGTGTCTGAATTGGGATGATTTAATTGATAATGTCGGTAATTATTTTATAGGATTGTTGGTGATAATGTCATGTAATCATCTGATCTCCTTTATCTCTGACCATAAGACTTAATTTTGTAATCCTCTTTAAATAGCTTAAAAGCCTCCAAAGTGACTATGAATTTTACACCTCTCTAAAAGACTTTTTATAAAATGAATAGCTCTAGTCTTCATGGGGGTCAGATTTATTTCAGGGCTGTTGTGTTATGTTGAACTAGATCTATTTTTGTGTATCAAATTACTTGCTAATGGCGGCTGCTGAGTGTATTTTATCAGTGAAATTACATGATAATATCAGTCTACTATTTAAGAAGTCAAACGATGGTGTGACAGCGGAGATATATGTACTGTCATTCTTAAAATAATGTTCATGTAAAATGTCTGTGTGTGTTTGACTGTGTTGAAAACTATATGTGTAGAACATTTGGCTCTGGTATGAAATAAATGTTAGGCGGGTACATTTCTACTATGCCTTGCAAAGTAGAGTACCAGTATATCCAGTACACTGGTTCAATTGCAGCAGCATTTTTCAAGTGCATTAGAAACAGCAAATGGCTACACCAAGCGGCTTTTCTACAGTAGTCTGTCTCGTATCATCCTTCCAACTTACCATCAAGAATTTAAATACAAAACAGCTTTTAACCTCTTTGAGTTTGATCAGATTGATTTGCCTGAACCATTGCTCCATTCTTCTAATCATAATCCATGATTAAATTCTAAAAGAACAGTTTAAAATGATAAGATTAAAGATGACTAACATTCTTCAGTAGCCAATGTGTTTGCTTAGACTTTGTTTTTTATTTACCTGAGTCCTGACTTTGTTGTAAAGTCTGACCGATTCTGGATTTTCGGGGCAGATGCTGATACGATATATCAATATATACATAAACACAAATGTCATTATCAAACACTTGTGACAAAGATATGTAATGGAGGTGAGATATTTTAGAATTCAACAATAAACTCCATTGTCAAAAATGACATCAGTAAACCTTCACTAGTATTTGGAATAACTGTAAATAACTATGCACAAAGCACAAAATGGAGCAATACATATTGTACTTAGTAAATCTGAATTAAGAAAATTGATAAATATATACATAAAATGCTGCCTTTAAAACAAAAAAAATAAAAACAATTTCCAATATGTTCTGCAAAACAAAAGTTTCATATCAGCACATTTCAGACAGCATATATGCTGATAACAGTGTAGACTGATACAGCTGTGACAGGTCGACTGATTTATAGGTTGGGCTCTACTTTGTTGTCCCTATTTAATAAAACAGTCTCTTTTTTTTTTCAGCCTTTATGCTAAGCTAAGCTAACCAACTGCTGCAGGTTTGTATTTACCGTACAGACATGAGAATGAGGTCAATTTTCTCATCTACCTCTCAGGAAGAAGGAAAATAAGTGTATTTCCCAAAACGGGAAATACATGATAGGGATGCATGATAGGGATTTTTTTCAGCTGTCAATTACCTGCTTCTCATGGCTGATACAAATAAAAGATAATTTCACATTTTTGTATTTTAAGCTGTAATTTATGCACACCTGAAGGTACGAAAGATTCAGATCACTTTGAGCATTTTGGCTGAGAGTTTTAAATGCTCTGATATAATCTGTCAAATAGATGTAAGATATTATTATACACTGTTTAAAAGCTATAATTTCCTTTTCTCACTAAAAAAAAAAATAATATGAATTTCCCATTATTCAATATTTGTCATGCATCCTCAGTTAAAACTGATGCCCTCATTGATATAAAATGTACAAAATAGTCACCACAAACTACAGTCTCAAAGGGAGAGTTCACCTTAAAATTAAAAACACATTTGTGTCCTTTGGCCTCTAGTGCTGCTTATGCTTGTGGCGCTATTTTTGGGCGCTTTGAGCACCACAAACCAGGTGTCATCTAGTTCCATTGTATTCAAGAGATGGCAGACATCTCTGCGGCTCACATCTCCAAAACTCGGCAACACACACGAGAAACAATCTAGATGGATAAATGGTGATAAAGGTAAGAAGAAAAGTATACATTTTTGATTTTGTGGTGAACTATTGCTTAAAAATAACCATGTATCAGAAAGTATGTAAGCGCCTGGTGTAATTAGTTAAGTGAAAAAGTGAAGTAGTGCTCTTCTTCTCTTTATCTGGTCATGTTAATGATACAGACTTTAATCTCAGGTCACTTCGATACTCAATCAACCCTGTAAAACAGTAATTGTTATACAAATCATTCACAGATCACCCCTGTAATGCCCCTCCCTTGGTTTCCTGCTCTGTGGTTGCTTAATCCTGTTCTTTTAAGCCATAAGAAAGAGTTTCCGTTCCTCTCCCGTCTTTACCACAACAGCTTCTTTACTTCTGTACTCCTCTGAGGAGTGTAGGGAAGTTTTTATAGGCCTCAGTGAGCTCTCCACCAGTGTGTGAATGCTCCCAAACTTCACTCTCTGTCTCCCCTCCCCCCACTCTCGCTTGTGTTATCACAGCCTTTACCTTACCTGGCTGTGTGTGTGTTATGCAGACACACCCGGCTACTCCATATCAACCAATCGCTGCTGCAAGACAGAGACACCAAGGAGGTGTACTTCCTGTGTTTCGCGAGAGAAGAATGGGTCAGGGGAGAGGAGAGAGGCTTATGTTGTTTGCCAGGGGGGGTCCACACAGGCGATCACGTCGGCAGTAGAGGGGAGGGAGAAGGACTGAAAGTGGTGGACAGGCTTTAGTTTGATTTATTAGAGATCTCCCTGTTCAGCAACAGCAGCGGCTGAGAGGACAAGACAGAGGGAGAGAAGGAGGAGGGGAAAGATAAGTGTCAATCTGTTGAGACTTGTTTGGGAATTTGAGGAAGGAGAGGGGAGGTGGGGAGAGACACACAGAGAGGCAGCAAAAGGGAGAAGCAAGGAGAGCTCAGGCGTAAACATTAAGTTTTTCACAAGACTTAAAAGTATTGAGAGAAAAGAGATAAAGATTGATTTATTTGAGGAAAAGGAGGACATTTGCTGGCTCACCCAGACAATGTGAATACAAGGAATGAATTCTTATGTGTTGTGCAATCCCATGCTTTTGAGCTGAGCTGGATCAGAGGGGGAGACAGCAGTTCTCCCCAGGATACTACATTCAGGTGAGTTGCTTTGCTGTTTTTTAAATGGATTTCAGATAATCAGGCTCTGTAAGTTCCTTCTGGTGTGGACACAGATCTGATCTAGGTTACTTATGGCTTACATGTTACATGCCGTGCCTATGTGTCACAGGCAGGCCCTCGCTTTCTGAAAGACGCCTTTTGGTATGTGGTGCTTTGCAGGTCTGTGCTGCATTCTTAGAGAACTGTAAGAGGGTGTCACCTTTTCTTCGGTCTGCATCTTACCTTTCTGTTCTAAAGTTACTGGATTAAAATATCACTCAGCTTTTATCTATCGTGATTTTTCAAAGGTAGCAGTAACATTAGTGAAATTTCAAGTCTAGTCAGTTTTATTTATCTAGCACCAAATCATAGCAGAAGTTGTCTCAGCAGGTATCTCAGCAATAAGTCAACGGTTGCGAGGAAAAACTTCCTTTTTAAAGCAACAGTTCACCCCAGAAATAAAAAAAAAATCTCAAATATCATCTTACTTGTCATGCTGTTTATCCATCTGCATTGTTTTTGTGTGAGTTGCCAAGGTTTGGAGATATCGGCCATATATATGTTTGCCATCACTCCATTGTAATGGAACTAGATGGCACTCAGCTTGTGGTGCTCACCCCCCCCCCAAAAAAAAATACATATGAAAAACTCAACAGCAATCATGACCTGGTTACTCAAGCTCATCCACGGTCTTTGCTGCGATCTGTGTCATGCAAGAACTACTTTCTTATATTGAACTTCACCCGTCAACCGGTTTACTACACAGAAGGCAGTGTGCATCTACTCATGGCCGAGAGGTTACGGCTCAGGCGTAGAGGACTCCATAAATGTTTATATATTGCAGTGTCACAAGCATGAGTCCCTCATCCTTGAGTAAATGAACACTTCCTTCCTAGCTGTGATTCTGTTAGTGAGTGTGATTCAGTATCAGAAATCTACTTGCCTTAAGGCAGTTTTTACTTTTTTTGCAAATTGTTTTATTTGTAAGAGGTTATCAAATATCAACAAAATATTAAATTAATTGTCATTCTTAATTTAGGGCTACAGCATCAATAAAATGTCAGAAAATAGTGTCCAATCCAAAGATATTCAGTTTAATACGATGTTAAACAAAAAAAAAAGTGCAAAATCGCCATATTTGAAAGGCTGAACACAGAATTTTCTGCCATTTTACATGAAAAATGACTCATCGGTTTGCCCAGTCTGGTGAGTGAGTTGCCACATTCACTTGACCGACAGGGCTTTTTACTTGCCCCGGGCAAGCGAGCAATCCCTGTTTTTCAGCCACACCAAACTGCTCACAACGAGGTCTGTGGATCATCTTGAGTAACTGGGTCTTGATTTCTGGAAAGAGACATTGCTTTTGAGTTTAGTTCAAATGTTTGGGGGTTTTTGGTGCTTTTAGCACCATAAGCTGAGTGCCATCTAGTTCAGTTAAATTTAAAAAAAGACAGGCATCTCTGTGGCAGATATCTCCAGAACCCGACAGCTCACACCAAAACTATCTAAATAGATAAATAGTGCTATAGGTAAGAGTATTCATTTTCAACCCTGTGACATTAAAGCTACTACAAGGAACATTCATACTTTAAGTGTTTCCACTGCAATAACCACAAAATATGACATCAAAAACAAAATTATTTATCTTCTGCTTCCCTTTTAACTGGCTAACATACTACTCACTGTGACTTTGCCTGGGAAAATGTAAACAGTCTGATTTCAAGGAGAATTTGACCTTGTGGCAGGCATTAATAACAACAATAAATAGCCAATCTTCTTGCTAATGGTTTCATTAAATTGTGTAAATCATATGGAGGCAACAGGAATACATTTAGACTCTTACATACCCAGTTAAAAACTCCTTGTAGTAGCTTAACAAAATATGTTTCAGAGCCTCCCCATTCTTCTTAATGTGACCTGCATGTTAGTGAATTGTCTCTGAAAATGCCCTGACTTTTAATATTTGATTTCCATAATAATAATCTGGGTTGTTACTGTCTTTTAGGTTCTCCAAATTATGATACTATGGGGACCAAAAGGCCCAGCTGCGCCCTCTTTGACACTTTATCTAACATAAACACATCTGACCGCAAGCTTCAGCCAGGTGGAAAAATCTCCCGGGATCCAAGTCCCAGGCCAGCGATGACTGCCCAGTCGGAGCGAGAGAGAGACGCCAACCGAGAGGAGGACTGGAGGAGGGAAAGAGAAATGGAGAAAATGAGGGACAAAGTGAGATATAAAGATATGGAGCCACGAGAGAGGCCCTACGAAAGAGACCGAGCTCCTGCGCCCCGGCCCAGAGAGGGAGAAAGACAGTGGAGGGAGAGGGAGAGGAGACAGGAAGATGACAGGAGCAGGAACGGGAGGCCACTGTCGAATTTAGAGAAGGAGTCTGAGCGAGAGGTGGAGAGGGGGACGAAGAAGGGTGACACATTTCCTAGAATGAGAAAAGGCAGCCCAGATTATGGCAGAAGAACAATGGCCACCAGTGAGATGGATGATGGGAGAGGGGACAGGAGGCAGAAAGACAGGCCGAAAAGAGTGGAGACAGACGTCGGGGAAAGGGAAAGAGAAAAAGAAAGGGCACGGCAGAGGGAAAGGTACAGAGACGAGGGAAAAAACACTGGCCGGAGACCTGCGGAAGAGGAGAAATCACGCCAGAGGGAGAGATACCAGGAGACTGACATAGACAGGAGAAGAGACGTGGGTGATTCGTGGGACAGAAGGGAGAGGGACGCAGCTAGAAAGAGAGAAAAGGGGGAGGCCAGGGTGTCTTCCCCGCACAGACGAAGAGATAGAGACATTTACTCAGATAGGAAGGAGAAGGAAAGGAGAGAGAGAAGGAGGGACACTAGAAGTGAAGGAGACAGCACCGAGAGACAGTTGAGGAAGGACAAGGAGAGGGCCGGAGAGAGGGAGGAGTTGATATATCAACACAGCAGGAGTGAGGGGGACAACACGGGTGAAACAGACAGGGATAGAGACAGAGATAGACGAGTATTCAGGGAGGCAGACAGACAGAGATACAGGGACAAAGACAGGGACAGGGACAGAGAAGTGGATCGATCCAGGAGGAGGGCAGAGGAGAAGGATAGGGAGACGTACGATAGGAGAGGGGGCAGGGAGGGAGAAAGGTGGAGGGAAAGTGCGAGAGAGGAGGACAGATACACGGAGCACAAGCAGAGGAGACGCGGGGAAGCAAAAGAAAGAGAGACAGATCTGAGGTGGGATGACTCAACAGGCAGAGGTAGTCGATCCCAGGATGAGACGGCGCCCAGGGTGCCGCCACGAGCCCAGAGCAGTGGAGAGTGGAGCACTACAGAAAGTGACCGAGATGTAGAGGAGCAGAGAGCCGCTGAGAGGAGTCAAAGGGAACAAAAGAGACGCGAGAGAGACAGAGGAGAGACCTCAGAGCAGAGGAGAATGTGGTTAGAGCCACGGAGGGGAAAGAATAGTAAAGAAGAGTTTGTAGACAGAGAGAGGAGGAGGAGGAGAGAGGGAGAGGACAGGAGTATGGAGTCAGAGGGGCGGAGAGTAAAAGAGGAACCACATGAGAGGTACAGAGAAAGACATGGAGGGAGACGTGAATACACAGAGAGGGAGACAGAGGATGTAAGTGCAGATGGAGAGGAGAAGGTCTGGAGAGAAGTAGATAAAGGAGGGAAGGAGCGTCTGTCTGACAGCGATGGAGGGATAGAGAGAAGCCGGCAGAGGGAGGCAGCTGGGACAGATAACACAGAGGAGAGTGACAGCAGAGAGGAAGAGGGTGGGAGCGATTACTGGGGCCGCTCTGAGAGCGAAGGAGGAAGTGAGACGGGCTGGAAGCAAGAGAGAGACAGAATGCTGTCAGGAGAGGACGGCTTTGTGACCGTGTCCAGTGGTGGGGACGAGGAAGACGAAAGAGAGGAAGATGAGGAGTTTGAGGACTGTCACGAGTACTGGGAAGGTGGAGGAGTCGTGTGCGACAGGCCCTCACCTGTTGCTTTCAAGGGGGATGAGGGGAGGGAAGAAGAATGGACTTTAGGAAAAGAGGAGGCAGTTGATGAGGAAGATGAACAGGGGAGGAAAAAACAGCCAAAATACGTCTTCTGTGTGATTGGGCAAACATTGCCCCGGTCAAAAACAGGCGAGAAGTCATCGTCACAAGTTGGTCAGGCGGAGGGAGTGGAAAGTAACAACCCAAATTTAGAAAGGCATCATCAGCATAGTGATGACGCCACGCAGCCACCTCAGGATGACCTGCGTCCGACACCGAGTAGAAATGATGAATACAACCAGGACACACAGAGCAAGAGTGGGAGTAACATGCCAGACAACACTGATGTGGACATCAGATACAGAGTCTCACCAGAGCTTCAAAACACAGAGACTGAAGAGGTAACAAAGCGCAAAAAGGAGCACCCTTACGCTGAAATCGGTCCGATTATAAACAGAGATTCACAGACTGAAAGACTCCTCATACAGTGGAGAGAGAAAAATAAAGACGAGTCGGAAAGAGACAGGGATCAACCGTCGCCACTTCCGAGCAATCCTTACGCTGATGTTTGCTCTCAGGTGAATTTCGAGCAAATTCAACCCATTCTGGACAAGCTTAACACGGGAGCGATGAGCCCAGAGGAGGTGGAGGCCATCCGGGTCCGACTGAGCGGGGCGTGGAGCATGTCCGAGGAGCCCAAGCGACATTCCCAAGCACCCCACCTCAAATGGGCCAAGAGTGTGGTGCGGGAGATTCTCGGACGCTCAGAGGAACAGACCGAGGAGGAGCTTAACGCAGAGGTACAGGCGGACGAAGAGGTCAGGCAGTCTGAGGACGACAAACGTCAGGAGGAGGTCGCACAAGAGGTTGGAGAGATGCCGGACGACCAGCACTCCGAGCTGGAGCTGGAGGAGGAAGAGCCGTTGGAGGTGGAAGGACTGAGAGGTATGGGGCAGAGTCAAACCCACATGCATGCTGACCAGTTCACAGCCATGCATGGTGACACACCTACATACACTCATGCTGACACACTGTTAGACACAGAAGGGGAGGAGGATCACAGTGCGGACAAAGAGACTAAGCCTGCTTGTCACTTTAATCTAGAGAAGGCAGATACAGTTAGTGAAGAGACAGGTAATGAGTTATCCCAAATGGAAAAAGAAGCAAGGAGAGCAAAGGAGGTGGAGATGTATTTATCTGTGAGCAACACGCTCTACAAGCCTAACAGCTGCCCCATTCTTAATTATCAAACTGAGTCTGCCTCCAGAGAGGCCGAGGAGGGCCAGGAGTTGGAAGACAGAATGGGTGAAAGTGAAGAAGAAAGGCAGGGAGGGGAGCCCGAAGAAGGGAGGGGTGCTGCAGTGGAGGAGGTGGGGGAGACTCGGGAGGGAACTGAGATTGATAGCAGAGGGGGAGTGGTGGTGGCGGCGGGGACCAAAATAGGAGGGGGGACGGTGACGAGCAGCTGCAGTTTCCGAGATTTGGGTCCCGAGGCTCGATTACGGAGACGGGGAATCCGTAAAACCACAGAAAGAAGAAATGGAGGTGATCATGTAGAAACGGAAGAAGAGGAAGGTGTTGGAAGGGACCGCAGGACCAGAATATTCTCTACAACAGGTAAAGAGAGGAGATGGATGATAGAGACTGGTTATCTGCTCAAATCAGCTTTCAGAAAGCCATACCTTTCAGAAAGGCATACTTAGGATTATTTGATGTGGGGTAGCATGGAATACAAAAGGTAAGGTATTTTAGCAACTTAAAAAGGTCCGCCTAAAAAAAAAAAATCAGTTTAATCAGATGCTATATTTAGAATGTTTTTGTTGTCGTCAGACAGCCTTTCCTGACAGGAAACCACTGTTACAGAAACCAAATATCTCTGTCTACTGCTGCCTCATTCTTAGTGCATTTGTGTTATTGTGTGACACTGGTGTTTTAAAAAGTTAGTTCAGATTCACTGAAGTCATACAAAAACACAAGCTAAAAGATCGAGGCTGCGGTAGACCAGCAACTCCCATGTTGTGCACAGTAAAATTACTGATTTTACTTAGAGAGTTTGGTTGGTTTGGAGAGAGAGGTATTTGTCTTCTACAGCGGCAGGTTTCTGTCTGAAGAGGCTGTCTGACAGCAAGGTCAAGCAGTGAAAATATTCTTAAGGATGACTTTTTAAGTGGCTAAAAACATTTGCCTATAATCCTGTCTATTGCAGTACGTTGCTTAACTTCCATGTTAGTACTCCTTTCTGCTTCCCCAAACTTGGGGCGGACTGACTTCCAGCAAATGGTGGTGTATCCCTCTTACAGCCCCACATCAAATGATCTGAACCCTTTAATTATCTCCTTTTGGCTTTCATGATTATTTCCTGTCTGGTCTATTATCAATTAGCATGGCACATCATCTGATCAGGTTGACATGTTTCAGCCTAGACTTTCCCTAGTGGAATCTACCTTTAAAAGTCAACTTTTGATTTTAACACACTGGCACTTTTAATTACAGTAAATCTTCCAGATCATTTCCTCTGTTTCCTGTCTTCTTGCATCATTTTGTCGTGACATCAATCACGGGACCCAAGATCTGAGGCAGACATCTGCCGATAGGCGTAATCAGAGCACTGATCTGAACGCAGCACCGTACGCTGGAACCTGCGTCACAGTGTTGTGGTTACAGGTAGTGGGCGGAGACGAGTGGAGGTGGAGGAAGCAAGGGGAAACCAGAGGCATGAGCTAAAAGGCTCGGGTTGATCCTGTTTTGAGACACAACACGAGAAGCAAGAGTTTTGAAAACACACTAATCTTTTCTCTTATGCTGGGCTAAAAGTTTACTAACAATTATTTACTCTATTTATTATCTATTTATTTATTTATTTATTTTGCTTTTGTGAGATCCTCCGCTCTTTCAAAAACTGATGGGTATGCTGTTTTATAATGTTTCGACGAATGGATACTTTTTTATTTCAGATGATGAGGATGATCGCAGCAAGAGCTGGGGAGAAGTAGAGCTGAGGTGAGTTAAACAAACACACAACATGATGAATTTGATTATGATATAAGACTGGAAGAATTATTCAGATCATTTGTTTCAGTAAAATATTTATACCTTACTGTGAAACTAATCCACTATAAGTAAAAGTCCTGCATTACAAACTACACTTAACTAAAAAATATATATATGTATTATCAGCAACCTGTATGAAAAGTAAAAGTACTCACTGTGCAGTAAAAATAATATCAGTGTTTTACTATTATATGTCTGAGGTTTTTGGATTAATATTACTGCAGCATCAATGTGTTCCATTTTTATTGCCATAGATATTTAGTTTCAGGCTACTTTTAACTACTTTATAATATATATTTGGGTGGTTTAATCTTCAGAAGTGCATCATATTGTGTGAGATCATCCTAGTTTGTAAAGGCACTGTCCTGTGAGAAACGCGTGTCTCTGAAAAGTTTTGTATGATGCCAGAAAAACAGCCGTGCTTTCAGCTTTGTGACGATGCATTTAACAGATCATTTAAGAGGCGTTTTAAATAGTTTGTTACATAGTTTATGGAAAAATTGTAATCTGAAAACGAACTGTCAGGCAGATGTTGGAGAGTAAAAATACAATATCTGTCTCCTTACACCACATGTTTATATTTTCAGTTTTACAGTTTATATTTTCAGTTTAGTTTTCAGAGTGCACTTTTCATTTTATTATTTATTATTAATTTATTGTATATCAGGGGCAAGATTTAAGAAGTTATAGTAGGTATTATAGTACAAACACAGCACTTTTAACCCACACTCGAAATAAATATATGCACCGATGCCTTTTTGTTGCTGTGATTACAAAATTTGACCAAATGGAAAGAGTCTAAAAAAAACTAAAATGAAGATATTTCCTGTATTTTTTTATTGATTTATTTCAGTTACTTTTCTAGAAACACTATCACTAGTTTTTTTCGTTTTCTTAAGTCTTGCTTTTATTTTATTTTAGTCAGCTAAAATGTTTTCTCACATTTAGTTTTAGCTAATTATAAGATAATTATAATTATATCCTGGATTTTATTTTGGAGTTTATCTTTATTTATTCATTTACACTTTTTTGTGTCTGTATGAAACATTTTGTAACTGTGTGTTTTAGGAAGTGCTACATAAATAAATTGTTACTTTCTTACTTTTTTTTGGCACTCTTCATGGCTATAAATAAATTTTTGTGACTTTTTTTGTCACTGCAGGAATGTTTTGGAAACAATCGATAGAAGAAAAAGGAGCTCAAGATTTTTCAGTGAGTATTCATCTTACTTTTGCTTCTCTCAATACATGCACCTGTATTGATAAAAGTATATTATAAAAAACTCTTGAAGCCATAAATAAACTTCATTAATGCCTGTTTTCAAAGTGTGTTGTTGCATATGTTTTCTTTTACAGTTGACTAGTTTTTTAATCAGTGTTAGTGTGGTTTCAGATTAAATCTTAAAACTGATTGTCAGAGAAGGCGACGCGGTGACGTCTCTTCATATCACATCTTCTTTGGCTGTGGTCAGGGAAAAAAACATGACGCGGTTGAGCATTTCCTTTCAGTGTGCATGATTCATCTGTGTGTTAATACAGACCCACTAACTGTTTATCTCTTCCTCTGTACGTGTTGGCTCAGACTCTAAATGAAAGGAAATCTGTGTGTAGTTTATGGTTGGCTCACACCGTTTACGCAAGATATTTTAAACAACCTAAAATGGCAGCCGGGCCTTGACCTGTGATTCAGTTGGATATTACGAGAAGTGGGGCAGCAGTGAGTGTATGTGCTGTATGTACGTGTGTCTGTGCAAGTCACAGACAGGTTCCTGCAAGCATTCATAACTCCTAACTTGAGGGAAAAACAGCTGCCGCTTTGACTTTGCATTCCGACAAGTATGTGTAAAAGGAATGTCAAATGCAAACAAGTCCTCTTGGCTAACGCTGTCCATCTTCTTTCCTTTGCTTCCTGTATTTTTCACTCTTTTCTTTCTATTTCTCCCTCTTCTCTTCTGCTGTCTGTCTCGCGTCCTCTCTTCCTCCCAGATGCCGCCCAGCTCTACCAGCAGTACAGCGAGGCCGCTCAGAACTTTGAGATCCTGCGCCAGGCCCGCTCCGATGTCATCTCCGTGTGCGAGGACACCACCCCGTCCCCTGCTCCCTCACCCCCCCCTGCCCGCAGACCTCTCCCTCCCCTGCCTCCCGTCCGGCACCCCCACTCCTTCTCCCACACAGGCTCCATCACCAGCGTCCAAAGCTTGCCTCTGCCCGAGCCCCCCAGGTGTGAAGGCAGGCCGTCCTCCCCGCGCCTGTCCATCTCTCTCACGCAGTCGTCCACGCTGTGGCGGGAGCTGCCAGGGGTCAGGAACAGTGCAGAGCTGGAGGAGCTCACAGACGACCAGAGACGATTACAGGAGGTAACACATACAATCGCAGAAAAGACTTTGACCTCTGATTTTCCGGGATTTTATTGAAGCAGGAATGAACTGTGACCCAGTTAATGCCGGGAACTTTTAGTTCACACTGAAGTTTAGTAGGTTAATTACTTAGACCAAGCCTATACAATTGGCAGCCTGTGGGCCAAATGTGGCCCTTTAAAGACCTCAATCCAACCTTTTGATCATAAATATGGAAAAAGTATATTATTGTGATTTTATTTAAATAACCTGCAAACATTCATTCAAGTTTATGGGTGCTTATATTGTAAGATTACATTTTATTAGTATCCCAATCAGTCCATTCATAGGCTGTGTCATGTAGTGACACACAGAGACACAGATACAGTTTTAACTCAGACTGTTAAAGCAGAAATGTAAACATCCGACCCCTTGGCACTTTACTTTTTTCAAGTCCAAGGCCTGATTTAGTCTAGAAAATTTGAAAAATGCTCATTCTTCAATTTATTTCCTTTGTCCATCTCAACAGTCCCATCCAACATTTATTTTCATAAATGTCAAAATCGGCAAATCCTCACATTTAAGAAACTTTAACCAACAAATGTTTGACATTTTTGCTTCAAGAATGACAGAAACGACTGATCATAATCAAAATATATGAAGATCAGTTTCCTTTTGACTGACCAATCAAGTTTAGTCCCAGTCTAACCAGTATCATGTTTTGCACGTCTTTGGAAAGTTACTGGCACAACATTTCCATCCCAGTGAAATTCAAGAGAATCCTCCAGGCAAGTAAATGCCTGATGGTTATCTTTTACTTTTCCTATGGTGCTACTATCGTCAGACAGCTTGTTTGATCTTGCCCGGGTGCAAAATTTTGATTAGAGCAGCTAAAATTGCTCAATTTCTGCATAAACAGTGAATGAATCTGTGGGAAGGTTTGTGTTTCGTTCTCTGCACAGATATGGGATCAACAATGAAAGTGAACTTCAGTGAAAGATGCCCGATGGTTACCTTTAACTTTTCTTTCATTTCAGTGTGTCTGATGAGTATTAAAAGATTGTATTTCCCTCTAAAAAACAGTCACTTATAGCTAATTGTGATTCATCTCGTCCAATCTATTTACAACTTAACTGGTTTGGGCGTTTTTTCTCTTCAGCAGCTTCTCTGTTGCTGGTGGCTTCTGGGAAATGGCATGACATACATGAATCAGCTATACACTGTTATTACATCACATATCAAACAGCTAAAATCCCGCAAATTATTCAGACTTGCATCATCCCAGAATAACCCTCCACTTTTTAGAGGCAGTGTCTCATGCCAGAAGACATGATTGCATAAACATGTCGCATTTTTCTGGTACTGTAGGTGTTTTCCTGTAAACTTGTAAACAGACGTTTGTCTGAGCTGGAATACTGGTCCTGATTGTGAAATCTTCCACCCTAGTTAGTCATGTTCCTGTCAGCCTCAAGAGGATTGACACCATGTGCTTATTATCTGTAATTTGCTGTGTAGTTTTTGCTTATCTCTTGCTTAATGTGTTTATCTCTTCTTATGTAGTTCTCTTTGGGTTTTTTCCTCTTCCAGGTGAGGTTTGAGGTGGTGACTTCAGAGGCCTCCTACTGCAGGAGTTTGGACATTGTTGTTGAACACTTCGTCAAGTCCAAGCAGCTGGGGGCGCTGTTGACCACTCAGGATAGGAACTGGTTGTTTTCCCGACTGGCAGATGTTCGTGCCATCAGTCACAGGTCAGAAATGTTAATACTCATTATTTTGCGCAAATTCTCTATCTATTTAGACTTAAATATATTCATGAGATCTGACATGAAACATACATTGACTGGGTTGCACCAACAAAGATGAATTAAATCTAAGATTAGTTCTAAGATTTTAGCAAAACTAGGTTTAAAATGTGTAAATCCAGATTTTAGATTAAGCTGAGCCCTGCTGCACAATTAAAAACTAATATGTTCAATAAATCCAAGTTTATTGATTTGATTTAAACAGAAATTAAATAGTTAAATTTATTTGGAGATGCTTGCTTACCAAAAATCAAATAAATAAATAATTTCGAAAAGAAATTCAAATGCCTTTGGAACCTAGTAACTTTAAAAGAGTGGGGGGAAACCTTTGGCCTCGCTGCATTTCTCAATAAAACATTAGATTGTTTGGTAGCTACCTGAAAAGTTGCACTGTTTGCTAGCTAACTAAAAAGTTAACAACACTTTAGAGTGTTTGCTAGTTAATTAAAAAGTTAGTTTAACATGGTTAGTCTAGTCATGATGTCTCTAATTTCTCCTCCTTTGAGAAAAACCTGTTGTCCAAATTAATGGAGAAACTTTATAACATTATTTGCTCAATCCATCTCAAAAGGCAGCCATTTTAAAAGTTAAACCTCTTCAGGTAAAAGTTTAATATTCGATCACATTTTAGATCGGATTTTAAAGTTTTGGTGCAGTGGAATTAAATTTAGTCTAGATTTAGACTGAGGTTCAAAGAAAGCATGATTTAGTCAGGTATCAGGTTTAACATGATTTCTTGTTGGTGTAACCCAAATAAAATAAAGGAATGAATATCAAACTTATTGTGTTACAGATCTGTGGGAGAAATAAACTTAAAAGAATGCTTTGTGATTTTTTTCTTTAGCTTTTTATCAAAGCTGGAGGAGCGGGTGGAATCAGACGTCATGTCCTTCACAGTGTGCGATGTCATCGCTCGGCACTGTCAGCGCTTCAAAATGGTTTATGTGCCCTACCTCACCAACCAGTCCTATCAGGATGCCACCTACCAGAGACTCATGTAAGCCTTTCAGTCAAGCTTCTGTGTTTCTTCTCTGTTAGATCACTTCAGTTGGAGGTTTGGAAATAGATCTACTGAGAAAAACCCTGCACCATTTACTCTCTCTGAAACTAAGGCTTGTCAGATTTCATGCGGTGAAAATGATTTCCATTTCCTTGTCTGTGTTCTTTTCACCTGTCTAAACATTCAGTTTCTCTTTTTCTTTCTCTTTCAGGAATGAGAATCCAGGATTCAAGCGGATTGTGGAGAAGTTAGAGAGGAGTCCTGTTTGTCAGCGGCTTCCTCTTCGTTCCTTCCTTGTTCTTCCTTTCCAGAGGATCACAAGAATCAAGCTGCTGGTCCAGGTGTGTGTGTGTGTGAGTGAGTGAGTGTGAGTAGGGCCTGTCTCACACAGCAAAAGTTGATGGTTCACAACATGTTCGATCCTGTATCTCACTTTGACACGCACACACTGTCTCTGCGCAGAACATTGTGAAGAGAACAACTCCTGGTACTGCGGAGGCGACTCAGGCCATCAAAGCTTTGAAGCTTCTGGAGAAGGTACAGCAGACATCCTTTTCACTGTTCATTAACGCAGGATGACAGTATTTTTATACTGCTGAATAATATCCTGGTGACTAACCTCTCCTTTATTTCCTTCCTGTGTCCTTTAGTTGATTCAGGAGAGCAACGACAGCATCACTCAGATGAAAAGCATCGAGTCACTGGTGTCTCTCAGCGCCAAGGTGGACTTTGAGTGCAGGGTAAGTAATGACTACAAGGGATGGGAGAAAATCAGTGGGTTCACCTTGAGAATGATATGATATAATTAAAACAAATACAGTCCAAATGATGGATTTCAAGCAGGCTGTAATTAAAAACAACAAAGTTTTGTTTAATTTGTGTGAGTTTTATGTCATAAACAGACGTTAATTACAATGAACTTCAACCTATTTTACAGGCACTTTTTCCGTATTTGCGTCACATCAAGATATATCAATATTAATGTGACATATTGGTCTTAAATCAGTGTCTACTTAACAAGCTTTTAACTGCATCAGGGTCTTCATCAGTGGGTGGATTCAAAGGGATAGTTCAGATTATTTGAAGTGCGGTTGTACAATGTACTCATCCACAGTTTATGTGTGCGCTATATTTAGAATATTTCTACTGCTTTGCTTTGCCATCAGACAGCCTTTTCTGAGGAGAAACCTCAGGTTATTGCTCAAATATTGCTTTCTGCACACCAACCAAACTCCATATGGGAAATCGGTGATTTTCCCTGGCAGAACACGGAGTTGCTGGTCTACTGCTGCCTCAATCGGTTAGTTTGTTTGTGTTGTCGTGTGACTTCGGTGTTTTGAAAGGTTAGTTTGGATTCACAGGAGTCACACGATAACAGTGGCAGCAAAAGATGACTAACAGAACTCTCATGTGAGTCTGGTGGCTTGGGAAAGAGTGATATTTGGTGATTTGCCATTGGAAAAGGCTGTCTGCTGTCGAGGAAAAGCAATTAAAATATTCCAGATGTAGTGTACAACCAGTATAAACCCAGTTGTCATGGAGATGGCTCAGTTGGTATACCATGATCTACATTCACATGATAAGAGATGGACATTTAGGTAATATCATTTTGTCAAACTACTGTTTCTATCATGAAAAATGATCTTTCAACCTCAAAAAGGACAATATTCTAACCTTTTTGTCTTTTGTTTCCCTCTTTTTTCTGTGTGTTTTACAGACTCTTCCTCTGATCAGTCAGTCTCGGAGGTTGGTGCGGGAAGGGCCCGTCACTGAACTGATGGATTTCTCTCTGAAGGACACAGAGAGGAATATTTATTTGCACCTTTTCAATGACTACTTGCTACTTTCACTACAAAAAGAGTGAGTCAACAAACACAAATGTTGTGTAATGTTAGAAGAATACATCCCCACCTGGCATCTATCTGATTATCGTTTGCTACATCCTGTTTTCCTTCATATCCGTCTTTTATCACCCCTTCAATCTCATCGCAGTCTTTCCTTCCGCCATCTCATTTCTCTTTTGTGCTCTCTGCTGCTTCCAGAGGAGGAAGGTTCACAGTAATCGACCACTCTCCTGTATCAGAGCTGCGTGCGGAGAACTGCCGTGTCAAACTTCACTCCCTCCAGAAGAACCTGTTCCGGCTGCACATGTCGCACAAAGCGCTGCTGCTACGGACTGACACACAGTAAGAGCCTGTCACAATGGCAGAGGAATGTCTGTGTTCATTGTTACATCGCAAAGTGGAGAAAACTGCAGAAGATACAACCGTCTTTGCTTTTCTCCCCATTCAGGAGTGATAAGCTACGCTGGATTTCCGCTCTTTCCCGGCCCCATGCTGAAATAGATTTTTCTGCTGCACAAGGTGAAGACTTTGCAAAAAGTTGTCGCTCATAAGCTGTTTGAAATCCCTGTCTAGTTCACTCATTCCCTGCATCTCAATGCAACCCCCACTAGAGGTCACCAAAGCTCAGGGGCTGCCAGGCCTTCTTGATTTAACAGGGTGTAAGAAAACTTTACACCTTTACTTCATATACAGCAGGCCTACATTTCAAGATTGTGTTAACATATGTGGAAAAAAAACAAAATTAAATTGTTATTTTTAAAATTTAGATGATTGTTAAAGATATAAAATAATAAAAATCTCAGGATAAAGGCACGGTGAAGAACAAAACAATTCAATAATATATTTAAAGAGCCTTCTCTCTCTGTTAAACAGTATAAACTTCCAAAAAATATCAGAATTGTTGAGTTCTTCAGTTGTTTTGTACTTTTGTTGTTAAGCACTGAATATAATTTGAATATCCATAAAATATGTCACTTGCTCAGGGGTTAATGATAGAGGAGGGATCCCTTCAGGAAAAAGGTTGGGAACTGCTGCCCCACGTAATAAACACTCAACGGCTTACTCTACTTTGAGTCGTAAATTCAGACTCCGAGCACCAAACATTCGCTGACGTTTTGCAGTATTGTGGGATTTTTAGCAAAAATACTGACACGGTATGGTGACACTTATTTTGTTTAATTTTTAAGATTGTGCTTAAATTTTACATTTACATTCTGACATTGAAATAAAAAACAGATAATATGAACAGTGTACTGCACCAGGCTGAAAACAGAGTGATCAAAATGAAGCATTATTGTCATATTTACAGTTAATATTATTCATTTAACCTTTATTTTAACTTGCAAATATGTTTAAAAAATCATTTACAATGGAACTGAGTAAAAAAAATAAAAGTGGTGATAAAAGTTAAAACAATAAAAGACACAATAAAACCTTGAGAATAATAAAAACATTGAAAATTTAAAGCAAATGAATCAACTTTATCAAGAATGTGATATAGTTAAAGATTTAAATTGTCCTAAGGAGAAAAATGAGTTTATGTCAACCTCATGGAAAATATCTGACAGTGACAAAAGGCCCCACATGGCAAAACAAGGTTACTATCATCTGCAGTGCAAGTTAAATCAAATCCAGTGTTTTACTTACAATATTGATGCAGATATTAAAATCGAGCCTGTATCTGGATATACAGCTGTCAGCGATGGCTCAAAATGATTAGTCAACAAGTCTTATATCTCAATTTTCTGCTCTCTACTGAGTAAAATACTGTGGACGTGTTATGTAGGGATACATCAATTTCGTACATCAAAGCCACAAAAGAGCATTATGTAATTTGCAATATTGACCGATTAAAGTTTATGAATGTAGGTCTGACCTCTCTTCTGTCTTTGTCCGTACAGATTTTCCACAGATGCAGTGTATCCGAGCTTTTGTTGGCCAGCAGCCCGACGAGCTGTCGTTGGAAAAAGCTGATGTCTTTCTAGTGCACCAGCAGAGCAGCGACCGTAAGTGCAATATTTGATTGTAAAACTGCTCCGAAGCTGGTATTGTCAGAAGCATTCAGTTAATTTAAGTTGGGTTTGTTCTTCCTCCTAGATTGGGTAGAGGGGACCAGACTGTCCGATCGGCAGCGTGGATGGGTGCCCGAGTCCCATTTGGAAACGATAAGCAGCTCTAGAGTCCGACAACGCAACCTGTCAGATGCCCTCAAGCTGACGACGGCCACAGCTGCTGTTTGACCAGGACGCTCAGAGTGGGACTAAAACCGTCAAGGATAAGACTCGGATGTCTTCTTCAAACTGCTGGAATACGAACTGTGGACATTCAGTTCAGCTCCAAACGGGGATTCCTCTTATTGAATCGCTCACACGCGTGCAGCAACTGAAATGCTGTAAGAATGCATCTCAATGTAGCATCGGACCGCGCTTGTTTCACCCGCTGGAACAACATGTTGCGTTCGAGCGACGCATGAACTCCTGAGGCCTGCCTGAGAAACATTAAGGACATTTTGACTATTATCTACAGTACATTACGAACATTGTGTGTACTATAACACATCAATAAACCGGTGTTTTAAGAGAAATAGTTTTAAAGGGAAATCACCTTTTTTTCCAAGTAATGTTATTTTTGGAAAGTGTATTATTGTTTGTGTATATGGAACAGAGTCTAATAGTTGAGTGAATGATGCATGTCTATTGGAAAGTTGACCCCTGTGTGCAGGAGAGCCGACGGAAGTCGTGCAAAATGTACAAGACGATTCAAAGATGCACAGAGCGAATACCGTGATAACATTTCAGTGAATTCAGATTGGTGGAATAAAATAACTTTTGAACATTTTAATGTCTTATTGAGAGTGTGCTGTGACTTATTTCCTTCATCGTATAAGGTACACCATCTCTAGGGTTTACAGAGGACGGTGATGGTACAGTCAGAATCTGGTGTAAACAACATCCAACCTTGTATCAGCGGTTCAGGCTGGAGGTGTGGGGGATATTTTCTTGGCGCACTTTGGGCTCCTTAGTGCCAACTGCGCATCCTTTAAACACCACAGCCTGTACTGTTGCTGACCATGTCCGTCCCTTTATGACCACAGTGTACCCATCTTCTGATGGCTACTTCCAGCAGGATAACGCGCCTTGTCACAAAGCTCAGATCATCTCAGACTGGTTTCTTGAACATGACGGTGAGTTCACTGTACTCCACTGGCCTCCACAGTCACCAGATCTCAATCCAACAGCGCACCTTTGGGATGTGGTTGAACGGGAGATCCGCATCATGGATGTGAAGCCGACAAATCTGCAGCAACTGTGTGATGCTGTCGTGTCAATATGGACCAAAATCTCAGAGGAGTGTTTCCAGTGCCTTGTTCAATCTATGCCACGAAGAAATTAGGCAGTTCTGAAGGCGAGTGTGTAATATTTATCATGTTGTATACACCATTCTGTTGTGTTATTACAGTGGACGTGTATTTATTTGCTGCAACTTTTACTTACTTTACTTTGGAACCTCACTTCAATAGTTGTAAATTTTAGCTTCCCGTATGGAATTTTATTTTCACTAATAATTTATCGCACATTTGTTTCATTTTCTATCATTTTTTACACCTCTATTTTTCCATTCACATGCATTTTCATCACCTCTATTTTTTCCTCCACCCATCATAATCTACTTTCATGATGCCTATAACGTTTCATTTTTTTTGACACTGTAATGGAGGTCTTAATTCAATCCTATATTTTAGCATTAGCAATATTCTGCCCCCTTGTGTGTGACTACCAAATTAATTCTATGGCTGGAAACATTTTATTTGAGCTGTTTGAGATGGTTTGAAATGCTGATTCCCTGTGACCTTGGTCTCTCTTTGCATCGCCCAAGGCATGAGCTGCCAGCTGCTGGGTCAGCGAAGTATGCAGTCCTGCCTGAATCTATACACTTACATAATAATTTCTGCTTATTTGTGCGCTGAGTATCTGATTTACTGTAAAACGAAGGATGCAGCATGATGCAAACAGAGAACACACCTCACAAAACACAGGTTTACGTTGTGGTTTTCAAACTGTCATTAACTGTCTAAGATAACATTTTAACCTTCACTATAAATGTTCACCTTGGAGAAATAAAAACAAAGTATAAATCCTCTGACTGATGCACTGAAATGACAGCAACATATTACAGTAAAAGTCAACTAATCACTACGGTGTCGCAACAGTACTCCTGCACATGATTGATGGCTGCACTAATGTACAAACATTAGTAATGTGCACATTTGCAGTGGAGTCTTGTATTACAGTTTGAATCAGTGGTACGACTACACTGATATGCATTACATTAATACAAACATGTCTTCGCTGTGGAAAATGCAAAGGTAGTAAAATACAACACAGATTTATACATGCTTTCTTTACATCCCAGGTTCTTCTCAATGACTTCTTCTATTTAGAAAATAAATTAAGTAAGATATACATTTAGTTGAAGTAATTTTAACATGAATTTTTGAACCTGACTAGACTATTTTACATAAAATAAAATCCTCCAGCAGCAGAGTTTAGTTCATGTTCTGTAATCCGCTGTTAAAACTCTAATCTGATTATTTTAGAGACATGTGGATTTGCCCCTGATTTTCCTCGCTGTCTGTCCAATGGGAGCTGGGAGCAGCAGCCTGGTTCGCTCACCCTGACCTCTATGAGCAGACGTCAGCCATCAAACCCAGGCTCGTGTTTACCACAGGTGTGTTTGTGTTTCTGTGTGTGTGTGTGTGTGTGTGTGTGTGTGTGCGCGCATTTGCTCCTGCAACAAAGATTGTGTCCTCCTCATTTTTTGTCCATTTCTTTTAGTCAGAGATGAATGAGGTCATTTCCTGAGTCCTCCTCCATCACTACAGGAGACCTTGTTAGCAGTAATCTGACTGTATCAACATTATGACATTTGCTGGTTTCACAAAGATATTTTAGACTCGTCTTAATTTTGCTCATAGATTAGTCTATTTAAAATCAGACAATTTAACAAAAATAAAGACTGACTGACTGTAAGCCCAAAAATATTAGACACCTTACCGCCAGGCTGACTCAGGCTTAAGTCCCATGTTACCATGGCAACAGTCAGTGGCACCAACTGATCAGCAGCACTCAACAACAGAAAAGATGAAAGCATGGCTCATAATTTGTGGTTTGTTAACATTGTTATGAATAAAGATATCATACGTTTGCGTCTTTTAGGAAATCCTTTGATGTTTTTCTTTTCTTTCCTTTTTGTTCTCTTTTTATTTATTTTAACTGAAGTTTTTTTTAGTATATTTGTAAATAGAATAATTGACGGCACCAGGCAGAGACGTGGTAAAATAAGAATGGTAAGAAAGAACTTTTGCATATGACAATAAAGCCTTTGAATCCTTGAATCCTCCTTTCAGCAGTGGGATTAACACTGTTGACTGTCACTGCAATTTTTCTCCATATATATATGTATATATATATATATATATATATATATATATATATATATTTTTTTTTTTTTTTTTTTTGTATTGTTACACTCTTTACTAAACTTTCAAAATAAAACATCCTTGCAATTGTTGAATTCTACTAATGAACATGTATTTTCTGCTGGGGTAAACGAGCTGAGCGGTTAGATGCAGTCACTCGGTTGGCCATTTTTTAAATCTTGAAAAATGTCTTAACTTACCCAGAATTCATTGTACTGCAGTCCTACTTAAGATAATCAGGAACTAACCTGCTTTGTGTAACAGATGAATTTAAACATCTATCTGAAGTCTGACCATGTTATATCTAAGCCATCGTCAAAGTCTATTTTTGTGAAACTGGCCCTTGATATTCTGATCACGTGATCTTCAGGTTGTTCTGACTAAACGGATACACACCCACAGACAAACCACAGAAGAAGACTACAGAACTAGCTCTTCTATTCAAAATGATTAATTTTTTTTTCTCAGATACTGTTTTCAAGGCGAACATTCGCTTTTAAGCCAACATAGAAGGGAAGCCCTTGAAATACCTAGAAAAACATTTCCATGACAACTGTTCAAAGTCCCTTTTCAAATGAAGGTTTCGTTTGATTTCACTTTATTGTCTAATTTATCTGAAATTTGTCACAAGGTGCTTGTGTACACCGTTTCACATCAGCTGCAGTGCAGTTTCATTACTGCGGCCGCAATTTTTAACTTTATTTCAGACACATACGTCCACATCAACATAAAAACAATAAATTACACACATATAGAAATACAGTCATTGCAGTTCAGCGATTAAAAGATGTACGCAGATTTGTACGAGTGTTTCCAAAAACAAGAAGGGGACTTTTTGTCATTTTGCGTATGTTCAGTTAAGGCCATGATGGTTACATTTTTCAATTAATAAGTTAAATACAGAAATTTACACATAACATAGCTTGATTCATCATATAAGGTGGGAGCATTACTCATCACAAACATGACTTGCACTTTTCCATCTTTGGAGCTTGAGCAAGATTCTACATGCATCATTAAAAGCAAAGTGAGGTTAACCACTAAAACTGCAGCACAAGTGGGCTGCGCAGAGTGCAGGGCAGCGCAGGCTTTTTAAAGGCCTGTTTTTTAACAGCTGCACACATATGACACTTGCATGCCGGCATATTGGCTTATGAATGCAGTTCGCTACGTGTCGTCATCATCCCATTAGATCATTCCTGGTGATGTGACCCACATATTTTAATTTGGTCGCCACATTTAACAGTTGCTCTGCCATAAAGTCCAATATTGATATATCAGCCAATATCACAATGATCCATCAAGTCATATGTGTTTGTGTGTAATAAAGATAGCATAGTGTACAATAACCAATAAACTATATTGTCCAAAATGATAGCAGGTCACTAAAACAGTGAATCGTCCCTGTTATTTTAAAATATGTATAAATAAAAAAAAAACAAAAAAACACACAAATAGAATTCAGCTTATCAAGAAAAATGATGAAAGAGTGAATATTTAGCACTTGAGGCAAAGGGCTTCTGAAATAAATTTTTATTTGCCAGAGGGACTCTGCAGTGCCTTGTTGAGCTTTAAAGGGATAGTTCAACCAGAAATGACAATTCAGTCACTATCTACTAACTCATTCTGACTGAAGGTTGGGTTCAGTTTTTTTTAGTCCACAAAACACTGCTGCAGTTTCACAGGAAAATGGAATGACTGAATAATAACACTGACTGCATTTTCATTTGTGGGTGAACTATCCCTTTAAGGCTTAAACTGACTAAAGAGAAAGTGGGAGCTATCTGCCATGATGCTCCTCGCCGTCTTCCTCATCCTGTCTGTAAAAAGCTGGGTCAGAGGCTTTTTGTGTTTGCCAATTATTTTACTTGCCACCGACACAATCTTAGAACGTTTCTTAAAGCTACTACTTTCTTTTCTTTATTTATTTCTTTTTTAACCTTTTTTTTTACTTTTACATTTAATATTTTGGAGGCCTCTGTGGACAAAACCAGTGGTTCCATTGCAATAATCTCAAAACATTACATCAAAAAATATCCAAACAAAATCTCTTTTTAACTGGCTAACATGCATCTCACTACAACTCTGCCTGGGAAAATGCAAACACAGACTTGTTTCATCTGATTTAAAGGAGAATCCAACCCGATGACAGGAATTATAGTAACTCATATAACAGAAATGGCGACATCAGTAATACATTTGGACTGTTTTATAACCGGTTAAAACTCATTGTGGCATCTTTAAGTCTATGATTTATGACCTAAAATCTCAAACAAACAATGGTGAGCAGCAGCAAAGCCACACCCCTGCAAGTAATGTTCATTATTTTATGTCCAAAAAAATAATGCACATATAAGACAACATATATGTCAATACCTATATAGAACGTACCTGCAATAAGCCAATACTGACTAATAAGATCAGCTGAATTGTATACAGTATCTGTCTGCAGACTATAAGGAGACAGTATCCTCCATCATACATCCAGTCTAACACTTTTTTGCAAGATCATCCATATACAATGCACCAGAGCCCTTTAATTAATCATCAAGATGATGTAATATGATAAAAAAGCTCCATAACAGCCACTAAATGGACCTTATGGTGAGAGTATTAACATGTAACCTGCAGATATTCCCTCATATCGCCAAATCATCCTGAGGAGAGCAGCTTGAACTGACTGACCCCACCTAGTCTGAGGCCTGAAACTGAAATTCCTGCCATCTGTCTCATAGATCTGTCTGCTCTGCAGGGAGGGGGGGGGTTACAGTAAGAGGGGTAATTTAAAACTCCTTATTAATCATTGTCTTCTAATACCTGAAACAAACAAAAGAAGAAAAAAAAGCTGTGATACATTTTATACTGTGGTGTTTTATTCTGGACAGCAGCTGGTAAAATTCTGGTCAATCTCTGTATCTAATTTCTCCTCCCCGATCTGCAGCAGTGCCCCTCCTCCTCTTCCTCCTCCTCCTCCTCTACTCCCTGCTCCTGGGTCAACCGTCTCAGCCAATCCGCGCGCCGCAGCAGCTGGAGTCCGGGTCTGGCCACGCCCCCTCCCCCGGCCCCAGCCTCGTTCTGGAATCGCTCCAACATTATAAATGCATTGTCCGCCACACCAGTCTGCGGTCGCCTCCTCGCTCACTTAAAGTAACGCTTTTCCGCTCGTCGCTGTTAAACTTTCGCATCCATTATGAGGGAAATCGTGCACATCCAGGCCGGCCAGTGCGGTAACCAGATCGGTGCCAAGGTAAGGAAATATACTTATTGATAAATTACTGATTTATTTGCAAATTAACGTTTCCTCTCATTTATAAAAACGCCCAAAATACTCATTATGCAGATTGTGCTCATTATCCTTTTAAATCTTTATGCAGCTCATTAACACAAAGCCTCCTTTTGTCTGTTTGTGCATAAATAAAAATGATTCATTTCATGCTTTTTTTTTTTATACATTAAAACGCACAATAAATCCTAAAATGTGGCTCATAAATAGTAAAAGCCAACTGTTGATGTGTATTTTTGTGCTTTTCTGTCTCAATCTTGTGCACTGCGGTAACTGGTGGTGGGTGGGTGGGTGTGGAGCTCCGTCTCTCTCTCATCGATATAACGGTATAACGGGGGCTCTTGTGTCTCGACGGGGTTTTGTTCGCGCACCACCGGGCGTGTCTGCGTCTCAGCAGCGTGGATCCAGCTGACCTCAAGAAGACATTGTCTGGAGGAAAAGAAAGAAAAAAAAAGATCAGTCTATTCTTCACTTGTCAGAGCCCTTCAGTCAGTGTCCTCTGGTTTCTTTGTCTTGCACAGGCAGATATGGCTGGTTATTCCAGACAATGAGTGGGGAGCTGGGCAGGGAAAGGAGGCCTAGTTATATATATATTTTTTTTCTCCCTCCCCCTTCCCCCACCCTCAAATGACAGATGGATCAATAGTAGATATTGATTAGATTTTATTTCTGCAGGCAGTAGATGCAGACTGCTGTTTCAGCTGGTGAGAAAGAGGCAGGGGAGCTGTGGAAAGGGTGTGGCATGGATAATTGGTGAAAGAAAGAACTGCTCCTTTGAAATAAAGACCGAAAATGTGCATTTTATGACAGAAATCACCATTTTAAATGCACTCACATACTTGATTTTGTCAATTTCTATATAATTTGGTACATATGACTCTTTAGTCTCATTGCCTCACATGTACAATACATCACCCTCCCACCCAGCCTTACAGTAACAATTGCAGTCTGCTCCACTACATGCCTCCTTGGCCCATTATTATCCCTCCGTCTTTGTTTTTTACAACTGATCATTTGTCACAGACAGCGTATGTTTAACTGGGACACTGGAATACAGTCCGGAGACCACGTTAACAATGGCCCGTCATATATTGTAGGACACATCATTATCGTAGGGATGCTCCTCTGCTGCTGACAGAGATTTAAATGTCCAGGAAACGAGGGGACTGTCTTTGTAATCAATAGTCTTTCCTCTCCCCCAAACCAAATTAGGGTGTAGGGTGGGGGAGGAATGGAGGAAACAGCTGATGCACAGTGGGTGAAGTCATTGGGTTCTCAATTGACTTAATGTGCAAACGCTGCCAATATCTTGGAAGACTAGCTGCAGGAAATTTACACAACATATAACCATTATATATATACACATTTCTTACAATTTTTTAAGGAGAAGGGCAGTATTTCAATTAAATGTATCTAAGGTGTATTTAATTACACCTGACTAACTGGCGTATTTTGCGTGGCACTAAAAATAAGAAGAATAAGAACCTGTTTTTGAAAATCTTAAAATGCATTACGTCATTTTATTCTAAGCAATAGAGGCCAGCTTGATGACATAGAGGTCTTTGACATCACATCATGTATTACTGATAATTTGTTTAACTGATGATTTCTGTGTTTTTAAACGAGAATTCTTAGCTATTGGTCCATTTGAGTTTATTTGTTTTGCACACACGAATACAAAAAGAAAAACACATGGAGGAAATATATAAAAGTATGTGTAAGGTGTGGATGGAAACTCATAAAGGCGTAAGCACATACGAAAACCACACCCAAAAGATATACAAAAGTTAAAACACAAACAATACAAAATCACTAATACAGATCAGACCCATACTGAGGCTACTACATGTCTTAAAAATGCGATATATCAGTTTATATGGAATTTATTTTTGTACTTTTAAATTATAGATTTCTTTTTATTTATTTAAATACATTTTCCATATCAGTCTTTTATTTTGATACATTTGAGGAGTGAGTATTTATAAATTGTAACAAGATACTTTTGATTTATTTGTGCCCAACTCTGACTTTATTTTTAGATTTTTAAAAATTTTAAATGCTAAACATGTATAATAATAATCACGTCATTCATATCACACTTAAAAAAACAAGTTACAAAATGATTTTCAAAAAGCATAAAAAACAAAAGAAATTACAGAATGAAAACAAGTAAAGCAGAAACTGAAACTATTCATGAAAAATTCTGAAAAGGTGTTCAAAAGAAGCGACTGGCCTGCACAATTGGATTTTAACATTTGTGTCTGTGTCTGACCAGTATGGTGGTAAATGACTGCTGGTGTCCTGGCAGTGAGGATCTCCATTTGTTTCCATTCCCCCAGGACTCATTGACTCTGATGTCCAGTGGATATGATTGACAGAACTGCTGAAGGGCTGCATTGTGGTGAATTAGGTCAGGGTGTGGCATTGCTTCCCTGCTTATTGTCCTCATTCTTTCACTATGAGTATTTTCAGTCTTTACTGACAGCCATCTATCGCCTCGCTCTCAACTATCTTGTCAGTTCCTCACTCTTTTGGTCGCACTTTCTCGACCCTTTGTTCTCCCTTTTGTCCCGTTCGGACCTTCCTCGTATTAAGGTCACTTGGTCATTTTTTGTTTTACGTGGTCTTATTTAAATGTCATGATACTTAAACCACAGCTGACTCCCAATCTCTTAAGTACTGAGCTGCAATACAGCCTGCTTATCCAGATTACTCCAAATCCTCCTATGCTGCTGTTAGCAGAAAATCACAGTCTGTATGACAAAAAAGCCTCAGTTGGAAGACATCACAAATATATGTGCATGCAAATGGATGCCTGCGTATGCAACAGTCACACCCGCTTCTGGGATTTAATGCATACACGCTCTGAGTGTGATCTGTACAGAGAGAACAAGACATGAATACAGATCTGAAGACAATCAGCGTCTTCAGTGTGGTGTGACAGCCTGCAAGTGGAGTTTATTCTCAGTCTTGCCCGTGGAGTGATGTGTAGCTCCTTTGTACTCCCTCCTTTGCATTTCACATCTGAAAGAGCCACATTCTGCTAAGTCATCACTCAGACGATGACTATGGAAATATTAACAGCTGCATTGTATTAAATGGGTGAAGATATGGCTGAGTGAAAGGGGAAAAAATGCTGTCATTTTCACCAGAATCCAAAAATGCAAACCCACTGCTGTTTTCCTCGTTTAAAGTCCCCAGTCCCATAAAACCGCACTGCTAATGGATAGATGCGTACTTTCTTTTGCAAGTAACTGTCATGTGATACCTTCCATTTTGTGTCTGCAGTTCTGGGAAGTGATCAGCGATGAGCACGGCATCGATCCCACAGGGACTTACCACGGAGACAGTGACCTGCAGCTGGACAGGATCAGCGTCTACTATAATGAAGCCACAGGTCAGCTGCTTCTCTAACATCTCATCCTGACAGAGATAAAGGCTTCATTATGTCGGGATATGTCCATTCACATGTTTCTTGTGTCTCCTGTCATGCATGGATTTTCTCACATTATACAGTCCATTCAGGAAGTTGTGATGTTGCCACAGTTGACACAAATTCAACCAATCCCTGTGAATTCTGCACAAACTTTGTCACGCAGTTTTGTCTAATCGCCACGACTTTTCCACAAATTTGACCAATTACTGGAGCTGTTGTTCCACCTGAAATTGCAGCCAATGCTTTGTGCACTTTTATAGTTCATAATTGCTGTTTTGTCTGACATTGAGCTCAGTTAAATATTTTGCTTTGCACTGAAATCCCCTCCAGGCGCACGTCGTCATTTACAAATAAATTATATTTTGTTAGAATCGTTCTAATCCTGAGCCTTTTTGGTAAAGTTAATTAGAACTCTCAGAACGGAGTGTGTTTTTTTATTCTCACTGGAACAGTTTAGCTTTGAATTTCAATGACTTGTACAAAAAAGCAACCTTTTTTGTTAAATGTTCACTTGAACTTGCAAAAAAAGTCTACAAACATGAAAGCATTGCAACATGCACGACAGTTGTTTTAAAAAAGCTGCTGTGAGATGAGGCATTTTAGGCCAGAAAATCCTGGAGGGACTGATCATAAATTATGGATGTAACTGCCAAAAACTCAAGGTCCGATCACATTACAATTAAAACATCCATGGTACAATACTTATCAAGATGTTAAAAAGAAAAGAAAAACGACCACATGAAAAAATGTTCTTTGTTAAATGATAAATCTGATGTGTACGGCATATTTTGTTTGTACAAGATTCATTTTTCCTTTTAACTTCCAGTGCTTCTGCTTTCCTTCTTCAAAGCTACTACAAGGAAATTCCATATTTTGTTGATGCTGGAGGCCCCTGTGGACAAAAGCAGTGGCGTTTCCACTGCCGTAACCACAAACTGTAGCACCAAAACTAACATATGGAAAGAAAAATCTCCTGCTTCATTTGAACTGGCTGATGTGGGAAGATGTAAACAGACTCGTTTCATCTGATTTCACAGAGAATCTGTCACGGTGGTAGCCATTAAGAAGCCTTGCGGATGGGCTTGTCGGCTTATGTAGGTCATTAGGCATCAGTAATCATTTTTTAACTTTTAAAGAACCAGTTAAAAACTCCTTGTAGTAGTTTTAAGACATTTTTCGTGTTTTTTTTCACACAGTCTATATCCTGTGTAACATCCAACACTGTGGTTTCTTGCATTATTGAGTGGGTATGTTTTTTTTTCTCTCCTTCTTCTCTTCTCCCTTTATTCTCTCGTTCTCTTTCTTGCGGAGGAGGTAAATATGTACCTCGAGCCATTCTGGTGGACTTGGAGCCTGGCACCATGGACTCTGTGAGGTCTGGACCCTTCGGGCAGATCTTCAGGCCCGACAACTTTGTGTTTGGTGGGTGGAATAAAGCCGTACTCTTCTCACGTTACTGAATGAGTAAACCCTTTTATGAACAGTGGCTCACCTGTGTGTCATTTCTTTCCCCTCCAGGTCAGAGTGGTGCTGGAAACAACTGGGCCAAAGGTCACTACACAGAGGGAGCTGAGCTGGTCGACTCAGTCCTGGATGTGGTCCGCAAAGAGTCAGAGAGCTGCGACTGCCTGCAGGGCTTCCAGCTCACTCACTCTCTCGGTGGTGGAACTGGATCCGGTATGGGCACCCTGCTCATCAGCAAGATCCGCGAGGAGTACCCCGACCGTATCATGAACACCTTCAGTGTGGTGCCTTCCCCCAAGGTAATGTTCCCTTGTGATGGAGCATGAGAATTTTGAGTTTTAATTTTAGCTTCTTTTGCCTCAGGTTTGATCCTCTTGAGATCATGAGACTCAAAAGAGATTCTGTTTTCTGTCCTCAGGTTTCAGACACAGTGGTTGAGCCGTACAACGCCACCCTGTCGGTCCACCAGCTCGTTGAGAACACAGATGAAACCTACTGCATCGACAACGAGGCCCTGTACGACATCTGCTTCCGCACTCTGAAACTGACCACACCCACCTACGGAGACCTTAACCACCTGGTGTCCGCCACCATGAGCGGAGTCACCACCTGCCTGCGCTTCCCCGGTCAGCTCAACGCCGATCTCCGCAAACTGGCCGTCAACATGGTGCCTTTCCCCCGTCTGCACTTCTTCATGCCCGGCTTCGCTCCCCTGACCAGCAGAGGCAGCCAGCAGTACCGCGCCCTCACAGTCCCCGAGCTCACCCAGCAGGTGTTCGACGCCAAGAACATGATGGCTGCCTGCGACCCACGCCACGGCCGCTACCTGACCGTCGCCGCCGTGTTCCGTGGCCGCATGTCCATGAAGGAGGTTGACGAGCAGATGCTCAACGTCCAGAACAAAAACAGCAGCTACTTCGTCGAATGGATCCCCAACAACGTCAAGACCGCCGTCTGTGACATTCCACCCCGTGGCCTCAAGATGGCCGTCACCTTCATCGGCAACAGCACAGCCATCCAGGAGCTGTTCAAGCGCATCTCTGAGCAGTTCACAGCCATGTTCCGTCGTAAGGCCTTCTTGCACTGGTACACGGGTGAAGGTATGGATGAGATGGAGTTCACTGAGGCAGAGAGCAATATGAACGACCTGGTGTCCGAGTACCAGCAGTACCAGGACGCCACCGCCGAGGAGGAGGGCGAGTTCGAGGAGGAGGCCGAAGACGATGCTTGAAGATGAAGATGTGAAGGTCAAGACATCAACGCCACGATGAAAAATAATGAAAAAGGAGCAACCACAAAAGTAACCGAAGAACAAACATAGTGTCATTGCTAGAATCAAACTTTCGCATACATTAGATATCCCTTGTAAGTCACTGCAAATAAAGTTGTCAAATGAAAACTTGTTTGCGTTTCATTAATGCTTTCATATAATGATGAGGGACGCAAATACAAATACGTTATTCAGGAAACCACCTATAATGTGATGGAAAAATATTTTTACTATTTGAATATGCTTGTTATTATTAAGGAAAAAGCTTATTTCCATAATGTAATGCAGTAATGTTAATAGTGTTATTTGCCACCTTTATCTAAGTGCATTTTTACACAAGTACTTATTTTTTATATTCTAATATTAAAATACTGTGAACTGCAATAAGATTAACATCAAGAAACATGAACGCAGGATAATTGCAATTTAAGATTGCAGGTTGAGGGACAGGTCATAAAACTTAGGTGAATTTAAAAAAAGGAATGAAAAGTACAGCAAGTGGATGTGGAAATATATTCCATAATTAATTATAAGTCAATATTAAATCAACTTGATGCTTCGAAGGCACAGTGATTGCATTGCCAATAAACATTAGGTTAGAAAACAGAACATTTTCTCATTTAACATGACCTCTGGTATAAACCACAGCCATGCCTTTTCTATCTGAATACAGATACAGAGAACAATTACGTTGTCAATTGAATAGATAGAAATAATGGCGTCTGTGCACCTCTACAAATTACTCTTATTGTCTGATTAAAACATCACCTGCAACTCAGCCTTTAAATTCCAATCACATTTCAAAACAGTGTAAAGGGAGATGGAGTAATGTCGAGTAGTGTCGAGGTCAGCAGGTTCTGTGGTGAAGGCTACTGGTACACTCGTGCTGTTTCCTGCATCTATAAAAAAAATAGCTGTGTCATGCATGGATAAGTAGGTTTAATGTCTGTTCCATAAGCATTAAGCTGTAAATCAGTTACACAAACTCCAGCAATCTCAGTGCAGACATGCTTTATATGGGCGAACAACCAATTTGCAACATGATAAGAGTCAGACCAAGCTTTTTTTTTTTTTTCCTCTGTGCTACCAAGCCACATTCCCACATCTATGAGTCAGACTTAAGAACATGTGTTCATTACAGCCTGCAGCTGAGGCCCGTGTTCCTCTCACACAGGTCCCAACATTGCTGACTGGTAGCTCAGGCAAAATATGAGCATAAAACTGGAATGATGATGGTCAACTACTTTTTGACAAACGTACTGTTTTCTAGTCCTCTCTAAAGTTTTAGGTAATGCAGCAGCACCCACCTCGAAGCCCTTATGTCAGGTTATGTTTAGCTTGACAAGCTTTGCATACACATTTTAGAAAAATCATTTGTTTGGGGCTGCTGAAGTTCAGGGGAAAGGTTCCTACAACATTTCCAAACTCAAATTCAAGCACTTTTTAAGTATTTTCAAGGTGCATTTTCAAGCTTTTCCAGCTCCCCACAGCTGTGGTAAATTATATATTCATGATTAAAAATGATTAGGCCCTATTTTCTATGTGATTCCTTCATCACATTGAATCAGATGTTATTGTTCTATAAACAACCAAAATTATGTTTCACAATAGAATTCTACAAAAGGTGGACAAATTAAAGGAAAGCACAACAAAGATCCATGTTTCAAAATGTGTCACCTCTCTGTAAGCAGGCTTCCTGTTTATCAGTCATACCCAGGGGACAGGGTCATGACCCACAGGGGGGTGATGGGAGATTTTATTTGGGTCTCCAAATAAGTAAAGGACTATGGAAGAAATTCTTCAAATTAAAGATTTATATCTTTAGTACAGCTTTGTAAATAATTTCAAATGTGTATTTTCTTTTACTGATGTGAGAAAAAACAAGAACCTGTTAATTTCACCTAAATGCCCTTATTTTGTCCCATGTATTAAGTAGGCTGAAATGTCCTACATTGTTTGTCTGATGAAAGGAAATAAAATAGGTCAGTAGGTAAATAGCCTGTTAACTCATCATGAATGCATGCATTTCTCATATATAAAGTATTTAACGTGTATATAAATAACACATGTAAAGATAATATAAGGTGGTGCACATTTAAAACATTACTTTTCATTAAAATAACCTGGAGGTAGTCAGGGCTTCTGCCTTGCGCCAAGGATATTAAATTAGAAAATACAGGAAACTAAAAAGGGTAATGTTGGTAAAACCTTTAAGATATAAGCTACTTGTAATGCTACATGGTGATGTGACATTGTATCTGTAGGATATATGTAGGATATAAAACTCTGTAAATCGGTGCTTTGCTCTAACTCTAGCCAACATGTCTGTACTGTCGCTTTAAGAAAAGGGTAGCGCGAAAATAAAAGTGACGCTAAGGTTTGAATACCCAATAGCAACAGTGTTCGACATGACTGATATGTATATTGGCCAATCGCTTGCGGTTTAGGCATATCATGTGGGCGTGGTCGAATCTTCCCAGGAAGTGCATGTACATTTTTGTTTGTGTCCACCTAGCTCCACTGGGCAAGGCTAAACGTGCAAAGGTAAATATTAACCTTTTCTCTTACGAGTAAAACCATATGTGAAGACAAAATCGTAATGCACTCACAAAAACAAATGTGCATTATGAGACAATTTGCGCAGTGTTTCCATGCAGTTGGTCAAGCCACTCGCGTGACATACATATGTAAATTACAAACCTCCATTACAGTTTTCAAGGTAATTGACCAGACAGCAAACGTTAAATGGGACTGTAGGAAATAGCAGAAAATAGTTTTGAAACTGCCATTATTTTCTACTCACTGAGAAGACGGAATTATAGACTACGCAGTAAGGTTTGTTATAACAGGAAGTTGTAATGTTGACGTTTCTAAACTAGCGGCCAACGTCTTGTTTTTATGCTGACCGGAAGTGGCATTGCTGTGAAGTGATGCGGTTTTGACAGACACGTCCATACATGTTGAATAAAAGTTGTGTTAGCGTTGACTAGATTATTGCTGCAAACTGCAGGATAGCAAAAAAATGCATAAGAAAACTAGCTAAAGAGATAATGCGTTATTTAGACTAATGGTAGCCACATGGAGTTGCTTAGCAACATCTAACGGTAACGTTCTCAAGGCTAGTTAAACGCTGGTGGGAAGACGTTAGCATTACAGGCTAAATAGCCATTTATTTGTGTTTAAGTACAGCGGCTTGCCCTGTGTTGGGAATGGATGCAACACAGGCGATCAGTGACTCATTCTTGGAGTCAGATGAGGAAGAAAATGAAGAGGAGAGGAGGCCATTGGCTAAACTGTGCGTCCTGAAGAATGAACACATCCCTGAGACAGGTGAGTGATTTACTACTGCTGTAAATATATAAATAATTCATGCCTAACTTGCATAAACAGGTCTCGGGTCCAAAAAAGTTGGGACGGTGTGTAAAACGTAAATAGAAAACAGTAGGCAATAATTTGCAAATAATGTTCGACCTATATCAATTTGAATACAGTACAATAACACATTCAATGCACAGATTGTTAAGCTATTGTCTTTTATAGACACACACTCATTATGAATCTGATGCCTGCAACAGGTTCCAAAAAAGTTGGGACAGGAGCATACGTGCCACTGTTTACATCAAGTGTTTGGGAACTGAGGACACTAATCATTGAATCTTTGGAAGTGAAATTCTTTCCCATTCCTGCTTTATATAAGACCTCAGTGGCTCAACAGTCTGGGCCTCTGTTGTTGTATTTTGCACTTGAGTGTGCACCACACATGTCAGTTCAAGACAGGTCTGGACTACAGGCAGGCCAGTCTAGTACCTGACCTCTTTCACTATGAATTCGTGCTGTTGTATGCAGAATGTATCTTGGCATTGTCCTGCTGAAATAAGCAGGGATGTAACTGAAAAAGATGTTGAATTGATGGCAGTATATGCTACAAACCTGTCAGCATTAATGCAGCCTTTATAGTTGTGCAAGTTACCCATAATGCTATGGGCTCTAACACACTTCCATTCCATCACAGATGCTGGTGTTTGAAGTTTGTGCTGGTAACAGTTTGGATTATTAATTTTCTTTTTTGAGTGTATATATAAAATATTTCTTAAAATGTATGTTCTCTGTCACCCAGAGTTGCCCCTCTTTTTGGGTGAAAATGTGTTGGGCCGTGACTCCAACTCCTGCACCCTGCCTTTGCCAGCACCCTCTGTGTCAAAGCAGCACGCCACAATCTGCATCACTGTCTACCGGAGAAGAGGTTTTCATAATGAAGAAGAGATAGAGGCTTTGGTTTGGGACTTAGGGAGCATGAATGGGACCCGCAAGGGCCGCATGAAGCTGACTCCTAATGTACGCTATGCCCTCAGTGAACGTGACAGTTTAGTGGTGGCAGACATCCCGTGTCAGTATGTCAGCTGTGCTGTTGACACAGTCTCTTCTCAAGGGGACTCAAGGACTCTTGAGAGCAGAAATTCAGGGGTAAAGGCCAGGTTGCCAGATGCCTTGGGAGAAGAGGGAGGTGACACAAGCACAGGCAGTAAGACGTGTGTCAACGGAGGTACAGAGGCATTACCCGAACTGGAGGACACAACGAAGACTCCTGTCAGAACTGGTTGCCTGTCCTTTGCGCCAACTCCAACCCAGCCAGAGGGGACCCTGGTCCCAGAATCTGATGTGGACTCGGATGGAGAAAGAGAGCGAGGGGCAGATAGGAAGCTCCAGACTCTAGGTATGTACATCAATACATATAGAAATAAAGCCCTGTTCTTTTCAATCAGATGTTTTACAAGTTCATGTTTATCTTTTCCAGTGTCAGATTCTGACTCCCGTAAATCCAGTCCCAGTTGTTCATCATTCCTGAGTCCCACAAACAAAATCATCCCTGAAAGGTATATTAGCAACATCTTATTTCTGTATTTTTTTGAAATATGTATATTCATAACACAGGCATAACTCCTGTAAGTATGTGCCTCTATACAGTAATGCTGCAACTAATTTTTATTTTCATTTTCAAATCATTTGCTAAATAGTTTCATAATGAATAGTTCTAGATTAATAGATTAATAGAATTTTGTTCAACCAACAGTCCAAAACCCAAAAACTCTTTGTCTGCTATCATAAATGAGAATGAAAAGTAGCAAGTCCTCACATTTAACAAATGGCTAAAACGATTAATCGATTATCAGAATAGCTGGCAATTAATTTTATTTCAGTCGACTAATCATTGCAACTCTACCATTCATTTTATCCATATTTCATTTATGAATTCTAATGACTGACACCTTGTTTTCTGCTGTTTTGCAGCGAGGATGAAAGTCCAATCACACCGTCCTCCGCTAAAAATAGGTCTCACAAACATGTCAGCTTCAGCATGGATGAGACAGACGTAGATGTGGGGCGACAGCAGCTGAAGGAAAAAAAGGCACTTGTGATTGCAGACGACAGTGAAGAGGAGGAAGACAGGGAGGAAGAAAGAGCAGCACTGAAGTCTGAAGAAGGTGGCCAACATGTGCCAGTGAAACAAGAAAGAAATGTCAGTCTTACAGGAGAAGATGAATTGCCTGTATCTAGACCAGCACTCCTCACGGATGCAATCCCCGCATTTAACATGGACAGTGACACTGACGTGGAGGGAGAGGAGGAAGGGGTGGCATCTGCGGGTCCCGTGACCTTGCAAACAGACCAACAAGCTGATCAGCCACCAGACACAGCCCAGTTTCACATGGACAGTGATACAGATGTCGATGAGGATGATGGTGCCTTGGACAAAGTTACCAAACCTGTGCCTTTCTCTGCCGACAACGCCAAACCCCCTCACGTTATTTCAGTTATTCAGCCGGAGGCCATCACTATGGACAGTGACACTGATGTGGATGATGATGCTGCTGTGTCAGACACTGCTTCAACAGCACAACCTGTGTCATTTCAGAGCGCACACACAGCTGACTCTGCTCCTTCAACGCAGCTGAAAGATTTCCATCTAGACAGTGACACAGATGTTGATGATGAAGAAGAAAAGGAATGTGGAGCAATGAATACATCCTCTAAAATAGATGAAACTCCCTCTAGATTAGATATTGAGCCAATTGGGCCTGAGTCTGCCCCTGCTGCTCATCCCAGCCTGCATTCAGACAGTGACACAGACGATGAGGGCATTCCTGCCCCTGCCGTCAGTGAACCCTCGGCGGTGTCTGCTGTCGCAGAGTCAGGCACCGCTGCAGACAAGAGAGCTGATTGGGATATTCTGTCTGACAGTGACACAGATGTGGAAGCTGATTCTCCTTTGGTTGTACCTTTTGTTGTCACAACCTTGTCATTCGCTCCTGATGTTACATCCGAAGCTCTTCAGTCAGGGTCTGATGCTGACACAGATGTGGATGAATCCAGCGTGCCCCCTGCCGGGGATGCCGTCAATCCAGCCAACCTCAATGTGAGCAGTAACACAAATGTGGAAGATGAGGTTGATTTTGGAGGGCCTGGTGAGGGCCAGATTCCGAGCCTATGCAGAGAAAGCACACCTGGGATGTTGTCTCCACCTCTGCAGAACTGCTCTACTCCTGTACAATCATCAGGTAATCAGTCACTCAATCCTCAAATGAGAATGGGATGAATGTAGTATGCAGTTAGAGATGAAACAGAAAAATAATTTCATATAACGATTCTAGTGACCAAAATTATTATGGTTATCAGTATTAATTTGGTATTGTTACAAATTAAAGTTATTTGAAGTGGGGTTGTGTGAGGATATGATAGTCAGTGTATTACCCACAGTAGATGTCGTTCAGCATGCCCCCAGTTTAGAAAAGTGAAGAACACCAGCACAAAAAAATCAAAATCACTTTTAATATCACTTTAAGTTTACACTATAATGGTTTCACCTCTTTATTTTGCCATCAAACAGCCTTTAAACAGCTGCTATGTAAACAAAAACATGGGAGTTACTAGTCTACCAGTGCTGCAGTTTATTAGTGTGTTTGCATTATTGTGTGACTTCAGTGTTTTAAAAGAACAGTTCGGATTCACCAGTCACAGAACAACACAAACAAACTAACTGATTGATGCAGAGATACATCAGCAACTCCTGTGTTCTGCGAAGTAAAATGACTGATTTCGTTGGTTTGGAGAGAGCAATATTTGGCTTTCTGATGGTAAGGTAAAGCAGTTAAAATATTCTAAATACAGCACTTAAACTAACATTGATTTTCCTTTTTCTTTCTTTATTTGGTGTCTTTTTTAGTAGCTAAAATATGTTGTGTTGCCGACCCTGTACACAGCACTACATTGCTTACCTTCCATTATGGTGCCCCTCTTTGCATCTCCTAACTGGGGGCCTGCCCACCAGCAGCAAAATAACATCATGTCCTTTGCGATATCATTATTTTCACTGATGCAAATACATGTTGCACCTGCATCTGGGAGACTGTTGCCAGCTTTGGTTGATGCTGGTTTGATGCAAGTTTGTCAAAGCACAGTAATCAAACATGCCATTGTGGTTTAGTATGAAACTGGTAATCATTTCCTCTCTAGCTGCAACTGACAATCATTATCATTATTCATTAATCTGCCAATCATTTTCTCAATTCATTGTCTGGTTTATTAAACATCAGAGCAAAGAGAAAAAATGCATAATAATTTCCCACAGTTTAAGGTTATGTATTCCGATGTTTTGTTCAAACAACAGTCCAAACCTCAAAGATATTCAGTTTTATTATCATAAATGTTATGTTAATATTAATTATACATTACAGTTACACTTACAGATACAGAGTTCTCATGGGTATAAGTACGACATAAAGTCTTTTCATACATTTTAATGACAGCTCAAACCTGACATATTGCATTGGTCTCTTTATATCACAGCTTCTTAGATTTGGGGGTGTACTGCAGAGATTCAAGGATCAGGCCAAAAATAAATATAACGATAATAATATGATACAAGAAACATGTTATTGGTGCTCAGAATAGAAAGAGGCCAGATTGTCTGCTTATGAATGACTTTATCAATCAAGATGTGCTGGAATAGATAGATTCTGTAAATAATCAATGAAGGGAAAAAAAGATTATATTAATTTTTAAAGTGGGCCTGGCTGGTACACGGATGGGAGACCTCTTGGGAAATCCATGTTGCTGCTGGATGTTCTGTTGGTGGGCCAGAAGGGGGCAGTCTTCCCTCTTGTCCTAATTAATCCCAATGCCCCAGTGCAATTACAAGGATGTTGTGCTTTGGGAGATAACATTCTTCAAATGAGACGTTAAACTGAGGTCCTTTGTGACTGTGGTCATTAAAGATCCTGTGGCACTCATCGAAAAGAGCAGGGGGTTCCCAGGTGTTCTGGCAAAATTCCCAAACTGTCTGTCTCCATTTGGCCACATAATCATACCACATTTTAATTGGCTCAGTGTTTCCCTGCTTCTCTGGGGCTTAAAGTTCTTGTTTTTTTCACTTGCCAAGTTGGGCAAGTCTAAAATCCAAAGACAATCAGTTAATTATTATACTAAATGAAGAAAATTCGTCTTTACTACATGCACTGTTGAGGCAAGTGAATTACCGGATTTATTTGCTCGACATGGCATTTTATTGGTCCTGGGCAAGCAGGCAATCCGTAATGTTGAGCCCTGCTCTCCACCTGAAGCTGATGTGTGTTCTGGTGCAAAATGGCTGCTGTGCATCACCTGGGTGGGCGCTACACATTGGTGGTGGTTTAGGCGAGTTTCTTTCGCTCTGAGTATCTAAGATAAGGCTATATAAATGTAATAAATTATTATTATCATTATGGTCTCCTTGTCTGGTGTTTGAGCATATTTCATAAGATACTGTATAGGCCTATATGAAATTGTCTTTAATTTTTTTTATTTTCACCTTGTGATGGTACCAGGAGGACAAGTGGAAGATATGGACACTCAAGCGTTCGTGGTTCCCTCTTCAGGTCCATTTAGATGTGAGTAAATGAAATGGCACAAGTTTACAGTAGGGTTCTCATCAAATCCAAGACTTGATATGAATTTCCATTTTAAGGTCATGATTCCATTCTTTGATTTAAATATGTATTTTTGTACTGACTGTTATGCCGTTATTAAACTATCAAGTTTTGATTTGAGATCAGTGGAGCATTGGTTTTATGTCCTGACAACTGTCATTTGCATTAAAGACACTGGGAGAGTTGCTGATTCTGCCTTTCAATTGGATTCTTGAAAATGAAAAATAATTTTGATTGTTTTTTGATTTAGTATTGAAATTGTGACACCCCTGCTTTACAGTATGTCTGTTTCTAATACAGTTGGTTTATCAGAGAGAAAATATTTGTTTTACCCTCACACAAACTTTTTTATTTTCTCTTCTCCCAGGTTCAGTAGCCCCTGCTGAAAGACTGAAAGCATTGTCCTCCTGTTCGGAAAGCCAGGAGGAGGATGACTTTGCTTTGGATGAGACGCAGTCCTTCGTTCTTCAGACCAGCGCTCCAGAGGGCCGCACCAAGGACTCCACACACACTTTTGGCCTTGAGTCTTCTGGTGATGAACAAGGTGAACAGTCCACCAGAGGAGGGTCTTTCCAGCTGGGACTGTCTGACAGCAGCCATCTGCAGGGTCAGGCCCAAGCTCTAGCCATGGAGAGCACCCAAGCTTTTGTCTCTGTGGACAGGGGTGTGAATCTGGAAGATACCCAAGCATATGCAGCCATCTTAAATGCAGAAATAACATCCCTAGAGAATGATTCACATCTGGAGGCTACACAGGCTTATGGGGAGGATGAGGAACCTGCCAGAGGTTCAGTAATGTCTGAAAAAGAAAGCCAGGTAGAGTTGGCATTACAAGCAACACAGGCATATATTTCAGAACCCTGCAGTGATTCAGAGGATGAAACAGATGAAAAAGAGACAAAAGACACAGCTTCTGCTGAGACTCAGCCTTTAGACTTTCCCACCTCATCTACTCTTGCCATGGCTGAAACCCAACTAATGTCTGCCTTTGAGGAAGAGGAGAGTGTTTCCACTGTACTTCAAGTTAAACCAAGGCCAAAAAGTGAAACAGAAGAGAAGGAAGAACACAGAGAGGCAACTCATCCTCAGTCTGTGGCTGAAACTCAGCCCATGCTCGCGAATGACGATGAGGAAAGTGATGACGAGGACTTGATTCTGGGTCCACGAAAAAGAAAAGCAAAGCTGCTGCATCTTGAAGAGGAGCTGATGCAGCCCCTCACAAGTTGTGAAACCCAGCCCATGCACATCGGTGTTGATGAAACTCAGCCTATGGCTACAAGTGGAAATGAAGACAGTGATGAAGATGGCTCGATTCTAGGCCCACGCAAAAGCAAAGCAAAGCAACTTTGTATTGAAGAAGAGCAGACACAAATGCTCACAAACTCTGAACTCTCTGCTGCTGGGACTCAACCAATGGATCCAGGAAAAGATGGAGAAAGCGATGAGGAGGACTCGATTCCTGGTCCGCGGAAAAGAAAAGCAAAACCACTCCAACTTGAAGATGAACAGACACAGTTGCTCACTAGTTCTGAAATCTCTACTGCTGAAACTCAGCCTATAGGTACATGTGACGATGAGCAAAGTGATGAAGAAGACTCATTTCCTGGACCTCAGAAAAGAAAAGCAAAGCCTCTGAAACCTGAAGAAGAGCAGACACAGTCCCTCACTATTTCTCAAGTCTCTGCTGCTGAAACCCAGCCCATGGTCACCGGTGAAGACGGGGAAAGTAGCGAAGAGGACTCAACTCCAGGTCCTCGAAAAAGAAAAGCAAAGCCACTGCAAATCCAAGAAGAGGAGACACAACCGCTCACAAATTCTGAGACCTCCACTGTTGAAACTCAGCAGGTAGAAACAAAAGCTGACCTGCAGCTTGAGAGGGAACGATCTGAAGCTGTAACCAGTGGCGTCACTGTTAGAGGGAAACGAGGGACAAGGGCACAGTTAAGAGAAGAGGAGGAGCAGGCAGCGTGTTCTGAACCTCCCAAGAGACAGACAAGAGGGAAGAATAAAGTTTTGCCAACTGCCAGAGGAAGGAGAGGAAAATTGAGGCCTGATGAGGATGAGAGTGAGGAAGAGGAGGAAGTAGAGCAGGCAAAGCGAACTAGAGGGAAGAAAAACACAAGGCAACAAAAAGATGATCAGGAAGAAAACTTGGAAAGGGAGAGAAAAGAGAAGGAAGAAAAAGAGAGGGTGCAGGCTGAAAATGCAGAAAGGTTAAGGCTTGAGCAGGAGACAGCAGAAAAAGAGACAATTGAGAAGGAAAGAAAGGCGCGAGAAGAAAAAGAAAGGGCAGATAGGATACAAAAGGAAAAAGAACAATTGGATAGGGAAAGAAAGGAGAAGGAAGAAAGGGAGAGATTAGAGCGTGAAAAGGTAGAAAGAGAAGAAAAGGAGAGATTGGAGAGAGAACAGAAAGCGAGAATAGAAAAGGAAAGAAAGGAACAGGAAGAAAAAGAAAGATTGGAGACAGCAAAGAAGGAACTAGAAGAGAGGCTGGAGAGGGAAGCAAAGGAAAAGGAAGAAAGAGAAAGATTGGAGAAAGAAAAACAAGAAAAAGAGGCCAAACAAAAACAAATGAAAGAGCAACAAGAAAGATTGGAGAGAGAAGCAAAAGAAAGGGAAGAAAGAGAAAGGTTGGAGAAAGAAAAACAAGAAAAAGAGGCCAAACAAAAACAAATGAAAGAGCAACAAGAAAGATTGGAGAGAGAAGCAAAAGAAAGGGAAGAAAGAGAAAGGTTGGAGAAAGAAAAACAAGAAAAAGAGGCCAAAGAAAAACAAATGAAAGAGCAACAAGAAAAATTGGAGAGAGAAGCAAAAGACAGGGCAGAAAGAGAAATTTTGGAGAAAGAAAGACAAGAAAAGGAGGCCAAAGAAAAACAAATGAAAGAGCAACAAGAAAGATTGGAGAGAAAAGCAAAAGAAAGGGAAGAAAGAGAAACTTTGGAGAAAGAAAGACGAGAAAAGGAGGCCAACGAAAAACAAATGAAAGAACAACAAGAAAACAAGCCCGAAGCACCCGCAAGAGGCCGAAGAGCAGCCAGAAGAACAACCGCTACAACAGAGCTAAAACAAGAAGAACAAGATGATGATGCCCCAGCAAGGAGAACCAGATCTCGCTCCAACTCTTCCAACTCTGTCAGCTCAGAGAGGTCTGCTGCGAGTGTTAACACCCAGGAGAGCAGCAGGGGGAGAGGCCGTGGCAAAGGAGCAAAGAAGACCAGTGAACCGCCCCAGGCAGCCATTGCCAGAAGCAGCAATAGAAGGAGGACGGTGGCTGCAGGGCCAACAGAAGATGACAGTAATATTCCTCCTCAGGGAGTCCTTTCAAGGTCCAACTCCAGCAACTCCCTCAACTCTGAGATTTCCAGCTGCAGCTTGAGCTCTCAGAGTGGCAGAGGAAGAGGAGGCAGGCAGCGAGGAAGAGGAAGAAAAACTGAGGCACACTCCATCCCTCCTTACAATAGTCAGAGTGCTGAAAATTCAGCTCCGAAACCTACAGCCAGAGGCAGGAAGAGCAGGAAAGCAGAGGAATCCTCTAACGTGGTTCCCCATGAAGATGATAAAGAGAAAGCAGTCTCTCAGCAAGCTACTACCACAAGGGGGCGGCAGAGAGCCAATGCAAATGACTCCAAACCTGCAACTGCAGATGAGGAAGACCCTTCAAATCAAGATGAAGGATGTACAAGTGAAGAATCACTTCCGCCTAAAAGAAGTGTCAGGGGCAGAGGCCAAAAAGCAGTAAAGAGTGAGACTGTGGAGGCAGCTCCTGCAGTCAGTGATGGAGGTGAGGCTAAAGAAAAAAGAAAAGGAAGGAAACGAGAGTTGGAGGCCAGTACAGAGGAGGATGCCAGCAGTAGCTCCAAAATTCCCAAAGGGAAGGAGAAAGCCCAAGGTGAAACAAAAGAAGAGATTCCTGCTCAAGCTAATAGAAGAAGTAGAGCAACCACTGAAGTGGAGATGAAGGGAGAGAGTGAGAAAATGGAGGAGGAAGCAGTTGAGAGGAGAGGCAGAGGTCGGGTGTCGGCGGTCCAGAAAAAGAAGAAAGAGGAGCAGGAAGAAAGTGAAACATCTGTTGACCAGGATGCACATGCAGAGGCATCAGAGGTGACTTGATTACTTCACTTTTAAACATGCACTGGAAATTTCATTAGTTGTTGCTTTTAATCGAGACAAAAACATACTAGGGCTGAAACATAAATCAGACCAAACAGAAAGCTGACGAGTATATAATTAGTGTCCAGAAACTTCTGTCCTTGAGGAGCAAGACTTGTACTTTAGCCCAAGGCCCTGGTGCATATCTGTCTATGAGTCAGCCTTTCCAAACATCATAATGTACTGTAACATCATCCGGGACTGTCTAGGTCTCTCCCACTCTCTAAGCAACAAGAGCACTCTGACCTGCTAATGAATTAAGTACTTAAGTGGTCACACAGTCACATCCTACTTGTGTGTTTGTCTTTGTCTGTCATAATTTGTGCACCGTTTGGGGTTGTCTCACTTCATTTGTCATTTTGCCCTCCCTGCCCTTTCTTCCATTTAACAGCCCCAGACTCCAACCAGCAGAGCATCCCGGAAGAGACAGGCTCCTCCCGACTCCTCGGATGCGCCAAAGACCCCTCGCTCCTCCTCTGCTTCCCCGGCAGCTAAGTGCCGATTACGACCTGCCAGCCAGACTTACAAGGTTTTGTGTCTCTGTAAACATGTGGTCATATAGAGTGCTGCAGGATTTAGTCCTCAATCCCAGAAATGAGTAAGCACATGAGCACTTCCAGTTCCCTCATCTGCAAGTCAGTGGCTTTTGTTATTTGCCCAATAAGGTCTGTGGTTAACACAAGCTAAAGAGATTTTCACGTTTTATTCTGCATAATATATGCCATTAAATACCCCACCCATGAATTTTAAAGCTTATACATGTCTTTAAAAACAACAAGAAGTGGCAAAATGAGACTACGGTGGACATTAAACGTCATCATGCCAAACTCTTGTCCAAAAAAGGTTGAGAACCTCTAATTTATAGCCTAACAGTTGCTTTTTACTCCTGTAAAGCTTGTTTTCTTCACTAATCCAAAATCCAATAGAAAAATCCCATTGCTTTTTGTGTAGGCAGCCAGAGAGATGCTAAATTCCAGCTTTGCGTACAAAAATATGTCATCCCTTCAGCACCGTATTTGTCCTAAAAATTAAGCACAAGATAATAATGACTGAATAATTACTTCTAAACAACACAGTGTGTCTGTCATTCTCTCAGGTGCTGTTCACAGGCGTGGTGGATGAAGAAGGGGAGAGAGTGTTGACTCATTTAGGAGGCGGCATTGCAAAAGGTGTGGCAGACATGAACTTTTTGGTGACAGATAAGGTGCGCAGAACTCTCAAGTTCCTGTGTGCCGTGGCTAAAGGAGTCCCCATTGTTACCACACAGTGGCTGGAAAAGGTTAGTTGCTATATTAGCAGTTAAAACTGGCCTCATACCAGTTTTCTCTTTCTCAGAGATGTACTCAAATAGACACTCACTGCTCTTGTTGACTTTCTGTGTCTCAGAGTGGTAAGGCTGGGAGCTTCCTGTCTCCTAATGCTTTCGTTGTAAAGGATGCGGAGCAGGAGAAGAAATTCAATTTCTGCCTGCAGGACTCTCTGAGGATTGCCAGCAGTCAGCCTCTCTTACAGGTGCTCATAACTCAGTCACATCTTTTATTTCTATGATATCTTTGCTCTGAGTGAGAGCTTGAAAGAGTGAGTATGGCACAGAGGTAGTGAATTATATTGACAGTGAGGAATAATGATCCAGAAATCCGGAAATGTTTGTGCAAGAATCATCCTCAGCTCTGAAATGCTTGATTTTTTTTTTTTTTTTTACCACAAGCATTAACTTCAGCTCAGCTTCTTTGTAGTGAAATGTGCCCTCATCTTTACAGGAGTGCAGTGTTGATTGTTTACCATTACGCTGTAGCTTGTAGGAAGTTATTTCACATTTATTGTTAATGGGCACGTGACATAGTGAAGCAGGCTGTAATGTTTTCCATTTCTGCTATATTCTCTTCCTGCCCTACACTGTTTCATCAGAACCGCAAAGGGATAGTTTGGTGTCACATTTTGTGCTGATACTGGCTAAAATTGGGGAATGGTTATACAAGTGTAATACCAAATTACATTCATAAGAGCCCTGTATTGATTTCCTGAGACGTTCTTGCAGAGATTAAGTAAAAATAGAGAGAAATCATATTTGTTTACATGTTGTGTACTGCATCTCTTGTCTTCTTTCTCTTAGGGATATGAGATCCATGTTACAAAGTCAGTGAAGCCAGAGCCAGATCAAATGAAAGACATAATCACCTGCAGTGGAGCTACCTTTCTTTCTAAGATGCCCTCTTCTCACAAGGTACCAGTCAAACTTAAAGCCTCTCTCAGTCAGGGGTCACATGCAATAAATTAACATTATTTTCTGGTCTTCACATGGTGTCATTGGATATATGTGTAATTACCTCTTTATTTACCTCCCTTCCTCCCTCTCAGCCTCAGACTGTAGTGATTTCCTGCGAGGAGGACTGGTCGCTGTGTGCCGCGGCTCTCTCTGCATCCCTCCCAGTCGTCACTGCGGAGTTCATTCTCACGGGGGTCCTGCAGCAGAAAGTCGACTTCCAGACCCACTTGCTCTCTGCCCCTACAGGCACTTCACAACCTGCAGGAGGCAGAGGACGGGGCAGGAGGAAGACTTAGTGACGCCTGGATATGCTGTCAAACCCCACACTTAAAGATTCCCACGAGACCGGTAGAAACACTAGTGAATCAGCTGTTCGTTTGTATGGAGGACCTGAAGAATGTATTTACTATATGCAGCTAAAGTTGATTGTTTGCTTGGATGATGGTGAACAAATCATGGATGTAGTGTAATCATACTGTTTAAAAAGTTCAGTTGTGTCTGATTTTGGAAGAGAGGTCAATTTCTTACAATCTTCTGTCATCTACATGTGAAAAAATTTAGTTTTTATAGTCGCAAAAGCTAAAAGCACCTGCCAATATATCGGTTGGGCTCTGTTTAACATCATCGTCCGCTTCATTCAGACCAAGAACGTCTCGGTTTGTCTTTCCACTGCTCCAACAATCACCCAACTCTTTAATAAATCCTTAATTCACAGCATGAAGAAGCGCAGAGCGGGCAGGGCAGGTGACGCCGGACAGCGTCTGCAGAAGCTCCGCTGTGCGCTGGGATTTTACAACTGAACTATAGGAGGATACATGCTTTTACTTTCTCTGACTGTGGGAATCGCAGATGAGGGAGAAAAGCATTAAAGCACAGTTGTTACTGGTAAAATATACTCATGTTGCCTGACATTGGAATTTAGTGTGGTGCACCGAAATGGGGGGAAAAAAGAACAAAGCGTTGAATATTCATATTAAACAGCCAAATCTTACAGGTACAGCTTTCGTGAACAGTAGCTACAATGTGAGTGAGGCCTGTCAGCAGTGCTGTTGTCATGCCAGCTATGTGAAGTTATTTTAAGCTCAAGACAGGAAAAAGCCAAAATCCAAGTGCAATTTCTGTAAATGTCGTTTTGAACCAGGGCTGCATATCTTGGTTTTTAAAAAAATCATATTATAATTATGTTGACAGATATTGCAATTGAATTATGATTTACGGTTAGTGATTAGAAGGGTAATTTTTGCATCACAATTTTAATTTTCACTGTAAAAAATAACGATGTGACATTTGTTGGGGTCTCGATCAAACAGACATTTTTTCTTAAATCTGGAGAACAAGATTTGTAGGTTGCAGCCTCTCTGCAGAACTACAGTACTTCATTAAAATGCTGTTTTTCACACATTTTTCTGTTGTCAAAAAAAAATGCAGCTTCTGCGATTTCATTTTTGCAACTTTGATAATATTTTGATTAATTCTGCAGCCGTATTTTAAATGTTTGGATGGTGCTGACCAACTAAAAATGCTGCTGCTAAACAAAAATAAGCAGCATTTCTTCTTTCATGGGTGTAGAATATCAGCCCCACAGTTTGAGAATTATGTTGTTTTTGGATGGCTAAATTAAGCAAAGTGCATCCATACAATTGTGTTATTAACATTGTAGTTGTTTCAGATCGAGGAAAAAGATGGTATCTTATTGCTATCAGTATTGGCAGATGCTCAGGTTTGCTGTATCGGTATCAGATATTGGAACCATCCCTAGAAATAATTATGCATTAACCGTCCTTGTCCAGAGCAGAAATTAATGCAGCGAAATTGCTGCTGCTCTCTGTGTGCTAAGTGTTTCAGCTCAATCAACCCGTTTGGCAGGTGACCAGCCATGAAGTGGGGGGTTGTTTGGGTGGAGGAACGGTGGAACCAATGGAGTCCGATTTGAAATCCATCAGCCACAGTGGCCACTGAATGGAAAAAAAAAAGCTTGTTTCCTGTCCTGATAAGAAGTGCGTAGTGCCTTTTATACTGAGGTAATCATGAACCGACCAGTCTGTTTGCGTCTCTCTCTCTCCATTAACCATCACCACCTACTCCATTAAGGCTTCATCTGAACCTATTACCTCCAAGGCTGAGACACGATGTAGGCACCTGAATGCTGATGCTGCTTCTACATCCATGTCTCATAGTGTTTTGTCCTTGCCATATATTTACATACTGTGTGTCTTATGTGCTCATGTCGGTTTGCTCAAAAATACTAGTAGACAGAACTGACATTTGGTCTTTTTCCTGACCCACTGTATATCTGTAAACTTGCTGCATCATTGGTGTTTTAAAGACAGACTCATTAGCTTGTTGTAACTTAGTTAGATCTTTAAACTGTTAATTAGCTAATACTTAAACACAAATCTGTCTGTATTACCAATGGAAACATTACATTTTTAATAAATGTATTTTGAATGTATATATAATTTTGTTCCTCAGGATATGTAATTTTTAAGGTAACAAAACATACTTGAATATTAGATTACTTTTTGCCAGTAAATCCCCCTAAATCTTACACATTGGACCTTTAAAGTTCTAGTGAAGCCAAAATTGTTGATGTTGATTTGTGATGTTTTAAGTTTTTTGATCACATTTATATTGATCTATATCTTCACCTATAAACCAGTTTGTGGCTTAACAATGACAAAAAAAATCATTTTGTAGCTGTTCTTGGGTATTTTTAACATTTCTGGGTTTGTGTTTTTCTGGAAAATGATTTTTAACTGTCGATGTTGGATCCTGTATTCGGGGTTGTTACTAATTTTGCGTCCAGTGAAGCTCTTTCTTCCTTATGACTCAACAGAGCTTGGAAGGACAATACCTCCAGTCACTGTTGCGGACTGTTTCTGGGGGTGTCACTGCACAAAGTACCACTTTATAACTCAATTCACTAATTTAGGGGAAACTGGATCATATTTTATTAAGGAGCTATTTTCTGGTTTCCTCTCTGATATCCTAATACTGATGCCTCTGTATGACTTACATAAGTTGACAAGACCATTAGCCAGAAGATCAACTATTTCAATATTATCTGTTCTGGGTCTGCAGCTAACAATTATCTAAATTATTGATTATTTTTTGATTAATTGATTAGTTGTTTGGTCCATTAAATGATACAAAATAGTGAAAAATATCGAACGGTGTTTTCAAAAAAGTGTTTCTTGTCACAGTGAACACATTTGATGCACTATAATCAGAGAATTATGACTTAAAAAAAAAATTTAAAATTACTCAAAGCCACAAACTATTGGTCTGTTATCAACATATCTCATTATTTAGACTTTACCTCATAATTTTGACTTTTTTAAAAATCCCATAACTATGACTTACCACAGGGATTTTTTTTTTTCTTTCAGTGGCAGAAATGATTAGGAAATTTAGAGATTTATTTAGAGAATTTTTGTGATTATCGTGCAGCCACTATCGCCTTTGTCCACCAAAATCAACAAAATATGACATTTCCTTCTTCTTATTTAAGCTTCTTAAAGCTTTTAGAAGCTGAAATCAGAGAATTTGGACACAAAAAAGACGCAAAATATTTAATTGATCATCAAAATAGTTGGGGATTAATTAAAACTAATCATCAGTTATTACAGAGTGGTACCAAAGTGCTTTTATTTTGTGGAAAATTTTGAGGAAAATGACGTGATGGGATGCAGAGCATCAAGTCATCCATGTATTTCTAACACACACATACTCTGCACACATTATCAGCCTCTTTGCACGTAATGTGTGGGTTTAATTTGTTTATGGGCGCATCGCTGTGTGCTGAATCAGCATCCTCCGGTATCTCATTTAATAAACCCCCCCTCCTCGCTGTCAGATGACCGTATAGGTGTCTTTTGGGGGGCGAAGTGTGGCCGGTGTTTCCCGACACGAGTCGAGTGGCTCCGAGAGCGAGCAGAGAGCCCGACATATTCTGAACATCTTCCAAATGTTGAGCCCGAGTCGTGAAGTGCTGCTCTTGAGGGGGGCGAGGTTGAGAGGGAGGGAGACGACGAGGGAGAAAACAGGCAGCATCCGCATATAATTTCACCTCTGAGAAGATCCCGACATCTCCGCCGACTGCAGCTCCGAACCGGCCAATTAAAAGAAGGTGAGCGGTGTCTTTTTTTTTCTCTTTACCTAACACGCATGATGTGTGTCCTACATCAGACTGGTGCATGACGGGTTAAATTCTGCAGTTTTTTGGTTGATGCGCTTGTCGGCTATCCCAGCCCGGAGGTGACTGATTCAGACTTTGAGCTGTGAGGTTTATCACCAACTAACACATTAATGCTGTCAACGAGGAAAGGTGTGAAAATGTGATGGGATTCTGGTTTGGTGACTGAGCGGTCCCGGGATGGAGCCGGCGTCGCCTTCACTGGATATTTCATGTTAAATTCATTTATTTTCTCAACCTCCTGCTGGAATTGGAAATATAATGCAGTTTTATTTTGTAGGATGAAAGATGATGTCAGATGCTTCTTATTTCCTTTTACCCATTTAAACAGCTTAAATTAAAACAGGCGCCTTCAGCCTGAATTAGCCCCCCCTTAATTGAAATAATAAAAAAGGCAATTATAACCACTACTTACATAACTATTATATCTCATATCATAGGAAAATGTTAGATTTTATAGTCTTATCTCATTCTCCTTAAGCTATATGTTCATATAAGGACGTTATGTAGTCCAAAAGGCTAAATATTCTGTACAGTTAACATTTAAAAGCTTAATAGCATCCATTATCTGACAGGAGGCTCCAGCCTGAAGGCTCTGTGTGTGTGTTGCCTCTGCCTGCAGTGTGCTGCTCACAGACTGTGGCCAGAGCTGCATGAAGGCCCAGACACACGAGAGCCATGGCTTTATTATAATATCACCTCTACCATGAACAGATACCCCGTCTTCTATGCTGTAATCGGAGTCTGTTTGTGAATACTGCACATAGCTCCACCACCACCCCTGCTCCTCCCTCATGTCCACTGATTTTAATGAATCTGACAGGTGCAAGCAATATGGTGGAAACCTGTCTTATCCTTTAGTTCACTGCAGCCAGCGAGCTTTGGAGGGAAAATAGGTTGTCAGCTGCTGCAGGCTTCTCGTAAAAAATATACTTTAGAAAATGATATATTTGTTTTTTGTCTAGACAAGATATTCTGGTTGTTTGAGCCTCTTTTCCCTGCGTCATCTCTTTCTGAAACATGATATGGGTTGGAGGATGTTTGGGATATTTAGACTGGGTTGTACCACCAAAGATTAATTTAATCTAAGATTAATTCTAATCAGAGTTGAACAAAACGATGTTTTAAATGAATAAATCCAAGTATAAAATTAAACTCTGTTGCAAAATTTAAAAACAAATCTCCATTTAACATGTAAATTGCAATTAGGCTAGATATTAGTCAACATGGAGGTAACTGCTTACCCAAATCAAAATGAATAATTCAATAAATTGAATGCTGTCAGGACCTAGCATGTATAAAGGGGGTAGGAGACTGTTAACTTTTGTCTGCTTTGTATTACAAAGTGTTAGATCATTAATAAAATGTGACATTGTTTGCTTGCTAGCTTAAAAAAAATAACAAAATGTGAACTTATTTTCTTGCCAGGTGAAAAGTTAATCAAATGTGACATTGTTTGCTTGCTAGCTAAAAAAAGTTAATAAATGTGACATTATTTACTAGCTAACTAAAAGGTTAGCTAGCTAGCTAAAAAGAAGCTGTAGCACCTAATTCTCATCTTTTGAGAAGAACCTGTAGGCCCAATTGTAGTCCCTCAACATCCTTTTAGGAACTTGATTATTTTGCTCAATCCACCTGGAAAAGGCAGGAATTTTAAAAAATGAAACCTCCTCAAATGTAAGTTTAAGTGAGTGGTGGATCACATTTTAAATTGGAGATTGGTGCAACATCATTTAAAGTTAAACCATGATTTAATTAGGTTTGAAAAATGAATCCTTGTTGGTGCAACCCAGTCTTAGAATGGAAAATTTCACATTTTTTAACATTTTGAATGCAGCTCATTTCAGCAAAGGAAAACCACATATTTATGGTGTACCTAAAGTAAACATTCAGCGATCGTCACGTGTCTCATGAAGCAGCAGTCCTTTTTTTTTTTTCCTTTTTGCTGCCTCATGATTTATAAATGTGTAGTGCTGCGAGGAGAGCGTAGGCCTACAGCTTGTTCATCTGTTTGTGTGTTTGAGCTCACTTCTAGCATGCCTCCTCATCGTCACGGGGACCTTACCCCATGTACAGCCTCGTCACTCTCCTCATCACTTGTGCACCAAAAAGGAGTAAAGTGAAAATGAAAGAGAAATGATGAAGGGTAAAGACACAGAGGTCGCTTTGTGGGGTCCCCACATCTGCAGTCATTGAATGCATTTCCGCCTCTTTAAAGCCCTGTGGACAAAGACCTGTCTGTCCTTCCAGTAAGTAGCGTGTTGAAGGAACACAGGCACGGGCTTTGATTTCAGAGTGGGATGCACTGGCTCGGATTATATAAGATAAGGAGGAGGAGAGGATGAAAGAGACATAATAAAAAGAGAACGCGATCATGAGAGAAAGAAAAAGGGGAAATGATAGAGATGCCCCGAGATAGGGAGCGGAGGATTCTGGTTGAGAGGAGTCATACTGAGAAGACAACATGTGGTGAAAGAGAAAGCGAGAGATGACACAGAGCTATCAAACAGAGACACAGAGAGTTAAGAAGAGGACAGGCAGACTTGAACGTGGTTGTGATGGTGGTAGAAAGTAACACTTTTAGATGTGAGAATGGCGACAGAAGTGAGAAGAAAAGAGGAAGGAAAGAGTGGAGAATCCAGCGAGGTGAAATACAGACCGAGTGAAGCTAAGAGAAGGGGGCGAGAGTCAGGGAAGAATAGCAGATGGCGTGTTTGTTCGTGGTTTACAGCCCAAAGGACAGTGTGTGAATATAATACAGCTTATCGCGTGTGTTTTCATGTGCTTGCATGTTTGTGCTCAGTGAGGCGATCCCTGAAGTGGCTTCAAATGTTCAAAATTACACAGAAAAAAAATGAAGGAGAACATTTTAGATTTCTTGCTTCACAGATCTTGCGTATAAACACCAGATTGGCTGGGGTGACTCGGCAAGGCCTACTGCTGTGACAGATGGACACGGTTCACTTTCCTCTTTTTGTAAGAGCCAACCAATCCTACAATCTCAGATTGCTGCGTTCCAAATAAAGTTTGTGAGTGTTTTCTTCATGCAGAAGAAACAGGCTGCAGGGGGGTTTAAGAGTAACTGATTGAAATGAATATAAAAATTTGGGCAGAATACTTGTTTTAATGATATTTACTCTGACAGTTAATGAGAGGGGATGATGAGGGTGATGTCCCTCCCCTTCCAGCGTGCCTAATGGGAGCTACTTTGGAAAAAATAGGTTCACAGTTGCATGAAAGCACTTAGTCTAAGGTTAAATTTTCATCAAAGGATGTCTAAGGAAAAAACTATGCATAAAATCACTTTCATAAGGAGATTTAAGGAAAAACCCTTAAATTTACCTACTGAAGTGTTCCCTTATGCGTTGTTAGACAGTCTTTGGTGATGATTTTTCATTTTAAGGAACCTATAATCGTCCCTTTAAAGTGAAATAATCTGTGGAATATCAGACAATGGCTGAATTTATGGTTATTTAAGAGGAAGATGAGATACCAAGACACATTATTCAGGACTGGAAAAAAACAACTGGACACTATGAGATTTGCAACTTGTTAGGGAGCATAAATTTGACATTAGCACGAGCAGCTTTGTGGCTAGCTAGCCAAACATTAACATAACTCTGTTTCATATATTAACATTAGCTAAACTCACCAGTAGTTTTTTTTAATCTAGGTTTTAATTGTGCCATGAATTACACAGATGATTTTACAAGTCAAGTTCCATTTAGTTTTGCGTGAAACTGCTCAGATCTTATCTGAAGTCTTTATTCAACGACTCCTGGTCCTTTTATCAGCCGGGAAGCAAAAGAATGAGTACAAGCCGTTGATGTGTGACTACATCACAGTACAAAAAACACACACAGGCATCGTAGCTTCGGTGGCTAATGTTAGCTTGAGGAGGGATAAAGTCATGACATCACTTATGCAACCTTTGGGTGTGTGGTCCTTCTAGTTGTGTATCCTCACAGTCTTATACTTAAGCAGTTTTACAATAACTTGCTTGTAAAATTTTTTTTTTTTTAATTGACAAACATCATATGTGTAATTCATGGCACAATTCAAATGGGATCAAAAAATTATTTGTCTCTCGCCAATACCTACTAAACGTCTTTTTTTTTATGAATTAGTCCCGTAGTGTTCCACCAGAAAGGGAGGGACTTCGCATCTCTACAGGGTCACAGTTTCATGGGATCAGCTTGAAAGGGTGCAGTATGGTTGCATTACTTGTGTCTTGCTCATTGAGAAAAAGTACTGATGGTTTAGATTGGTCAGACTTGTGACATTAAAAGTTCCAAATTGATCGATTATCTGAATCAGAGTATGAATTGTGTTTTTTAGATTTGAAAGATGTAAACAATGCATCATCAGCAAAAAAAAAAAAAAAAAGAGAGAACTGATGTTCTTGGCTTGACGGAAACAGACATAGGCACAGAAACAAAATAAAACTCAGCCCCCCCCAATTTAATATTAACACTTTAAATTGTCATCGTATATAATCCACACACTAAAATAATGATGAAGCAACTACAGACACTTTGAATACTTTTTACTGTTATCTGTTTTGTCTCTGTGATATTGCAGCTCAGATCACTGATTAGAAAATTCATCATCATTTATCACAGACAATCTTAAATCAGTTACACTCATTTTACGTTGGTTTGATCAAAAACTTCAGTGATCTCCACGTCTCTCATCATAGGACAGTGTCAGACAGACTTCTTCATGTTTAAACCTGCTTTATGGAGTTTTATTGTTTAATGTGCAGTTTTCATGTTAGAATAAATGGCAGCATTAAGACCGCATTTAGTCGGTCAGTAATTTTCTAAGCATTCTTCTTCTCCTGCTTTATTTCTGTAGTTTAGTTCTGTAGTTAAATTATTTGTAAAGCTGGAATGATTAGTTGATTAATTTACTAGTTGTCAACAATAAAATTCATCACCAACTTTTTTTTAGGAAATTTTTTTTTTCAAAATTTTCTGATTTCAGCCTCTCAGATGTGATTTTTTTTGGATTTCTTTAGTGTTCTGTAACAGTAAACTGAACATCTTTGATGTGTGAACAAAAGACGACATCTGAGAATGTCAGCTTGATCTTTGGGAAACAGTAAGCAAGATTCTTCACCATTTTGTGACATTTTATGGACCAAACAACTAATCAAATAATCAATAAAATGATCAACAGGTCAATCTGTAATTAAAATAATTGTTAGTTGCAGCCCCAATTATTTGTAATATACTGATGGGTCACAATTGAGTAATAAAATCCACTGAGAGAATTTAGGATCACAGCAGAATTGACAAAATACATCAAATAAATAAGGACATTCATCTCTGCCTTTTCGGCATCAAACGACAAAATGCAGGTGTCTTTGGCCAGATTGCTGTATTGATTAAATGCTGAGGGTTACAGGGGTCAACAGTCTTTTTTTTTTTGCACGATGCAGTGGCCTCAAATGAAGGCTCGAAGCCTGAGACGAAGGCCAAATTTCCCGAAACAAGGATGGGGACTGCAGTAATAAAATTACAGTGTAATCTGAGTTATATAGATGACTGTAGCAAAGGACACCAATGGTTTGTTTGCAAGAGACACTGGTCTGTGTGACGCAGTTTTGTTCCATATTTTGTTTCAGATACAATAAAATCAGTGGGCTTTTAGGCTTTCTGCCCGGAGTGTGGCACGCGGATGTGGCAGACACAATGCAGAGGGGTTGTATGAGGCCTTCTGTGAAACAGCAACAGATTATGACAGTGAAATGTTAATCATTTTCACCAAACCAGCAGAGAAAATGGCCTCTCTGCCGTCGCTCTGCTGTTCATATGACACACATAATGGGAGACAGGTGGCAGACATACAGAAAATGCACACATAAGCTGTGTAGATGGCTTAATGCCGCATCATTTCCAGCAGGAATGGGATGTCTTATGATGTCTCCTGTGTTACAATGAGACACTTTAATCTTTACTGCGTGTTCATTAGCTGCTGCAAAGTGTGACTGTGAGCACTGCAGGTGTTCCCTCCCAGTCCCCTCCTGGGCTTTGTAAATGAATACAGCAGCAAAATCTCTTCTGCACAAACTCTCTTGATGTGTTGCCTCAGTGTAGCAGGAGGCAGCTCACATCATCAGAACCCCCTCGCTGTTGCAATTAATCACGATGCTTCTCACAAAGGGTCTTGTGGGAGAATCTGTTTGCCCTGTAGTCCTTCTCATTCTGGACGTTTCCTCTTGTTCACTCAGATCCCCACGATTTGAATAATCTTAAGAGTCATGAATTATTCTGCATTTAAATCCAGGCACATAATCAATAGACAATCCTTGACAGTGATCCAAAGCCAGGTGGCCCTGGTAAACATGCACATAAGATTAAAAGAGCCACTTGAAGACACAAATGCCTGTTGTTATGGCCGTTAAACACTTCAACCCATAAATGTAAGACAGCCGCTAATTTCAAATTGAGTTCAGGTATTCTATTAAATTATACAGACTCGGTCATTGGCTTTCTCCACAGAAGTTGCACCATAGGCTGTTTTTTTTTATGCCCGAAGTCCAATGATAACCTCCAGGCAATGGCGAATAAATTGAATTTACAGGGACTGAAAGATTCTCTGCAGATCTTAAGCAGAGTTTTTTCGATTTTTTGCGTGATTAGATAGCCTAATTGAATTCTTAATGTACCTTACACAAGATAAGCCAAAAGAAAAAAGAAGGAAAGGAAGCAAGAAAGAAAGATATTGCTTGTTTCAAATGCAAGTTTAAATGACACCATTTTGTATAAATAATGAAGAATATATATATGTATATATATATGTACATATGGAGAGAGAGAGAGATAGATAGATATATAGATATATATAGATAACCTTGCTTGCATGTGCCTTAGCTGCTGCACTGTGTGACTGTGAGCACTGCAGGTGTTTCCTCCTGGTCCCCTCCTGGGCTTTTAAAATGAAAACCACAGGACAGTTTCTTTTTCTCCAGCCCCTTGATGTGTTGCCTCTGATGTCTCAGCACAGAAGAAAGCCATTCACATCATCAATATCCCCTGAGTGGTGCAATTAATCAAGATTCGTCTCAGAAACCTTCACAGGGTCTTGTGGAAATGATATTTTGCTCTGTCCCCCTTCCCGTGATGGACGTTTGCTGTTTGAAATTCCCCTGAGCAAAGACTTTTTCTTAAGCAACTTTGTTTTTTCCTGCCATGAGAGAGATTTATGTCCTTGAATCTTTTTGTGACAAGAGGTTTATATTGTGAGGAATATTTTACACCTTAGATTACTGTCAGTAAAAGTACTGGATGAAAGAGCACTTCAGAATAAAACGTCAATTTCTTGTCACACTTTTCTCTTAAATTCTTAGCAGTAAATATCATTTTACATCTAATGGGAAACATGGAGGACAAACCAACTACAGAATGACTACAAACAGATTCAAAATGACCACAAAGAGGCGCAAAAGGACCATAAAAAAGACCAAAACAACTACAAAGAGACACGAAACAACTGCAAAGAGACACAAAGCAACTACAAGAGACCAAAACAATAACAATGAGACAAAAAGCAACTGCTAAAAGACATAAAGCAACTACAAAGAGATGCAAAATGATAACAAAGAGATGTAAATTGACTACGGTAACAGACCCAAGAACAGACCAAACAACTACAGAGAGACATGAGACAACTACAAAGAAACACAAAGCAACTACAAAGAGATGCAAAATGAAAACAACAAGTGGCAAAATTACAACAAAAGGATATTGAGCAAATACAGTAAGAGATTAAAACAACTACAGAGAGATTAGAAACAACTACAAAGAGACACAAAACAACCACAAACAGACACAAAGCAACTACAAGGAGACACAAATCAATACATAGACATGTAAAATAACAACAAAAAGGTGCAAAACAAATACAAAGAGTCACTAAAAAAAGTTGCAAAGTCTTCGTCTTGCCCCAAGGAGGAATGATGAGGTCTTTCACCTGTCTGTGCCCGGAGCCCATTCTTTCATAGTCTGTCCACACTGGGAAGGTGTGTAAACGTTTGTGCATCTATGTCAGCAGGAAATCTTCATGGACAGATGGACAGATTCCAATTATGCTTGGTGCACAGATCAACCCTGATCCAAGGAACCACTAATTGCATTTGGGCTGTGATCTGAATCTAAGATTTGAGCCAGAACACTGTAATTTTATTACCAGCCAATATTGATACTAACAGCAATAGTCAGAGTACAGCAAATCCTGTAATTTCTCATATAAAGGCAAACTGTCCTTAAAGTGACTGTCTGCTTCTGGAGAAGGCAAAGCAAGAACATCAAGCCAAAAAACACTACACCACACCTTCAGTTTCAGTTTTGTGCCTCAGTGGATGCTTCAGTCATCACACGGTGAGATCATCCAGGGATGATATCATTCACAGTGAAGCAACAGGGTCAAGTAATATCTGTCACCTGTATATATACAAAATTATAAAGGAGAGGGCTGCAAAGAGAGCCAGACAGGTTCAAGTAAAGAAGATTATGTCCTGTATATTCTCTACAAAATATAAAAGCAATGAAATAATATTGCTTATTGTGTTGACTTTCTATAAACACAAACATCCTTTTTTCTTTCCAGACACAAAAGAATCAGCCAGGATGGCAACAGTCGGTGTGATCGCATTCAGCTTTCTGCTCGCCACAGGTATGTTAAGTAAAAAAAAGTGATACTGTTCCCTCTTGTACTGATCTGCGTATATGGAAATTGTGTCCTTTTCAGCCGATGTCAGTGTGAAGCCTTTTGGCAGTCAGCCACTTATGCTGCAGTGTCTGATTTGCTGAAGAAACACTTTTATTTAAGAGTTTAGGTTTCATGATATCTAATAGACAATATGATAACTCATTTTCTGTCTTGTTAACAGCTCTTTCTGCCCCTGTGAAAGGTAAGACTTAGTGCGCCAGTGTATCATATATAATTCTAAGTTTAGTCATCAGTTTTAAATTATTCACTTTTCTCGCCCTCATTTGTGTTCATTAATGTTTCCTCCTTCTTCTGTCCGTCCCATAATCCAGTCATTGAGGACAACATGACTTTGTTCCACGGGGAAGATTTCCACATCACGCTGTCCTCACTGAACTTGGAGGTCACGTTTCAGAACGAGTCGACTCCGCGGTCGCCCCCCGTGGTCCTGATGCGGGGCATCAACACGACCCACAGTCGGGCCAAACTCAACCGCCACCTCAGCCACCTCGTTATAGACGCCGTGGGTGAGGGAGACGAGGGCGTGTACATTATCAAGAATCCAGATAATCCAGGGGACGTCAAACGCATCAGGCTCATAGTCCGAGGTACTGAATGACATGAGTGTGAGATATATTAGAAACCTAACCTCACCTCAATTCAAAACTGTAATTCAAAGTCAGCTTTTTTTTTATGTAATAAAATTGTTTATTGATTTTGAAAAGGTTGGTACACTACAGGTTAACTTATCAAATCTCACCTTCGATCGGTGGCGCGCCAATAATAATAGTAATAATAACAAGAGGACACAGCACTAGCCATAATCCTAAATAAATAAATAAATAAATGAAGACAAGGCAAGACATATTTTAGGTCAATACAGTTACAAAATTTACCCAGATTGATGCCTTGGTATAGTTTCTATCCATCATCATGGTCATACAAATGAAGCAGTTTTCATCATATTATTGGTAAAGACTCAAATTCTTACAATTAAAATCTGTTCTGTTCCTTTTGGTCTAAATCATCTGTGATACTAAATGGTCAAGTGCACAAAATAAATTACAATTTAATAGTGCTTTTATTGATCAATACAACTATAAAATACAATAAAGATCAACAAAATAACATTTTAGTCCCAAAATAGTTCAGTGACTAAGCAGAAATGTGTTTGGTTCGCTGTAAACTCTGCTGTAAAATCTGTCCTGTGACGTAAGACTTTGGCCAAATCCAGGCCGGTAAGATAGTTGATTGTCGAGTCTTTTTCCCAAAACGTAAATATTTGATGACCTGGGAATGAGATTCAGCAATCAGCCATCTTTCTCAAGAATTGCTGCCTGCACCACTGCGATCTAAAACATCTTCAGTCGAGACAGTCATTGATGATTTCCAAATAGGGTTAAGTTATATGTTTTATAGATTCAATTATCAGTATATGAAATTGTCAAAATTAGCCTCACTTGACAAACTATAGTAGTAAAATGCTACTTACACATTAATGAATAATATGATAATATAATATATACATAATACTGTAACACTCAGAGGAGTCACAGTACTTTTACTTTTGATATTTAAAGTACATTTTGTTGATAATACTTAGGTACTTGACTAATAAAGTAATACTTTAAATGTTGCATGTTCACTTGGATTTTTTCCCACATTTGCTGGGAAGGGGTGTGCATAAGACTGTTATTACACTGTCATAACCATGCCATGACACCTGTTATGACCAGAAATTAGCCTTTATAATGCATTTGACTATTGTCATTAAGTGTAATTTGATCAGTTATGTCATATTTAATGCAAAGCTTACACTGTTTGAGATGTCTTTAATAATCTAGGCAATTAATCATGCCAAGAATGTCTTTGTTATGTCAACTTGACTTGACTTATTAGTCGACTCAGCCTTGGGTTGCCGGAAGCCAAACCCAACAAGAAAACCACCTTTGTACTGTGTTTCCTGTCACCATACTGGCCTCCATCATAAGCATTCCTAAAGACTCCTTCGTATTGGAGTCATGACGCGGTTCGGACAATGTAATGACAGTCTTATGCACACCCTTTCGACGAAAAGTGTCACCAAACGTCTGAATACTTCCTCCACCTCTGGATGACATCAGCGTCACAACCTCAGGATGAAGAATAAGCCTCTTATATCTGATGTGGAGTCAGAGACAGGGTAGCGTAGGAGCTGACATTTCTCCTGCTTTAATCATGCAGTCAGCAGCCAAATAAACCTCTCAGTTACACATCCTGTTTGTCCTCGGAGCGTTACGAGTTGCGGCAGTGTTGACTTTGGACTAGTTATTCTGATGAGATTAGACACACGAACACACGCACAGAAATGTGAGAGACGGATGGAGTGATCTAAACATACAGAGGGAGGAGGAGTGGGCTCAAACCCAGCATGGATAAAGGGGACTGCAGCGTAGCAGTATGTGGAAGCTGTTCCATATGGAGGCAGTAATGTGTTGTGAGGTGATGAACAGATGTGTGTGTGTTTGTGTGCATGTATGTGAGAGCATGCCAGAGCTGCCAGGCAGTAATTATGCAGCTCTTTAACCACCAGCCCTCTCCTCTCTCCTTCCCTCCCTGCTGTTTTCCTGTCTTTATCTTGTCCTTACTGTCTTTCCCTCTGTTTGGTTTGTATGCCTACCCTTTCATTTCAGCTACCCTGATATTTTTGGATCAGTGCGCCTTTCTCTGCAATCTGTCGCCCTTTTCGCCACATCTGTCAAGCCATTCCCCCTTCCTCTCTTCGTCCTCACTCCTTCACCTCTGTCTGTCCTTTCTCTCTCTTTAAATTATATTTCTGTCATTTTTTGCCTTCACCCAAACCAAATGAGCTCTGTCACTTCCTTCATGTCTTCTTAAAGGAAAAATGTGTAATATATGCCCTGTGCTAAATCATAAAATGACCGTGATATGTCCTTAGAGGTTAGGGAAACATGCCAAGTTGAAACATTGGCTTCTCCAACATCCAGTAGGCAATTTAAGGGGGGATGAAGGGGGTTTCCATCCCCTTTGTTAGCAAAATAACCAAAATCCAGCTTGTTAACCTGCCACCCCCTCCCTCCCTCTCCTTATGGCAGAGAGAGTGCAGAGGCAGAGGTTTCTCTGAATATGTTAGTCTGGCTGCCTGACTCATTGATTATTTATCTGACTGCGGTTAGTTCAGGTTAGAATCTGTGGCCCTGACCATGGCTCTGAAATATCAGTAGCCTCACTGTGCTGTGTAGTGATAAATCCACGGCGCTGTCCATGGTGCTGAAGTAGCAGGTGCATTTGACATTGTGACTTTTTCCTGCCCTGCTGTCAGTTGCTTCATAAAACATACAGAACCAAAACAGTTGTTCATGAGTTGGTTCGCCACTTGCAGGTGAACAAACTAACTACACAATGCATGCCGGTTAGATTTGCATCCGACATGATCCGAACTTGCTCTGGTGTCATGCACATGTGGGCAAAATAACCTCATGAGATCACAGTTTCTAGAGCCAGGCGCTGCAGTTGCTCTCTGACTGACTCAGATTGGCTCTTAGTGTTGACAGCAAACACCACGTGTTGTAGAAAATTGTAATTTTCTGACTGACTGTAATATTAAACGCTGGATATATTAGTCTTATGTTGCGCAGTGAAGGTTTAATAATGTGGTATGTGGTTAATAATAATAAATGTTATTCATATGTAACTCATCAGAACAAGCAATTACAAAGTGTCTTCGAGGCGGTTCTTTGTCGCCACCACCTGCTGTGGCCGCGTGATCTCGAATACTCCTCAAGCGGGTGGCACTTCATCCCCAAAAAAGCCTGTTGTGTGGCTGCAGTAAGAATTTAACTGCTTTCTCGAAGGGATATTGAAAGCCGTTCTTTTTATTTAACATGACTGACCACAGATGAATGATTAGTCTGCAGTGATGCACTGTGTTGACAAGTGGTTTTGATCGACTATTGTGTGAAACCCCTAAATGATACAGTAATATTTTCAAATCTGCAGTCAGCTGTTACCTGATTAAATGTAGTAACAATTACATGTTCACATGCCGTGATTATGTTATCACATAAATTATAGGGTTCTGCATTAATGCTGCCATCAGTCTTAAAAGATACTTGCCACCAGGCCTAACAATTTTGCTGGGGGAAACCCTACATCGTCAAAGTATAATTTTGCACTTGTCTTGCATCCATGTAGAATCAGAGTCCCTGCAGCCTGCAGGCGACCTGCCTGAGGTTCAAGTCTGTGGAGGAGGGGGCTGGGAGAAACTAGTTTCAGCCTCTTTAATGTGCTGTCTGTGGCTCTAATTCATTATTTGGCCTGCAATACTCATTTTTAAATGCCTTTAAATGCTCACACATTTCACCTCTAAATGTCAGGCCCATGTAATTAACCTTGTTGCTTCCTTTTACTCAAGAACAAACAATTAACTACCCTGCTTTTACCTTCTAGATTGCTCCAATGAGCAGATGGTTAAATATGGAGAAAGCTTCAAACTCCCGCTGTCGGGGCTGACTTCTGAAATCACCCTGGAGTACAGACCCAGTGCTGTGGAGGCCAACCTGACATCGAGGTAGAGTCAGAAAAATTACACCAATATTTTAACCCAAGAGAATCTGTAATGACATTTTCCTGCCATGACGCACATGCACTGCGACAGCGTGGCTGAGACTTAATGAGAAAAGGTTATGAAAAGTTCATCCGTCTTTGACTTTCCCTCCCGCAGACCTGCTCTGGTGCTGCTGACCACGGCAGGCATGTCCAGGGACGGCTACCAGGGTCGAATTAACGTCAACGAGCACCACGTCTCCCTCAGTGCCGTCACGGGCGCAGACGAAGGCAGCTACACTGTCAGGGATGATCAAGGCGATATCCAAAGCAAAGTGTGTCTCAAAGTCAGAGGTGAGAACACAAATGAAAACAGGTTGTGTATTTTTTTCCCTCTCCCATGCTTGACCTGTTTTGACCGATTCCATCAGGATGTTGTTGTTGTTTCCTTTCTGGTTATAACACTCCTCTTGTCTGCCATAATGGCTTTTTAAAGACCCAAATGTTAATGGGCTCCAGCAGGCTAATGCATTTTAGATGATCCATGGGCCTGTAAAGAGAGCTGTGATGTATTTAATGTACATCCTTCCTCCTCCTCTGTCTGTCTGTCTGTCTGTCTGTCTGTCTGTGTCTCAGAGCACCAAAACTTTGTGACCTTGCCATATGGTAAAAGACTGAAGATTGACCTGATACTCAACAGCTCGTTGGTCCGCCTCTACTACAGCCCCAGCAATGACCCCACACCCCGTCTGCTGCTGGACAAAGGAGAATTTACAGAAGTAACTGGAGCCTCTTATTATGTCCTTTAGTCCCACCACTGTTGTGTTTATTTGTTTGTTTTCTGTATTTTATGTCAAAAGGTTGAGAATAAAATTAAAAGCTAAAATTGATCTAAAAGATTTTCAGGATTAGTGCCGAGCAAAAGAAGAAAATAAATCAGAGGAGGAAGATCGTTTTAAGTCACCTGTTGAAGAACCTTCCTCAGAACACATATGCAAAACTAATTCTGCATTTTACAACATGCAGCACTGTGCTTATTGTTATATTTTCCATGCACTTCAGTTCTTTTTAAATTAAGGGTATAAATGTATGAATGTCTTTTCGTTCTAGGAACGAGCTAACCTGGGACTCGAGGAACGTCTCTCTTTGGAGGGTTCATTGGTTTTTCTGGATCAGGTCAAGGGTTCAGATGCAGGGGAGTTCAAAATTGTGGACATACTGGGGTTCCCTGTGGCCAACATCCACCTGCAAGTACTACGTAAGGATGGGGATGGGGCTGAACGGGCTAAACGAGGTTTATATCACTGTGATAGCTGCTTAAGGATGGTATCAAAACATTGTAGTGCCAAAATAATTGTTTTGTAGCTAAAAAAGGAAAGAATAATCCCCTTCTTTTGTCTACCATATTCATGCACTGGAATTTCAACATGTCAAAGAAAGGTCAGATGAATTTTTTACTCTCCCTCTCCTGTTTTTCTTTCTCTTTTCTCACCACGCCTCCACGCAGCCTACAAGCTGGAGTCACTGTATGTGGCCATCATCGCCCTGTTGGGCCTGCTGGTTTTCCTTCTGCTGGTGTGTCTGCTGTCCTGCCTGATCAAAGTGAAGAAGAGGGCCAAGAGGGCTGCTGCCCTGGAGAAGCTCGCCCAGAATGCTGGCAAAGAGGATGAAGGAGAGGCCTTCAGACAGGTGAGAGCAGCGGTTCCACACCTTCTTCCTTTTGTATGACTGAGTAAAGTGTCGACCCCTGATTAAGAGAGATGTTTTATAAATATTATGAATAATGCATAGCAATAACTGTACAAAACATCCTTACAATTAACCCAAAGAGTGAAGACAATAACTGCAGGGCATTTATGTAAAACAAGTAATTTGACTGATGAGCAGATTATTCTCTGTGAATGAGTTTTCCTGATATTATTAGGAACTTTTTATACAATTTTCTCTCTGTGTTATTTGAGTTTATTTTTAACAATCATGCATACTTAATATGCCTTTTTTGACAAATTCTGCTTGGCCATTGTTCTACAAGCTCTTTGGTTGTTTTACCAGCATACCTTTAAAAAGCAGGACATGGGCGAAGGCTCGCTGAGTATTGTGTTCAGGTCTTCTCTGTGCCTTTATCCTGTGAGATTTTATTCATTAATTTATTTGTTTATATCTTAAATAATAATCTAAACTTTAAAATAACAACTTAATTTACTTCTTTCCAGAGAAATAAATCAAAAAGGACTCACAACCCTGAATGAAGCTTTTGTGACCCCTCCTGAGGGTCAGAACCCCCAGGTTGGGATCCAGTGGATTAGAGGGACAAATGATAATGTGGTGATGATGATGATGATGACGATGCATATCCTGATATAATGCATGACTGTTGTTTCATGTGCATCTTCTCAGGTGGTCAAGAACATCACCAAACTCAGTGAGGAGTCCAAGCATTCCCAGGCAGATAATACAGAGAAATCTCAGAGCACTGAGGTAGACATTAAAGTAAGCATATGTGACATTTCTGTTCTTTAAACAGAGTCTTTAAAAGGTCTAATAATGTGTCAATTTTTATGCTGTTTTCTGCGTTCAGACAGCTGCAGCTTATTCAGAACGCTGCTGCTAGAGTCCTCACTAACATCAACACAGTGGATCACATCAGTCCAGGTCTCAGATCTTTGCAGTGGCTTCCTGTGTGACAAACAATTTGTTTTCACAATATTACTATTGGTTTATAAAGCGCTGTATGGTTTAAGGTGAAAATAAAATCTCTGATCTGCTGCTATGTTATGAAACGTCCAGACCTCTCAGGTCTTCTGGGACAGGTCTGTTTAATGTCCCCAGAGTCAAAACGAAACACGGAGAAGCAGCATATTTATGCACCATGTAGCTGGAACAAACTCCCAGAAAACCTGAGGTCTGCTCCAACCTTCAGTTCCTTTAAATCAAGGCTTAAAACCTTTCTGTTTGCCACTGCCTTTTGTTAAATTACATTTGGGATAGTACCTTCCTATCTTGCCCTGCACTTTAACTGCCCTCTGACTTTTAATCTCCTGTTTTATTAAATTATAGCTTATTATCTTCCATTTTATTTGACTGTTTTTAAACTCCTTTTTATATGTTCCCTTTATATTGCCTTGTGAATATGTTATATTTTGTCTTTTTTATCTCCTCTGCAAAAAGTTTTGGAATTGACCCTTCACTAAGCCCCGCCCTCCTTAGTTACTGTTGCTACATCTGTCAAGCTTTCCAGTCTCACACTGCACATATGAAGGCTGTTGTGATAATATTTTACATAGAAATTTGCAGTAATTTCTGAAACACTATGTCTTTGATTCCACAGAGAAGTATTTCCAGCTGAAACGGTGACTCTCGCTAGTAGAGTGTAGCTAGCTAATGTAAGCTAATGCTTAAACTCCTTGAGTCAGCTAAGAAGGCTTTCTCCAGCTGATTTTTTTGTGACACATTTTTAAAACGAGAACCCTATAAAAGGGACTGAAAGTTGTGTAACGGCTGTGTACGTGATGTGACGTTAATGCTAAAAGACTAAGGCTAAAGCTACATCCTAGTAAACAATACAACACGTCTATAATAAACTACAGAAATGGGAAAAGGAAGCGCAGGGATTATATTAAGGTCTCCCAGTCAGAATAGGGATAAAAGCTAAGCTAACCAGTGGCCAATTTTATTTAAGTAGGTTATGTACCAGCCCACATCCTCCTCCTCAAACCCCCATACATAACAAATCCCAAATTAACTCCTGGGGATAAGCAATGAATTTGGCAAATGCAGTGGCAGGTAGTAAGCTAGTCAGCCGGGCATGGACGGGGACAAAATGTCAATATTTGACAACTTTGGAATGAGAGCAGGTCGTCAAACTCATGACTGAGACACCGAGTGTTGCTCTTCTTAGAGCCCCATGCCCACCGCTTAAACATGTAGAGATATGCAAAGCTTGACAGGCCTGCGGTGCCTGGTTACAGTTGCTAAGCTATGATTGGGCAGTTGCTGTTCGTGGGAGGGGCTTAGTGAATGGTCACTTGTCTTGTTATTGAAAGGTGCTATACAAATAAACTTACCTCGTTGTCTGTTTGAACTCAGGGTCTGGAGGTTTCCTCTAAAGAGGTCGGGATCGGTAACCTTGAGACCAGTGACTCTGGTGTTGGATTTAACACCGCCCTCCCACTGGACACTGACACTGATGCTCCTGATCCAACCTCTGAGTCTGTGGCTGTAACCGTCTCTGTTGCCCCTGAAACCAAATCAAGTCCACCACCTGCTGCCGAGTCCCAGCCAAGCGCTCCTCCAGCTTTGGAAATTAAGTCCAGTCCAGTAGCTGAAACCAAAACCTCCCCAGCACCTGAGAAAACCCCTGATCCGCCAGCGGAAGCAAAGCTAGACGTGTCCAAACCCGCGGACGTTAAGCTCAGCCCAGCCCCGAGCCCTGAGCCCAAGGCTGGTCTGAGCCCGGCTGATCCAAAGCCTGCACCCAGCCCGAGCCCGGAGCCTAAACCAGCTGCTCCTAAAGCCACCACTCCAACACCTGAAACTAAGAGCGCCCTGACTCCCACGCCTGATCCCCCTAAAACGACCACACCAGAACCTATAACCAACGGTACACCTGAGCCAGGTCCGGATTCCAAATCAAGCCCAGATCACGCTGAGATTATCGGAGGCTCAGGTCCAAAAGCAGCTCCCCCTAAAACCCCTGAAGTGGAGCTAAAATCCAGTGGTGCCGCGCTGGAGGCCAGTAAAGACGGCACTGTGGCTGAGGATTCAACCACCACCACCACCACCTGAGAACTGCCCCTGCTAAATCCAAGGGAAGCCCCACAGATTTTCTCCATCTACCACCACTGTAGACAATCGAACACCCCCTACCAAATAATGAAGAAACCACTGAAACCGGGGCGAGGACTTTGGTTTAACTAATGCCTGAACACAACTTGATAACAGTATCTCACTCGTCTATAACTAACACGTAACCTTTGAGACTTTCTGATTCAGAGAAACTCCACACAACAAATGTGGCTTGTTGATTGTTAAACATTTTAGTTGTGTACACCTCGCAGCCTCATTTTTTGGTAACTTGACGGTAAAACGGACTGCAAATGAACTCCTTTGCAGAGTTTACAAATAAAACTCCACAAATAAGGTCTTTTCTAACATAATGAGGTCGCCGGAAAGGTTTACAACATTTCATCGAAACAAGAACATGCTAGAATTTCTTAACTAACCGTTGTTTCCCATTTAAATGCTTGTTCGTCTATCAGCATGTGGATAAAACACACAAACAAACTGCATGAAATTTTCAGCCGATCTCATCACCAACCTAAAATGTGTGATGGCCGTCTTTTGATTGGACACAAACGAAAGCCCTTTTTGATCACACAAACGACACTCTGTTGTGTGCATTTTGTACATAGCTTAAATGTGGATGTTATACGCTTGTGCCAGTCCTCTGGCTTCAGAAACATGTGCAATACATTATCACATATATTAAAAAAAAAAAGATTAGTTTTGCATAACTTTAACCACACGTACTAATAATACTAACCCCACTATTTATAGTCTCTGAGATTGAGATTCAGACTCCCAGGGGATATCTCAGATGATTAAAATGTGTTTTGCAGACTGATCCCTCAAGTCCGGATCAACCACTTTACTGTCTTTGATCTGGATTTCCCGCTGGCTCTATAAAAATCCCATTATTCCTCAAGTTTAATAGGAGGCTCACGCCAGCAGCAACTCCAGGCACTTAATGGACCACCATGTTCCCGCTGCATTGGGCTTTCCAAAGGGGAAATACTGAATGAAAGTGTCTGGTAAGTTCAAATAGTGCTTGTTCCTTTTGTTTTTTTTCCTTTCATTATCCTTCCCTCCTTAACTTCTTGTCTACTTTCAGGCTTTTCTTTTGTCTGTCTTTCCTTCTTCTTTTCTCTCCATTCATTTGCTGGGCATCATTTGTACAAGGCCTTTGACTTAAATTAGAATTTTGACATAGTTTTTTTATTTATTCTTGTGTCTTTGGCCCTCTGAAATTTGGCAGAAGCTTAAACATGTATGTATAGTATGCTTAAAGGAGATATTCACCACTTTTCATGTGGATGTCTCATCATTGTTGATAAGTATAATCAATGGAAGCAATAAATTCCAGCGTTTGCTATTTTGACCGAGAGTTCTCCTGCCGCAGAATCTGTTGTTCTTCCTGCATCAGTGATGCCATAGTGATGTAGTTGATGCTATTTTCAGCTTGTATTTATAATCAGCTCATGCCTGGAGGCCAGAGAGAAAAGAAAGCATTTTTAAAGTCTTGGTGTTCAGCTCTCAGCAGTTTTGTAGCTCCTAACTAAATCTCTGTGGTTTGAAGTTTAGTTTCGCTTCTGTGTCGCTGTTTGTACTTTGAGGTATCTGTTTCACGGTCTCTTCCAAATGGATAGGAGTCGTGTTAAGTTACTGCTGATGAAAACGTAACATTCCCTGATTTTTCTGCTTCATAATAAAAGCTTTTAAATTGCGAGATGATGGAGAAGTTTTATTGTGAAGAACTTACAGGAAAGGAAATGTGTTTATTCACTATTTCACAGCCAGTTGACTCAAGACAAGCATGTATCAGTTACAGACACACCTTCAAGCCTTGCTTTAATGGAGTCATACCAAGTCAGGCCAGACCAACACATGTGTATGTAAAAGGGGCAGTAGGCACTGTTGCCATCGCTCCACAAGCAGGAGAACTCACAACACACATTTGTTGCTTCAATTGATTGTATTTGCCATCAACACTGATTGAACATCCACTTGAAGAATGATGAATTTTCCCTTTAATGGCTCCAAAATACTCCTATGAGGCCTTTACCAATGCCACGACATCGTTTGTCTGGAGCTGTTGGCGCGAGTTTGGAGATATGTAGATGTTCAGTGAACACAAATTAATCTTAGTTGAAACTCTTGTGTGGTACAGAGAAGGTGTGCAGATAAATTTTAGTGTTACTAAATGCACGTCTCTACCTCATGTTTTAACTGACCACTGGAAAACCAATGACTGTCCTGGTTGAGTGCACTGAAATCAACAACAAAAAAAAAAAAAAGCATTTTGGATTTTTGAGAGAAGCACAAAATGATTGCCATGAAAATTCAATCAAATGATCAGTGAAATGTGGGAAAAATTACACAACCAACTGGCCTTTCTCTGTAGCTTTTCTTACAAGTAGATTAATATCAGGCGACATGTCAGCATTTTTAAAAAGCCATATGACAAGTTTAGATAGGTTTAGATGTCAGATTTGATACAAAGATAAATGAATATATAAACTAAAACAAACAAAAAAAAAATCAAAGAGGCCTCGAAGTTAAATAAACAGTATTGGATAGTATTACACATGAACAAACTCATTCTAATGTAAAACATATAAAACACTGAATATGCCTAATTTCTAGCCTGGATCTTTGAAGGAAACACAAACCCTTTTTGTTGGCGTTACTAAAAATTGTCTTTATAGATATATATCTACACACACAGACACACAAACCCGACACACACATTCCAGCCTTGTAAATATTGCATGTGTACGCCAGTTTAACCCCTTAAGGCTGAATGTTTTTAGTGTATAGAACGGTTGTTGTATTATACTTAATAATAAAGAAGTAAACTAATTTAAATTTCTCACCAACATTAAATCCAGAATATATACATTACTATATACTATAAACACTAATATTCACTAACGTCTTGAACTAATTTAACAACCAAATACTGTAAAAATCCATCAAGACTATATTAGATCTTTTTAGATCAATTATCTGCTGTTATTGCCATTCCAACCTGATGATAAGTCACAGCATACAGTATCTCTCACAGTATTTACATGTTGTATTAAAATGTTTAACCTATGTCACTTAAAGCATTCACTGCAGCATGCCCATGACATATCCTGAACAAACAGGCTTTTATTGTCCTAAAGTTGCGTATGTGCGTGTGTGGAGGAGTGGTGGCTTAAAGGGATAGTTCAGATTATTTGGTGCGGGGTTGTGGGGATGCACTTATCGATACGACAATGGATATCGCTCCCAGCGTGCTTCCAGTTTGGAGAAGCAGAGAGGAGCACGAGCACAGAAGCTAAGCAGTGATCTGCTCTGGATAGGAGCAGCAAAATAATGCATTTTAGCCACTTAAAAAACCTCCACCCCTCCAAAAAACAGCCAGTCATTACAGACAAATATTGGTCTCTCCAAACCAACCAAACTCCATGGCTGAAATCAGTCATTTTACCTTGCAGATCATGGAAGTTGCTGGTCTGCCGCTGCCCGATATGTTAGTTAGTTTGTGCCATTATGTGACTGGTGAATCCAAACTAACCTTTCAAAACACAGAAGTCACACAATAACACAAAGAAACTAACAGTTTGAGGCAACAGTAGGCCAGCAACTCCTTTGTAAAAATTACTGATTTCACCCATGGAATTTGGTTGGTTTGGATAGAGTGCTATTTGGCTTTTGTAATGACAGTTTCCTGTCTGACGGCAAAGTAAAGTGGGGAAAATGTTTTAAATATTGCATACACTTAGACCGATATTGATTTTTTTGGATGAACCGTTTTTTTTAAGTGGTTAAAATACCGTTTGTTGCCGACGCTGTCCACGCCAGTTTATTGCTTGGCTTTTGTGTTTACGCTCCTCTCTGCCTCTCCAACTGGGGACGTGCCGACAGGTATCTACTGTAGCTAACACGCTGACCATCGCTAAGTACCTCATACAACCCCACATCAGATAATCTGAACTGTTCCTTTAATGTGGCCATCACTGTGTGTTTGGGATTTCTGTGCCTGTGATGAACATAATGTATGAGTGTGAATGATTTACGACTCTGTGTGTGTGCTGAGTCTATGCATAGGCGGTTTGTACAGAGTGAAACAACTGTACTTTATGTGCTTCTCCATCTGTCGTGTGTAAGGTATTCATGTGCCTGCTTAAATCGTCTCGCAATGTGAAGAAAACAAGTGCTGTGTTTAAGTCATGAGTGTGAATGTGTTTAAAGCCACAACATATTGTAAAGGATATTGTAACTTTGAGATATTTGAGTGACTCTTGTCTTTGTTTAGTGCCTAAAACGTACAATATTGGATAGTTGGCCTATATTCTGTCATTAGCCGACACTCCTAATGGCACCTTTTTCTCGATATTCACGCAAGTTGAAAGCTGTTTGCACACCTGACTGAACAATGGCCTATGATATGCTAATGTGTAGGAGATATGTGACATATTGTAGAATGATTCTGAGTAGCGTAAAGAATGATGAGTGTGCTCTGTTTGTACATGAGGGTGTTTTCCATTTCATTAATCGAGACAGAGTTTGGACTGTGTGAGTGAACTCATGAGAGCAGCAGATGAATGACAAAGCTTTGTGCGGCTGACCCTCGGGGTTATGTTGTGGGAAGCTATTGATGAGGGACTGCTAAAACAGCAATTTCGTGCACCGCCACTACTGTATATTGTAGGTGATTGTAATACCAAGCCACTCAAGAGTGAGTAGAGAGAGACAGATGGTGTGTGGTGGGCAGGAAAAGCCTTTGGTTTACACGTTACCAGCATCTCAAAGACAGTTCAGTCTAGTGGGATTGGAGTTATTACATCTGGTGCCAGAGGGATTTCTGGTTTCAAACCCACCTCTGATAACCCACTAATAGAAAGCACTACGTTTAATAATACCACTGGCACTTCTTGCACTATGTGAGTTGTCTCTGCCCTGATCCTCTCTGTTTACTTCTGCTGTTCTGGCCTTGGTGTGGTGTGACATCCCACATGTCCTCTCTGTACTCCCTTTTTTGCACAACACTTCACACAGATGTTTTGTAAAGAAAATAGTTTTTTTCTTTATTTCATGTTTAAAGGAATACTAAGAATAAACAAGTGATTATGACATTTGCTGTCCTGTTTTCTTTGTCTTCCTCCTCTCGGAGCAACAAACCTGCAGAAGGACATTTCTGTCTCAGAGCTGTCCATCCCATCTCAGTGAGTCATCTCACTCAGTGTCAGCCATCATTTGTTCTCTCGGTGTCACGCGCCACTTTCTCGCCCCTCAGGCCCTGCGTGCCACTAATCCCACTGCCTTGTTTTGCACTTCCAGGACCTCGCCAGGACACATCATGGCAGAGGAAGCACAACAAAGATATTTATATACAGGCCAAAGGTAACATCATAATACTGTTCACACCTGCCGTGGACCCTGAAGCTCCAGACTGGCTGCAAATTATAACCTCCACCGTGCTTTGTTTTCCTGAACTCATATGAATACAACTGCATCAGATCAAAATTTATTTGAAAAATTACTTGTATATTTGACAACATTGATTTCCCTCAAAATCAAACATTCAAGCAATCATAGTATGAGAAGAAGATGTACATTAAAAATAGAAACAGCCATGTTTTATTAATTTTCTTTAAAATCATTTAATGTGAAGTTTTTGTATTTACAACACTTTTTTGTGAGCACATTATATGCAACTAACAACTAACAGGGCTGAAACTAACAGTTATTTGCATTGCAGATAATTAGTTATAGATAATATTATTTTCTCAGTGAATCATGAATTAATCACTGTATATATATATGTCTATATATATATAGACATGTATATATATATATATACATATAAATATATATATATATATATATATATATATATATATATATATATATATATATATATATATACACACATATATATATATATATATATATATATATATATATATAAATCCATCTCAATTACCTTCCATTTACTTTCACATAAGACAAAAGAAAATCAGCAGTACAGAAGCTGGAACCAACAAATGCTTGACATTTTTGTTTGGAAAATTACTTAAAATCATTAATTAACAATCAAAATAGATGCCTCTTTCAGTAGACTATTTGTTTCAACTCTACGACAGCATTGCACCATGAAAGATTAATGCTAATCAGAATTTATCAAAACTAAAAACAAAGAAAAACTAAATCCAGCTTTAAAATTCAGCAGAGCTCTGTCTGTAAAGATTGATTTCAGGTTAGTAGGCTCAAGTTTTGTGATGTAACCCAATGAAACCTGACCAAAATTAAGTTTAATTGATACGGAGAAGCTCGCTTACCCAAGTTAAAATAAATGAATAATATATTTTAGTGCTGTTGGGACCTAGTAAATATAAAAGAAGGGGGGGAAGCCATTCATTTTTTGTTGCTCTGTATTCTTTAACAAAATATTACATTTTTTGCTAGCTAGCTACTAAGTTAACAGAATGTTACATTGTTTGCTAGTGAGCAAAAACTTAAAACGTTACATTGTTTGCTAGCTAACTAAAATGTTAAAACAATGTTACGTTGTTTGCCAGCTAGCAAAAAAGTAACAAAATGTATTTTAAAAACAACATTGTAACATTGTATTGTTTGCTAGCTAAAAAGTTGGTCTAGTAAGCATACTCATGGCTTGCAGAGAAGCTCTAGTTTCTCCTCCTTTAAGAAAAATGTGAATTATGAATTAGAGTGAAAGAAAGAAGAGACACATCATAAAACTCAACTGGGTTCAGTCTTTCCCTGAACTTTCTTTGAGGGACTTGATTATTTTGACTCAGTTCATCTCAAGAAGGCAGTGATTTTAAAAGTTAAACCTCCTTAAGTCTAGTTTAATCAGGTTTTAAAAATAATACTTGTTTGTGCAACACAGCCTAAATGTAATAATAATTCTACTAATATAAAATTTGTATTGAAAATCACTGCTCTATTGACCATCAGCGTTCAAGCTGGTGAGAACAGTTGATTATCATAGTGAAGGGTGAAAGATCTCAAGTGGTGCCGTGTTCTTCCCGTCATCTGTGTCACATGGATTATAGAAGGGGAACAGAGGAACCATGACCGTTCCCATAGTGAAGGTGTAGATCGGCGCCATGGTAACAGCATTATAGAACGACACCTCCTCCTTTTCACAGTCTAAGAACACGCCGATGCGGACAAGACGGACCGATACGTTGACCTTGATGGGCTTTGGGTCGATGCAGGCCAGGACCGATCCGCCCTTGAGGGCCAGGGTCCAGAGGCCACTGGAGGTGCCGGTAGCAGCCATCTCTCCTCTTGGGACATCTTCTTGTGCCACGCCCAACCTCCACGCTGTCTTATGTCCCACCTCCACCTCCCAGTAGTGTCGGCCTGTGGTGAAGCCCTGGTGGCCGAAAACGCAGTAATAATAGTGGAACCGTCGCGGGTGGGCCGGGCAATCCTTCGTGTCCTTATCCTCGTCAAACCACACTGAGGTGCAGGACTCGGACAGGGACAGATTAGGGTGGGCTGTCTCAGGGTCAAAGGTCACTGATGTAATATCTAAAGGGAAGTAGAGATTAAATGCACAATATGTAAGTTCTGTAGCTGGAGGTCTCACATTAAAGCTATAATATGTTACATTTCTGCTTTAAAATGTCTAAATGGGAGCAGTAAATGATGAACGGCAGACTAACTAACTAGAATGATAACGGCTAGCAGGACACATACACAGTTATCTTGAATTATGTTTTTATCTGGGTTTTAACATTGTTGGAGACATGTGGGATAATATAAGTACACAACTCAACAAAATCTAATGTTTATAGACATTTAAATGCAGATATGCTGCATGTTATTAAGATATTAACTTCTTTTGCATTGTGTCAGATAAGATATGTGAACATACTTGGGTAAAGGCAGCTTTTCATGTGCTTCCATATCCTGTACTGTATGGGCCCAATAAACTGGCCAGAGCGCACCTCGGTGTCCACCTCCGCTGGAAGGACGAAGCTGACCTGAGATCTGCTTGGGCAAAATGGAAAAGGGGAGCGCTGAATGATGATGTGCAGAAAGGAGAGGAAATGCCAAGCATGCACCCACACAAGATCAAAACTTGCCTTTTTACGAGATCTTGAATTTCCTGCAAAGAGAGAAACGGTTTAGACAAGCTGGTTGTAACTGGTTAAACCTTTATTTCAACACAGTATAATCACATAACCATCATTGTTCAAAACTGGAATAAATAACTTCCGACTTCACAAAAACAAATACTCAACCACTTCATGTTTCCTGTCGTCATCTGAACCAGCTGTGTCTTCATCATACTCATGTCAGAGTCCTGGTTGGAGCTGCTGTAAATCACCTTGGTGCTGTATTCCAGGTGGTCAGAGTGGCCTCTGTCGGTCATGGAGGCTGCGTCCTAGTCTAATGGGACCACTTAGTGAGCTAGCTAACAAGCTAATGGCAGCTCAGTTAGCAGCAGTGCCCGGTGACTACAATGTTACTAGATGAAAAGGTCTGTGTGGTAACAATCCCGGGCCTAACAGCAAGATGCAGCTCCCAACTGGAATTTAAGGGCATTTTCTATTTTCGTGACAAACAAACAAATGAAAAAGTGGTCATCTAAAGGCTCATGTATGCATATGGATATGGATGGAGCCTTCTGTCTGTACTCTACGTTAATTTCATCCATATTTTTGCACGTTTTCTGAAAACATACGGCCACGGACTGGACGGTGCAGTACCTGTGGTAGTTGTGGGCGCGGTGTAGCGGTGTAGGCAGTAGTTTAAGTGAGACACAATGGAGTTTTAAATATCCAGTAGTATTGTAAATAATGTACATCATCAATTAGGCAGTGAAAAAATGTGAAAAAATATTTAATGGCGCACAGTTCACCTCCGTCTACAACACTGCCTCCACTTTTGCCTCTTTTCAAGTTGTACACAATTACAACTTCCTCCAGTGTTGCCATGTTTGTTGTTGTCATAAACTTTTGACTTTTCTTTGTCTTCAGGGTTGACTCTGAGCAGTACCCTCTAGTGAATGTATTTATTAACAATGTAAAGGACGCATGGAACTATGTGGGAAATGACCGTTATATTGTGTCTAATTACATATCTTTATAGTCTGATACATAGTTTTTGACTTTCTTGACTTGTAAAATTATTTTTTTAATTAACAAACAGCTGTAGCACAGTTCAAACAGGATCATAAAACCATTGACTACAGTTCACCGGAAGGGGAGGGATGTCTTCTCTCAATGGTCTGAACCACGTACCACTTTCCTCTCATCGTGTGAAAAGAAGTGCTGTAGTGCCGGGCCAGTCAGTACATGTGTGGCAAACATCTTCATCATTATCTAATGATGTTACTGAGTAAATGACATGTGCTAATTGTGCATGTAGATCGAAGTGAATCAGAAAAGACTCTTGGTGATGGTGTAACTAAAGGTTTTACAGTGAAAAAATATGGCCCTACCATAAAAGAGCTGCTTTTAGAGTGGAGTTTGGTTTAACAGTCAGTCCACTCACTGGGATGCAGAGGGTATTTTAACATGAATAATTCACATAAATTGAATGACCCACTAATGAACAACAGTAAACAGCATAAAGTAATGTAGGAAATGGAGGTAAAACCGATTTGTTTTCTGTTTCTCTTGCAGAAAATAAAATGAATAAATGGTCCCTTAATAAGCTCAAACTGCAAGTAGTGATGCATGGGTCAGGGTTTTTAAGATATGCAAACACCTGACCCGTAACGCTTAGGTCAGTTGCTTATTGCACCTTTAAAATGAGTGGTTGCAACATTTGTGTTTGGACTCCAGGCTGCCACAATGCCTTATACAGCCACTTCCTATTTGCTGACAAATGCACTGACTGCCTTTTGTCCTTTCACTTTTAAATGAGGAATTGATTTTGACCTGCAAATTCGGGCAAGTCAACTGTTTAGCCAATCAATGTCTATAATTGATCAAATGAGTGCCGAGAAACAACAGAGCAGCTAACGGGGTGGCACTGCGGGTGCCTTTGATGCAAACCTGCAGAGTCACATCGTTTCCCAGCAGCTCGGCGCTCAAAGGAGGAACAGGAGGAACAATAATAGACAGTTATGTTGACAAGTCACAAGTAAGGTGAGTAATGTTTTGTCCCAGGCCCAGGGGAATGCTTCTGCAGTGACCCCAAATAAACCCACGCTGTTGTGCACAGAAGTTTCCAGAATGTTTTATGGAGGGAGGCCAAACTATTCTCCACCTCCTCCTCTGTACCCACTCACACATTATCTCACCCTCCAGATTTACTTCATCCCCATCGCCACACCCCAGCTTTATATAGCCGCGGTTTGTTCAAGCCATTAAAAAGCCAACTTCAATGCTAATCAGATGTAATCTCCTCACTTTTAGCAGTTTAGGACTATCCTCCTCGGCCAGTTTGCTGTTGAGCACTGTGATGGCTCTCTCCAGGTCCCTCCCTTGCTCTGCTATCTTCTTCTCTCTTTCCTTCAGCTGCTTCAGTTGTTTCTGTCTCTCCCTCTTCAGTCGCTCCAGGTCCTTACACTCCTCCTCATCCAGGAAACGATGGAGGTTCTGAAACTCAGCTCTGATTTCTCGTTCCAGGGCATCAAAACTGCTCTGAAAGACGAAAACAAGGACAAAGATGGCCAACTGACCCTTCCTAAATCCATCCCCTTTTGGACCTTTGGTCAGCCTTATTCTTTCCTGTTTCCTGTACCTAGATATGCTAAGTGCTGGTGTTGTGTATGTTGCAAATAAAAAAAACAACAACAAATTTTGAAGATGGCAAACAGATGTTTCTGAGAGACCGGTGAAAGTGACATATAGGCCTATATCACATATTAAGTGAAATAATGTTGCTAGCTAACTAATTAATCTACATCAGTATTAGTTAACCAGCAAGCTAATATACGTAAATCATTAGCTAGCTAGGTACGTCTAAAAACTAATATAAGCAAAAACGCTAGCTGACTAGCTAATCAACATCAATCATAACCTAGCCAGTTAGCAAGTCTTTTGTTTCCCAGCAGCATCTTTTGATCATCTTCACAATTTGGTTTTCTTTTCAGCATAGACTGACAAGCTTGGGGAATAATGGATTACATGTTGTGGGATTACATAGTTAGGATACATAACAAAGGTAACTATATTCCATTACAGTTACAGTTGCAGAACTTTAGCTACACAGACCAACCACTTAAGTTAGCTTCATAGACCAACAGTGAATTTTAGCTTCACAGACCAACTACTAATGTTAGCAACACAGGCCAACCACTAACTTTAGCCTCACAGACCAACCACTAACAGTAGCTACACAGACCAACCATGAACTTAACCGTCACATACCAACTACTAATGTTAGCAACACAGACCAGCTGCTAATGTTAGGTACACAGACCAACCGCTATCATTAGCTACACACACAAACCGCTAACGTTAACTACACAAAACAATCGCAGGTTAGCTAGCTAACCTGTCAGTACTGTTACTACTGAAAAATACTTTGGGACTGTAAATGGTGACATTGGTGGCCAGGATGGTGTGTCTGTGAATAAATTATTGCCAGTTTACTTGAAGTATGAGTGTAAAGTATGACTAGCATGTTACTTTAAAAAGTATATTTAAATGTGCGTAATGTCTGCCATTAATCTAAACCTACATTTGCACATCCCTTTAATAAACCTACAACAAAAATAAAACATTATAGTAGGCCAAACAATTTCACCATATTGGTATCGAGGTAATTGACAATAAATGGAAAGTAATTAAGTTACATCACTTTAATATTGTCATACTTTGATCAGGTTACTAATCTAAATGCATTTTTAACCCTCCTGATCTAGTGATCTAAGTACAGGAAACAGGAAAGGAGAAATCTGACCGAGGTTCCTCTGGTTACCGAGCGCTCTCAGCTTTTATTCGAGCAAAAAGGGACAGAAAATTTAGGAAGAATCTGTTATCAGTTCAGCCTAAGTGTGACTAAATATTCAGTGTGTGTGGATATGACAATATGGATAATCATTTTCAAAACTGGCCTCAGCAGAACTGCCATGAATATATACTCGTTTATTTTGTGTTGCACTGGAATCACTGTGTATGAAACGAGTGTATTTCTCAATAAAGATTAAAGGATTAATAATGCAACAGTACCTCTACTTCCACTGACTCTACGTACGTCTCCCTCTCTGCTTCCCTGCACTCATCTACCTCGTGCTTGATTCTTTTAATAGCCTGGACAAGCTTTTCCTGTAACACAGACACACACACAGACACAGACACAGACACACACACACAGGAGACAGAGAATTGGAGAAAAAAATACACATGGAACAGAAATGTTATTGATTTATTATCCTGCAAACATAAGAAATATGAACTTTAAAATAAATACAATTAGATTATGAGTGAAAATGTCTCATGTCAGCTGCAGCAGGTCAAAAACATAAAACATAAAACATGAGGCTTACCTTGTAATCACAGAGAAGCCGTTTATTGCAGTTGTTGTTGGTGTCTTTTGTGTGGTTTTGGTACATTCCAGTTCTGCAAATTGGACAAACAGAAATAGAGAAGACTCTTGAGAAAGCGCAACGAAAGTGATGGAGGGAGCGAGAGGGAGGGACAAATTAGAGGACATGAAAACACAACAATATAGACAGTGAGAGGGGAGAGGAAGGGAGGGAAAACACACACATGCCAGCATAATAAAAAAAAACAGACTGGTCATACTAAAAGAGCAACAAGGACATACATCCAAGCAGAAAATTAGCAAGAGAAAAGCTATTGACAAGCACAGATCAGTATCCACAGCCTGACTTGAGAATATATGGATCCATTAAAAGTGGAGGAGAGAAAGGAGAAGGGGTGGGGAGGCAGATGACTGGAGCTGCCAGGAGGGCTTGCAGGCTGGCTGGCAGGCTGGCAGCAGCGATTTATGGCAGCAGACACATAAGAGTCTATTTCTGTCTCCCAGTGTCTTTGGAAACAAAGAAGAATCTGGCGGTGGAGCGAGGCAGCCAGTCACTCAGATATTGTGTTTCATATCAGCAGTTGTTTCGCCTGGAAGGGAAACAATGCATGTTTATTTTAGTTAGGTGGCTCTCTAATATCTGGGGGTGTGAGAGGATCCAGTGCGGCGGCTATGAGCTGTTGCAGTGCTCACTAAAAGGATGCTGTTTGGAAATCTGCACCCCGCTGGCTTCATATTGTCTGAGAGGAGGGAGCGCTGTTTCTAAACGTACAGTCAGCGTTTCTGCTCTCTGCACCTCCAGGAGTTCATATCTGCATCCTTCTGCATAGTCACAACCCGGCCAATGAGATTTAGTTCCCAAAATGTCAAAGTAACGTTCTGGAAACGGTCCTTGAATGTTCCTGCAGTACATTCCATAGATGTTAAAACTGCAAAGTTTTTCTTTTTTAAAGTTCCATGAGGGTTACGTTTTTGTGATCAAATATTTATTATCACTTCAAGAGGTGTAGACATACAATCAGTGATACAACAGTAACTCAAAGTAATTAAACTCTACATTTACAAGGACTGATCAGTAAAGTGCCAAGAGGGTTACTTCAATGTTTCGCCTTAATGTTCCTTAGATATTAAAAGGTCAGTTTTAACCTCTATAAAACTAACAGAGTAATGTTCTCAGAAGGTTAGTTGAATGTTCCAGGAAGGTTACTTGAACGCTTTTGGGAATGTTTCTTTCAACAAAATATTCTTAAAACATTGTGGGACAGTTGCCTTAAAGAGCATCAGCAGGGAACCTCAGTGATATGTTACAGAACCTACCTTTAAAACTTCATATGATTATTAGAACATTTTGGGAATGTTTTGTTGAACTACGACGTTTGCACACAGTTACTCAGAAGGCCACCAGTAGGGAACATCAGGAATACATTACAAAAACTATCCAAAAAGTGTTTCTTCATGTGGTAATTATAATGTTTTGGGATTGTTTTGTTGAACAAAATCATTTGTGCAGCGTTCTTAAAATGTTGTGGTTGAGTTATGTAAAAGAACCCAAGCAGAGAACCTCACAAAAACTTGCCCCCCAAAAACTTTACTTCAAAAGGTTACCACAACATTTTGGGTGTGTTTTGATGAAAAAACACATCTGCACAACATTCTTATAATGTTATGAGAGTGTTACCAAACAGAAACCCCAACTTCTGGGAGTTTTATTGGAACATTATGTGTTTTTCTGTTTTTCTTAAAATTTCTTCTGTTTTTTTTTTTAAACCTGCCTTGAGTCTGTCCACTTCACATCTAAACTTTTTATATCTCTACCTCCTTCTTTGTCTCCCTCTCTCCCCCCATCACCCCCACACGCACAAACACATATGCACACACACAGACACACACACACACACACAAACAGACACCAGGGGGTCTGGCTGTGGGTATGGGTGAACTGAAGCGGCATTACTCATCTCTGCAAATGTTCCTCATCTATAATTCATGGTGCCAGGTCCTGGCAAGTGACTGTGCTGAGCTGAGGTTGAGCTGCAAACTCAGTGAGTGCACCACAGTATGCGGCAGGTGGAGGGGACACTGACAGGATGACTCAATAACATACAAAACGTGCAATATCAGCAATTCCTGACTGAGAATCAAAACAGCTGTGAATTACTGTTGGCTTTTAAATTTTAACTTAATGAACTGTCTTTCAGTTTTTGATTAACTAAATTGTTTAAGCAAATTGCAGGAATCAAAAGGCTTATTTACAATCAACACTACCTAATAATTATATGTTCACATGTGAATTTGACTTTTTGCATACCGTACACGCTATATATTACAGTATTACTGCTATATAAAAGCACAGACACAGTACAAAATATATGGAAAGCATGTAGAGCTGCAACTAATGATTATTTTGATTATTGATAAATATATATATTTATATATATTATTTGCCAAATTAACTGATTATTTTGCTTTGCAGTGTAGTTTATGGTTGAGCCTCAAAAACTTTGTTGGAAAAACAAGATACAAGCGTAAAGCTCTAAGACAGTGTTACTGGACGAGTCACTCCAGCCCTGCACGTCCTTGTGGGAGAGATGCCACTAGATATTAGACAGAAGCAGTTAATGACCAACTGCTGTGCTAACCTCAAAGGACATGAAAGAGCAACACCCCACTAATGTGGTATTGCAGGAGTGAACAGGGAGCAAGGCAGAGGACAGAGAGCAAGCTTTGTGTGTGCAAAAGATATGCAGAGGACCTGCAGGTTATTAATATCAAACTGGACACACTCAACACCCCGACAGACATGTAGGATACTGTACATGCTGGAGCTCAATAAGTCAGAGAGGAAAAGTTCATCTGTTAACAGCATTTTCCAGGTCATGTAAGAGAGCACTACTCCCACTATATACAGATATATAATGGGTCAAAAGATCCAGGAAAGGGTTGCACCAGACTTAAACCTAGTCTTAATTATGCCTGATCTTAGCAATGCACTTTCATGTTATTACTCACAAGACTATGGCTGTTGCCTTGCAGTGTGTAACATTATGGAGGATAAAAGGATTTTATCTTGTATTAAGAAAACTGCCAGAGCTGTACAGCTAGCACATGAAAACGCTGACTGAGATTTTGACCTTATGCCTCCCCTGACTAGGTGTAAGATTTAAACTCTGTCTTGGCAAGAGGAAGGCTTAAGGCAAGGTGGTGCAACAGGCGTAAATATTAGGTTGGATTTAGAATGGCAAGTTATGACCAACTAAGGTGCAACTGCCCACAGAACACCAGACAACTGGAACTGCTTTTCACTTCCAGAAAGAAAAGTTGCTTGGATGAGTGAATGCAGGATTATCTGTGAGTCTGCGGAGTCGGAGACGCTGTCAGAGATCTGCAGAGGGTGGACGAGAATGAACCGGGAAACACTTTAATCTGCTCTCGTTCTGTTTCAGTTCTCAAAAGCCTGAGATCCTTCATTTTCAGCTGTCAAGATATTTTATTCAACGTGTTACAAGTATGTTCCGGACTTATTCAACAAGGTATGTCAGTTCTATTTATGTGGGTTCCTGCACATGGAGGTCTGAGGGGAAATGAGGAGGTGGACAGCAGTTGCTCACGTTACAGGTGCTCCCATTCAAGAATATAAAAATATAAAGTGAAATTATGAGAACAGAAAATTAGAAGTAAGTGAAAATATATACATTCTACTACAAATGCAATGGCGATTAATATAAAAATGACAAAATATACACAATATAATAATATATACATTAAAAGTATGTATGAAGGGGCACCCCTATAGCTCAGGTGGTAGAGTGTGTGCCACGTGCACTGTATGATGTATGTATGTATGAAATATGTGCCTTATTCTTTACTATATACCAGAAATATATAGATATGGAGACAGCAATAAATTGAAAGTACTGTATGAGGTGAAATAGAAAAAAACTAATATGAAATGTAAGAATTATGTACAAAAATGTGCATCATGTTATACTCATATATAATGAAAATAAAAATGTTGCATGTATTGCACAGGTGAGTTATGGCAGGTTGAGGATTCTGTTGTGCACGTAATCATGGATTGTAATAGTTAAGCCTATAAAAATATATAAGCATAAGTATACAAATGAATAATGCTAATAAAGATAAATACATTTAGAAATTTGTAAATAAATAAATATTATGTAAAAGCACAGAAATAGCCTTTTTCATTTCATATTTATTTATGTATTCAGTTATTTATGTCTGATTTATTTATTTAACGGATCAGAAAAATGTATTTGTGTTTTTGTTTTTTTAAATAAGACAAACAGGATTAATGTGTGGTGGGATGCAGTCGTCGGTTCACGCTCCGAAACAGAAGGTGGCGATGATGAGCCTGCTGTTAAAACACACAGAGAAGAAGAAGAAGGCCCCGCCCATTAGGACGCACGAAAACGACGTCACGAAAGTAAACAAGACGATGTCGCACAGACAGACTCAAACGAGAGGTATCAATAGTTTTTAAAGGATAAAAATATTTTATAGCTATCATGTCTGCATATGTGGTATAAATCGTGGTGGATATTTTCACAGCCCCGTGAGCTCAGCGGCCGAGCTGTGTGAGCTAACGGGTCCAACTAGCTAGCTAACGTTAGCTTAGCTTACAATAGTTACGTTATGTGTTTTCACAGGCGGTTCATTTTACCTGCAGTGTAAAACTACAACTGTTAACAGGCGTCAGATTTCAATTTTTCATTATTTGCATGCTGTATTTTCAGAAATGAACGGTCAAGCGGACGTTGAAGTTGACTACAAGCGGAAATACAAAAACCTCAAAAGAAAATTAAAATTTCTTGTTTATGTGAGTGTCAACATCTTGAGCCTGCACCGTCAGTTTTGATCAATCTTGTTTCGGTATTTTACAAATGCATTTTGTGATTTCGTGTTTGGTTTATCTTTTCCAGGAACAGGAATGCTTTCAGGAGGAGCTGAGGAGAGCACAGAGAAAACTCCTCAAAGTTTCCAGGGACAAAAGGTGTGATTACATTGTGTACACAAGAAACTGTGTGGCTCTCAAACACTATTATGTGAACAGTAAATAATAATAATAATATCCTTCACTTGTTTTCTAGCTTCCTTCTAGACAGACTGCTGCAGTATGAGAGAGTAGATGAAGACTCCTCAGGTATTTATCAGACCTCATCCCAAAGAATGAAGTGTGGGGCTGTCACTAATGCTTATTTTCATTATCGATTAATTTACCAATTATTTTTTGTGATTAACCAATAATTGTTCCCTCTATCAAATCTAAAAAAAAATGTAAAAAAAATACTCATCACAATTTCCAGGAGGCCAAAGTCATCTTCAGATTGCTTCTTTTGTTGAACCAACAGTTCAAATATCAAAGACGCTGCATTTTTTATATAAATTCTTACGTTAAAGGAGCCATTATTGTTTGAAAAGTGACTGAAAATACTCTTAGTAGTTTGCAATATATTTTCTTTCGACCAGCTAATTGATTTATTGACTAATTGTTGCAGCTCTACTGTGGTGTGCTTTCATTTCATTTCTATTATAAGAGTTGTACCTCAGTAAACTCTACTTTTGGTTCAGGTTCTCCTGTCTTTTGTTCCAGATTCTGAAGCGACAGTTTCCTCAGAAAATAGTGAAGGTGAAGGCCCGAGGGAGAGGGAAAGAGAACGAGATGTAGTAAAGAAGTAAGTTGAGTATCTTAACATAAAATTCAGAAATTAGACCCAGTGGATCAGGCTAACGCTTGAGTATCTTGTCAGTACCTTAACAGCCTTTCACTATTCACTGCTGCACCTGTGGGATGCTGGAACCAAGTGAAAATTTCTTGGGTTGCTTGCACTATGACATGAATATGAACATGCAGTATATATGGTACATGATTAGTGCACTACAATTGAACCTGTAAAAATATAGTGTCTTCAGGGGTGTAAATGGAAAAAGGCCTGCAACAACTAGTGGCTATTTTGTTTAAGTTAGTGGGTGAAAATAAGATCGAGTTGACTGGTATTATCAGCTAATGTATTATAAGTTAAGTGCTAAACTGAGACTTCAATACAAGTAATTTCTGGTTAATCATAACATAAACTATAAACTCCTGTTTGATGCCAGTTGAATTTTCCTCTGTTTTTTTGTTGGTCATTACTGTCCAGGCATTATTGTTTTTTAGAAGCTCAACCAAAACAGTATTTACTAATTTGGAATTGCATACAATGTGATCTAGTTGATCTTAAAATTGCACAGTTAAAAAATGTATGATGCATTTTTTTGCACTATAATGTACCTCAACTGTGTGTTCCTATGTGCAATATCAATACTCCAACCAGGTGTATTATCATCCAGTGTGCAATACCTGTACCAAAATCCCTAACTCAATGTGCAATATCCATAATCCCCCTATGCCATGGTGTAAATTTGTAAATAATGTATATTTGCTGTTACCATTTCCTATGTTATATATTTTTCCCAGTTATATTTCCCTGTTTATATTGCTTGCTGCTATTTATTGTCTCTTTTTGCTGTTGTTTCTACTATTTTTGCTATACACTTTGCTGCTGTAACACTGAAAATTTCCCCACTGTGGGACTAATAAAGGAATATCTTATATCTTATCTCTTATCTTTAATCCAGCTTGGTATGGCCTGTTGTACCAAATTTACCAATGTGAATGAAACATTTTGCACTCTGAATGCTCATGCTGTTATTCCTCACTGGATTTCTCATGTACTCTTTTCAGGCGAAGAGGCAGTCCTGGAGCGTGTCTTCCTTCATCATCCTCCCCTCATCTCTCCCTGCTGTCCCGTCCTGGTGTAAATCCCCTACAGTCATCAGGCTCTGGACCCTACCTCAACACTGTGAGTTTCCATCTCCCATCTTTCTCATATCATAACAGTAACATCGCTGCCAACATCATCTCCTCATCAGCAAACATAATCCCTGTTTTAATTTTGCATTATTTATATAATTTGATTGTTTTGTCATTTTATTCATAAGTCTGTTTTATCTCTTCCTTTGGTTTTTGTTTGATGCTTATAATGGCTTCACTGTCCTTGCATTGTTCATTATTCTGCGTATGTTTTTTTTTTTCTGTTTTTGTGTGTGTCTGTCGTGTAAATTGCCTGTGCCCGTGTGCATGTGTGTTCGTGTGGTCATTTGGCACTTTGGGGCCTGCTTGTGTGTTGGGCAGATGCCCTTCCCACCAGAGTATTTGGCTCCTCCAGCTGAACGAATGAAGAAAGAGAAAAAAACAAAGACGCCTAAAAACAAGAAAGAGACAACGGGGAAGGTGAGAGAGGAAAAGGGAAAATAAAATGCTCAGAGATAATAATAATAATAATAATGATAATGTAGATATGCTGCTTACTTCTCAAAATTGTACACAAATGTGCCATTTATATTGGACAATACAGTAGGCCATTATATGTTGGTCACATGTATGAACAGAAACACAGAAGTGATTTGTATCTACTTTGATATACTCATTTAGAGAGTCTAAATTCTCCGTATTCTTTCATTTTACTTTGTCATGCTGACAAGATTTGATACAAAACAGTTTCTCCTGTATTTATTGATTTATTTGAAAGGGACAATGTACATTAATCAACATTTAAACAAATGTAAATGTACCTGAATTAGATAAGGCTAGTTTTCATCAGCAGTCCCTCTGACAGATGTTGTTAGGCCTCCTTGAATAATAAAAATAATACAGTATCTGATCAGTGTTTTCCTGTTGTAATAGAGACTTCAGGGTAATTTTTGTAGAAAATGCCTAAGCCATTTTTAATTTGGCTCAATGATGAAATGGCTTTCTGGTCAGTTTGTCTGTAACTTCATATACATGCTGCATGCTTGTCCTGATTTACATATGTTATGCAGCCATCCATGCATCATGCCCTTATTATTTCTTCATATCTCCACCCCTTTCTCATTCCCAACAACTTTGCTTTACTCCTACTTCCTCTCAGGTTGTTGCCCCAATGGCAGCTAATTACCCATCAGCCACCGCGGCCCCTCAGACAGCCGGCGGCCCCTTCAGCTGGGTCCCCAGACAGATGCTTAGTGGAGATGCAGCTGAGGAGGAGGGAGACAGCGATGCAGACAGCGACAGAGGAGATGAAGACAGAGGGGAGGGAGACGAGGCCGAACTAGTCATTGACATCCCTAATGAGTGAGCTGGAGTGTGTGTTAACATGTGTTCAAAACGGGGGATGTAGAGGTTGTACATCTGTGCGTGTGTGTGTGAGAGTGAAGACAGAACTCGACTGAATGCACTTCCTGTATTCAGTTGCCCATTTCACATTTTCAGAAGTGGAACAAAGCCCCCCCTTGTGGACTTTTGATTCATTGCAGCATCACTGACAGAACTATCTCTCAGATAAATGAGGTTCTTCAATATGTTGTGAATTAAATATATGACAAAACTGCAACTCGTACCTTTTTAAGAAAAGCCCATGGGAGACTTTGCATTTTACAGTTTCAAGCTGCCTGCTGATCTTTTTTTTTTTCATCTTAACAATCCAGCAATCTACAAACTGTGACTACAGCTAGGTGTGTCCTGTACACAGAGAGTTTTGGTTTATTTGTTTTGCATTGTGCAACCACCATTAAGACTGTTAGAGTGTGATATTGATGTTTCAGTTGTTAAGTCTTCTTTGCTTGTTACACCTGCTATTTGTACTACGTTGATGTTTTTTTAAACAAATCCAAAAAATCAAAGCTTCTTTATGTCAATGGAGATATATTATTTTTGCACCTATCAAACTGTGTGTGTCAGAGAATAAAATGCAAAATGTTAATCATTTCAGTTTGAAGTTTAAATTGTGTGTCAGGCTTGACAACAACATGCTACTGAGGCTATTTTACCTCCATTAGGGCTGTGTGTTTGTCTAAAACCAGTGGAACCAGAGGAAGTACTCAGATCTTTAACTTCTGTAAAGTAATGACATCACAATGTAAAACTACTCATTCAAATCCTTTATTCAAAACTTTACTTAAGTATAACAGTATTAGCATCAGATTATACTATAAGTACCTAAAGTGAAAGTACAGAATGGGCAATATCAGATTAATATATTTGGTATTTCTGGATTAAATTAACATTTCATGTCTCAAAATGAGTAGGAAGAAGAAACATGCTCATCTAGGTTCTATACTGAATCCATTAATAATGAATCAGTCACATAAAGCTTCTCCGCCCCGGTGTCCAACCACAGAACTAAACCGCTACGGTCATCCTCTTCATACCTAATCAGCCACACTCCATAATCAAGAATGTGAAGAGGAAAAAAGTATCAACAATATTATCATTAAAGATGCTTTGCATTCCCCGTAGTCATATCTGTACCTGTCAAAAATATCTTCACTTACGTTTCTTACTCTAGTCCACTGCACAAAATCACCCCACAGATTGATCCACATACTTTTCAAATTTTTGAAATTTGTTCAAATAAAATTCTCTTCTTAAGTCATAATCCCTGTCCTTTTCCAATAATATTGTATTTTGCCAGGAGGTGCATTATTTCTTGCTTTGTGCAGAATTTGTGCAGTTTTAAATTATACCAGATCCCTGAGTTTCAGTGTATCTGCCTTTTAAAACAAATTGTTAGTTTGCTCCTGATGTCCAACATCGTTTACTATCTGTATGGGTCTTTTATGTTGTATGAATAATGGTTTAATGTTGCAGCTGGCAATGATGTGGCCAATTTTGATTACTGTGTATAGATTGTTGGGTAGTATAATATACAATAATGAATCCTAGTTTATAAGTTGATTTTCATATATATATGTATGTATATATATATATATATATATATATATATATATATATATATATATATATATAAATGATCTGAATCTGAAAAACAAAACTAGTAATTTAAGTTATAAAATAAACATGGTGGAGTAAAAAGTACAATTTTTGCATCCAAAATGTAGATGGGTAGAAAGTATAAAGTGCAGAAAATGGTTTAGTTTATTTTACAGTTGTTTATTTTGTTCATTTCAATTAACATTTTCTAGATGACAGTCTTCGCAACATAAATATCACTCAACAAGTTCACAATATCCAATTATTTTTTCTCGCTATTTTTTTTTTTAATTGTAAAAATATTTGAGCAACATTTTAAATCCTTGTCCAGAGAATTCCACTTCATATACCGAAGTAAACATTTCCTTTAAAGTAGTCCGCGCATATGGACGCACCAATTCAGTTGTTTTAAAGCAGTGAAAGTGTCACACATACTTTATAGTCCGACTTGATGCCCCACCCGAGGCATCACACCCTAAAACTCATTCCAGAGCTCCAGTCAGTCACTGAGGTATGCTGCAGTCTGTCAGTACTCACTGTGTGCAGGACTGACAGCATTCATTACACTAAATCTATGACTAAGGGAATGTTCATGTGAACTTGGGTCATGTTGGTTATTGCACAGGGGTTTTTTTTTGCTTGCTTGACCTCTTTGGAAAGGAATCCTGATACCACTCTTGACAGAAGCCCAGGAAACATTTGGCTCATGTTGGTCGTAACTCTTAAGCAACATGAGGGCAGCCTGGCTGGATTCCACCTCGTCTAAGAGACCTAGATATTTCTCTGTTTACTCTCACACATGCTCAGGACAGGAGCAGAGGTGGCAAGTAACTAAGTATTAGATTTTTCAGGTATCTGAACTTTACTTGAGTATGTATTTTTTTGGACAACTTTTTACTCCCTACATTTTAACACAAATATCTGTAGTTTCGATTACTTACATTTTCAAAACAGGCTCATTACTTCAGTTTTAATGCATTTGAGGTAAATTATTGATTATTTTGCATCATTGCACGCTGCCTCCTCAACATCAAGACTGATCTCAGCCTAAATGGATGGGACAGTTAAAAGACAAATCCTTAGTGACAAAACAACATGACATAACAAGACAAAAAAGACATAAGGAGACAAAAAGGAAGTAACAAGGTGTAAGAGATGAAACAAGGCGAATAAGATATAACAAGATGAAAAAGATGTAACAAGACATAAAGCCATAGCTGTCGTAAAAGATCTAACACGATTAAACAGGATTAAGTATGATGTGACAAGCCGGAAAAGATGTAATACAACGAAAAACAGCATAAAAGACATAAGTAGACAAAAAACCAGACTAAAAACAACGTGACAAGATGAAAAACAATGTAAAAATGCCACAACAATGTAGAAAGATGTAACAAGATGAAAAAGACGTAACAATACTAATAACTACGTGAAAGATATAACAAGACAAAAAAGATGTAAGGGCTAAAAATGACAGAACAAGAGGAAAAGCAAGGTGATATACATAAAATAAAAAATGCTGTAAAAGATATAAAAAGACGTAACAAGATGAAAAACTAACATCATATGAAAAAGATGCAAACACTAAAAACTTTGTAAAAGAAGTAACAAGACAAAGAACAACATAAAAGATGAAAAGCTAACAAGTTGAAAAAGATATTGTAAAAGACGTAACAAGATGAAACAGAGAAAGACGAAAGAGAAAAAGTGAGATTCAGTTAGTTTTGCACACAAACTGCTGGTAGAAAGGTCTTTCAGAGGGTGACTTTTTACTTTTAACCTTTGAGTAATGTCAGAGCCTGAACTTTTTCACTTTCACTTTAGTAAAGAAGTTGAATTTGAACTTCTACTTTTACCAGAGTCTTATTTTTTTTACACAGGTATCTGTACTTCTACTTGAGTACAGAATGTCTGTACGTTTGTCTGTGTGTACCTCTGGACAGGAGTCAGGAGGAGGAGATATTAGACTACATGCAAATTACTGTTTTTGCAACCACATAACGATTTAATAAAGAACAGCCAGTGCCAGCATCATGTCTCGACAGGCCTGTTTCTGATATTAAGGAAAGCGTGCTGCAATCTGTGAGCCATGAAAGGGAGCGAGCTGCAGTCTGGGTGAGACAGTGACCCGTGGCTCTGACACTGTCAGGATTAAGCTTTAATGAGGATTTCATGAAGTGACATAGTTAAATTTAGAGCTCAGTCGCTCACATTTTACCTGAAGTTCTGCTCGATATGGAAGTGTTTGACTTGTTACATAGTCAGCACGTTCAGGAATGTGCTTCACTGAGAATAATGGCCAACAAGAGTGTGTCAATCAAAGTGCCAAGCTTGAACAGCGACCATTGTTTGGGAATGCAGACTTACAGGTAATTGACAGCATTAAATGGGTGTAGGCTTGGCTTGTGTACCTAACAGCACTGGGAGTTAAAGGTGTAACCATAGAGAGTATAAAGAGGGAGGGGTACAGCCAGAGGGAGAGTCAGAGAGGGTGGAACTGACGGAGGGGGCGAGGTTGTCAGGGAAAGGGAAATGAAGGAGTAAGCAAGATTGTGCCTGCAACAGAGATTCACTCTGTCTCTCAGAGTGTCTCAAGAGTCCAGCTGCTGACAATAAAAGAAGACAGACATGGTTGGAGACAAACTGAAGGAGAGGACAAGGAGCGAGTGAGGAAAACAACAAGGCACCAGCAGCCAACCTTGACCACCTTATCTTTTCCATCTATATACGGAAACCACTGGATAATTTATAAGCCTCTCCCACTCGCTCTGTGTGTGTGAGTGAGTGTGTGTGTGAAGGAGAGGGGGGGGATTTGCTGAGCTCACCACCACCATGCTGTGTCCTGCTGCTGTCAGTGCAGCTGCTGCGGCTGTCTGGCTGCTGCTGCTGCTGGCAGCGCTGGGCCCGGGCCTGTCTCTTCCAGCTGAGGACAGCTCAGAGGCAGCAGGCTTCAGCCTCTGCAGCCACTGCTTCTACAGACAGACGCCTCCTCGGGGAGCCTCTGCGGGGCCACTGCTGCGCCCACTCTGCCACAGACTTCCCGGGGGACAGGCGTTTGCCACTCTGTCCAGACCGACCTGTGACACAGCTGTCTACTCTGCCTTCCATCTCAGCCATGGAGGGACAGAGACAGAGGGAGAGGAGGGGGGAGAGCCTGTGGTAAGGATGCAGCCATCATGCTTGTTAAAGTTGTATTACCTGTTTTTGAATAATGGAATTTGAAAGTATTGTACAAAATCACTGGTGGAAGGAAACAAAGTACATTTACTCAAATGCTGCACCTCTGCCTTGATTTCCATTTTATGTTACTTTATACTTTTTTTTTTTTAGAAGCAATTATTGTTGTTTTTTACTTCATTATGTTTATCTAACAGATATACAGCAGGTCAGGTCTGTTCTGTTACCTTTTCAGAAGGACCAGATTTGAAAAAGTTCCAAGGGTCTGGATGTTTACATTTCCTGTCTGACCTGTAAAGTCAGGAATTTAAATGTGTGAAATACCACACTTTTTTTTTTTTTTCTCCACTTTATTAGTTTTCAAAAACACAATGCACCTTTGTAATTGTAGATTAGAAGTAGCTTGTTTAACATAATGCTGCATTTAACATCTTATTGCATTCATCCTGACACTTCTAGATTCACTGCCTTTAAATAATAATAAGTCTACTTATCCCATAAACTTAGAGTCTTAGCAGGTTATTTAAATAAAAACCATAATGATATACTAATATATTCAGATTTCTAAATGATCAAAGGGCCACATGAGGTCATTAGAAGGCCGGATTTGGCCCACGGGCCTCCAATTGAACAGACCCGCAGTAGTTACTGTTTTTGAATAATGGGATTTTAGAGAACAAAATCCCAGACTGGTGCTCCAGCATGTTTACAGCGGCAGAAAGTAACTAAGTACATTTACTCAAGTACTGTATTTGTTATTTTGGGGTATTTCCATTCTATTTGTTATCTTTCACTGTGGTTATCTGACATATATACCATTGTTTATAGTTACTGTCCAGATTAAAGGGACAGTTCACCCCAAAGTCAGGCCTGCAGTGAGGCTGTGTATTGGCAAGAATCTGATGATGTGATTTACGTATCATGATACAGGGGTTATGATTAAATATATTGTGATATATTGCAGGCAAAGTGATATATCGCTATCTCCCTGTAAAAGAAAAAATATACTTCTTTATGCAAAGAGAACAGCGTGGATACATAACAAAACTTAGTGTGCTGGAATTTGTACACAAAATGAACCACTGCTACAAATCTTTTAATGTGCTGCGATATTATGATACAGTGCTTTTGATAATTGATACTATATAACAAACCATAATGATGTAACTTATAATATATAACTCATGTGTATCAATATTTTCTTGCTGCTCCAGCCTGTAATGCTATTTATCCATCTAGACTCCTCTGGTATGAGCTGCTGAGTCGTGGAGATATCAGCCGTGGAGATGTCTGCTTTCTCTCAAATATAATGGAACTAGATGGCACTCGACTTGTGGTGCTTAAAATGCTACAACACATCTGATCATGACCCGGTTACTCAAGATAATCAATAGAGCTTGTGATCAGTTACATGTAAGAACTATTTTCTTCGAGAAAGATGAGGAAAGAGGAAATATCCTATTTTGATTTTGGTGTATGATAAGCTAATTGTTCAAAATTAAACCAGTCATTCCCACCCTTTTTTTGATTGTGATTTCTTACAAATAAAGCATTTGTTGCCTATAATGTCTATGAGTTGTGAGCAGTTGCATCAAAGAGACATTTCCCCTCTAAAAGCAATTTAATGTAAATATCTGGTCAAGGCCCAAAGATGTAAAAGTATTCAATATTTCACAAAAAGCAACAGCTATAAAAAATAAATAACAGAATTGTTTCTTTCTTCTTTTATACCTCACTAATCATCTAAGACACCTCAGATTTTTTTCTCTGACCAGAACAGTGACTCTCGACTAACTACTTAACTGCACATAAATATTAAAATCGTCATCTTCAACAGCTACAACAGTAACAGCCTCTGATGGATCTTCGTATATAATAACATGCAGTCACAGGGGCCATTTTTCTGCAGAACGAGTACTTTTACTTTAGATACGTTAAGTACATTTTGTGGATAATACTTATTATAAATATTTAGTTACTTACTATTTTCTAATGTATCTTGGCTAAAATAAAAAAATATAATGATTTGCTCTATAACATGACCTTTATTTTCCAATTTAGGACTCTGCATCTTTCAAAATACATTTCCCATTTGAGGTATAACACTTTTCCCTTTTTAAAAATAGTTCATGTGACTGCTTTTAAACTGAATAATAGTTATTCACATATGTTTTGAACGCTGGAAAAAAAAATATAATCTTTAAAATAAACAACAAGCTGTTAACATTTATAAACAAAGCATCTTATTCCTGGTTTTACTCTACTGTCTTCCCTGCGGTGCCCCTTCATGAGCGATATCCTCTCAGCAATGGAAGCTGAGGAAACAGGAAATAGTTATGAGTATTTTGACCAGTGAGAATGCAGAAATATGCATACAATGTAATTTTAAATATACTGTACATTTGTAATTTACAAGTCCCTGCATCTGAAAGAGAGGCTGTTGATATGCAAGAACAGAATACAGAATTTTTCTCAAGTTCAATTAAATAATATGTTGATTTATATTTGAAAATGGTATTTTTCAGACATAATGTTGTCATATTTTAACACTTGGTTTTGATTATTTTTTCTGCCAGACAGAAGAAGACATTAAAGTACCAGCTCTTCTCAGAGGAGGCGTGCATCCTGCCTCACCCTCAGACTCCCTGCTTCAACAGTGGGACTCAACAGTCACAACACTGGTCCAGTCGAGCGTAACTCCTGATTGCACCACTTTAGGCGGCGATCTCTACATCCTGACCGGGGTGGGAGGCCTCGGGGCTGCTGAGGATGGAGAGGAGGAGTGTCCCACGAGGCCGCTGTGGTCTGCAGTGTGCTGCGCTGTCCCTGAGGGGAAGACTGGCTTCAGCGTGGGGTTTATCAAAGAGGCGGAAGAAGAGGAGCGGCAAGTGAGTGTAAGGCAGCTGGAGGAGATGCTCGGAGTGGCTGAGCTGTTCTCAGAGGGCTGTGAAGGAGCAGATGAGGGGGCTGTTGGGATCTCTGCTGGTCTTTTCGGTGATGAACCTGCTGGAAATGCAGAAGAGCTGGATGCAGATCTTACGGGTGAGAACACAGAAGAAAATGAAGACACTGCTGGTGGAGTCACTGAGGAAGAGGAGGTTGGTTCAGATGCCACCCGCCAAGATTCAAACGAGGACATTCAGGAGAGCAGAGAGGCGGCGGTTACAGGAGAACAGGTGGCCGGTGTTGATGCTCAGCCGGAGGAAGATGATGCTGCAGTCACACAAGAAACTTCAGACGACGCAGGGACTTCGGAGAGCAGCAGTGATGCTGCAGACGTCACAGAGGAAACTTCAAAGAGCAGCAGCAGTGGAGGACAACGTGATGTGACGCGTTCAAGAGCTGTCAGATCTAAGTCCTCTGAGTCTGCAGCTGCATATGAGACCGTGGATGAACAAGAGACAGACACAAATTCCAGCAGCATTCTGGTCTACATCCTGTCCACCACCTTGTCCATCGTCAAAGCTCCACTGCGGCCCGTGTTCTCCACAATCACACAGTTACCTGGACAGGTGATACAAGTGACAGAACCAAATAGACATAGTTTTGTTGTCCAGTCTCAAAAATACATATTTTAACTCTGGCCTGATTTCCATATAGTTTGTTTTAGAGTGACTTTCCAAGTTTTGGAGATACTGGTCAAAGAGAGGTCAGCCTAGAAGAAGATAAAAACAATAAAATAAAACATTAAGATGTTAGTTTAGTGCAGTGGCTTTGTGGGGCGGGGAAAACTACATGAAACCAAGTTTAAAGAGTTTGACTCATGTACGAAAAATAAACAAACCAAAGTTTTCCTGCACTGTCATGCTGACCCTTGATTTCAGCCCTTTGTTATTAGGTGCTTTCCCAGTTATTATTAATGATTTCTCAGCTTCTGAAGGGGAGCATGCCAGAAAAACCACAGGTCTGCTGTGGTCAGTTTGTGGAGAAACTATTGGCATTTTAACATGTTCATTTTCTGGGTCGTTTAATAAATCTCCTTGTTCCAGTTTGCTCCTCCCAGAGACTGGAATGAGTTGTGAGGACAGTAGGAGGTGTAGCTCATTACGTTGCCTCGGGTTATTCTGTAATTTCATTATTCACATGTTTTGATCTCACTTAAAAACTGACATCTTTGTCTCATCTTGACTCAGGTGACATACGTTCTTCAGGAGGACCTTGGCGTTCTGTCCGCTCTGCCTGGAGACACCTACAACCTGTTCCACCTCCTGATATCTGACCTCCTGTCCTGGATGGGCTCTGCAGGAGACATGCTGCTGGGTATCGGGGAAGGCTGCTTCTCCAGCGCGTACTACTGCACCTCCTCCATGCTGGGGGCCCTGCTGAACAGCTGCCACACCGGGGTCGCAGGCGTGGGAACCCTGGCCGGAGACACAGTGGGGATATTTGGGGACGTGCTGGATAACGGGTGGTGGGTGACCAAGTTCTTCGGGGGGCGTCTGTGGGAGCAGAGCGAGGGGTATGTGGGAACAGTGGTGTCGGAGATGGGGGGTCAGGCTAAAGCTGTAGGTGGAGGGTTTGGGAAGCTGGTGTGGAGAAGTGGAAATGGGGTGGGTAATGTTTTTAGGACGGGAGGGGGATTTATAATGGGTGTGGTGGATATGTTCATTGGTGCAGCAAGAGGGGCTTTTGGGGAGGAGGAGTGAAAAGTGGAGGAAGAGTCCCAACTACAGGACATTAGGAACAAACTTTTCACGTTTTCTCTAGCTTTGGTTTGTAAATTTCTTTTGAGTGTGAAAAAAAAGGGGGGGGGGCTGGTTCAATCTGATGTCATTTGATATGCCTTAGCTGTTACAGAAGGATTGTTATTCACTAAAACAAACTCAGTGAATCACAGATTTCTTCCACTGTAGGGCTCACACTTCACTGTGGCTGGCTGTCCAAATAATCTACTGTATTTGAGAGATGGGATGAACAACCCAGCTGTGATTTAAAAACACTGTGCACAAAGCTTTTGGATGTAATTATTCAAATAATTCTTGTATGATAATTGTTATGATAAATGTTTGCTTACCTGTACATTTGAATAAAGGAGATTGCTGCCTTATTGTAATTTGTACGTGCTTGTGTAACGGAAATGTTTCCATAAAAGAAGGTCTGCACAGTGTTGCTCCCTTAAGTGCAGTTTATTGGCACATTCACAGGTGACGTTTCAAGCTAATGCTCTTCCTCTAGCTCAAAACGTCACGTGTGGATGTGTCGATAAAGTGCACTTAAGGGAGCCACAGTGTGCGGACTGTCTTTTATGTTTTCTTTGCTGTCTTTTATCAGACCAGCACCTTTCTTAAATGGTATTTTGATGAGCCTGATGCCTATGCATCGTTCTAAGGAAATGTTTCCCCCTTGAAAACGAGATGGTTCTTCTCAAGGAGTTCATCCCAGAAAATAATTTCAAAGGGAAAACAAGAAATGTAAATGCCCATGGTAACATACAATAATAGAATAATGACAAAACAATACTTACATATTGAAATATGAATACAAAAAATAGGTAAAACATTCTGCTGCACTTTAAGTGAAATTTAAGGGGGACACACTGTACTTTAAATACTCAACTTAATTACCTGACAGATATAGGAAGTAGTTATTTTTTGCAGATTAACAATTTGCAGATAAAACACATGAGAAGTTTTGATTCTTTCAGCTCATCATTGCTACTTAAAGCATCAATAAATATACTTCAATGATGTGATAAACATACATGATATAATATAATCTTGAGGAGTCCATTCTGCACAGTATCCTACTTTTACTCTTGATACACTTAACATATTTAGCTGATGATACTTAGGACATTTTGCTCAGTAAAACCCTTAATTCAGGATTTTAACTTGTATTTCCACACCGTTTTAATGCTCGTAGAAAATAACTAAGTATATTTACTCAATACTGTATTTTTGAGATATTCCTACTGTATTTAGATATTTCCATTTCTGATACTATCAGCTTCTTCTCCACTACTTTTCAGGGTGAAACCCAGCTTATCCCTAAGAATTTGCCCTCATCCTACACTAAAATCTGTATCTGTCATGTCTCTCTGAAAACATTTTCTTACAGAGGTCTGATCTGGTGGTGTATTTGCAGCAGCACAGATTCTAACAATCATAGAAATATTATAGGAAAACTACTGACAGCAGTGTGTCTCTGTGACCCTCTTGCTTTTCCACAACCAAATATTGCAACTTGAAGCAACTTGATCATGAAGATAACACTACTCTACAGAGAATATAGGCTACAGAATTGAGCATTTAGTATATAGTTTAGAGATTTTTCTGTATAAATCCAAGACAAAACTGTCAGAAGGGTGAGACTGAGGGATCTGTCTGCCACTTCAGCACCACAGACAGCAGCATGGATTAATCAATACACAACACAGTGAGGCTGCTGCTGTTTCAGAGTCATGGTCACGACCAGAGATTCTAGCTTGCACAAACTTCAGTCAGGTACAGGATCAATGGGTCAGGCAGACTAGACTAGCATTCACTCTTTCTGATGGCAGGCTTACAAACGGGATGCATTTTGGTTTTTCCGACCAAAGGGATGGCATCCTACTTCATATCCCCTGCTGACTAAATTTATCTGACAGCTGTAGTTACTAGTCACTTTACAGATTAAGATTTTACATGCAAAACATATAGCTAATCAGCTGGTGATATACAGTTGTGATTCTCAGTCTCTTCAAGTCGTGTCCTCAAGAATAGTCAAAAAGGCTGATGTTCACAACCCCCACAAAAAAAAAGAAGAAAATCCATTTTGCAGGAAGTCAGGATGGTATTTCCAAAGCTCGGTGGGAGCTTGAGACTGTTTGACATGTCATTTTTGTGCTGATTTGTAGTTTTAACTTTTAGTAAAGTGGCTGTGACATTTCTTGAGGTAAGCCGTATTTTGCACATTTTTGAGTGCTTGTCCCTCATGCTGAATATCTTTAAGGGGCTGACGTCCCTGAGAGCTGCCTCCTGGCTCTCACTCCATGCTGCTTGCCACAATATGTTATCTTATTTTATACTTAAACAGGAGCTGGCCCATGCTGCTCGCCATAATATGTTATTTTATTTTATCCTTATAAAACCAGCTGGCATCACTCAGAAATTATTTTGCGACCCCCTTAGGGGTCCTGACCCCAGGCTGAGAACCACTGATATACAGGACATATTGCAGTCTCAATTATATTTATAGTGGTTGTTTACTTTCAGCCATTGTTGATTATATCAGTGTTTGTCGTGGTTGTCTGTCTATTTCTGTTTTATTGTTAATTTCCGTTTCTGCACTAGAGTGTTTTATCCCTTAAAAGCCTAACAAGGAAAACGGACTGCAAATTAGCTGTCGCTAGGAGTCGGATGTACGTTGCATTGGTTGGATTTTTTTTTTTCTTACATGACAAGAACAATGTTGAATGAATGAATGAGTGAATGAATTCCCACAAATAAGACCCCCCAACACTATAAAATAAGTTAAAACTGGCTCCATTTTAACGAGACACGATATTAATAATAATTAATAATCCAAGTATATATTATTATACAACACTCTGAAATGAACTGTTTTGCATTATTAGTTATTTAACTTTGGATACACTTTGTACATTTGTGTACATTTTGATGATACTTCAGTACTTTTAAAAAGTATTTTATTATATATATATATATATATATATATATATATATATATATATATATATATATATATATATATATATATATAATTTTAAAAGAATTTGAATTTGAATTATCTGTATACTTTTCTACCATTGGTTGTTACTGTTATTTTGATAATTAAAAAAAAAAAAAAAAAAATCATAATAAAACATCACTTCCGCTTCGTAGCGGAAGTAGCGGCTCAAACCGGAACACGTTGCTGCTCTCATTCTCGTTGCATCAGACGGCAGAGAGGCGGTGAGGACTCATGTGGCTCTGTTGCTGTGTATGCTAACTTAAGCTGACGTCTCTTACTGTTTCATTCAAAGGTATGGACAACTTTCTTCAGAACATTGAAATAACAAGCCACAGCTTTATTCAACACTAACTTTAAAACGAGTTTAAAACAAAGATTACGCACGTGAAGAAACGTTAAGCTCAGCATGCACTTACAGTGAAAGTCGAGTTGTAGTTTGTCTGATTAGCTAAAGCTAACTAGTCTGTTTAGCATGATTTCGTCAGCCTTTGACAGGTGGCTGAGATCAGCTTTGCAGAAAGTGAAACAGAGAGCTAACCGGCTAACATAGGCGGTTACCTCTGACGCTTTAAAATATATATAGCTATGTGGCGTTAGGTTAGAAGAACTGTTTTGTTAAATGCATTAAAACCAGTTTGTTGTCTCTTACTAACCTTATGGTTGATTACCGTTGAACTGACATTACCGGTGAACACACCCACTCCACCATTGTCACTGTGGTACTGAATGTCTTAAATGACATGGTAGACATACTCGTTTTTCTAAACTACTCACAGACTGCAAATAAAAAAAATACACAAGTCAAAACCGGATTAACATGTCCTTTTCTGTGTCTGTACCAGAGATGGCCACTCTCTACGTGTCCCCTCACCCTGATGACTTCAGGAGTCTTCTGGCTCTCTTAGCTGCAGAGTTTTGTCCGTCCTCCCGTCCGAAGACCCTGACAGAGGACCCTCCTGCATCTCTGAATGCCCGCTCCAGACCGACCCTGGTGCTGGGTGCCGGGGACGGTGACTCCGTCCTCAACGGGGCTAGTGCTGTGTCCTGGTACCTGGCCTTGCAGGGGAAGAGAGCTGGTGTAGATACAAAGCAACAGAGCCAGGTGTGGCAGTGGCTCAGCTTTGCAGACAATGAACTGACCCCTGTGTCCTGCGCTGTGGTCTTTCCTCTGATGGGGATGATGGGAGTAGATAAGAAGGTGAGAGCAATGCTTACTTGGACATTTGTGGGATGTATTATTGTGAGGTTTTACTTTCACTTGACTTGTTGTTTGTTATCAGCTCCAGCAGAGTTCCCGTGCAGAGCTGATGCGTCTTCTGAAGGTTCTTGATCAGGCCCTGGAGCCGAGAACCTTCCTGGTGGGGGAGAGCATCACCCTGGCTGACATGGCTGTAGCTACAGCTGTTCTTCTGCCTTTCAAATATGTATGTATGCTGTCTTACAGGCTTTTCCACATAGTTACTGATTGTCTTTCAGCATGTTTCCGTAATCTGAAGTACTGAGAAATTAGTTGCTGCCTGTCAGCATTTATCTGTGCTTTAAATCAGTCAACCACGGTTTGATTAAGGGTTGGGCAATATGTCAGAATTTGCCAACCAACTGCCATCAGCCCATCAACTAGTGATTTATGTGTTGATTACCTCCTCCCGCTCTCCCGTGTCTCAGCTAGTAGATATGTGTGAGTGGCGAGTTTGCTACGTTATGTACGCAATTTACGTTTGCTACGTCCAATAAATGCTCTTACACTTATTTTCCTTATTAAATGGAAAATTACATCAGTGTACCCTGAATCTGAAAGTTTCTCTTTTGTACGGAGCTAAAGCCCCTTTTACCCTGGGCAAAAAAACCCTCTATAACATCTGGCTTTTGTTTATAATGAAAAAGGATACAATCAGAATTTACTCCTGGGTCATATAACTCTGCAGTAGTCACAGGTATTTATTGGCTCCAGCTGTGATTGGCAGTAATGGAAACATTACACCCAGGTTGACATGCTGTTTTCAGCCCTTTTTGGCAGAGATAAGGTAGGCTTGTTGCCTCTTTTGCCCCTTTTTCATACATCTGTGCTGCTTGGCTTGACTTGGTTTGGGGGAATTTGCACCCACTCAAAGGTGTGTATTTACTGATGAAGTGCTCATGTTTCATGGGGCGTCTGAACAGTGGATGAACATCTTATTTCTTATTAATTCGTGATAATAGAAGTTATTTTACTATGAAAAAGTAGAAAAAACACAGATAGCTAAAAGTACAAACAGTGGTACAGTAGATCAACTAAACTTCATACCACAGAGTTTCAGTTAAAAGCAACTAAAGAGCTGCACACTCAGAGACTTTTAAAAATGCCTTTCTCTCTGTTCTACACACACGAGTTGAGTCTTGGCTTCCCGGCACACAGACAGATTCTACTAGCAATGGGATAAATGGTCAATCAACTATATGTAGCAGGTTTACCCACATTTTAAAAACCTGCATATACACACTAATTTTGGTGTTAAATCAGTATATGCGTTGTTAACTCACTGTAAAACAGACTTCATTCAAAATCGACCAAAAAACAAAGTAAAACTCACCAAAAACCCTCACCTTTCCACTGTTCCAACAATCACCACTTTGGTTTGGTTGAAATAAATCCTGAATTCACAGAGTTAGATGTGAAAATATTCTGGCTCTACAGTTTTTCTCTCACTTGTCCTCTGTCTAATCCGCCCCCCTGAAAAAAACACAACCAGTGATGGACTCCTCCAATCGCCTAGCCGTAGTCTAATTATATTTTGTTTCTTACTTTTTAGGTTTTGGAGCCATCAGACAGGAAGGTGCTGACCAGTGTTACCAGGTGGTTCACAACCTGCGTAAATCAGCCACAGTTCCTGAAGGTGTTGGGGAAGATCGCTCTGTGTGAGAAGATGGTGCCGGTTACACTGCAGAATGCTGCTGGAAATGCCACAGCTGCTAATGGCAGTCCTGCTGGTGATTCTGCTGATGCCACAGCTAATGGTCAGGAAGTCGTGTGTTACAGTTCATGAATATTTCTTCTTGTGTAAACAGTATTCTGATTTTCTTTGTGTTTCCTCCTTCAGGCCCACCAAAGACAGAAGCTCAGCTGAAGAAAGAAGCTAAGAAGAGAGAAAAGCTGGAAAAGTTCCAGCAGAAGAAGGAAATGGAGGCGAAGAAAAAGACGCAGCCACCGACAGAGGTAAGGATATTTAACTTTGGCACGGCTTTGAGAAACAAAAATATTTCATGAAATATTAATCTTGATCACAATTTTGGCCTCCCACAGTTAAATGAACATGATTGACTGTGATATTGATGAAATATGTGCTCCACTAATAGAAAACTGCTGCATATCAAATCAAGCATTTCCTAAACTAGATCAAAAAATGACTAGATAGTTTATTGTCCCCACAGGGAGATTTGACTTTGACCGTACAAAGCTGGACCCATCGACACACATACAGGCACATTCTACAGTACAACTGGCTCATACAAAGTACACAAAATAAATAAATACTGTGCAAAAAGGTTCATACCAAGTGCATAAAATACAAAATAACATACAGTAGACACAGGTCAGCACACAGCCTGCCACTCTGCAGCAACCTGTGCTGAAGGTGAAGAGCTAGTTCCACGAAACAGATCATCGTCTATTATTTGGAGGTATTTTAGATTCAGGGTAACTGATGTTACGCAAGAACGAACCGATATGCAAAGAGTGTTGACGCTTGGTGTCTGTGCTGCTAAGCAACACAACTAACTTCTTCAGTCACCTGAAAAAAATGCCACAAACTGCGGTACAATGAATGACAAAGGTCAAGAAGATATTTTCACTATAGTTATTATTTAATCCCCGTCTCTGTTCAGAGTCAACACAGACATCCGTAAGAGCGTCACCTTCTCAACTTGAAAGTGAAAGCACTGGTGGTGATTTAATTTTAGGTTAAAAGTTTTGGTTCAGGGCGCCCCTATAGCTTAGTCGGTAGGGCGTGCGCACCATGTATTGAGGCTGTTAGTCCTCTGCAGCGGCCACTGGTTCGAATCCCGCCTGCGGCTCATTTGCTGCATGTCATCCCCTGTCTCTTCACCCCCCTTTCCTGTCATACCTTCAGCTGTCACTGTCAATAAAGGCAAAAATGCCAAAAAAATAACCTTTAAAAAAAAAAAAAAAAAAAAAGTTTTGGTTCAATATTATTGATGTCTTGCTTCAAGGAGATTGTGAATAAAGGTCAGTCTCTTTTGATGCACACTTTGCAGCAGTGTAGTACAACATGGAAGGAAAAGTGCAATAAAACAATTTTGTCCCTGAAATCAAGGAATAATTGGGATCTCAGTATTGATCAAATAATCATGATTATTATTTTGGCTATGATCGTGCAGCAGGGTCTCTGCAGGTACAGACACCACCAGACACTTCCAGTGTTGATTTAAAGGGATTATGATTATATGAGATTATATGCATTATGTCTTTAAAGATCACTTGTCATCAAATCAGATGTTATGCTCTTTTTTTTTCTCTTTTAGAAAAAGGCCAAACCAGAAAAGAAGGAGTTGGGAGTGATCACATACAATATCCCCACTCCACCTGGGGAGAAAAAAGGTGATTTATCAGTGTGGGTGGGAATACATATGTACATGTTTAATACACGACAACAGTGTATGAAACGCAGCAATGCTAACAATGACAACGAAGTAACAGAAACGATATTTCTTGCGTTTCCTCCATGATATAAACAACAGCCTTGCCCTGGTGACAGACAGGCTGCAGGTTGTAAGGACGGTTTAAGACAAGAGAGGGAGAGTTTTTTATTTTGTATGGTGTGTAAAATGCTCTAAATAAATAACAAAATAATCTAATTAAAAAACAATGTTGAAATTGCTAAGTTTAAACCTTTTTTTTTATAAAATACTTCACATTTTTGTTATGACAGAGAGAGTAAAGTACAGACAAAAGATACCACTGGGTACCTTATCAGTTCAAATGTGATCAGCACCCAACCATAGTTATTATACATGTATGATATGTGACACAGAAAGGCTATACATGTGTATATACATTTTATATTTTGGCAGGTAAAATTAAAGTTAAGCAGATTTTTTCATCTGTCAGACATTTGGCTGGTGAGCTAAAAAGTTAATATTGGATCCTGACTTAAGGGTTTGTTCACAGTAACTTCTCCATAGTCGATGTCCATATTTATGTCTGAAACCGTTTCAGTGTCCACAGACCTCACTGTCACATTTTGATGACCTTTTCTGCCTCTTAGTGGTGGTGAGGGGGATTGTATTATGAGAAAAACTGACATTACTGCTGCATACCCTCCATAATATGAATAATTTTATCATATTTTATTGTGATTAGCTTCAGGTCCATATGTCAACCTTTTCTCTTTTTCCATTCTGGTGTCAGATGTCGTCAGTCCGCTTCCTGACTCCTACAGTCCTCAGTATGTGGAGGCTGCTTGGTATCCGTGGTGGGAGAAGCAGGGATTCTTTAAGCCCGAGTACGGGGTAAGGAAGTCCTTCCGCTTCACGCTGTATTCACTCAACAGAAAATGTTGTCTTTTTTCGTTTTTAATTTTGGCCTGCAATAACACGTCTGTCTTCCTCACTGCGTTTTGCAGAGGAAGAGCATCAGTGAGCAGAACTCTCATGGCATGTTCATGATGTGTATCCCTCCACCTAATGTGACTGGATCACTTCACCTGGGTCACGCCCTCACCAACGCCATTCAGGATACTCTGACCAGATGGTGAGACTCTTGTCTTTCTGTCCATCCATTTCAATCTGTGTCACAGACTTATTGAGCCAGTCCTTTTATATGGAAGTGAAGTTTGGGGTTCATTAATCAAACACGAGCACTGGGATTCAAACGCAGTCCAAAAAGTCTGTCTTGACTTCTGTAAAAAATATCCTGTCCACAGAAACTGTCCGAACCACGCATGCAGAGCTGAGCGGAGCTGGGCCAGTTCCCCCTCTTAATTAAAATTAACAGTAATAACATCTGGAACTACTTCATAAAGTCAGTACAAAGCATTCATGTAACAACAAGACTGTCAGAAAGCAACTGACAAGTAATGGTAATAAACTTAAAATAATTCAATCAGTAGAAAACAGAAATTCAATCAGTAAATGAATTAGAATGCTGTTATTTATTGGACAGCAAATTTCAAGCCTTCAGCCCAATATTGAACCAAAATAAAGCATCCTGTTAAAGACTCTGAGTTCTCTGAAGAGAAGTAGTAGTAGTAGTAGTAGTAGTATACTGTATATTCTGTCGTATGTGTGACTTTTCGCTTTGTCAGCAAGACGTCATGCTAGTAAAGCCAGTTGAGTTGAAAATGAAATTTGCGTGCCTTCCTGTCTGTTCAGGCACAGGATGCGAGGAGAGACCACCTTGTGGAACCCGGGCTGTGATCACGCCGGTATCGCCACCCAGGTGGTGGTGGAAAAGAAGCTGATGAGAGAGAGGGGTATGAGCCGTCACGACCTCGGCAGGGAAAACTTCATCCAGGAAGTCTGGAAATGGAAGAACGAGTGAGTGACGGAAGTAGCAGGAAGGAGGAGATGTGAGAGATTTGAACTGGGATAAAAACTGGGATAAAGACACAGTAATAACTTTGCCCCTTTTTTAGGAAGGGAGACCGTATCTACCACCAGCTGAAGAAGCTGGGCTCCTCTCTGGACTGGGACAGAGCCTGCTTCACCATGGACCCTGTGAGTTTTGTGAAATCCCTGAACTAATGTGAGTAGAGTCTGAAGTTATATTCCTGATTCTCATGTCTGTACCCGTTTCTCTGTCTAGAAACTTTCCTATGCAGTCCAAGAGGCCTTTATCCGCATGCATGATGAGGGAGTGATCTACAGGAGCAAGAGGCTGGTCAACTGGTCCTGCTCACTGAACTCTGCCATCTCTGACATAGAGGCAAGTATTTTGTTTAAAATGATCCAGAATGCAACTTACTGAATGTTAAAAATTTAGGCTGTTGCCAGTAAAAACCACAAAAGTCATGAACGTGTTTTGTTTACTCATTTTATTCTTCTCGTATCGTCTTAATTTTAGGCTTTTACACTCATTGCATTGGTTGACATTTAACAAAAAGAAATGCTGAAATAGTATATTTAAGAAACCTGGGCATTAAATACCACAACTTTTACCCCCTGTCTCGACTTTAATCCCACACACTCTCCCTTCATTTTACTCAGCAGCTGGGAAGTGTGAACTTCTTGAACTTCCTCTGCAGTGTTCATGGACAAACTGTACATTTACTGCCACTTGACAACTTCAGTACTAAACTTTTAATTCCTTTGCTCTGATCACCAACACCTGTCTGCCCAGCTCCCTCCTTCTTTCCTTTCTCAATTCAGTTCAATTCAATTCAATTATTGGCTTTACTGGTATGACTGCATAAAATACAAATTTGCTAAAGACTGTTTTATGCGGTCATTCCAATGAAGTATTCTGTTGATGGAAAAATACATCAGGAGCATTTACATATATTGAGGGAAAACACACACTGCACAAAAAGTTTGGCTGCTCATTTGCTGCTGGATGCATTGAAATGCGCAGACAAGACTGATCCTACAGTATATAGAGAGACATTTCAGTGTAGCGTGGCATTTGAGGTCTAGACAAGAGGGTCGAGTACCTACAAAACTGCGTCTGAAGCGCAGCGCGTTGCAAACTGTGAAGCACCAAAAGTTGTCTGGGTTTAGATTCTTAGATCTATATTCTTTCATCAGACATTTCCAGATTTAATCCCTAATTTTGTTCAGTGTATACTCAATTTCATCCAAGCAATACTTTTGCATGGCTGTTTGTGTTTAAACAAAGTTAAACACTGATGTATCTGAGAAGTTTGTCACAGAAGAAATAAGAAATTAGCCGAGGGAAAGCTACTCAACTTGCTTTGCCCGGGAGGCCACTTACTAAATAAACATGAGTAATATCGTTATTTGTCAGATAAAATGAATAAACCTTAATAGGCCCAATGACTCATCTTCCTAATTAACATATTTACTAAATTAATTTGGTGCAAAGATTGACAGATTAATCAGATATTTACTGAATTTAACCGCAACTGTAATTTAGTCGTTAACACTTGGGTCAAATTTTGTCAGAGTTCATACAACATTAAACAGCTGTAAACCTTTCCATCATGCAGTCGCTGAAACGTTGTAATGATTGATAAATATAAACTGCACCTTCCAGGGACAGAATGAAGAGCACATTTAAGCTCATTTAGTGCAGAATACACAATTATGAGATCAGAATTATCCTCATTTCTGTGAAGCTTTTGCTCCTCTTCAGCTAATAGTTGTCTTTCCCTGCAGAGCTCACCATCTGATCTCACTGCACTTTTCACAGACATCACGCAAAGATTGGCCTTCTTTGTTACTAATGGCCTCACTTATCCCATCATACAAAATTGGCAAATCAGTCCCTTCTTCCTGTGAATCAGCTTATTTTCATTTTTTCCACTTATGGTGAATTAGAAAATGGTCGGAGGGCCATCTGGCTCCCCATTGAGGGCCACAGGCAGCAAGTTGGACGTCACTGGCTGAGGGGCTGAGCTGTGTACCATACAAGCTGTGATGTCCCTGTTCAAAGTCCAGACTAGACTGCAAAATGCCACAAAATAATCCTTAAAATTGTAAATTTGGTATACATGGCAAATGTTTTCTAACAGCACCCAGACCTGCTTTGTTAACCTTTTTATAAGGCTGTGATGGTGACAGATCCTAACAGCCCTGGTCGTGCTGTTCTCTCTTGATTAAATCATCTGGTTGGTTTGCAGGTGGATAAGAAGGAGCTGACTGGCAGGACAATGCTGCCTGTGCCTGGTTACAAAGAGAAAGTGGAGTTTGGCGTTTTGGTGTCTTTCGCCTACAAGGTGGACGGATCAGGTACGTGAGCTCATAGAGAGCAGGATATTTTGACCACCTTGTGCCACTTCTGTACTACTGTTCTTTACTCTTTTCTCTCCGTTCCTCAGACGAGGAGGTGATCGTGGCAACAACTCGTATTGAGACGATGCTGGGAGACACTGCTGTCGCTGTCCACCCCGCTGACTCCAGATATCAGCATCTGAAGGGAAAAATGGTGCTGCACCCCTTCTGTGACCGCAAGATGCCGATTGTCTTCGACGACTTTGTGGACATGAACTTTGGGACAGGTAGGCATCGTTACAGGAGGAGAAAAGCTGCCTGTTATTTTGCAGTGTGCTGAGAATCAGTAATCATAACAAGCCGTTAAGCTGAGACGCTTTCCTTATTACGCCTGTTCTTTTTTTTTCTTTCCTTCTCTGTGCCTGTTCCGTCCCTCTGCACCATTTTCTGTTCAGGTGCTGTCAAAATCACCCCGGCCCATGACCATAATGACTACGAGGTTGGAGAGAGACACAATCTGCCCTTCATCAACATCCTGGATGAGAATGGCCTGCTCATTAACGTGCCTCCTCCCTTCCTGGTATAGTGTCTCATTATCGCCCTCCCCCTGCAGTGTGTGCATTTCCACCATGACACTAAAAGTCAGACTTCTTCAAAGTTTTATTTCTTAATTCTTCATTTTTAACTATTCTGTCCGTCCCGCAGGGCATGAAACGTTTCGAGGCTAGGAAGGCAGTGCTGCAGGCTCTCAAGGACAGGGGCCAGTTTAAAGAGATCAAAGACAACCCTATGGTCGTCCCCGTCTGCAGGTAAACTGAGGTTCATGTGTGCATAAGCGGAATGCAGACCGTTTGTGTATTAGATCTTTTCGTCATATTCAGGATCATCCTGTAAGGTCCACTGTGTATCTGTCTGCCCTTTCAGTCGTTCCAAGGACATTGTGGAGCCGCTGATGAAGCCGCAGTGGTATGTGAACTGCAGAGATATGGGCAAGCAGGCCGCAGACGCTGTCAGAGAGGGACAGCTCAAAATCATCCCCGATCACCACCTCAAGACGTGGTTCAACTGGATGGACAACATCAGGTAATTATCTCTTCATTCAAAAATTTTTTTGTCTGTTTTATGCTTATTGATTAATCTTCCAAATAAAACATAAAAACATTTTTTCCTGTGAATCTCAAATCTCGTTATCCATGATTTTGTATTAAGGCAACCAGGATAATTTACATCAGTGAGGATGTTTTAGACCACAGCAGACCGCAAACTAACCATCAACATACACTGAGGAGATGAGGAGGGAGAGACAGAGACAGGACACTTCATCATGGTTTACAATAATGCAGCACAGTGACAGAAGTTTCATGAAGGAGATGAGTGTCTTTGTGTCTGTCACTCTTCCATTTTGTCTGTCACCCTTCCTCATGATGATCAATCAGCATTGAGTAATTAATTATTTAAAAGTACACAGATCAGTCTTTGAGTAAAAATAGTCACAGTACAGTAACATTATGATGCATGATCATAAAAAGCTTTTATATCACGCCAACAGATTTGTCCATATCCCTATGCTGTCTCCTTCCCTCCCTCCCTCTCTGCCACTCAGCAGCTCAGCTTTTTTTTTTTTCTTTTCCCTGGTTTTAGGTGGCGCTGCAGCTCCATCAGCACTTGCTCCTTGCCCCCATGCCCTTTTTACACCATTTAGCTCTCCCCACACACAAGTACTTTGGCAGTAGAAAAAAAGCTTTGGTCCTCATTTGACAATCTAAAATAGAAAGTTTGGAGTCAGAGCATCAAGGCAGTTTGATGCTCTCAGATCGTGTTCTGACATTTAAAACAATGGGTGTTTTTAGTGCAGTTTGGCATTTTATGTTAGACTGTTCTTGCAATGATTACCCTTTTTGGTAATCAGTTATTTAATGCAGAACAAAATTGTAGATCACTAAGCATAAAGGGATCACCATTCTGTGAAAAGAAAGCAGGATTTTCTTTCTTTCTTTCTTTCTTTTTTTTAAAAGGGAAACACATAAAAAAAGAAATAAATAACTGTAACTGTGCATAGATTTAAACATTCAAAAAAGGAAAAGAGCAGAATGAAAACACAGAATGATAATGTACAAAAAAAAGAAAAACAAAGGCCCAAATAAAGACCCTACCCCAGGGATCATCAACCATCAGTCTGTGGGTCACATCGAGCCCATCAAAACTTCCCAGAATGGCCACTGATGAAAATATATCAATATTTATATATTTGCAGTATTACAAACTTGCAAAATTCCCAGAAAAAAAGCGCTGTATTAAAGGACTGCTAATGCAAAGCGAACATTTCCTACTGCTGCAGTTTTGCGTCAGAAGCATTTAACTGGCAAAACACTAGTAGACTTCTTGTCACAGGAGATGTAGTGTGCTTTTTCAGTGAGCTTGAGACTGATTGAGATCGATTGTTGAAAATCCCTCTGCAAAAAAAAGACAACCTTTGCAGATGAGTCTGAAATGTTGCAGGGAGGAACAGAACAAGAAGGAGCAGCCACAGTGATGAAGAGCCGCAGGCGACAGGTTGCACAAAACTTGCAATTAAACAAAACACAGAACAGTGTACAATAGTGAATCACATCTAAACATAAACATGTACGTGGTCCATAGTGTTAAATAGAAATGGTTATGTAAAAGTAAATTACACTGAGGCGCTGAGGAGTGGGTTGGATTTAGTTAAGCCCCTGGATGATCTCGGTAGCTTTAGACCAGTTAGTCACAGCAGCAATTTTAGCAACATTGATTTTACTGTTAGACGTTTCAAGGTCATCTTTAAAAAAAACAAAAACGTTAAGGGCAGATTGTCTCCTTGTGAAACTAGCAGCTTCAAGCTAGTTCTTAATTATCATTTTCTTAGCAGCAGTAGAGGCAGCTAATAATATCTGTGTCTCCTGAAAAGATAAATTCAGGTTGTAGTGGTTTATTACTGATGGGTCCCACAGTCTCATTGATATGATTCCCAGAACAGTTTGTTGGTAGAGCAAAACTAGAACCAGAACATTTAGTGATGAAATGAAATTTACTCTCTATACTGATTTTCATTCATACGGTTTCTGTACTTTTGTCCTTTACACCACCAGAAGTGCAGTTAAGCATTTTAAATTGAATGTTGACCTACAGGGAATATGCTGACGTTCTTTTTAAAGGAGGAATCTGTAATATATTTACTGTACTAAATCATAAAATGATGACATGTCATCAGTTTTTGTTTGCCTGTTTCAAGTTCACATTAATAACGAATGAGTTAGTGTTTGTTTGTGACTCATAAAAAATAATTGTCAATCTTTCAGGAGTACATTTTCATAGCGGTTAAATTGAGCAATATGTTAATGGAGTTTGGCAGGCAGTGACAGAGAGTGTGTATTTTCAGAGTAGTGGGTGTAGTAGTGTTTTCATGGTAACAGGCTTTCACATTGACAGACGATCGACAGTTATGAACAGCTGATAAACCTACAGTGTCGGACTCATCCTCACTTGTTACTGTCAGTTTATGATGTTGCGCTCGTCTTACACTCCTGCAGTGTTCCTGCAGCCTGCCTGCGCTTCCTGAGGGGGCTGTAGCTCCAACTCGCTGTTCGGACTGCAGTACAATTTTTTGCATGCACAGTTGTTGCATATTGCCTCTTTGAAGAATCTCATAATAGTAGGGCTGCAACTAATGGTTATTTTCATTATCAATTAATCTGCTGATTCTTGATTACATGATAAAATCTGTAAGATGTTAGAAAATACGGGGAAAAGTCAAACCATCAGAAAAAGATGATCCAACAGCCCAAACTCTATTTAATTTACTGTCAATTAAACCAAAAATAAAAAGCAGGAAATCACAAATGAGAACCAGGAGAATGCATGGCAGTTTTGCGCAAAAAAAAAAAAATCTTAATAATAAATTATTTATCAAAATAGTTGTTAATTAAGGGATTCATTGACTGATTGTTTTGAGCCCTAATGAGAGAGGCACAGTGAAGTGTGCAGCGAGTCTTGTTTCATTCATCCATCTTTCCTCTCAGGGACTGGTGTATCTCCCGGCAGCTGTGGTGGGGTCACCGTATTCCTGCTTACTTCATCACTGTCAACGACGCCTCCGTGAAACCAGGAGAGGTAAGATGATGTCACCCTTGTCAAGGTCTGGATGCGTTCAGATGACAGATAAACGCTATTTGTCTTTGCCTGTTTCTTTTATTTATTTACTCCTGTTTGTTTGTGTGTTTTTTTGTCGTGCAGGACGTTGACGGTCATTACTGGGTGAGCGGGCGAACGGAGGAGGAGGCCAGAGAGAAGGCGGCGAAACGCTTCAACGTGTCTGTGGACAAAATTACCCTCAGACAGGGTAAGATATAACCGTTTTTAATTATCAGCCTCATTAACACAATTGTTGTAAAGGTTATCTAATCAGTTCATGTGTTGCTACTACACACGTTCACCTAATTAAATTAATTCTCCTCCATATTCATACAGATTAGATAACTTTTGTTCCTGCGTTTCAGATGAGGATGTTCTGGACACTTGGTTCTCGTCTGGCATTTTCCCTTTCTCTATCTTTGGATGGCCTAATGAGGTAAAAGACTGAGGTCGACCACCTTTCTGCTGACACAGATGGCATTTTTTTTTTGCAGTAGAGTGTGGAGAAATCTTCTTCAGTAGAATCTGCTGATGTTGTAATAAAGAAAAGTTCATTAACTGGAAATGCTGCCACTCAAACTACACTTTCAGGGTGCATCTGTTACTTTATTTTTATTTTTTTGAGTTTGGTTTTATCAGTCTGTAGCTTCCCAGTACTGCTCCTCATGTATTCAAATCCAAACAATCAAATTTTGGTCTAAGTAAGTTTGTTTTAGCAGCAGCATGCTATTTTCCCAAGCCCTTTTTAAATGTGTTTTGCCACATGACCTGACGCAGGTTTCTGCATTATGATGTTGCTGCGTGTAAACACCCCTAGGTTGAGTGGGGGGAGGGGTTCAGGGAAGGCATCAGCGCTGTAACCCGTCACCCCATTTACACCTGGTATTAAAATGGGATCTGTATACGGACACTTCATCTGGATAACAAACGATCCGATCTTGCGTTTGCACTTACAGCTGGTGTTTTTAGTACGTTCTTTTTATCCTCACTGAGATCTGATCTCTGTCCTTCAGAGCCAAACCTGCATGCGATAAATTTGAGGTGGCGGGACATCAGCCTCAGACTTCCCGTAAAATAATGAGTCTCTGCAGGTCCTTTAAAAGTCTAAAAATGATTAATCTGAATTTTAGGCCATCATAGTGAGACATTAAATGTCTTAAAACATCTAAAGCACAGTTTTGACAGGTCTTAAAATTTGATTGAATTATGAAGTTAAGCTTTGGTATAAAGTTGCATTAACATCAGTTTCACAAAAAAGAAGTATTCATGTTCCGCCTAATATTGTATTTCTGCGACTCTGAGTTTCCTTTGTACTTTTTTGCCTGTATGGTTGTGAAATAGATATTAAATTGCATTCATAATGGTCTTAAAAGGCTTTAATTTAACTTAATGAATCCTGCTGAAACCCTGTAAAAGAGTTTTGTGAGTTAGAGGAACTTTATAAACTTTGTAAAAAGCTATCTATGACACATTAATGGTTATTTGTTCCCTTATGTAAATTCGGCAAATGTAATAGGCTACATTAAGTTATTCCTTTCTTTGTTGCAGCACCGGTGTGTAGGCTACTCTCTGACAAGATAAATTATGATTTGTTAACAGCAGATCAGCCGCACAGATGAATGCAGATCACACCACGGCGCACAGTTATTTCTTACTGTATATTATTCATTTCCCACTCTAGTACAGCTTTCATTTTTCACACAGTTCTGTTGAATAATGCATCTTTTGGAGGTTTCATGGCACAGAATAGACATCTAATCAGTAGTTACACGCACGTCTCCTTCAGCCTTCTCACTTAGTCTCTAAATTCAATTCATTCAATCAGTGTTATGTTGTGTACGGACAGTTTTTACACCTACATACACATGTCTCAATCAATCCGCTCTAAATCGTCCACAGTTGGTTCAAAATGCAGCAGTCAGGGTTTTAACTAGAACCAGCCATCAGTCCCACATTACCCCTGTTCTCGCATCCCATTTCCGATCTTCTTATCCAGTATTCCACCTCTCGACTTCTCCCATCCTCAAATCTCAGCCTTTTATCCGCCCCCTGCTCCGACTGCAAAACAAAAGGTGGCTGCTTCTTTGCTGTTTTCGCCCCAACCCCCTGGAACCGTCAACCGTCAGCCACAATCAATCAGATTTTCAGAATCTTCTAAAAACCCATCTCTGTAGGCGAGCCTTTTTATAGCTCTTTCCCCTGTTTTAGTTTGTTAATATGGTCTGTCTTTGATTGTGCTGTGTTCTGTACTATAATTTTAAGATTTTATATTTTTCATGTGTTTGTGTGAAGGACTTTGTAACAGTGCAGTTTAAAAAGTGCTGCATAAGTAAAACTTTACTAATTTACCAAAGATCCGAACACAGTGCGAGCCAGACTTCCTCCAGATGTGGTCACAGGTTGCATTTTAATGACAGCTGTAAATAGGGTGTATGTCACATTTTTTGCTGACAGATGAGTTTCCATTTGAAAAACCTGGAAACCTGGTCCTTTAATATATTAATCTGAGACACGCCCATGTCACTGTGCTTCTCAGTGTCTCTTTAATAAGAAAAATATGATAAGGTTTCTTTGTTTTCTCAGTGTGTTTATGAGTGTTTATCATAAATGTTCATATTTACGGTTTTCCTTCAGACTCAGGACCTGAATGTGTTCTACCCCGGCACCTTGCTGGAGACGGGCCACGACATCCTGTTCTTCTGGGTCGCTCGTATGGTGATGATGGGCCTCAAACTGACTGGCAAACTCCCCTTCAAAGAGGTGGGAACAATAAAAACTGCCAAAACTAAAAACAACAGGATGTGATGTTGGTGTTATTAGCAGGACTAAGTAATGATGACGCTTTTTTTTTTTTTTTTTTTGCTTTCCCAGGTTTATCTTCATGCAGTGGTGCGGGACGCCCACGGAAGAAAGATGAGCAAATCTCTGGGCAATGTCATTGACCCCCTGGATGTCATCACAGGGATCTCCCTGGAGGCAGGTCTCCTTAATCACGCTTTGATGCATGTCCACATATACGCATACATAAAGTCTTTCCTCTCTCCTGTTTGGGTTGTCTTTTACATGGTCACCACGCACTCATTGCTCCCCTGAGGCCAATATTCTTATGTAAGCTTTATTAAGCACCCTTTTCCACTTCCAACAAGCTTTTATTGAGGCCATCAATCTCTTCAGCAGCCAGGGGGAAACTGCTCCGCAGGAGGAAGCAGACCTGTCCTCTAGAGGGCACTGAAGGACTTGTAGTGAAGTGCACTTTACCCTTAATGCTTCCCTTTAAGAGTCCTTTTTTCTGTCTGTTTAATTAAATCGTCAAGCAGTTGAAAGGGGGTTCTCATTTTCAAGATGAAGAAAGAAGATTATGTCGTTTTTCAAACGGTGACTTATGCCCCATCTTCTTCTACCCTCCAGGGTCTTCATGCCCAGTTGACGGACAGCAACTTGGATCCTCTGGAGGTGGAGAAGGCGAAGCAGGGCCAGAAGTCAGACTACCCAAATGGCATCCCAGAGTGTGGCACAGATGCTCTCCGGTTCGCCCTGTGTGCCTACACCAGCCAAGGTGAACTCATTTGTCTTTTTTGTTTTTCTTAACTCTCTCTCTCTTGTTGCGCCTCCTTTGGCCCACAGCCTGGATCTCAACCTTGATTTCATAAAATAAATCAAAACACCGCAAAAGAAAAACGGCTTTACCATCCTGTCAGTGCAAGGTCAGCTGTTACAAATCTATTTTAATATATACTGAAGTGATCATTTATTCCTGTGTGTGTCTCTCAGGTAGGGATATCAACCTGGATGTCAACCGTATCCTGGGCTACCGTCACTTCTGCAACAAGCTGTGGAACGCTGTGAAGTTCGCCATGAAGACGCTGGGAGACAACTTTGTACCGTCAGAGAAAGCCCAGGTGAGACCAGCCATGGGAGAAGATGAAGGACACTCTGAAAACATAAACAAAGACTGCTCCATGCTTATTTATATTCATCCAGTGACACACCTATCATATTTTTGACCAAGAAAATGTTTAGTAAAACTGTCTTCTTGTTACCGTTGCTCGTCTGGGGGTTTTAGTTTCCCCACAAGCAGCCCTGTTTTATATTCATCAACTTCTACACGTTGACACTCGGGAGGCACCCGGTACAGGAGTTAACTGAATCTGAAATGTTTCCTCTTTTCACTTCATTCACCCCTCTCAGCTGTGTGGAGAGGAGAGCGTATCAGACAGGTGGATCCTGTCTCGACTGAGCGCGGCTGTCGGTCTCTGTGACGCCAGCTTCAAGGCCTACGACTTCCCCGGCATCACCACCGCCATCTACAACTTCTGGCTGTACGAGCTCTGCGACGTCTATCTGGTAAGAAACTGAGGAGCTCAAATGCATTCACTTTAAATAGATAATGTGAAGCCACGTAAAAAGTTTATCACCTCCTTTTCACCTTGCACTGAAACGCGTCTTGTATCCAGATTGTAATTAATCTGATATTAATGTGTCTCCAATCAATCAATCCATCAGGCTTTATTTATAGCGCACTTTTTTATTCAGACAAAATGCAACACAAAGCGCTTAAAACAATAAAACACCCCCCACCTACTCATCCACACACACCCACAGCAATGACTTTGTAATTGATGAAGCCCTAAAAATACGAAGAGGACTCATTAAAAACAGGAACTGAGGAAACGCTCTGATAATTGAGGAAACACCAGAGGCAGGATAAAAGCTCAAAATAAAAAAAATCGATCAATTAATAACAGAAGATAAAGTGAAAAGTTACACAACATGCAATAATAAACTACTAAAAGAGAGGATATGTATAAAAACCAGCAAAACAAAGAAAAAGATGAGGTAGAGTTTAAAAAGAAAATTGTCTAGAGAATAAAAGATAAATGATAATAAATCAAATAAAAGGAGAAGGCATATAAATAAATAAATAATTAATAAATAGACCATAAAAAACAGGGTTCAAAGGATAAAAGCAAATCTGATCCATAGCCAGGACCAACACTGTTCAGAGTTTTATACACCAATAAAAGGGTCTTAAACTGTCCACACTGAGATCTGATCTGGGGTCAGTCTGTTGCAGTGAGCCGTAGCACTGCCTCCAAAAGTTACGAGCTGATGTCATACGCTCATTTGCATGTTTATGAAGTCATCGCACATTCATTTGCATAAAGCATGTGGCTGTGTAGGTTGTAGCGAGGGAGAGATCAGCGTCCACACAGAAGGTAGAGAGAGGACTCCTGATAATCACTAACTCACTTCAAGGACATCGTACATTTGAAGTAAAAGAGTTTTTAAATCTATGAAAGGAAGGAGGAGATCAAACAAACTATTAAATATTTTCAAGATCAGAATATTTAATGTTTCATTTCCACATTAGCCGTCTTAGTCTTTTACAGATTTATTCTCTTTTATGACACTTCTGTGACCATACAGGAACTGCAGAGACAGAGTGACAGAGAAACTCAGACGAACTATTAAAATATTTATAAGATCAAATGAGCTGTTTGCATATTTGCAAGCCCTTTTAGTGCTGATGTCATGATTACGTCATGGTGTTAGCTGGCCGCAAATGGAAAGAGAAAATGTCGTCCTGCTCAGTTGTTGGTGCCAGAATCTAAGTAGTAATGGCTCAAAATTGAAGTTTTATCGCAAACCAGCTGCCACTGCCAGTCAAAAAAAACTATGATTAAATACAATAAGACCAAAGCTGGGAGATGTGTGTGAGCTGCAGCACAAAAAAAAAAGAACTCATAAAATGTCGAGAAAGGAAACATTTTCACACCTATTTTCCTTATTAAATAGAAAAATACAACCAATCACCTTTTGAATTCAAGTTTCTCTTTTACCAAAGCAACGAGCTGTAATTATCTTGTTATTTCATTGTAAAACAGCAATCACCAACTCTGGTTTTGTCCAAATAAATCCTTAATTCACCGCATTAGTTGTGAAAATTGTTGCTCTACGGGCTGTTTTACTTTTACTCACCCTCTGGCTCTGTGGGTGTGTATTGTGCCGCTGAATGAAAGTGGGTTGCAGAGCAGCACCTGTCGCTTGTGCAAACCATTAAATTAGCAAAATAAAACAAAAAGCGACCAAAAAACAGCTGGTGATTTCGGCGTCCAATCATCCAACCCTTTGGGTGTAGAAAGCGCGTCTATCCATTGAGTTGGTGTGAGGGTCGCCCACTTTGCTTCCATTGGTTAATGTAACTTTTTTAAGTAACACTCACAGTCCTGGAGAGTAACTGCACACTTTCAGAAGCCATAATTAAGAAACAAGCTAGCAAAACTTGCTAGCTTGTGTAAGCTAATGAGTTGAGAGGACTGTTTTGCCTCCACCTAAGCTCCGCCCACAAAACCATCATGTTTACCAAAAACAAAGGGGAGGTTTGTAGGAACATCCTACTCTTGGGAGAAAGAGTGAGGGGAGCTCACTCGCACTTGGAGAAGTTGCAATCCAGAGAAAATTTCAGATTGAGAGCGTAACTATAGAAACTCACCACAACTGAACTCCTCCCTCCTGCAGCGAGCAGCGTCCTCCTGACTGCCTACACATGGCGCCAGAGGAGAAGAAGTCCCTGATCACAACACATACCCGGCCACTTCTGGAGGCGTTTTGTCCAATTGGATCACAATCTGTCGTCTATGTTCGTGTGGTCACATGAATTACAATCCAATCACCCAAAACACATTTTAATGCAAGATGTGGAGGGGGTCAGTGAATTTACAGAAGACTAAGTCCTCATCTCTCCCCTCCTCGTGTCCCGCAGGAAAGTGTGAAGCCGGTGTTCAGTAAGGCGGAGGAGGACAGCGCCAGTCAGAGACAGGCCCTGGTGTGCAGACAGACCCTTTACACCTGCTTAGAAGTCGGTCTGCGCCTTCTGTCTCCGCTGATGCCCTTCGTCACCGAGGAGCTCTACCAGAGGTTACCACGACGACGACCCCAGAGTGATCCCCCGAGCATCAGCGTCACGTCCTACCCTGACACCGAGGAGGTGAGATAAAGATGGGGTAAAATGAGGGTTGTCAAAAGAAGGCTCATTGATTTTTTCTTTTCATAAAGTTGCAGTTCTACATACTTTGAGAGCATGAACTCCATGCTGGTCACTGAAGGTCTAACAAGTTTTTCTGTGCTTTGTTGCAGTTCTGCTGGCACAGTGAGGAGGTCGACCGTGACATGGAGTTCACGATGACTGTGGTCAAGACCATCCGGTCACTGAGGGCCGACTATAACCTGACCAAGACCAGGGCTGACTGTAAGATGACACACAAACTAAATTACATCTCTAACTCTAAAATAAATCCTGGTTTAAGAACAACTATTCATCAACTCGGTTACAGAGGGAAATTCCAGTGCTTATTTAGGCCTGTGCACACCAAGTCCGTACTTTTTATGTGGGTTTTTTTTTTTAAATGCATCATCCAATAAAATAAAAATTGTTAGGCACAGAAACCTTGAACTGAACTGAACATTGAAGTTCAGCATTTTATTATTACATTTGTTGCAAAAATTCACGTGAGACAGAATGAAGTTGTCGAGCAGTGAGGATGATTTTGTGGTCCTAGCTTGCACTTCTTGGACAGTTTCCCCCGGGGTGAGTCCCCTCATGCTGGGGGCCAAGCTGGAGAGAAAGGTGAACATCTCATCTGTCTGCAGCTCCTCTGCGAGGCCCGACGCTGCTGTAGCTCTGTCTCTTTCTCGCTCTCTCTCCTTTGGTCCCTGACTTCTCTCCACTGGAGGTTCCTCCCGAGGCTGTTGCCTCAGCGACCGTGTGCTGTCCACATCCTTTGTTTCAGCCTCCTCCTATAATCATCATCATTCACTAGATGCGAGAAAGTTTTCCGAAAACGTTTATGATGGATGAAAGTGATTGGCACAACTTGAGGTCATTTTTTATTTTTAAACATGAAAAGATGAAAAACACTTCTTTTTTGTTTTGTTTTTTTAAACCTTTGTTTATTCAGCGGAGTTTCATTGAGAGCAATGCTTTCTCTTTCAGGAACACCCTGATCACATTCATAGTTACGCATTCACACCTGTAAGATGCCAAGTACAGCCACAGTCTGGGCAGCTACACTGAAGCAGCTGGGGTTAAGAAGGGCGCCTCAGTGGTGGTAGTGAGGGAGGGGCAATCGCTGCTCTTTCAGTTTCCCCACCCAGATTGATCCTGTGGGTCCTCTAACCTGTGGGCCACCTGTTGGTGTGCAAAGGCCTTAAATCTGGGTGTAATGCCCATAGTTTATTTGTGTACCTTAGTTACTATGATCTATGATAATGATCGATAAAGATTTTACATTCAAGATATAAGATGAGCTAATGCAATAATATTGGATTGTAGTAGATTAAACCACACAGCAGTATACAGAGTATTTAAAATTGACTCCACCTCAGCCAGCTACAGCTTTAGTCCTGCTTCCACATTAAATCATTAGCAATAACAATCAAGAGATATAACATTCAGCACCAGTCAAAGTTTGGACACACTTCTCGTTCAATGTTTTTTAATTTTTGTTTGTTATATAAGAAACGGTTCAGATTCTACCAGCAGTCTGAACAGCTGTCATCAAAGCAAAAAGGTGGCTACTTTGAAGAATCTGAAACATTTAAGAGGAAAAGAACTTTTACACATCTGTAGGTCGACAGATGTGTAAGACAATGAGCAGACAATGAAAAGCAAAAAGACACACACACTGGTCTGAATTTACAATCAAAGATTAAGTCTTTGATTATAAATGCAGAAAATAGATTAAATCTTTGATTACGAGTGCAGAAGATGGTGTGCAAGTCTTTTTTGCTTTTGAAAAATATAAAATATAAAACACCTGCATTCTTCCTTATATTACAGTCTTGCTGTCTCTAGTGTTCATCTCCAAAAACACCGAGCAAGAAGATGTGTCCAAAACTTTTGACTGGTACTATTTAGAATAATATGATTTTTCTGTATAAGGAGTACTTTTATTTTTGAGAATGTAAGCTCATTTGTCTGACAGTACTGCAGTGCATTAACTTGAATAAGTTTTGAATGCTGGACTTTTATTGGTAATTTTTATTTTTACATTGTGATGTTCTTACTTTTTAATAAGCCCCTGAATACTTATCGATAACAGCTGTTTACTATTTCATATCAACATGGCTACTGTAGACACAATGATGCTAATTAAGGACCTGTTCCATTTAGTGTAGCAGAACCTTTCCAGTGAGCCAACATGCACAAACGCAGAATGGAACAGAACCTTAATTAGCATCAATGGTAACAATCTGAACCCAGGTCTGAATTTGCCTTAAACCAGTACATATGACCGTATCTTGTCAACAGGTTATCTGAACTAAAGCTTTTCCATTTCTCTCCCAGGTTACCTCCAGTGCATCGACTCTGCGACTGTGTCCCTGGTGCAGAAGTACAGCCTGCAGATTCAGACCTTGTCTTATTCTCAGGCCGTCATTCCTCTGACAGCCAACCAGCCGATCCCAGAAGGCTGTGCTGTCGCCATCGCCTCTGACAGATGTACCGTCAACCTTATGCTCAAGGTGAGGATGGTTATTCTCCTAAATTTTGTTTGTTCTCTCTTCTACATTAATTCCGGTTTGTTTTAGTGTCCGTAGTCACAAGATGAGGTGTTAGTAGCCATAAACCACTTGTTTTTAAGGCTCTAAATCAGTTAAATTAATTGGTTTTGTTCTGACAAGTTACATGACTACCTGAGAACATAAGTGCAGCTCACCTACTTGGTAATCAAGGCAGGTAAAGATGCTACGAACACTACTGAAATTGAGTTTGGTGTTCCTCCTTTACTGACCTGAAATAACAAGATCTTAATTTACAACTGTCGTCCCCATCTTTTACTTCCCTTCAATTCCCCCAGGGTCTGATCGACGTGGAGAAGGAAGTGGCTAAGCTGATGACAAAGAAAGGTGACTTGGAGAAGCAGATGGAGAAACTGAGAGAGAAAATGGCAAAGAGTGACTACAAGGAGAAAGTGCCAGCGAAGGTGCAGGAGCAGGACGCCGAGAAGGTGGGAAAAAGAAATTGGTTTGCGGCGTTTTCTTTAGGTGCTCTGACATGAATTCTTCATAAATAATTGCTTCCTTTTCTCCACAGCTACGACAGAGCCAAACCGAACTTGAAAAAGTGACAGAAGCCATGGACAACTTCAGGAAAATGATGTAACGTTCCCCTTTAGGATTAATGTAAATCAGGACTTAATTCCACTTTTTCATGTCGGTGTGTTAATTTTCTTATTCATATTTGATGGTAGTGTGGAGGGAATTCAATAAAGCTCTTATGACAGACAGCTGATTTCAGCAGCGTATTGTTCTGCGGCAGTCTATTCATCCAGGTCTCTTGAATCTCTGTTTTGATTACCTCTTATCAAGTAATGAACAAATGAATTCAGTTTATGTCAAACATTTTATTCAGCATATTTAATAGAACATGTAAGCAGAACATACAGCTTTGTTCGTAGAGACGGTGTCCACAGAAAAGAAATAAACCTGAAAAGCTTTTAACGCTTTGGCTGCATTTGTAAAGATTAAAATTCCTCTGACCTGACACCATTGAGGGAATAGTTCGGATTTTTTAAAGCGAGGTTGTGTCAGGTACTTATCTGCTGTATTACGTACAGTAGTTGGCAGTCGGCACGACCCCAGTTTGGAGAAGCGGAGGGTCACCAGCGTGGACGCTAAGCAACGTACTGCTGTGGACAGGGTCAGCAGCAAAACGTATTTTAATCAGAGTGTCTATAAGAGTGACAAATGCTCTGTTTTTAAGAGCCTGTGATGGAAGAATGGGTTAAACAGAAGCCTTTCCTGCACAAGAGTCAACTCCTGCCTGAGGAGAATCACAGTTTGGTTAAGTCCAGGCAGCAAAAATACTTTGATTAGGTTAAAGGAAAGATCATCGTGGGTGTAAATAGCTGCAATGGCAACAGACACCTGAGACAGAGTGCCTGTCTCTGTCATATAAAGCCAAATAAACTAGGTTGTAAATGGCCACATTGGCTATTACAACCCAAGTGCAAAAAGTGCAAACCACCGTTACATAAGCTAAATATTTCTCTCTCCAAACCAACCAAACTCCATTGACAAAATCATTAATTTTACCTCACAGAACATGGGAGCTGCTCATCTTCCTGCTGTTAGATCCTGTTAGTTTGTGTTATTGTGTCACTTTGGTGTTTTTGAATTCACCAAAGTCACAAAATAACACAAACAAACTAACTGAATGATGCAGCGGCAGACAAGCAACTCGCATGTTCTGCAAGGTAAAATTAATGACTTTCCCTATGGAGTTTCGGTTGGTTTGCAAAGAGCAATATTGATATTTAGCTTATATAATGGTGGCTTCCTGTTTAAAAAAAAAAGGCTGTCTGTTGACAAAGTAAAGTGGAGAATATTCTACATATAGTGTACACAAAACTGATACTGATTTTTTTTTTTTTTTGATAGGCAGGTAAAACATGGGGTTGCGGCAACTGCCATCTATTGTAGGTAATACAGTGACTATCAATAAGTACCTCATACAACCCCACTTCAAAAATCCAAACTTTTAAGATATTTTGTATTATTTAAGTTACAGTAATGAATTATAATTCCTTCTTTTGAAACACAGCCAAAGATGGAACAATGGAAGGAGTGAGAGATGGCTTATGCATTTACATGTAATGCACATTTTTTCCTTTTTCTTTAAGGGACAAAAACTGATAAGTATGACCAAACACTAACCTCAAAAAAAAAAAAAAAAAAAGGTGTACCCTATATTACAAGGTTTTGGGTGGAGGGGAGGAAGGTGGGAGCGATAGTAGACCAGATCTTTCCAGATGCCATCACAGCAACACTATACATAACAACAAACTGTCTTGGAAAGAATCTGGAACAAAATCACAGTAATACACTCACACCATGCCAGGAACAGACTCTGACCACAGGCCGTCCAAATCCTCCGCTGCTCATTTCCTCTCATCCATCCATGCATCCATCCGTCCTTCTTCCTCTCTTTTTCTTTACAGTCTCCAGGGCGAGTGGAACTCGGAGGCGGGGAGAGGAGTGCAGTGTGTTGTTTCAAAGTTTCGCATGTACTTCCGCGCCTTGGAGAGACCAGAAAAAAAAAAAAAAGACAGCGGGGATGGAGGAGGAATGGAGAATGAGAGGTGTGGGAGGGCAATGAACAAAAAGTGCAGAACTTGATTATATTAGCTCCGGTCTGTCTGGCTCGGTGCCATACAAATCTCTCCCATCTCTTAAGGGTTTACACAGGAGGTGAATAAAGCCTAATTCAGAAGGCATTACCGAGGGAGGGAAAGCATAGCATTAGCTGTAATTGATGGCACTCCTCTTGTTTGATGTTAAATGACTTCAATAAGCTGAGTGCGGTGAAATATATTACACCAGTCAACCTGAGAGCACAGGTGAGCTGGTTACTATGGCGACCAGGAAAGTGTTCCTCAGTGGTAATGATGTCTGTGAATAGCTGTGATGTGGGGTTTCTTTTTTTTTTTTTGGGCCGAGTGTGAGAGAAGGAGAGGTGAGCCAAATTTTAACAAGAAAATGGGGATTATTAAAGAAACGGAAATTAGACTTTTTTTTTTTAACCCAACTTGAGAGACACGAGACAAAGACAACAGGTGGCTTCCCTTTATACCAGACAGGAGAAACAACTGTACACGCTGAGATTGAGTGCATAGATAACAATAGATTATTGACTTACCAGGAAAAGAGCCAGCTGCCGCCTTCCCTCTAGAGTCATGTCCTCACCTGGCAACAATGAGAGCGCGTGAGTGTGTGTAGGTAAGCGTGCTGTGAGGTGATACATGTATGTATGAGGGGAGCGCTGTGTGCAATTTATTTGGCTAATAAATGTGAAAGGGCCCAGGGCTTACCGACACTCCATGGAAACAAAACATCTCGTTCTGCCTGATAAGACTGCAGCACAGACACACACCAGTCATCGTCCACCTCGTAGCCACTGTACACTGACGCTGCAGAGCAAGAGTGAGCAACACATACGCTGTTATAATACTTATTCAGTAACTCTTAAAGTCCTCAATACTTTTATAAGATTTTTTTTCTTTGGGGGCTCGGCAATCATCTTAGATTTTGGATACTGTTCCTTGAAATAAGTTTTGTTTTCGTGGTTTTTAAAAGCTGCATTAAAGTGATGTATTTTTGTGAACTGAAGACTGATGTAGCAGCACATTCTGCTTGATTATTTAATAAAAGCTGATATTTATATCCAGGTATTAAGTAAAAAATATTGTGATATTTGTCCATATCACCCTGCTCTACTGTTAGTGTTATATATATGACGTTTTTGGGTTAATATTAATATTGCGTTAATGTTTATTGCTGTAGATGTTTAGGTTACTACTCTATCATGACTACACTTTTCATGCATTTATTTCATGTTATTTTGGAGAATATGTGTATCTAGAGATATATATCATATCACGAAAAAAAAAGCCTAAAAACATCAGATATTATTTATAAGCCGTAATGCCCCACCACAGATCCATCGGCCCTTCAGCTTTGAAGTTTTGGACTGTGGGTCCCTCAAGTGACACCGACATCAGTCTGTCCATCATCTCTACTTTTCACTAATACAGACATTAAAAGTGTTTATTTTGGGATGAACAATTCGCTGTTTGCTGTCCCTGTTTGTTATGTATTAAAGAAGAATTGGTTGCCAATAGTAACCTGTAGAGCCCTGCATACACATTTTTCTTCAGTTTAATACTGTGAGTTTAATTTTAATTTACAGAAGTTTAAGTAGAGGTTAAAGGCAATTTTAAGCACACCACGTAGTGAGATGGTGGTGTGAACACATGGGCACACGTACCTTCTTCTAAGTGACTGGAGGATCCCAGCCACTGTCTGACAACTCTCACTCCTTCATCTGTCATTATTTTTGGGTACCTGTGGGCAGGAAAATGACATCACCACTTATTAACATACATACACTGAGTGTCCAGTGGCGAGACTATTGAGATTAGATGTTTGAAAAATCAGAGGGGTGTACTACGAAGCGAGATCAATGGTTAAGCGAGGTTGTTGAGTATAAAGCCAGTTTTCGGTGTCAAGACAGTGGCTCTCTTTTAATCGGATTCGATCGCCACTGCGACTTGCAGTGCTCACCTAACCTGCTCCAGAGCAGGTTACGTGCAGTTTCTGATTAAATCGGCTGTAAAAAGACCCGCCCTGTCGCTGAATCTTTTCCTGACAATATACACTAGGAGAGATATAGTCTCATCTGAGAGGAGATGTTTCAGCTGCAAACCTGTTGAGCCACATGTTAGTGATTTCACCAAACAAAGCTTTGTAATTATAGCAGCACAAACTGTCTGCACTGCGTTGCCACAGGAACCTGTATGCATTCAGTGGGTGATGCAGAAAACCATTTTTTCCCTGTTTGCTTCAGATCATATTTACACTTTAAATTTAACGCAGCAGATCATCCACACACTAAATGAATCATGAAGCATCTTCCGACCACTGTGGATGATTTTTTTTTTAATGCTAGATGTTGATTTGCTGCCAGGTCTTCTTTACATTGCTGGCACTGCAGCTCAGAACACTGATTACAAAATTGATTAGACTATTGGTATTTATCACAGAGAATATTTAATCAATAAAATTCATTTCACTTCTGATTTGGCCAAAATCTAAAATGACTTCCACGTCTCCTTCATCAGGGGACAGCTGCAGGCCTAAATGCACTTCTTGAGAATAATGTTTAACTATTCTGATTCATGTTACTGTACCAAGAGCTCCAATGTGCAGCTGTCACGTTACAAAAAACGGCATGCATTGAGAGTGCACTGAGCGGTGAAATTACAAATACACACGATTAAAAATTTTCTTGCCGCAACGGTGTTGCTGTTTGCCTCTCCATTATAACAACCTGTTCCTCTTGACTGAAGTAGGTGGCGTGCAACACTTCATTTCATGCAGAAGAAGAGTCAAATGAAGCATTTAGGGGAGCCTGATGAAGAAACCCTGGCTTTAACAGGCAAAGTTGATAACCACCGTTGTGATACCTATTTCATCTCTGACTGGGGGTTTAGTTTTTTTTCCCAGCCAGCGAAGGCAAAGAAAACCTTGCTATGTCAAATTTACTTCGTACTACAGTACACCCTCCAGGAGACTGACCTGAACTGTAGCAGTTTGAGTAGGAGGTCGTTGCCTCTGTTGGACATGACGTCCTCTGGACCCCTGTAAAATGTACAACATATTATCATATAGTGTCAGTAGTCTGGTGACCACCTCACTGACTAGGAAAGTGAATGCTTCCTCCTACCACCGCAAGGGAAAGCATCTATACTTAATAACCTGTCCTATATATTGAGACATTTTAAGACGGACTGTGGGAGACTTACGTTGTTGTGATGATCTCATCTCTGGTTCTCCTGATCAGCAGGACTGGTCCCTGATATCTGGAGGAAGAGGAGGAGTCGTTTTAATCATCAGCTGCATCACTGCGAGCTGCGCCAACAAAGAACTTAGTTCCGCAATTACACCCCAATATGTTGCATAATGTTCAATGATGCAGACGTTGACTCTTGTGATTAGTGTCACTATAAATAGACTGTCCCACTCACTTGAGAAGCTGCTCAGCATTGTTGAGGTTCATGTACTGCCTTACTGTGTGCTGCACCAACGGTCCTGAGGGAGAACAGATAATTCAGCTGGTTAAACAAACACAGCAGCTTCAAACAACCAACAGAGTGTATGATTTTTAACTCCTTGGACTTACTCCAACTGTCAGGCATGACTTTGAGGGCCAGAGGCAGGAGGTCATCGAAGGAGGCATCTAACACTACTGATTGGATCTCTGGATATGACATCACTGCCCAACTGGCTAAAAAAGGAAATGGAGGGATGGCAGGACATGATATGACAAAACAGAGTTAAACAGAATTATAAAGGAAGGATTTGATAAAATGATTCACATGTACAGAGGTAGAAGTAACAAATCAGAACTGCTAATTCTACAGTGCTGCACACCTAAACATGTTTTTTGAGGTGTAAACTAAATTATATTCCTGTTCTGTTATGAAACACTTAAATCCCAATGTTAATGTTGATAGATTTATTTTAAAAAATCCACATTTCATGGGTTGAATAATGCTCAAAATGCCACCCACTGCTGTAAATCATCCTGGAACTTGCAGAGTTGACCTTTTGCGACTGCACTATCCCATGAGAGTTATATTTAAAACCAAAAAAACAAAAAACATCAGGTTAACGACCTTTAATCAGAGTTGGGTGGCCCACTTCCCCTGCTCTTGAGTGGGAGTCTGTGTAAAACAGCACTCATTTTCAAATATGTGCTGACAGAGACTCATTATTCACATGAGTTCACACTGTTTTTTTTGCTCCCTCTACTTAGTATTTTTACATTTTGCTGCTTTTGATGGCTGTCGAGCACCATCAGACTGCATTCTTTCCCTTGATGATGATCCTGTGATTAACAGCAGGGCTACAGCTGTACTGACCCTCCCCCGTAGACACACACAGACACACAAACACACTAGCATTAGCTCAGCTAGCTACTGCACAGAAACTTCTAGTGACTGTTAAAGCTCCAGCAGACTGTGTTCCCAGTGTTTCCCCAGCAGCTGCTCATGGTTAGTTAGCTCTGACTTGTGGTGTTGCTGCTACAATGAGTGGCTATCAGCGTGCCTGCAAGGCCACACCCCTACAGTTGTTGTCCTGTGCACCCCACCCTGCCACGCTTCCCCAGTCTCTTTGCTACTTTTAGCATTTTTCACATTTATGCAGTGGGTAGTTAGGCTCAGACCTGCTGGTGCAGTTACACTTCAAGTCATTTTTTGGGGGTATTTGTATTTTTATGAGTATTTTTTTAACTCTGTAATTTACTCCTAAGTGCATTACACTATGTAATCTACTTCACTACAGGGTAGACCTACAATTTGAATTAATATCCAAACCTGTCATCTACAGTTTCGACTGAGAGAACTTGGAGAAACAGAAACTTCTTTCAATTGAATGCCTGCTATTGATGATGCATTAAACATCAAGAAGTAACTAATATCTGAGTAGTTTTTGTGAAGAATAATAAAGAATTTTTAACATCAGTAGTTTTAACTGTAGTTGAGCAACCTGTCAGTAATGTAACAGTACTTCTTCCTGAGCACAGATTTTCAGTTCTCTTTCCACCACTGCAGATTTATACCATAAAAAAATGTACCCATCATGTATTATTCTTGTCTTTGTGTACCTGTGAATCCCCCTATGGACCAGGCATATACGACAATGTCGCTGAGCTGGAAGCCCAGCTTGTGTATTGCAAACTGGATCACTACATCCATGGCGTTGGCCTCATTCTGGGGGAATGGCACTCCCTGGCAGAAAGATACAAGTCAAAAAGCAATATCCATGCATTATTAAACATAACAGTAACACTCCACCCACCTACAAAACCACGCTCTTCCACAGAGTTAACAGATTTACAATGTTTCATTCCACTCCACTGATGATATCGACCATGGGAGTGTACTTTCTCTCCTGTGCAACATTGCCAAACTGAAACCAGAATTTCAACATGCCGTTCTTTTCCCTCTGTGTTGTTTGTGAAGACTGTGTGAAGCAAAGGCAGACACTGTAAACTAATGCTGGTTAAAGGATTAAACGTAGCACCAAATCTGCCGACGTTGCTTACCGTACTGCCTCCAAAGCCAGGGTGGTTCCAGCCCAGCACAGAGTAGCCACCTGCAGTGGACATCAACACAAGATTTAAAGGAACAGTTCGGATTATTTATCAGTCTGTTACTTACAGTAGAGGGCAGCTGGCATGCCCCCAGTTTGGGGAAACAGAGCAGTATCAGCAAGGGAGCTAAACAATGCACTGCTGTGGACAAGGTCAACAACAAAACGGATTTTAGCTGCCCAAACTGAAAGATTTTTTTAGGTGAACCGTTTTTTACATGTATGCTATACTTAGCATATTTTTTACAGCTTTACCTTGCTGTCAGACAGCTTTATCTGACGGGAAACTGTTATTCCTCCATTTTACTTTGGAGGACACAGAAGCTGCTGCTCCATCGCTGCCTTGATTTGTTAGTTTATTTGTGTGTATGATTTCGGCTAGCCTTTTAAAACACTCTCTCTCTCTGTCTCTCTGTCCACAGCAGTACATTGCTTTGCTTCCATGCTGGTACTTCTCCAAACCAGGGGCATGCTAACTAACATCTACTGTAGGTAAACACACTTTCAATAAGTATCTCATACAATCCCACATCAAATAAACCAAACTCTCCCTGTAACTATAATGGAAATACAGCAGTAAAATAAAATTTAAAAAATTGTGCTTTTCAACAAAATATGACTCTTGTGATGTAGAGGACTCCTCACCCTCCAGGGGAGTGTTCATGCAGCCCACCTCATAGAAGCCTGCGTTCCCCTCACAGCAGATGACCTGTGGCAGAATTGATTCGTTTCAACACCCAGATGCAAAGTGACTGATGTAACACGAGTTTTGCTAGACCCTGGAACAAGCCCAAGGCACAAAAACAACAAGTCGTTGCGGGCATTTACCAGAGTCTGGCCGTTCGGTCCCCCATCTCTCCTTCGATCCACAAACATTGTGTCGATCTCATTACCATCGCAGGCCACAAGCTTGTTCCTTTGGCCATCATGCTGTGAAGACATTGTGGGACATTGACAGAGACTGTTGATTGGTATTTACTGAAGTGAGTATAGACAGAGAGTGAGTATGTGTTTTCGTTTACCTCTTCTATTAACCTAGCTTGGCCTTGCTGGAGCATCGGCCTCATGGCTTTCTGCAGGAGACCTACAGAGCCGGGATACAGCATCCTCCGCCCAAATGAGTGGGCAATAAGAAAGCTGGAGAGGAAGGAATTAGATGTAATGAGACTGTCACAAAACTAGACAAATACGTCATATTTTCTTGGAAAACTAGACTGAATCAAGGTGAAATAAGATGCAAACCTACTATAAAGCAAACTGTATCAATCTTCTTATTGTGATGCTGGTAACTACAGCTGCCTGCAAATGTCTTTTTGTTTTACATCTGAAACTTCTATTGAGATTTTTGAATGAAGCTGATATAATATTTTCACACAATCACTCTAAAAAATCATCATATTAAATGAGTTAGTCTTTTTCTCATTAATTCAGCTTTCTATAATGAACATAAGTGTGTCTCCCTTTGTGCGAGACAAGCAGGAAGGCTGACAGTTTTTTTGGCTGCAGTAAAAATATTGTTTTTAAAAGGCTAAACAGCAACAAATATGGATTCAAGCAGAATATTTTGTTATGTAAAAACCTGCTGAGATTCAGAATTGATTACATCTATCTTCTTTTAATGAATTTTGACTTTTGGACTTGACAGCACTCTGGAGTTATTGGAAATGTTTGAATCACAAGAGTCAGAGACAATCCTAAACAGCCACCACTGGCATCTACTAAACAAATTGAAAAAAAGTTGGGACGTTGTATAAAACATAAATAAAAAGCCCAGTCCACAGTCCCCATTTTTATTTTGTGCTTTATAATAACAGCTGCAGAATGTGTCTTGAAACTGTCGTGCTGAAATAAGAAGGAACGTCCCAGAAAAAGACGTCTTCCGGATGGCAGCATATGTCGCTCTAAAATCTGTGTGTACCTTTCAGTATTCATGAGGCCCTCACAGATGTTACCCATGATGCCATGGGCACTAACACACACCCATACCATCACAGACGCCGGCTTTTGAAGTTACTGCTGGTAATGATTCCCGCTCTGTCCTTGCTTGTGAATAACTGAGCTTTCCGAGGATGTCCCTTTTATACCCAGTCATGATGGGATCACCTGCTACCAATTAACCTGTCCAATGTTCCAAACAGGTGTTTTTTTGTGCATTCCACAATTTTACCAGTCTTTTGTTCCCCCGTCCCAACTTTTTGGAAACATGTTGCAAGCATTTAATTCAGAATGACTGCATATTTACAAAAAAGCAATAAAGTTTGAGCATTAAATGTCTTGTCTTTGTACCAGACTCAATTGAATACAAGTCAAAAAGGATTTTCAGATAATTGCAGTCTGTTTTTCTTTATATTTTACACAATGTCGCAGCTATTTTTTGGAATTAGGGTTGTAATTCTACAAACAGTGTATAATTATATATTTGTGGAGCCTAATCTTTACCAGCATCTGCGCAGATATACTGGGTTTAAACAGAACAAATACACATGCAAAAAAGCTGCAAAGAATTCAAATGTTGGTTTAGTATTTGAATGTCAACATTTTGAATAAAGCTTCAAACTATTCGGCACAGCCTTACTGGTAGCAAATCCGCAGTTTTCGTCTGCAGTCGAGCACAGTCTTTACTTTTGCATTGTGCTGAAGAAAACTGCATTTACCTGATGATGTGGCATGGTAGAGTGCGCACTGAGTTGAGGACACTGTCTGCTGCTCCTCTTAATCTGGGCTCAGGCTTTAGCAGAGAAACGCCAGCCTTGGATAGTTTGCTGTCACACACAGAGTCAAAGGCTTACAATCAAAGAGATTCAGCGGATGCATTTAGACCAGTGTACTTCACAGTGCTTTGAATGCACGTATTTATAAAGGCTGACCCTGATGGGAACAGAATTGCAGCCCACACATAGCCTTTTCAAATGTCAATAAAATATAAGAGCAAAAACTTACGGACTGTTGACTTCCGTCCAGCTGAAATCCGAAGGCCAGTATGAGAAGTCAAAGTCATAGCACCTCACTTTTTTCTACACAGAAAGCACAAACACATAAAGAAGTTGTCTCCTGAGTTAATTTCTAATGCATCGCAATTATTCTTTTGTCTCCTTCTTGCCAAAAGCATTGTACAGATACCAATGACAAATCATGATGTTCAGTACTTGTATCAAGTTGCCACGACCTCACCTTGTTGGCTGGTGTGTGATCCTTCTTGGTTTCTTCAAGAATGGTGATAAACTGAAGATACTCTGAGTTTTTCCATCTCCCCCATCCTTGGGGAGAGAAGGGAAGAGGGAAAGGATGCAGGAAGAGAGCAAAAACAGAGAGGGATATAAGTAGAGTGCACATAAGACATAAAAAAGCATTTTGCTGCAAAGCCTCAAGGGTGCGTTTAGTATGCTTTGTAGGTGTAGACCTTGTGCAACTGTCTCAATGTTAATGAAATCTTATTGGCATGCAGCATATACAGCATATGTTGTGATATCAAAAGATGAATGAATTGAATTAGTCATCGTTGGCCTGTCAGTTGAAATCTGTAGCCTCACCTCGAAGACAGGCCACTCCTAGAAGACACACGAGCACTGTTCCCAAGTACTGACTCACTGGGACCAGCTTACTGCTGCAGATGTAACCTAAAAATACACAAAACAATGTCACAGACAGCCACATAACCCCCTCTGTTGCTCTGCCAGACTTCTCATTAACAGGCACCAATACAAACATTCACAGTCTGACAACTACCCTACAGCCATATGCATAAATCAATATCAGAAGCTCAATTATACACTAAGGGGTAGCAAACAACCTCAAGCAATTAATTTCTATTGATGCATAGTCTTGCTGGATGATTCAGTTGATTAACTTCATATTAATCCCAGTTGTAGGAGAAAAGCAACTCCCAAGAACATCCCTGCAATGGCAATTTTTCTTCCTTAATGGAAGGAGAAATGTCATCCGGAAAGAAATACATATTTTGACATATGTCACTGCCAAACCGTCTGAGGAAAGACTTTCCACTGAAACATGTCAAGCTCACATTTAAAGAGTACAAAGACACAATATACCGTGAGGAAAAAAAAATTAGTGTCATTGTGTTTTTACAATTTTCTATTCTTCCAAAGCTGTGATTGTTTACATGGGAGTATGGCAGGGCATTTACATGATATCACTCTGGATATTTCCTGATACACAGTCAATAATATACCATAATATGCCAAATGAATGCAAGATTAGGGACGCATGATGTGGATTTTTTCAGCCAGTACTGATAACCAACATTACCTGCTTGGTCACGGCCGATACAGATAGGATAACTCATCATTTCACATTTTGGTTTTTAAAAAGTAGTTCACGTGACCTGTAGTTTAACCACACCTGAGGGTAAGACAGGCTAAGATGTAGTGAGCCAAGATGGATGATTTAATATTCCACAGCTCTGACTGAACCAAGTCTAACTGATATCACTGTTACAAAAAAGAACAGTTCTGCCTCTTCAAATATTCATTTTTTTCTGGTAAAGTTCACTGGGTAAAAAAATACCTTGGCTTTTGTAGAGAATTTGGTAGCACTTCAATTTCCAAGTCCCATAATTTCATGGTAAATAAGTGGTAATTACCAAGTAAGATATCTGAAATTCTTAGAAATTACCCACAAATTTCATGGTTAAATATGTGATAATTAGCAAGTACTACTTTGATGTAGTTGGTGGTAATTTCAAAGCAACATATTTGAAATTTCTCTCAATTTACCTGCAAATTAACCCCAAATTTCATGCTAAGTATGTGATAATTCGCAAGTATTGTTTTCATGCAAGTAGTAATTGAAATTTCACATATTTGAACTTTCTTTGAAATTAACTGCAAATTCACACCAAATTACCACCAACTATGTTATTTGTTGCTTGTTACTTGTTATCACATAATTAACTGAAAAATTTAGGGTACATTTGTGGTGATTTCTAAGAAATTTCACATATATTACTTGGTAATTACCACTTATTTACCATGAAATTATGGGACCTGGTAATTGAAGCATGACTGAGAATTTTGCCTAAGAATTCGAATCAAATACTTTGACAATCTATCATATTAAATATTAGTGTAGCTGATGTTTAGCAGCCAATACACACCAATACCCATTTGTAGATATAGCTGAATAGCACTGGTGTTCAAAACTATTTACTGCGTCCCACTGTTATACATTACTTGAAACCAAATTCTTTATATGTGTATAACAATTTAACTATACTATTCAATTTACCTATGGTTAGCACATCATAAAATAAAATAAAAATACTATGGATAATGTTGAATTTTCACCCAGCCTTTATCAACATGGTCTCCTTATGAATTCTGAAGTCTGTCCCTCTTTGGAGCATCAACTCATGATTGTATGATTGATCATTTTCATTTTTAATTAGTCTGACAATTATTCCCTCAATTAATTGACTGTCTCTTTGGTCTATTAAACATCAGAAAAGTCAAACACAGTTTCCCAGAGCCCAAGGTGAAATCTTCAAATGTCTTGTTTTGTCCAACCAACAGTCTAATTACCAAAATATTCAATTTACAAAAATATAAAATACAAAAAAAGACAAGAAACCCTCACATTGGAGAAGCTGGAGCCAAAGAGCATTTGCTGTTTCTCTGTGATAAGTGGCTAATCAAAATTGGTGCTGTTCAAATCATCTAATATTACTAATACTTTTGGAATAGTGGAGAAGAGATGAGCCTCTGTTTCCAACCAAAACTAATTCATTCCACCCACCTTTCCTGTACAGATAGCAGAGGAGAAGAGGAGAGCTGTAGTAGGACAGAGACCACAGTGCTGAAGCCTGGAGCGAGAAACCAAACAAACTTTACTTGACAAAACTTCTAAAATTCTCTCCATACAGTATTGAAAATCATACAACTGTACTGACCCAGCCAAGGATGCTGTCAGTGTGTTTCTCCAGACTCTTGGGTTGGTAGGTCCATCCCTGCTAACAGTGAGAGAAATTTTTTATTTTTTATTTTTTTTAATTGTTGGCCATCACTCTGATGAACAGTTAAACCAGTCACGCTGCATCAATAACCCTCTAACTCCAAAGATCCACTTACTTGCATTATAGATTATATTTTTAAAGACTGATTGAGAAGTTTAAATGCACCGTCCTGTTTTTAAGTTGTAGGCTACATATCATCGTGCAATATCACTTTTACAGCCAAAATAAATCCTGCAGACAGTATACTATATAGACATGTATACATGTACATAATCATCTACTCCACGCTCTGTTTTGGATGCCTATTTAGCTCTTGCACAGCAGTTGCTAATCTTCCTGGGATCCACACAAAATTACGTATAATATTGTACAAACATTGACAGCACGCAGACATAACAACAGACATACAAACAATGACTGACAACAGTCAATCTGGCCTGCAAATACATGTTAAAGTCAAAGCAATCAAAATAAAATAGCAGATAAATTAAACAATGCTTGTACAGAAGTTACCAAACAAGATGGTTAGTTAAATCCCAAACACAACAGACAAAATATCATAGTAGGCAGAATTATTCCTGTTTTGTGATCTCTGACAATACTTTATGTTTACGTGATTTTTATTAAAATAAATATTTGCTTCCGATTTGTTCATAATATGAAGGTCAGGGTTCAACATTAATATGTGTTTTTCACTTGCCTGGTCGGCAAATGGGGCAGGAATCCAATTTCCAGGAATAAATTTTTACTTTTAACTGTTTTATCAGTGGTTAATAATGAACAACAAAGATTTAAGTTTAATTGTCATGTTTAATCTGGGGTTGCAACGTCTATTAAATAGCAAAATAGCATTAATAGTATTAAATGTCAATCCCAGTTTTTCAAAGTCTAAGGTGATGTTTTTAAATGTCATGTTTTGTCAGTCTCAAACCCAAATATATTTGATTTAATATGATAATAAACAGAGAAAAGCAGGAAATCTTCATATTTGAGAGGCTGAAAATAGCATTTTCTCTCATTTTGCATGAAAGATTAATCAATTATTAAAGCAGTGTAATTGTTATGTTCTTTTTTACCACTTGCCTGAACCGAGTTGCCAGATTTACTTGCCCTGGGCAAGGGGACAAGCCCTTCTGTTGAGCCCAGTACTGAGTTTTTAAGTTAATTTGTTTTTGACTTTGGAAGTTCAAGATGACCCATGGTAACCCTTCTAATATGATGATTATATTTCAGATCTGTCTGTACAAGTTGGTCTGTAAAGACGTCTGGGTTACCATCTATGACTGCATTTCTAGCAAATATCAGGAAGAGTGGATGTTTACTTCTCTGGTCAACCATGAAGTATGATGATGTGACCATGATTTGATACAGAAGTACCAAAAGAGCAAAGAAGAACAAGTCTTAAGGCTGTATTTAGTGAAAGCTAGAGATTTTTTTTTTATAAATAGCCTTTTGTTTTTGTTTTTTTGCTGCAACCACACAATCTGTTCAAGGATATCTGTTCAATATTTCTGTATTTTTGATGAATGCTACACATTTGACTGTTTAAAACTTAGAAATACTTAACTTCTATGTAGACTTTTGGTAACCGAAAAAATAAGTGTTAATATAAAACAAACAGAAAATATTAATAAATATATTATGACACCTGTAATGAATACAATGGAACCTTTGTGAATGTTGTCACTGATTGTAATTTAGTTAATTATGTCATTTTTAACGCGTTGACATTGTTTGGGAACACTGACTTTAACGTTGCATTAAAAATGTCTTAACTGACCTAATGACATTTAGCAATGTCAATAAGACATTCATAAAGACTCCTTCATATTCATGACAGGTGTGATGCCGTGGTTATGTCAGTCTTACTCAAACCCCTTACAATAAAGTAGAAACAGAGTTTGTGTTGTTGGAGTTTCTCATATATCCACTATCTTGAATATAAAACAGTCCTGTCTAATGTCTTCTCTTCACATTCATCTGCCTAGCCTTGTTCCTGCCTTAAGGCAATTAAAACAGTTGTTGCCTTGTTCCTGGCTCTTGTGAATATTCTAGATCTACTGTGTAACTCATTGAGAGCAATGGACAGCCAGAATCAAATCTGTCGTATGTGTAAACGTATTTGGGGAAAATAAAAGCTTATTTTAACTCTGGTATCATGAGAAATGCTGCTAACATTTGCCTCTCAGATAGCTAGCTAGCGTTAGCCAGCTAGTAGCACTCACTGTGGCCTTTTAAAAGCAGAGGGTGACAGATATTCCGACTACACGGTGCCTTAAAAGTGTCTCTGTTAAAGTTAACATACATGCCTCTTTTATATTAACACTCTTCTTTTTCTTTTTAGTCTCTATCTTTTCCCCTTCCATACTTAGCAAAGTTTTCTCTCACCTAACTAGCGTTAGCATGGCGAATGTCATTGAGGAAAACCGTGTACCGTGTACTTCAGTTAGACTGCCTGTTAATTTGTCGATATTGACCACGAAACGACACGAAACGATTGATGTTCGCCTGTCATTTCATTCATTTACACGCTGTCAGGGCGGCTGTACAGAACACAGCGGGGTTTCAATAACAAACACCTGACACTTCCTGGAGGTAGCCGGAGCTACATGGATGCTAACAGGTGAAATACTGCTGAATTTTAACAGTCGGCTGCACCCAAACATATGCAAAACTTTACAGATATGCCTACCCTCCTCCCGGTCCTGCCTTCGGGCCGAGACTGGTCCGTTGACCGGTGAATTCTGTGTAAATGAGGCCCTAAAACACAGCGGAGCCACATCCAGCCGGCCATTCTTCCACTGCGACGACTACGGAAGCCTGCACCGACCAGAATTGTCTAAAGAAAGGCGAAAGCGCTGATAAAGTTGTTGAAAAAAATGTTGGAGACAAGCAACATTACTGAGAACAATGTTTATTTGTAAAATGGGAAGAGAACCAGTGAAAAAGAAAATATTAACCTTCCCAGCCAACTGATACTGTTTTTTTCGGGGCCGTTGCCAAACTTGATGGGGTTAAAAAAGTGGATATGATATATCAGCCGATATTGTTTAAACAGAGCATACTGTACAATATATACATAAATACACATTGTGTGGAGAGGACGGAATCTATTTGCATATTGATGAATCCTTGAATGCTTAATGAAGGCAAGGTGTAGAACTATATATAAACCATTTCAACAAGGTATTTGCAAAAAAAAAAAAAAAAAAAATTATAACATTAACTGGAGATGGACTAAAAATATATATGTATATTGCAAATAAATATATGTAATAGAGGCAGGATATTTTACAGTTCAACAATAAACTTCATTGTACAAACAGACATCAGGACACCAAGACAGTACCTACCAGGAATTTTTAATAATTATAAACAACTATTAAAACAATAACAACACACAAATAGAACAAAATATATACAGTATTGGCCTATGTGTATATTAAACTTGATTTAAGAAAAATGAATGATATACATAAAACGCTGCGTATAAAGCTAAAAAATAAATTAAAAACAATGCATTATATTCTGTAAATTCTTATATTGGTACATATAGGACAGCATATGTGTTGATACCAATACAGATGATATTGCTGTGATAGACTAATGTCACGACAATAATATCGGTCAGCTGATATATTAGTTAGGCTCTACACATTTGTACAACAGAGTATTAGAGCTACATTCAGGGAAAAAGAGAAGAGGAAGATTTTTTTAAAATTGATTTTGCATTTTGAATATTAAGTCAAAATGTCGAGAAGAAAGTTGAAATGGTATTTCAACTTTATTATCAACATTTTGATTTTATTCTCAAAATGCACAATAAAAAAAATCTGTACCGCTTTACAATAAGACTACCCCATATAAATGATTTTAAATGGTTTATAATTCAGTTATTAATTAGGTTATAAGCACTTTATAAATAATTTACAAGCAATTATAAACACAGTTATCAGACATGAATGTGGACTTACTATGTGCCAAGACTCAGTTACTTTTATTATTAATTAATCTTACCAATAAATTAATACCATTCATAATTGGCACAAGGTAGCCTTATAAAAAAAAGCCCATTTCCAATTCATAAAATAATTCAAATGCAAATTCATTATTCAAATTAGTCCACTCAGAGGAGTGGATGAATTTGAAATTCTGGACTCCGGCAAGGAATTCAGTCCTGAGGAAGATAACAACCATCTGGTAATCTGATATGTTAATTTCATATGCCAAATTAAACTTTTTGATAATTTAAGATATGATGAAGATGGTTAAATGCTAGTAACTTATTAACAAATATCTGATGAAGCTGAACATATAAATGCTGCTGATGGAGAACACAAAGTAAGCAATGAGATCTGAGGCTTAACAGTACAGATAAATGTGGGCTCATTAATTGGCAGGTCACTGTTGCCCTTTTCATCTGATGTGTTGTAACAGCTTATTGATGATTTATTAAGTCTTTACAAACTAATTATGAATCATTCATAAATCATTTATAAGGGTAGTCTAGGATAAGGGTAAAGTGGAACCAAAAAATCCTTCCTCCTTTGATTTATTTTTCTAATGCCTGGAACTGATACTGAAACTATGACTTTATTCTCAACGTTTTGACTTTATTCTCAAAATGTTTCCCTTAAGCCTGGCCGTAATACATTTCAATACATTTGGGACAAAGTTTAGAAATTTAAGTGAAGATCTTTCCTCTTCTACTCTATGTACCGCCCCAAAACATGACATTAAAGCAAATCATTATTAATGTACTTATAAAGAGCAATAGTTTAGAATGCACAAACAACTGAGTTACATTTCCCTGAAGCACTGAAGTTTTTCTTCACATCCTAACTCTGACACTCAGTTGTTACTTTTGTTTATCAAGGCTTTCTGCTGCAGCGGGGAACTGAGCGGATATGACAGCTGGATGAGGATGAGATGTGGGTAGGTGATCAGCTCTGACACTGTTCGTATCTGAAAACAGAGCACAAAGACAAACTCGCGCAAAATTCTCCCGTCCCCCAGTCTCTTTTATTCTTCCTTAAACACAAACACAGACAGCCCACGCAACAACAACACACGGGCGAAGGAGCGCTGCCTGTCAGCGCATGGCGTGATATTATGCCACTGTGTCACAGTGATGTTCAGGCCAGCGTGATTGGTGAGTGTGAGAGGAATGTGAGGGGCAGATGAGTGACAGTGCAAACACACACACACACACACACACACACATGCAGCTTAACATACACACACAGGTGATGCAAGGGGTTTCTGCTTACCGCTCCAGTTCCTTATAGACATCATCCTCTCCTCTTGGCTTCAAATCCTGGCATAAAGAAGAAAAAGGGGGGAAGGGAGGCAGGGGAAAGAGTGGCACAGTGAAGAGGATGATAAAGATTGAGATCCATGCTACTGTGGCCAGATTTATGCCCCTGTGCACCCCGTGTAATGAGATTGATTTGTTAATACCACTAATGTAAGGGTGACAGCTGATAGGCAATGGGTTTATCTGAGAGAAGGCTGACAGATTGGAGGAGAGGACTGCGAGTGTGAGGGAAGACATATCTGCTGACAGCTTAGGGAGGCAGCAATAAGAGTCTGTATGCATTTCTGGATGTGTGTATCACAACTCCTCACATGCACACATTGGTGTGTGTGCGTGTGTGTGCGCAGGGGGACGACACAATAACTCACCATGTAGACCGAGCCCTCGGGAGGAGCCTGTTGGGAAGGGAGGAGAGCGGAGAAAACAGGTTTAATGAACAACAAGTGACAGAGAGGGTGGAAATCAGAACAGAGAAAGTGTACATTAGAGACAAGAGGGGAGGGGAGGGTGAGACTAACAAAAAGTGAGGAGGAAGAGTGCTAAACATCAGAGGGAGAGGGGAAGGTGCACTCTTAGAAATAAAGGTGCTAGCTAGAACCATAAAGGGTTCCTTGGCTTGTCTGCATAGGAGAATCTTTCTCCACCGAATACGCTCTGGTTCTTGAATTGGTTCCCTTCAAGGTTCTTGAAACCTTGGTGCTATCTGGTAAACCAGAACTTGTTTCTATCAGTTTTGAGTGGAACCATTGTGATCAGGAATGTCATCGACAGAAGGCGCTGGAGTGTTCAACAACCTCTAGAATATGATATGCACATTTTATTGCGCTGTTACATTGCATTATGTTGCATTATGTTACGTTTGTGTTATGTTGCGTTATGTTGCGTTACAATGTGTTACGTTGTGTTGTATTACACTGCATTGTATTATGTTGGGTTGTGTTAGGTTGCGTTGTATTATGTTGCACTACATCACTTTACGTCACATTATGTTACATCACATGATGCCACTAAAGCAAAAGTTACATGACATACATAAGTCACATGTCACTGAAGCTACTTGCAACATAAAAGTCACATGTCAAAAGTCATATGACTTACATAATGTATTGTACCTTATAACTTTTCATAATGTTTTGGTTTCATACAGGACATGAAACCTGGTCTCCTGGATAAAGGTCCTGTTTGTTTGAGCCGTCCCTTCACTCCACGTCCTCCATGTATGGACTTTATCCCCCTTTCTACTATGTCAACAGCCTAAGCTGTCTTATAGAGCTATGGATGGGTTTGCACTGAAGTCCTCTGAAAAGCCCGGTACATCACTTTCAGCTACAAACACATACCATCTGTGTCTGCATGAGTCACAGAGGGGTGGTGACAAATCATCTATGTCTAAGTTTGGAAAGAGACCAGGCTTCCTCTGAAGGAAAAAGTTCTGGTAGAACTGCAGCCTTTCAGGAGAAACCTTTCTGGAATCTTTATTTCTCAGAGTGTGAGGGCAAAATGAGGAAGAGAAATTCATCAGAGGATATTTAGTTTTTAAAAATGTCTGAATTCATCACCTGTCGCATATCCTCAGGATTCTCATAGATGTTCTCCGTTTCACCCGAGTAGACCGACAGAGACTGTTCAATACCTAAGGACAGAGAGAGAGTTACCAATGCACTGTCACACACACACACACAGATACACACTCAAATGCACAGGGAGGAGGAGGACGAGGAGGAGGAGGAGGAGGTGGGGGCAGATTCATTACAACAACCCCAGGAGGATGTCACGGCCCGCATCACTCAGTGGCAGCCGACAGGGGCCGAAGATGGACGGAACAGGAAAAGCTGTCAGAAAAGAAAACGCCGGAAGACTCACCGCGATCAGAAATGTGTTTCTGTCTCCATAGCAACACACAGACAGCCGCAGCAACCAGGGGCACCAGGAGTAATAAAGCGGAGAGAGAAGGGAGCAGGGAGGGGGTGGTCACACTGACACTCTCTACAAAAGGAGAAAAAAAACGTGAGACAGAGAGAAAAAAGCATGAATGTTTCCAAGAACAGTGCTAATGTAAAACTTGTAGAGCTATGAGTGTGACTGACGTGAAGAGAAGTTATTCCTGTTTGTTCTCCTATTTCAAGTCAAGAGGGGACAACCTTCTCTGTACGTGAACACTTGGAGCAATTGATTTTAAATACACGCTGAAGTTAAGATTTCCTCAACATGTTACATGCATTTGCATCATGCTGCTGTCAGTCACAGACAATGGGTGCAGTGGAAGAAGGCGGGGAAATTCAGGCACTGTCAGACAGAGTGAATAGTCTGTGTGACAGCTCAGTTGACATCGATCTGACAGACCCTCAGTATGGACAGCAAACGCTGTCAATTTGAAATGTGGAAGAGATGAAGAAAAGTATCAAAGAGACCAGATGCTGTCAGATCATTTGCACAAAAACTCAGCAAATGCCACTTCAACGCAGAGTAGTTTCATATAAGTTTCTGCAAATCCAAAGTATCTATTCCCTGTCTCATTATCAAAATATGCATGTGAGTCTCTTCCATGCAATACTCCCTTGACATCTAATCCTGGCAACAAACTGCCTCTAGGCAAACTTCAAAACACATACTATGTACATAGCATGTCCTTCAGCCAAACCCTGTCGATGCAGCATTGGAAAAACAGGTGGATTGAAAGCGTAGGCATGATCATCACAAGCATTACATAAGCAAACCATTTGTTCACTGTGGCACCAGTCAAATTTTGTGGGAAGAGCTCACACGTGCGATCAAACTTGTCAGGTTTGTTTGCATAATGAAGATGACATCAGTCTTGCAAAAACACAGCCACGGGGCGACACGAGAAGCACGAGGGAGGTACTTGTTTCCACAGAGACTGCTGTAATTTGGTGTACCTGAACACGTGTTCTGTCGCCGCCTGCTCGCTGCTCATGGAGCACAAGGAAATCAGATCTGTCAGACGTCTTTGGATTAGAGAAGGGGAGCTGATCAAACAGAAAGTTACTGGATTTTTTATGGAATCAGCGGCCACACGGAACAAGCTGTACTTTGCATCAATTAGACAAAAATATAAATTATATGTTCTTTATTAAACTGTAGTTACATCCCTTTATTAGACTTTATTAGAGGGTAATTTGGGACACATTTCAATAGATCTGTACTGTAAGCTGAAGTGCATTATTACTCACTCTTAGACCCTTATTATACTTTCCTAAAGGGTAGTTTGGGACACATTACAACAGAAATGTACAGTAAATTGCTGTAATGAATTCTTTCATTTATATTTTTATATTTGGCAAACTTTAGTTTATAGTCCACATCTGTTTAAGTCTAATAAAGGATCAAATACTGTCTTATAAAGAATAGATAATTTTTATTTTTTGATTAATTTGATACAAAGCACTGCTTGTTGCATCTTAATAGTGTTAGGTTTACAGTGTCTAATTAGGGTATAACTACTGTCTAATAGAGAATATATTATTTCTAGTTTGTTTAATTTAATACAAAGTGCAGCTTGTTACTTCTTATTAGTGTACAGTAAAATGAAGTGCGTCCAAATCAGCATAATTTCTAAACAATTAATATTGTGTCTTCCTGTGGCTTTGGCGGTTACCTGACAGACAGAAACCTGGCAAAAGTATTGTCCACTCATCAGACGACTCATCAACTTTCCGCAAATTTTGTTTGCGAAAGGATTGGCCCTCGGGTTTCACCTTAGCCCTGGTGTCACAGCCTTTAGCCGGCTTCAAAATAATCAATCGTTGTGTGCTGTGCGAGGTGTAATTGATTGGTGAGTATGTGTACAGGTTGCTAATGGAATATTGTGGTGAGTGCTGACCCCAAGATTGACCCGCACTGTTCTCCATGCCAGCTTTAACGCATGATTTATGGTAATTGAGTGCACTGAAGTGAGGCATAAATGCTCCCAGTTTCTCACTACCACATCTCTACTTTCTCTGTTTCTCTCCCCACCTCTCTCTCATCTTCTTCTATCTCACCTTTTCCTTTCCTCTATTGGCACTTCCTCCCTACCGCTCCTATTTCATCTCAAATGAGGTAGGAGGTGAATTATATCAGTGCGATTGTAGAAGAGGGTAGCTGATAGGAGGCAGACCAAAGAACTGCTCGAATGCTTTGCAAATGATGGGCCAACTTAGGATATAAAATGATTGGAGAACATCCCTGACATTTGAAGTATTTTATGTGCTGCGGAACACAATGATTGCTTCAATTTTGCATTTTCTGAACTGTGCCACCGGTGAAAGGAATTTTATTATACAGTGTTTTTTTTTTACTTTAACATCCAGCACTATAATTTTAGATTACAGCACATTAGATATCCCAAAATTACTTATATGACTTTTTGTATTGGTTATTTGGTTGTTTCCTGTGAGCTAAAAAGTTGTTTTAGTTCATTCTTAGGGCAAACTGTGTGCAAAATCCTCCTGTCCCTGGATGCCTCTTGCCACCCTGAACAACTATTTAAAAACCTTTAACTGTCACTGCTTCTTGTCATTTGTAGAAGTAAGGGTTCTAAAATGGTTCTTCCTGAAGGAGTGAGGTGAAGTCTTCCCTAAAAAAAACCTCCTTTGTCAAGGGTTCATCAAGGGTTCTTTGTACCATAATATTAAAGGTAGAGGCGGGTTCTTGATAAAAGCCTTGAAATGCATAAGGGTTCTCACTAGACCCCCCTGGGTGGGTTCTACTCAAAACCCTTTGGATATAAGTGGGTTCTAGATAAAACCCTTGAATTATAAAAGGATTCTCCACAAAACATTCCTGGGTGTGTTTTTGATGAAACAATTGAAATATATAAGTGTTCTTGGTAGAACCACCTGGCTGAGTTCTAGATAAGACCCTTGGAATATAAAAGGGTTCTTGATAGAATATCCCTGGGTGGGTTCTGGATGAAACCCTTGGAATACACAAGGGTTCTTGCTAGATCCCTCTGGGTGGATTCTTGTTAGCACCCTTAGAAGGCGGAAAGGTTCTGGATAGAAATCCCAAAGAGTGTTCTGTGTGGAACCATGACATCATAGAAAAGTTCTCTGTTTTCATCCAAAGAACCCTTTTTGGAACAAAGAGTTCCAGAGTTCATCAAAAATTGTTGAAATCATGGAAGAACTCTTGTCAAGGGTTCACCAGGGGTTCTTTGTACCATAAAATGAAAGATTTCTCAGTAGAAACCCCTGGGTGGGTTCTAAATAAAAACCTCAGAATATAAATGGGTTCTTGGTAAAACCCCCTGGGTGGGTTCTTGTTAACACCCTGAGAAGGTGGAATGATTCTGAATAGAACCCCTAGAAAGGATTCTGGGTGGAACCATTACACCATCGAAGGGTTCTCTGTAGAACCTCTCATAGGGGTTTCTATGTGAAACCTTTTGCAGATGGTTCTAGGTATAACCACTTTATGTTGAGCTCTAGTGGAACCTTCATAAAAGGTTTTACAAAGAACCAACATAGTTCTCCTACACACTTCATGGTTCCAGTTAACATCTATATTTCTATTAACTGTGAGTGTATTAATTATTAGCTAAGAACGCTTGAACGATCCTGAACTATTGGCGTGTTTATACACCCTGTCAGTTCTCAGCAGTGTGAATCTTGGTCATCATGATCTGAACTTCTCATGCTGCTCAAACTCCTCATGACACACTGGACACTTGAAGTATAAATATAAACTACATATGTATATATATTTTGAAGTATATATGTTTTTATCTAATCGAACTTCTCCAATCTTGTTGCCTCTTTTCCACTCCTGTCTCTATCACCCTCTCTGTCTTTCCTCCATGTCCATTACTCTTATGGCTGTACCATCAACGTGCATCACGATGAGCTCTGGGCCCCTCAGCTCGAGTGATGTATCGGGGTACGGGGAGTGAACTCATCGCTGCTGAGGGATCCATTCAACTGTCACATCCTCCTGTGCTCCCCCACAGCCACCAATACAATAAGCCTGAATAATTTAGATTTTGTGGGGAGAGATGTCCTAAGGTCCTGTCTTCTTATATCCGCATATCAGCTGGATGAGGGTGATGAGAAAAACGATAGCCTTTATGTTTTATTTTTTATCGCAGGAGAAGAAGCAGCTAAGCAGATGGTGGGTCTTTATGAAACGTGGGCATGGAAATGAGCCATTCTGCTGGAAATCATCTGAAAATCACCACTTCTTGTTACATACACTCTCAGAAATAAGGGTTCCAAAAGTGTTCTTCCCAAAAAGGGCTGAGTTTCTGCCCCCTTCTTTTTGGAGGGAAGAGTTCTCCAAGAGTTCTTTGCACCATAATATAAAAGGGCTCTTGGCAGAACCCACTGGGAAAGTTCTACATAAAGCCTTTGGAATTTAACCCTCTAAGTGTTAAAACCCTCAGAATACAAAAAGGGTACCCAACCCAAGGGCTGGGTACCAGATAAAACCCTTGGAATATAAAAGGGTTCTTGTTATAATACTCTAAGTGGTTTCTAGATAAAACCCTTGGAATGTAAAAGGATTGTTGGTTGAACCCCCTTGGCGGGTTCTAGATAAAACCCTGAGAATATGAAAGGTTCTCAGATGAGGGTTCTCAAGAGAACCCCCTGGGTGGGTTTTAGATAAACTCTTGGAATAGAAAAGAGTTCTCAGTTGAACCAATTGGGTGGGTTCTTGCTAGCACCCTTAGCAGGAGGAAATGTCCCAGATAAAACCCCCAGATAGGGTTCTGGGTGGTACCATTGCACCATAGAAGAGTTCTCTGTAGAACCTCAAACAGGGGGTTCTGGGTGAAACCTTTTGTAGATGGTTCTTGGTATAACTCTTTATGTTGGGTTCTAGGAAATCTCGGAAAGGGTTCCAAGTGGAGCCCTTATAAAAACGTCTACCAGGAACCAAAAGGGTTCTCCTATGGGGACAAGCCAAAAAACCCATCATGGTTCTAGTCAGCATCTTTATTTCTAAAAGAGTAGAAGTCTTGACCTGTGACCTCTTTATCTACATTAAGGGAGCAGAACATATGATATCTGTCAGGAGGTTTTTCCTCCGTAAACCACGGGCCTTCTGGCACATGAATTGATCTATGGTTGGCTTGAATGCACAGTGGAACGCTTCATGGAGCACATATCCAAGAATCATCCACATTCATGGTTCATTATCTCCACTGACTTGACAGGAAGTCTGCCAGGACTCTCATGCAAGTAATATAACACAGCGTTGATGAAGGAAATCAAGAAACAGACCAGTCTTTATGGTACCGTGCCATCCCACCTTCCTGGGGCAGTGTCACAGCCTGCGTCACCCAGACGGTCTGCCCGTTTTTCAGCTGCAGGATGCAGGTGTAGTTCCCGGCCGTGTCCGAGGTGATGGGTACGGGCAGAGTGGTGCTGATGCTGCCAGGGACGCTGCTTGAGAACCGCAGCTTGCGACTGCTATTCTGGAATCTCCATTTGGCACTTTGGACCTGGGAACGCTCTGAGTACATGCACCCCAACTCCAACTTGGAGGCATAGCTGCTGGTTTTAACTGTGGCAGAGCAGTGCGGGGGGGGGGGGGCACGGGAGGACAAGGGAGGGAAAATGTTAACGAGGGACGAGACAAACGAAGAGAAACAGAAGGAAAAATGAGTAAGTGAAAAAGACAGGCGTGAGGGGAGGAGAAAGGAGCACGACGGGATGAGAAAGTGAGTTAAAGGGTAGTGTGTGAATATAGAAAAGGCCAAGGACAGATAGAGAGTAATGGGGTAAAGGGAAAGTGATATGAAAAACAAAGAGCAATTCAGAGAGGGGTCAAAATAATATATATTCATTAAAGTGATTTGCTGCTAATGCATTGGTTGACTGTGACTGATGCTTAGTGTCTCATCAAACTGAAATGAGAATCCATCTGGGTGTAATCAAGCTCCACAGACCCCCCAACACACACACATAAAAACACACACATTTCAGCCTTGATTAGTGTGATCAGTGTGGGCCACCTACAGCCTTAGTGGGAGGGCAGCAGGTATAATCATACATAATGATACTTATAATGAGGTGGGGTAAAAATATATGCGTCACAAGATTGGTGTGTGGGTGGATGTGTATGTGTGTGTGCGTGTGTGAACGAGGGATGCAGATGTGTGAAGTGAGGGTGACAGTGACAGTGACGGATCGTCTGGTCATGTCTGGGCAGCTGTGATGGATGCCAGTGGGACTGTGATTAGTAAAGCCTTCCAAGGCCGCCATGACAGGGCATCTTACGTGTATGTGTATACGTTGGGTCTTGTGCGTGTGCGTGTGTGTGGGTGTGGGTGCGTGTTGCTGCAAAGGGTGAAACCTGCCTAAGGCTTACTCATAAAAAATCAACAGGTGATCTGCTCATTTGTTTTCTTTAAATATATGGATCGAGCAAATGTTCCTTTTCATGAGCAATACTGTAAATGTATTCATTTAATAATGTGACATTTTACCAGTAGCTGTAGGAAACTCTCTTTGTGCTCCGCAGTCTGTGATTTGTGAGTGAGAACAATGCACTGGGAGGAAGTGAGAACTCAGTGTCTTTTATTAGTCACTGTGTCACCCACTGCTGCTTATTTTGCAACTGTCTTGTGCAGTGTCTAGATTAAAGGTCTAGTGTGTACGGTTTAAGGGGAGGGGGGTATTGGCAGCAGAACATGACAACAATTGAGTATGATATTCATAAGTATGTTTTCATTAGTGTATAATTACCTATCTACAGAAGATGTGGTTCCCCTTCCTCGGTCATGACCAGAATGACTAATATGATTTATTTACCTTTCCCTACCCCTAATGAGATGTTGTCTGTCTCTAAATATAACCAGGTCTTAAAGATATAGCTAATATGTAACATTTCTGCATTAAAATGTCTAAAAATAAAAGACAGCTCTATTTACTTCTCTTACAGGTCTGGAGCTCCCTTCAAGGAGGTTGCCATGTTGCAAAACCATATTTCTACAGCAGGCCAGAATGGACAGACCAAAAAACTGCCTTTGGTGTTTTGTGCAAGTTTTGAGCCAAACAGTTTTCTCCAAGATACATGCTTAAGCCGGTATTATGCTTTCACGATTGCACAAGGGTCTGCTGAGGTCCGTGTGTCGTAAAATATCATCATCAGAGGGTGCACGCTCTGTGTGAACATCCCTGTACGCGCCCATCTGTTGGGACCATGCAGATCTGTCTGTACAACTTTCCATGCCGCCACCACAGATTTTGGTCTACTGAGTATTTGTGAAGTACTTCCCCCCAAGTAGTATAACCGTAGCTGTCTGAGTACACATCTGTCTGGGATAACCATAGAGGCCTCAGAAGGGGACAGTGACACTGGGTTTTTACAGTCTGGTCACCAGCAGATGTCTCTAAAGCCTACACTGGTCCTTTAAATAAGTAATTCAACATTTATACCTAACACAATAAACGTATTTGTCTTGTTCCCAAGTGTTAGATGAGAATATTGTTATCACTCTCATATTTGTCTGCTAAGTATGGAGCTCAAGCCAGAAGGTAATTAGCTTAGCTTAGCATAAAGAACGAAAGCAGGGGAAAACAGTTTTGCCTGGCTTTGTCCAATTTAAAAGTATTTAAAGTTGACTAATCAACTTGTTGTGTCTCATTTGTTTAATCCATACACAAACAGAAAAGTAAAAATGACAACTTGTGGTTTTAAGAGGATTTATGTACTGAAGGTCCTTCCCAGAGTTTTGTCATCCCAGTGTGGTTGCCAAGCAACCAGTGGAGATGCTGCACAAAAGTGCTGGATGGAGAGGCAACTGTTGTTTGTCAAGGAAATAGTTCCACCATGCACCCCCCACCAAAAAACTATTAGCAAGTTTTTTCATTTTTTACATGTCTAATTGTGTACCAATTAAACACACAAGACACAACCTGTTAATTAACAACCTGTAGAGGTGCTTCTGTCTTTTAAAGTGCGAGTTGGAAGTCAGATTGTTGGATTTCTGAAACTTTGTGACACTTGAACCCACTGGTGTGACTGGCCAGCTGTTCAGAGGTGAGAGGGGAGCCAGGATTTGTACTTCACTCTTTTTTCATTCTTTTATTTATTTTATTGATGTGCACATTAATAAACATTACTGTAAATGCACCGGAGTTAGCCAAGAGGCTATTTTTCATCTGGACAGATGTTACAAAGTCACCCTAAAAACAGAATATATAATATAAGGTTAAAATTAGTTATTCGTCTTTTATCATTTATCTTGGCACAGCTATTTATTTCACACAAGTGAATTCAACACTGTGAAACCCTTCCAGAAAAGGCTGAAAATGTCTTAAAATGTGCTATTATCCATATATTTAAACAATATCCCCATCCCTGTGACATTTGAAACAACTGTTAATTTAATTAATTTTACTCTTTTGTTAATTCTTGGAGGATACCTGAATGAATAAACTGTAAATGATGGATCAAACAACAACAGATGTGTTTTTGTTGATCTGTATAATAATTTATTCTTGCTCATTTTTTTTTTAAATATATTATCGTTGCTTGCTTTGTCTTCTTGCTTGACTTGATTTATTTGTTGTTGTCTGATGAGCATTTTTTCCTTTCTTTTTTCTTTTCTTTCTATAATTAATGTGTCTGTTACTGTGTAGGTTATTGTTATTATGTATATTAAAATGTCAATAAATATAGTGTGCGGAAACAACTATAATATGGTTGGATAACATGTTGTGCAAAGTAATCCTGTCTGGGCATAATCTGGTCCTTATGCTAAACAAAACTAATTGCCTCCTGGCTCCAGTTCCAAATTTTAAAGCACAGACATGGTACACAGAACACAGAAAATTGCATCAGTCTGCTCATCTAACTCCCGGCAAGAAAGCAAATAAGCATATTTCACTAAATGTCAAGAAATGCGTGTTGCTCCAACCAGGGGCCACTAAATGAGCTGATGAATAATGATATTGCTGTGAGTCATGTATTTTGACCATCACCAGAGCTCAACCCAGTTGAACACCTATGGGATAGTGCAGATTTAATTGCCAGTCTAGACCTCACTGCCTTAAGACAGAATCGGTATGATTTTTCCGAGCTGTTCGTAAACGCACCAAAAAGATTTATTAAGTTCATTGTTCTATCTCATTCTCATGCAATCAAATACCTGTTTCAAATTCCTGGTTTGTAAAGTGTCTCGAGCACAGCAAAATAATGAGAAATACAGGCAGAGGGCAGGGTGTCTGCAGATACAGCCTCCACTGTACACTTCTGGTGGGTCATAGGCAGCGCTGGGCAGTAATATATTACTGTAACATTATTACTTTACCCAGTAAACCGTAATAATATCGCATTTACTAATCCCAGTAACTCAGAGTTACTTTTTGACCTCTCTATGCTGTCTTATGATGATGTGTACGTGCAGTCAGGGCAGGTCATGTCGGCTGAAAGCCAAAAAACTCAACAGAGGATGGAGGATGAGGGAGAGGGAGAGAGGCAGACTTTCCATAGGTCGAAGTATTGCTATTATTTTGAGGTTTTTTTGGCTCCTTTGGAGAGAATCTGTGCTGATGTAATCTAAAACTATCTAAAACTTTCTGGGTGTTAAAAGTTCACTGAATCAGCAGTTCAACTTTGGAGCGCAACAAGGCCACTGAGAAGGTACAAAAGTAACATAGTAGCATATCAAGCAGTGAACCAATTACTTTTGATACCAAGTGGTAAGAAAAGTAATTTTCTTACTTTTTAAAGGAGTGATAATAAGTAAAAAGTAAATTATGACACTTTCTGAGTGACTTGCCCAACACTGGTCATACGTGATGCCAGAAAGATAACATGTTTCATGTTATTCCTTTAGTTTTTCCATTAATTTGTCATCCATGTCTTTTTTCCTCTCTTTCAGTTTATTTGTGTCTTGTTTTATTTTGAAGTTTCTGTTGCTTTATTTCTCCCCGTGTATTTAGTCTTGTGTTTGTTCTCTCTTTAGTTGCTAGTTTGTCTTCATCTTTTGTGTCAAGCGCTCAAGCCATCTCCCAATGTTTACTCCCTTTTAGTGTTTTGGTTTATTGCTTTGTTTCTTGGACCTTGCCTGTTTGTCTGGAATTTGTATTTTGCCTGCTCTGTTGGAACCGTTTGCCTGAACTGGACTGATTTCTTTGGTTTAGACCTGTGCTGACCGAACCATTCAAATAAGCCTTTAAGCTTTTTTGTGTTCTCATTTTTGCCATTGAATGTTATTTATTATATTCGAATCCTGCACTCTTAGCCTCTAGTCTGAATTTTAGATCCACTCTCTGTTTTCTTGGTTACAGTCACAAATGTGTTATATCACACAAACTCACAAGCCAATTATTAAAGTGACACTACTTCAGTCATAAATCCATCCCTGCCCCTTGTTTTTAGTCCTACTGGTCCACCTCCTCGTACTTCTCCTTCTCCTCACCCTGACCTGTACCTTTCATCACGCTCAGACGGGTCTTCCGGCTGAAGGCGTTGTCATTGAGGAACACGTCACAGATATAGAGGCCTCCATCTTTCAACCCCGGTGTGAGCAGAAAGGAGAAGCTCCCAGCCTCGGCGTTGTAGGGTAGACCGGCGAGCTGGAATCTCTTGCTATGCTCGGTGAAACCCCTCCAGCGGTCGTACTGGTAGACCAACTTATACATGTCATTCTGTTTCCTGGTGTCTGGAGGTTGCCAGTACAGCAGGACGTAGTCCCCCCGGACACCAGGACAGGTCAGGGTGAAAGATGTGTGAGCCTGAGTGGCGGTGGAGATCAGAGGGTCTGCAAGCACGGAGGGAGGAGGAAAGACAAAAGAAAGCTGGATGTTAGAATAGATGAGACAGTTTGTACACGAGAGGAAGACGGAGTAGAGACAGATATGAAGACATAACAGTGCAAGCAAACATATCGACCGGGAATTCAGAATAAAGAGAGGCTGAATGAGGAGTGAGGTGGAGACAGAGAGAGCAAACAGAATAGTAAGGGAGTAGGGAATGGAGATAGCGGGAAAATTCCTACAACAATAGGGATTACGTTCTTATATGCTGAGAGTTACTTCTCCAGTTGGTCGTGCATTCTGCTCTGCCTGATTAGCAAGCTGCTGACACAGGACTTTCAGACTGCTTGTGTTACAAAGTCACTCACCATGTGTTATATTGGTGAATGAGGCCACATTGTCAGCTGTGGAGAGAAAGGAAGCAAGACCTTTATTTGCAATAAAAAAAAGCAAGTAATGAATAATACATAAATGCAGCAGCTCTAATATTCACAGGAGCACTGGATGAATTTTAGCACAGATCTGCTGTAGACTTTTTGAAACTGGTCTATGAAAGTAAATACTTTGAAGAACTGTAGCTACAGGATGCTTAAATAAATAATGCTGCTGCTGCTGGAGTTTCTGGCACTGATGCCCACTCAAACCATCAACAGAAGCAAAAACAAATGTATTTTCTCCCTCAATGCTGTTACTGTTCTCTCTCAAATCAGTCTCACCATCAACAGCCACGTCCACATTGAAGTTGAACAGAGCTTTGCTGCTGTTGCCCCAAGAGTGAACAATGCAGACGTAAGTCCCGTTGTCACTGTTCTGCACTCGTGGCAGTTTGGCCACCGTGCCCGTGTTTGGCTTTGTCTCGCTCTTCATGGAAATGCCGCCAGGTGCTTCCCAGGTGATCTTGGTGATGGCGAAGTCAGGTTTAACGTTGGCGATCAGCCGCAGGGTGCTGTGCTGAGAAATGGGTGGGTTGGGAACAACAGTGACTGGAGATTGGGGAAAACAAAGGAAATCAGGGGTGGAAGAGGTATTTAAATGTTTTACTCGAGTAAAAGTTGCAATATCTCAATGTCAATATTTATGGGTAGTTTAACCTTATATTACCATTCTTATTATAAAGGAAATTTGATTAATCACTTATAATTTAACAGTAAAAAAAAATGCTTCATCAAGGCAACATCTTCAAATGTTTTGTTGAATCCAATAAGTAGTCCAAAACCCAAGGATATTTAGTTTAAAGAAAAAAGCAAGAAATTCTAAATCCTTTTATTTAAAAAAATAAATTAAAGATTAACTGACTAATCATTTCAGCTCTAATCTATGAAAATACAAATCTTTTATAAGCTGATCGTGTAATTTGCATAAAATATTAATAGACCACATAATAAACAACTTTCGATAAAAGTAGTAGATTAAAAATTATTTTTATCTGAAATGTAGTGATGTAGAAGTATGAAGTAGCATTAAATACAAATACGTAAAGTGCAAGTACCACAAAATTGCACTTAAGTGCACTACATGGGTAGATGCACTTAGTCACCTTGTACTGGTGTACAAATCACACAAATGTTGATTTTTGTACCTGCGAGGATAGCTAAGAGGATAATCCTCTCCTTCAGTTTCCTCGCTTCTTGCTTTATCAAGCATGAGTAGTGGCCGCTGTCTTCCATTTTGGGAAGAAAAAATAGAGAGAAATTCCCGGTGTTTTGAAAGTTAGGGTCAGTCAGTTGCATGGATGCCTTCGAGGCAACACCAGAGAACTTATTCCCTTTGCTGGCTGAGAGAACCAGGTTCCATTCATCCGCACTGAGTGACTTCATCATCCAGTTGATGGCTATGACACCCCTCACTGTTGAATCAGTACAGATCAGTGTGGTAGGCATGCCCTCTCTGGCCACCACAACATCATCCCAGTCTGAGGACGAGAAGACAAACAGTTAAGCATTTTATAACCAATGAAACAGTTGAGAATGCTTTCAAATTCTGCAATTTTACTTCAGTGCTGTTGTCTGTTTTTTGCTATATTGAAATAGTTGCAATTGTTCCGTCTTCATATAATGGTTCCAAAGAGATCCCTTCTATGAGTATTTCCGTGTGAAAATTAGTTCTGGAGTTTTGCTAAAGCAAATATGAGGCTTCAGCAGTTGAGTCGGTCAAATAAAATGGATATCTTCCAAAGTTAGACTCTTTTTAGTGCCAAATACCCTTTTTCTGTGTCCCCGGACAGTGTTTCACTGCTGAGCTGCAGCGGTTGGATTGTTACAAAAAGAGAGAGTTTTGTTCTAAAAAGGCTGGAACTTTGGATGATGACCAAATGATTCATCTAACACAGACTACAAAAGCAACACATTAGCTTCAAATCACTAGTGGACTCAGGGCAATTGCCCCCTGTGGTGCCCCCATGTTATAAAAAACCTGGCAAAACTGCCCTCTTGGATGCCCTTATGATAGATAGAGTGCCCTCTGGGCTGTCCTGTGATAAAATGCATTCTAGGCCAGAGGTTCTTATTTTTTTTCTCAGCCAAGCTTCCCTCACAAAATAAAAAATATACCAATGATCCCCACATATACGTCCTTCGGTTTAGAGAGAGCTGGTTTCCACCATTAAAGGTTGACGTGTGCTTGAAAGGCAGGAGGAAAATATTTATATATATTTATTAAGAGTTAGTTAATTGTTAGATTTGAATGTACTATTAACTATTTTAGATTTACAAATTAAAGAATTAAAGAATTAAATGCATTTTTATATCATGATTATTTAAATGAAAGAATCTGAAAACTTTTCATGGACAACCTGGCAGAGTGCCACAGACCCCTGTTTAAGAACTACTGCTCTAGAGCGCCCCTCCAGTGGACAAAAAAAAAAAAAAAAGATGTCCCTGTGCCCCTGTAGAGCAGTTGTTCCCAAAGACTAGGTTGGGAACCACAAGTGGGTCACAGGAGATTTTATTTGGGTCTCCAAATAAATAAAAGACTATGAAGAAAATTCTGAAAATTAAATATTTATATCTGCAATGCACCTTTTATAAAGAAGTTAAAATGTGCATATTGTTGTGTATATATTACACAACAGGAAAATAGGAAAAAACAAAAGCTTATTAATTAAATGTAATTGTCTCATTTAGGCTAAAATGTCCTAAAGCATAAAGCATCAAGGTAATATAGTCTTATGCAGAAATGGCAATAAAAATGGTCAGGAATGTTAATTTACACACAAATGAACTCCTCTCAGAATATATTGATAAGTCTTATTGTGAATTGAGCCACATTCAGACAGAATCAGGCGTCCTTACAGCACAATTATTATGAAACAATCAGAAACTATTGAATCACTGGCTTTTTCACTTCCAGTGGCCCCTCTCTTTATTAAATCTCTACCTTGCATCACCACTGCTACACACTCTGTCTCAGACAAATTGACCCAAACCAAAGGAAGCTTCTTCTTCACAATTTTTAAGCATAAACTGCAGCTAGACCAAGAAGTCGAAGCTGGCTACGAGGTCTCAACTGGGAGAATATCATTGTTTAGTCCATGAACTTCGCCTGGATTGCGCCCAGTTGCAGAGATATTTCTGGCTAACTGTGGCAGCAGTCTGATTACCAGCTTACGTGGTTGACCACCACAGTGTGACATTGGGTTGTGTTTTTCCAAAAAGCTGGCACTGTTTCAATGTTTTCTGGTGCTGCATTTTTTTTTTTCTTTTTCGCAGCAATGCCTGATTCTGCCTGAATATGAACGCCATCTAAGTTCCTCAATACACAGCTCATTCTTGTTGACATCATCATCGTGTGTCTTTGTGAATGTATGTTAATTACATGTTAATAGTTCCCCTTCTGGTTTATCAAAGAGGAGCTGTAGTTATGCTTAAACAATAAAGCAATTTAAATCTTATCCAGAGGTTGTAACTTCATCACGACTTCTTGCACACTGGTGCTGATGCCCTTTATTTTTCCTGCCCCTGCCCCTCAAACAGTCTGCCGGTGCTTCAGATGCATCTTAATTGCTTTTTTACACGGAAGAAATACTATGGATTTCAACTTGCACTGAAATCACTTTAGGAAAGAGATCTCTTTGCAGCCGGACAGAGGGAACAATTACAATGATCGATGACTCTCTCGATTTATATACGGGCATGTGAGCGCTGACAAGACTTGTAAATGTGCACCTGTTCTTTAAAGTCTGTTTGATCAGATTAAAGTCAATAAATTGTACCAGATGATACAAGAGGAACAAGAACAAAAAGAAATTACAAACTGTCCTTTTCCTGAACTTGATGTAACAAAGTTAAACTTCTCAAACTGACCACTGGGGATATGACTCACCATTTACCTTCAAGGAAAGAAGTTAATTCCTATTTGGACTCAATATTAGCTGGGGAATGCAGGCTTCCTCACAAGTAAAACCAGTTTCAAGTGAAGTAAAAATACATTTCTAAAATTCACACAAAGTATTTCATACCTGTGATGGCAGCATGAGAGGAAAATACTGCAGAGGAAGAAACAAGAATAAAGGTGAGAAAACCAGACTCCATCACACATTAAAAGAAAAAAAAACACTCTCACTGCACCAGCTGTCGCTCCAACGGTGTGACCTTTCTAAGTACGTTCCAGAACACCCAGTATTGTTCACTTTTCCTGCAATATTATGGCTGTCCCTGACTGACATGTTAACAAGTTTGCTGTGCATCTCTCAGCCTGACAGGATGTGACACGACCAGCAGTGGAATAATCAGCAGGAAAAGACTGTCATTATTGCCATCACATGTGTGTGTGTGTTGAGGCTGATAAAATGCATTTACTCATATTACCATAACCCCACATGAGCCTTAATCAGGGTGGGAGGGGTTACTTCAAACATTTATCCTGTTAAGATTACTAATTACCTGTTAAAATAGGTAGTCTAACTAAACCAGTCATCAAAATATTAAAATAACTTTTGAATTACCTCAATACAAACTAGTGAAATAGTTTAGCCTAACAAATTGTTTTATGTTTGTCCAGATATTCTTTCCTTAATTGCTTGCAAATCCATGTTTAGATTAATAGCGCTAATTCACATTTAAATGTACTATTTAAAGTAACGTCAAGGTCACACTTATCATTAAAACCTTAAGTAAAAAAGTATTCAAGTACTTTTACCCACTGAGCGTCCTGGTCACCAATATCACCACCTACTGTCCCAAAAAGTAGTAGCAGTAGTATTGATAGGTTAGTTTATACTTAGCTAGCTGTATTTTTTGTAGCTAACATTCATGGTTGTTTTGTGTTAGCAGTTGTTCTGTATAGCAAATGTTAGTGGTTAATCTGTGTAGCTGACATTAGCAGTCAGTCTGTGTAGCTAACATTAATGGTTATTCTGTGTACATAATGTTAGCAGTGCTTCTGTGGGGCTAATGTTAGCAGTTGCTCTGGGTAGCAAACATTAGCGGTTTTTCTGTGTAGCTAACATTAATGGTTGTTCTGTCTAAGTAATGTTAGCAGTTGTTCTGTGTAGCTAACAGTGGTTTCTCTGTGAGGCTACAGTGGTAGTTGGTCTGTCTACCTAACATTACCAGTTGTTTTGTGCAATTAATGTTAGCGATTGGTCTGTGTAGCTAACATTAGCATTTGTTTTGTGTAGTTAATGTTAGTGGTTGGTCTGTGTAACTAACATAAACGGTTGGTCTGTGCTGCTAATGTTAGAGGTTTGTTTGTGTGGGTAATATCAGCTGTTGGTCTGTGTGGCTAACATTAGCAACTGTTTTGTGCTGTTAAAGTAAGTGATTGGTCTGTGTAGCTAAAGTTAGCTGTTGGTCCTACCTGTAAATGTCCCTTTAAATTAGATGTTGAGTTCTTGGATGATGACAGTGTTTTCACAGCTGAAGGCAGAACTGTCACTCCACTGTGATGTGGTTCCTCTTTTCTGATTTAGAGACAAAACATGTTTTCACTACAGGCCATGATAATGAATGGGTTGTAAGATTAGCTGGTTTTAGTGAGACTAGAGTGGTGATGTGAGACTCTCTAAGTGTTGTAGTGTGCATGGTAGAATATTGTTCTTTATCTGAAAATGTATTGTAAAATTGTAATCCTGCCAATAATCCCCATTTTCACTAAATGTAACTGTAATCTGATTATGTCATTTTCTCTGTAACTGTAATGGAATATAGTTACCTTTTTTGTATCCTAATTATGTGACCCTGTTACTCGACCTTGGCCTTAATGCATGCCTGTAACATTACAGAGTAGATCTTCTGGACAATTAGTTCTGACCTTAACATTCAGTTTGACAAAAGTAATGAGCATGTACTCGTGTGCATCACAATGTGTGTGTGAAACGGAGAAAATGATAAGAATAGCAGAAAGCAAGGGATTGAGAGAGATGAAAAAGCGAGAAATAAAGAGTTTGGGTTAGTGTGGGTGCACAGCAACCCCTAGGCTACATGTCTTTACATCCCGTAAATGTCTTTAATTAAGCTAAAGGTATTATCAGCTCCTCTGAGCACTATTACAGATTTTTCCATAATTACCATTGGGTGAATGGGGGCGGTGAAGAGAGATAGAGAAAGAGAGGGGAGAAGGAGAGAAAGCAGATATGTATTGTGGGTGTCTAATGACAGGGAAAGAGAAAAAAAAACGGGAGAGCGGCATGAGGGAAAAATGTGGAGGGGGAGAGGTGCTCAGACAGAATGAGAAAAAAAATCCTGTGAGAGGAGAAGTGTGAGAGAGTGTTGCAAGGGAAAAGAGACAGTGTGCGACTTCAAAGAAGCCTGTGGCTGCTGACACAGAGCGTGGTACTGATCCTGTGGCCCCTCCTCTATGGGTAAATAATCACCATAAGCCTTGGCTCTGTCTAATGAATCCACTGCCAATGAGCTAATATCTGTTAACTACGCGCTTCATTATCACTGCCACAGACCCCCGGAGAGAACAAGGATGGAGGACGTGATGAATAGCAGCAAGAAGTGAAGGACGAGTGGACAAAGGAAATCGAATGACACGGGAAGAGGGAGAGAAAGAGGGAGAGAAAGGAGGAGAATGAGAGGAAAGTGACGTGTAAATGAAGAGAAGGTGTAAGGGGTGTGAGATGATAGAAAAAAAAATGTGGTGAGGAACTGTATAAGTAAAGTGGGTGGTAACTGAAAAGTGGAAGGTGTGAAGGTCGATTTGGTATGGGCATGAAAAATGGATGAGCATAGGAAGGAATAGGAATGGAATCCTCCATTTGGTGGCCACTTTCTTTAAATCTCCTTATTCTATTCCATCAATTCAATGCATACAATTTAGTGGTAGCATGGGTTCAGATGGGTGGTCCCTCCCTGCACACTTTCTGTGACTGTGCCACTGCTCAAACATTCAGCTATGGAGGGCCTAAAGACGGCTGCAAATTGCAAATTAAAACATGGCACAGTACAAATGGCATTTAAAACCCACAGCTGCTTTGTGCTTTGCATAGCAGATGCTTTCACAGTCTCTGGATTTACAGTGGGCAAGAAGTGGAGAGAAACTCTCCTGTCTCTTTGAAGACATAAATCTCCAAAAGAAGAATAAATGCTCAACAGAATTGTAAATGCTGCTCTTTTGTTTTTGCTCCCATTTTTCATGGGTTGAAGTTCTTCTACACATACAAAATGTTCATTTCTCTCAAACTGTGTTTACACATTTGTTGGTGAGATAATCCACCCACCTGATAGGTGTGGCATGTAGAGATGCTGATTAAACAGCAGGATTATGACACAGGTGTTCCTTGGACTGGTCACAATAAAAAGGCACGATAAAAAGTGCAGTTTGATCTTGAAAAAAGACATTTATGAACTATGGTTATAGGACTACAAATACCATTTTTTTTTCCCAGGAGGGCAGAGTTGCGACTCGCTTTACTCTGCCTCTGATAGGCTAGTACCTGTGGCCCCTAGTGGTTGGGTTGATGAGGGACTAGGGTTACGGTAACACTTTGCCCTCCTGGGAAAAACATATTTTTTTGGTTTTCACACAGACCATTTTATTTCCCAGGAGGGCAGAGTCATGACCCACCCATTCTACCTCTGATTGGTTTACTGTCATTTTCTTACCTAATCATTCCTCATGCCTAAACTTAACCAACCCAACCAACAAAGCAACGAGTACTAACCAATGAGAGGCAGAGTAGGGTGACTCATGACTTTGCCCTCCTGGGGAAAAGAGATGGTATCTGTAGCTCGATGTGAAATAGCTATACTTCACTGTCTCATAAATACCTTTTTTCAAGATAAAACTGCACATTTTAGAGTGGTATTTTATTGTGACCAGTCCAATGCACACCTGTGTTAAGCTACCAATAACAGTTTTGTTCTCAGGAGGGCAAAGTCATGACCTGCCCTGCTCTGTCTCTGATTGGCTCACCCTAATGATCTCACCCTAACCCTTACCAGTCACTCTTCAAGCCTGAACTTAACTAACCCAACCAACAAAGGCAACAAGTTCTAGCCAAACAGTGGGAGAGTATGGTGGGTCATGACTTTGCCTTCCTGGGGTGTAAAAAAGGTATCTGTAGCCCTATGTGAAACGGCCATAGTTCAGTATCTAATTAGTGTAGTCTTTCAGGCTAAAACTGCTAATTTTAGTCAGGCACACCTGCGCAATACTCATGCAAATTAATCAGTATCTCTATCTGCCACACCTGTCAGATGGATGGATTATCTTGGCAAAGGAGAAGTGATCACTTACACGGATTTTAACAAAGCTGTGAACAAAATTTGAGAGAAATAAACTTTTGCCCCACATGCTGAAGCAGTGAGTCCTCTGCAGTGGCTGTGGGTTTGACTCTTGTCTATGGCCCTTTGCTGGATGCCTACTCTCTCCCCCATCCCTATCATATTTTCAGCTGTCCTATTGATTAAAGGTGCACCCCCCTCACCCCCATCCTGTTTTAAAGATAGAAATCTTTTGCATGCTTAGAAGAAGATTGTTTGGATCTTTTACTTCAATTCATGAAAAATGGGAGCAATAACAAGAGTGTTGCATTTATATTTTTGCTGAGTATATTCAAACAGTTATTTTTTTTTTCCTGTTATGCAGAGTACTATTTGACCTTTGATCATTATCAGCGTCTTCAGAGTTTGCACCTTGCAGACAGCAGAAAATAAGCAGGTGACACTGCGAGGGAACTTGGAAATGGAACAGCACAGGAGGAACCAAGCAGCAGCGTTTAAACTGTGGGACTTATGAAGATGTAATTACATTGGCTGTAAAACACTTGGGTATAGGGATTAGACCTAAACCAGATAATGCCTTCGCTATGCTAGTATGCTCCCTGCTCCAGAGGAAAAATAGGGCAAAATGAATTGGAAGTTATTCTGTGGATGAAGATGAGAAAAAAAATCTCATCAACAGAGAGTCTGCTGGAGTCTGCAAATAGATACATGAGAAGCTGCTTCCTCTTGATTTGATTTTGCTGACTGCAACTGGATTTGTATTTTGCCATTCATTAATGAATGTTTATTGATTTTGGCATCTGCTGTGCTTGAGTTTGTTTGAGCTAATCTCAATTCTGTGTGCAGAAACAAACAGCAGAGGGCGCAAGAATCATCTGTTTCCACGTACCTCACCACTACATCAACACTGTCTGGCTTGGATACATTTTGTAGTAAATTTATGTTGTTTTTTTAAGCTTAAAAGCTATTTTCCGATAGATAGATAATATTTACATAGAGTGCTGGTAATTTAATTTTAGACATTTAGAGCAGTAGATGCAAATAGCCTTTTTTTTAACAACAGCCATTCTGATATGAAATAGTAGGGTAAACACAGGTGTTACCAGTGACACTAAAATCTGTTCTATTCAGGTCAAACAGAGTCAAGATGCTGCTATTGCTACAGCTGTGTTTACTCTACTATCTCATATAAATATTTCTGCCATGAAAAAAGGTCTATTAACCAAGAATGGGGGGTACTGTGGACAATTGCATTTTTTTTTTTTTACATTTTCCTTAATTTAACAGTATAAAATTAAATTGAATGCAAGAAATTGCCCCTTTGGTGGAGGTAACTGTAACAGTGACTGGGGGCAATTGTAACACTGAAAAAACAAGTCATATTGACCCATTGTATCTCAGATAGAAGCACAGCTCAAATAAATCACAGTACTTCTGTAGTATCTGATAATGGCACTTTTTGCATGTGGTTAAAATTCTTTTAGATGTCAGATATTGTCTGCGTTCAAAGGAAAAGACTGTTTAGTTTTGCAGATGGCTTGGCAATTATTGTAGTGGAAACAAAATTTTACTTATTTGATTATTAGTGAATTATTTCTACACTTGAGACAATGTTTCAGCACAGTGACATTCCTCAGGTTATCTTGATAGGGCCATGTGGCTTGTAAAGTGACACAATTGTAACACAATTAAAGCCATGACAAAATCACATATGCTAGCTAGCAACACCTAGCTATATTAGCATAGTTACTCCATAGCAATATCCTAGAAAAAAAAATGGATTTAAATTCACAGTCATCTAAACTTTAGGCAGCAGAAGAAAAATACTCTACACTGAAAAAGTAACTTTCATACCTGAAAAACGTCTTCTGAGGTAAAACGATCCTGCTCCCGTTCACAGGCAGAGAGAATCTTACTGAGCATGTGCAGAGTTAAGTGTCATCACTCTTGCTTGTTTCTGATTGGAGGAAGTGAGTGTGTTACAATTCCTAAGTCCCATCTCTTTTGGAACCTTTCTCCTTTTGCTAGCTAGCTAGCTTACTAACTAAATAATCTATCAATTGTTAGCAAAACACTAGCTAACTGGCTAGCTCCATATCGATCATGAGCTAGCTTGTCTTTTGCTAGCATCTGTAAGAATAGAAAGAAGTTTACAGGTCCCCGAGCACCATCTGTAAACATTCTACAAAATGTGGCTTTCTTTTCTACATAGAAAAACCTAACACATAGCATGTAAAACACAGTACAGGAAACATTAAAGGTTCTGCTGAGAAGCTTGCCAAACTGTTATCGGTGCACAGAGCAGAAAGGGAAGGGTTTTATGATGGGTCAATTGCCCCAGGTCTCCCCTACTTTGAGGCAATAAAAGAAGCCGATACTTCTCGGCTTGTGTTGCTTGTATGTGGGAATATTCCTGGCGATAAAACTGACGCTTTTAGATCATTTGTGCTTTCCAAAGTAGAAATCCTGCTGCGCACCTCGGGGGCCATCAAGGTGCACGTTGCGTTTTCCAAGGAAAAACGCTTTTGGCGATTTCAACAAGTTGCACCCAGAGTCGCCCCCCCCCCCCCCCTCCCTCCTCCTGCCATCGCTGGTCCTAATTGGGTTTTTGGGCTGTGACGCCTCTCAGCCTGATGACATCACCCAGTCAGTCACACACAGTCGGACAGCCGCGCGCTCAGAGGAACTAGTTGGTGTGGAGAGAGAGAGGGGACGGGCGGCAGCACTTCAGTACATCCTGAGAGAGAGAGAGAGAGAGAGAGAGCACCAGCTGAGGGAAATATTCACCTGTGTGCGCTGCCAGGACGAATTCCCACGGATTTTTTTCATTCATTTTGAGCAAGACTCCGTCTTAAGGGCGCAGAGAGGGACGCAAACAGGCAATCTGTGTCGGACCCCTGGTTCTTGTCCTGCAGCCTCACAAGTTTTTTTTCTGGCTTGACTGAGTGAGATTTTACACAGAAACTGACCCGCTCCCGAAGGCTGCTTCGATTTTACATTTAATTTTCGGAGAGAGAAAGAGAGAGAGAGAGAGAGACGCGCCTGATTTCATAAAGAGGACCGTAATCAACCATGGCGAGACATGACGCCCGAAATTGGCATGACTGCTCAAAAATGATCGGACTGCTCTGCTTGGTCGCGTCTATACTTCCTCAACACGGTAAGAAATTAACACTTATAAAAACTTATTCACAATAATGTCCAGCTGGTTGTCGCCAGCAGCTCACTGCCTTCCATTTCTTCTTTTATTCATAATTTAAGAGGAGATAAATTTAAACCTGACTACCACCTGTCAGGGCGGTGACAGGAGCAGGTGATTCCCGTTCTCGCTTTACTGGCGAGGTTTTCTGCGTTTCAGCATTAAAATGTCTTGGAGTTACCGATGCTAAAACTCATTTCTCTTTCACTTCCCTCATTCTTCCCGTGTTTTCGTCCGTGAATCATCCGAATGGCTCTTTGACCCGAGTTTCGGTCGGTGACTCAACGCCATGTTTAGTTTTCTAAGGTGTGGCTCTGTGTGGAGCAAGGTGTTGTTTGTCCTCAGGTGTGTGACTCTCCACAGTGTTGTCCTCCTCTCTTTAAACTGAGACACTGTACCAGTCTGCCCTTGGTACTCTTTCCCCTAAAGCCACCCTTCTCCTCCTTTTTCTTCCCTCTGTCCGCACATCATCCTCTATTAGTTACAGTTCAGTTGAGAAAAATGGGACTGGAAACAGCTCTTAATGTACACAGAGAGCAACAGAAGGGGAGGAGGGGTACAACAACCGAAACCTGCCATTTGCACTGCTGTTAAATCGTTTAACCTATGGCGGGCGTTCATTTTTGGTTGTTACTTCTTGTTGTTTCCTTTCTGGGAACCACTCCCATGCAGGCCTCCATTGTAAGAGTTGCTTTTACTTTAAACAGGACACTCCTGCCTTCCTGGCAACCTGTTTACAGGTTAATTATTCAGCTATTTTCCAGTCCACTTCGGCTGAAGTAGCCTGCAGCAGAGGGGTTTCAAACTTTTTAATGCCAAGGACACCCACAAAAGATCCACGCCAGACTACAGACCCCTAATTTCAGAGGGTCTGTTTTAAGGAATCTCCTCCAAGTGATTAAAAAATCAATCATGATCAGACTAGGATCACTATAATTTACAATCAATCAAAACTAGAGCTGCAACAATTGATCAGTTAGTTCTCATATATTAAATTTTGATAATGGATTAAGTACTTTAAGTCAATTATCTGACTACACCCTCTTGAATGTAAATATTTATGGTTTCTTTACTCGTCTGTGACAGAAAACTTAATATCTTTGGACAAAACAAGACATTTGAGGATGTTCTCTTGGCCTTTAGGACACACAATTAGACATTTTCTGGGCTAAACCAGGGTTCAACTTTAATTTTGTTTCCACTTGTTTAGCTGACTCATTTATTAGCTGTTATCCAATAACACCAACAGCTGAAGTTAATTGTCATGGTTAATCTAAGGCTGCAACACCTAGAAAATGTCAGAAAATAGTAGGTTTTCAGAATCCAAGTGTCTTCTTTTATCAGTCTAAAATCTAAAAATACTCAGTTTAATATGATAATAAACAAAGAAAAGCAGGAAATCTCCACAGTTTGAGAGGTTGAAAACAGCATTTTCTGCCACTTAGCATGAAAAATTGCTTTCACGATTAATGGGTTATCAAAATATCAATAGTTTAATTCTTGCCTGGTTGGGCAAGTGAGTTGCCAGATTTACTAGTCCAACGTGGCATTTGACTAGCCCCAGGCAAGCGGGCAGTCCTCGTTGTTGAGCCCAGAAAATGACAATCATTCCTCACAGCCCCCATAAAAATGGCCAACTTTTATTTTTTCCCCTGTTCTAACTTCCAAAAGATGTGATAGAAGTTAAATTACTCTATCCCTCCTTTTTTGGGGGGACCTTCTACAACCCACTCAAAGAGCCCAGCTGGTCTCCAGAGCCAAGTTTTAAAATCACTGGCTTACAGGTACTACTGTGCCTGGGTGCAAACATGAGAGAAAACATTCCTGGCATGCAGTTAACCCATTAACATATGAATGTGTGTGGCATGAAACCAGTTCAACATTTTCTCTGCTTCCTTGCTGGGCCAGCTATTTGTTTTGTGCCATAATTGGGGCAAGAATGTAGGACTAGATCTGGCACAGCTACAGCGATATACATTTTCATTGGTGTACAGTAATGCAGCTGATTGTGGTGTTGTTTTAATCACGACTCTTAAGCACACGCACTCTTTTGACTTATTCATGCAGTGGACCTTTTTTGTCCAATTTCATTTTACAGAACATGAAGTGCTCTTAGGGGAGGGAGAAAAGTGGGGGGAAAACAAAACAAAAGGTTTTACATATTTATGAGCGAGGAAAAACGCAAGGCTTAACCAGGACAAGCAAAAACACTGCTTTTTTAGTTTTCGTTCATTTAAGTCATTTTTTTTCCAAAGTGAACCTCTGACCTCCTTTTGGGTAACAGTTAAGCTCTGCAACTTAAGCTGCAACTGCGCAGAAACTTTTCACTTGTCTACTTTGCATTTTTTAGTCTCCCATTTCCTCTCAAGCTGTGACAGCAACCACTTACCTCCACCTTTCCCATCCTGTGTCTGAGAGTGAGAGAAGTGATTTAATTCTCTGCAAAGTTTTCGGTTTAATGTGTCGCCAAGCTGTAATGAGGATATTCAACATTGAGTTTGATGGTTTTTTAATTAAGGCAGACTTCTTTAGTTACACATATATACAAAACTTAATAGAAGCTTGCAGCTGGGGGTCCGGTTTGAGCTCCGAAATTACGCTATAATACCACCCCCACCCCCCCAAGTCAAGGTTGCGAGGGATCACGGATGTGGGTCAGAAAGGCTTGGCCCATTACCATGGAGATGTTTTTATTGGAAGAGGGGTGAGCTTATGTGAGGGGGAGTTTTGGGTGGGGGTATGAGGCTGCAGCAGCATTGTCTTTATGGCTGAGTAAGCTGCGTGCGTGCAGGGGGTGGCTGGCTGGCTGGATGCCTGAGAAACTGGTGGGCATGCAGGGTCAGGGCCGGGGGAGGAGGCCGCTTCCCTCTCTACTCACAAATAAACCAATGTTTGTCTGTGCGTACCTGAAAGCTTCCAGCAAAGCTAATTCAGATGCAAAGCTACTCTTGATGGCTCTTCGAGGAAACAGGTGGCTTTTCGGCAGCCTGCTGCACTGCGCAGGGTTGTAGCTGAGTTTCAGGATTGGCTGGAAAACTGAACGGGCAACGACTGATTAAGACAGGCGACGCCCCACACCTCCCCTCTTTCCCATCCGCCACTTGAAACCTTTCCTCTCTCCCGCCATCCCTCGCTCCCTCCCCCACCCCTGCCTGCCGTTGAGTACATACAGGGGCCTTGTTCTCGTCTCTTTTTATTTTCAGCTATCTGTCATTCTTTCCTGTCCAGTGCTTTTGTTTGAGTGACGGTAGTCATTGCTTTATCCGAATGGCCTCCCACCCCCGTCTCCCAGCTCTGTTTGGACTGAAGGCCATGCTGTTTATGACAGGAACAACATGCAGACAGACAGGAAAATAAACCACATCTGACCTCACCGTGGTCTGTCACTGTGGCTGGAGGATTTCTTGTCGGCCAGAGCTGCATTAGTCCCTCAAAAGTTGTTTGTTTTTATAGGGTGAGAATTTCTTGGCACCTCATGGTTTGATTCCATTATGAAGGCTACAGTGTGATTATAAAACGAGTATCAATGCATTTTGATGAATCAAACTTTTTGATTTGTGTATATAATTTTATTTTTTCTCACTGTGACTACTGGCTGCATAGTGTTTGCTATTTGTGAGTTTATTCAGACACACCTTGCATACCATGTGGCTCTTGTCCAGGGGCTGTAATACTGAAACTTCCTAACTTGCAGATCCTGTTTGGTTACCATTGTAATTAGGGTTAGGACCTAATTCAGGAAAAAACATGTTACACTTTAACAGTTTCTGAGTCAATACAAGGATCCTAACTTTACAATATCTTAAATAAACTCTCTAAACTTCAGGATAACTGCTAGGCTCATAATTTTTTGTCAACATAGCTAATGTTTGGTAGTGTTTGCGAACAGCAGCTAAAGGGAGTGTTAGCTGACAGTAGCTAAAAGGAGTGTTTGTTAACTGTTGCTAATGCTAGTGTTTGCTAACAATAGTGTTTGCAAACAGTAGCCAATGGTAGTCTTTGCTAACAGTAGCTAATGGTAGAGTCTGCTAACAGTAGATAATAGTAGTCTTTGCTAATAGTAGCTAATTGTGGTGTTCGCTAACAGTGGATAATATTAGCAAACTTATTTATTGTATTGTTTTTATTTCTCAAAAAAAAAAATCCTACACATGTTAATCTTTTTGTCTTGAAGTTAAGTGCCTATCAGTGTTTTTACTCCACTTTTTTGTTTGGTTTGGGATGTTTTATGTTTACAAAGTTCATCCTGCATAGTCATACCAGCTAATCTTGCAATGACTCGTGAAAATGCTGGAAAATTTCCAGTATTTCACTACACCCTGCCCTCCCACAAACACACACACACATTGAGACCATCAGTAACTCTGATGAAGTGATGTTTCTCTTGGCAGTCCTACTTGTGCAATAGCTCAAAGTATTAGCTCTAACTTTCGCCCGCCACACGGTGAGATCCTGTGTGAACAGTGCACTCCTGCCAAGTCTGGGACCATTCATCATTACAACAGAGAGAGAGCATTACACTCTTGCCTATTAAGAGAAATGTAGTTGATGGATCATGACTAGAGTTTATTTTTTTTCTCCCTCCCTAATAAAAGAAGGGAAGAAGTAAGTCCTTAGTATCTCATTAGTCCCACTGGAGCGAGGGGCTCCGGCCTTGGTTTGGTTTTTGTGTTAATGGCTGTCGCAGTTAGGTCCCATCATTATGTAGATGAGCTGTCCTCGCCCCTTCGCACCGGCCCTGTAAATGTCAGGAGGATTTTGAAAAGGTCAGGTGTGCGTGTCTATATGTGTGTAAGAAAGTCTCGTTACTGGTTGTGTGCCTGTACGAACACACACACTTACTAAGGGGCCTTTTCTGTTTAAATGACACATCAATAACCGCCTTCTCCTCCTTATAATCACCATTAAGAGTTGATTCAGACATAAAAGTGTGCTTGAATTTACAGCTTAATGGAAATGTGAGAGTGATACCAAGCAAGTGTGTCTGTCTATCTACATGAATACTTTGTGGTAAATGTGGTCCCATTAATTTTAAATAGCTAAATTTTTAGAAAGACTGAAGCAAATATTTGGCATTTTGCCAAATGAGCCAAATGATTTAGACTTCTTCCTGTTATTACTTGTTGTTTCACCAGGTACAGGAAAAAAGTGATTTCAGCTTAGTGGTGATATTTAATGGATGCCTAGAAATGAAGTACCTCTTATCCAACAATAAAGCAGCGACGGATGGAAAGCTTTTTAATAGATGTATTGAGAACATTTTAGCAGCAGGCACTTTTCATTTTTAAAAACCTTTTTATATGGAAGCTGTATTGATTAAAATGATGTTGATTCTCAACATCTTACATGGTTTTAGATACCCAGCTATTTTGATAAATGAGTTTCAGCGAAATTACTTTGCTCTGTAGACTTTTCATTACCAGTGACCAGAAACACAAAGGATCCATCAGGTTTATTGTTGACTTGGCAAATATTATTAGACAGGACGAATGGATCTGAAGAGAGGGAGGTCGATGAGCACGAGTCACTGCATCTTGTTGCATTTTAAGCTGCGGTACTGGACCACAAACACAATTGAGCGCACACGCACACACGCGCGCATACAGCTGGTGATGAATAAGGACAGTAACCTGAGGCTGCGCTGCGAGTCAGATGACATTCCGATAATAGGGAGGAGCCGTCACATCACAGAATGACAGTGCATGTGTGCGTTACTGTTTCCTTCAGGAAGTAGTGTATCATCCTCATCAGCAACCCTGTTATCTTCCACAGACATCAGATCTGAGGACATCCTGTTTTTATCGCTCCCTGCTCATTTAACTGACTCTCTTTGAGGCCGATTTTCCTCCAACTTGTAAGTAATGATAGTGGCTTTCCTGCAACACGAGAGCCAAAACCAGGAGCTGTGTGATGGCTCCGTCTCAGTGTCGGAAGTCCCCACTGTCGCCTTCCGCCTACGTGTTAATGCAGGGCGGCCGGTGCTAGGGTTGCCCTTTTATAGTCGACTAAACTTTTAGTCAGTGATGAGAGTCTTATTTGGCCATGTTTTGATTCATTTGTTAGTTTCAGGGGAAAAAACCCCCTCAAACTCCTTCCAGGAGTTGCATCTTGCCAAGGAAGAAAATATCAGGGACTCTCTTGTTACACTGATGTCACCAGCACACTGCTGCTACCTATGCTGTCATTAGCTAGTTATTTCAGTTAGCTTGTCCTATCAGACGGGGACACAGCCTCTGAGACTGACTGAAGCCCGTTTGATGATGGGGGATACAGTACTGAAGTGATTTAACTTTACAGCAACAAGTCTATTGTGAGTTTATGGCTGCAACTAATGATTATTTAAATAATTGATTAATCTGTCTAATTTTCTTGATTAATAAATCAGTGGTTTGGTCCGTTAAAACAATGTCAGACAATGGTGAAAAATGCTGATGGCTGTTTTCCAAAGCCCAACTTCACGTCCAAAACACAAAGATATTAAGTCTAACACTCATAAGAGGACTAAAGAAACCAGAAAATATTCACATTTGAGAAGCTGAAATCAGAGCATTTGGATATTTTTAACCAAAAAATTACTGTGAACGATTAAACAAGTATCAAAACAGATGGTGATAAATTTAATAATTCTTTGCAGCTCTAAGTGAGTTAATTTGTAAGTATTAGGGATGTACGTGATTATTTGACTAAATGACTAAGTTGGCACCAGATATACTTGCTGATCAGACCATTAATTAGGCTAATATTTTAGAATATGGATGTAAACCAGTGAGGTGGAAAGTGGGACAGATAACATCTCATAAAACAAATGTATTTACGAATGTAGGCTATGTCAGAAGAAACTGGCCACTCGACCAAAGCAAAGCATAACCACATTTAGCACAGGGATGTGGATGTTAACCTGCAAGGAGATTGTGCTCCTGGTGCCAACATTAGCCATGCAGTGTGGCACCTAAAGTTATAACAAGCATCATTTACCCACAGCAGCTGTGATTCTGCTCGGTCAGACAAGAAAGCACGTTTAAGAAGGAGGTGTCATGTTTTCTAGTATAATGTACAATATGCTCATAATGCACAGTGCAAACCGCTACAGATTTCAGCAGCATTTAAAATAGAAAGTGGATGTTGAAGAACATGATTAATGGCTTCAAATGGCTTTTAATGCAGGTAATATTGGCGTTTTTTCTTAGCCTGAAACATCCACAGTAAGTATACATCATCCATCATGTTGACAACTCAGTGAATATTTGGTATTTGCGAAGTTGGAAGCTATTTATTCCCGTATTTTGAGCAACAAGGCTTGTTTGAAGTTATGCTGTGTTGAAATAAATTAAAAAAATGTTCAGACTCCTTGCTGGCTGTTCTGACTCATTACTGCTTTTGCCACTTGCATTTAACAGGTTTGTGCACCTAAAAATATATGTAAATAGTTCATTTAATATAATGAATGTACTAACGACTCCTGGTTGACAAGAAAAATCTGTAGTCAGGGGGTAGCCCTAGTTGGTGGCCTGTCTTGCGTCACGCTGTTTGAGAGCCCCCCACAGGGATGTTTGTGTTTGGCTCCCAGGGTTGCCAGACTGCTGGAGTCGTTCCCATCTGATCCAAAGGAAAATAAGCAGGAATCCTCATCTTAAGAAGGAATGCCAAAAGTCATTAATTTGAATAGAGGCAGCTGAGGTTTCCAAAAACATGACTGTGCAGGGGTCAGTGGTGTTCTTGGCAGAGATGCTAGGTTAAACTACTTTCTACATGAAATCTGCGTGCATTAGCTCACACACTGACATGAGTTCACTGCAAGGGACCATTTCATAATGTGCTCGAACCACCCACATGTTTCTAGATAATGGAGAGTTTTTAGACTGTACTATTTGCAGAAGTAGCATGCCAGCAGCTTATCTTGTATAAAAATGCTCTAAGGCATGTGGCTTACTTTATTTCTCAGTCACACACGCATTTCCACACCATTAGTCAAGATACCTTCTGCCAAATCTGCATTTTCCCTATGCCTAACAAACCCCAGATGGAATTTAGGGAGATGCAGGTCAAACCCATTCCAGCGCAGCCAATGTGGAGAATGAGCCGTAATTCCAATTGAAGATCCATTGAAAGGCAGCCAAACTCTTTAAAATAAAATCCCCTTAATTAACTAGACTTGGGAGATGGGTGTCTCCGTGACCCCGCTGTAGTAAAATCACCGAGGAGGAGCAGCGAAGGAGGAGCAGAGCGGCGAGTGGGGGTTGAGGATGTCGACATTTTCGAATTCCGCACCGCAGCGTCTTGGCAGAGGGGCTGGAGGAGGATTTCAAAAAACCGTGTGAGGGAGTGAACCAGGGAGGCCAAGAATTATCAGCTCATTTGTAATTTAGTCGCACCTCCCTCCCCTCTTCTTCTCCTGCTCTTAAAGCTTGAGACACATATTTAACAGCCTCTCATTGTGGACAGAAAAGAACTGCTTGCACTAACCTTTCTCTTTTTTATTGTTATTACCTGACCTGTACCCTCTCTTTGTCATCTTTCTCCTCTTTCTTCTGTCTTTGCCACATGCTTTTATTTCTGAAATCCTCCCCGTAGTGCACTCAGCAGATCTCTGTGTGCAACTCAGCACTGAGGCCCTTGACTGTGTCCTCCTCATATGCACACACACATGCACACGGCAGCTCATTAGCAGTCACCTTAATGTGTCTAAATGTAGTTTGCGAGGTGGAAGGTGGTTTGCGTTATTGATCCAGTATTGAATGGTGGATGATGCAGTGCCCTTATGTGATATTGAAAACATTTAGGGCTCGCTCTGTCGGTGTGACAGTGCCATGAAACATCTCTCTCTCCCCTCCTCCTCTGCTAATCCCTCCCAGCGTCCTCTCTGCCCCCCAGTTTGAGAGATGTTGAGCCGCTTTTGCTGGTACGACCTCCTCTGTGTCTTTTTTCACCACATATGTACCGATCCACTTTTTACTCAGTTCTGATCTGGTATCTGAAATTGGGTATTTGCTGGGGGTGTCACATTATCGAAAGTAGATCGAAATGAGCTTTCAGTTTCATTAATCGAATCGAAAAGGCAGAATCAGTGATGCTCCCAGTATATTTTTTTTCTCTCCAACCCTGCATACTTGAGGAATCCAGCATGCGTCTGAAGAAAAAGACACTTCAAAGACGGCACGGTGTGGCATACCGGCTGTTATATCACATTTGATACCATATGGACTATATTTTTTGAACAGAATACAAAAATGTAAATGGCATTTCTCAGGGCATAAAAACAATGATCTGCTATTTTTTTTTTTTTTTTACAAATCAAGACTTGATAGTCTAAAAATGCTGTAATGGAAAGGATGGGACGAAACTGAATTTCAGTCTGGAAAGCTTGTGTAGTTTGTATACTCTAACTTGTGTTGTGGTGTCCACTGTGGGGCACTGTAGGACCCTAGCTTGGGACATGCAGCTGATATGACAGGGACCTTATTTGCATAACTTCTCATGATGCATTGTTGAGAATTTAACTTTGCTATTTTATGTTCCAAAATGCAAATGTTGCTGTTTGTCATGCCTTTGTTATGTTTATGTATTTGTTCAGTACATGGTGGTTTATGTTTTTGCCATTTTTGTTCTGGTTTATTGTTGCACCATGAGTAAGATGGATAGTACATTTCTTCACTCCAGCTGTGTTGTTTCTCACTAACTTGGAATGCATTTCCCTTACATTACATGCAAATGCAGTGTAGAAGTGAAAAGAATCATTCTGCTCTCAGGTTGTACTGCTTTGTGTAGTGTTAACAGTTAGAAAACATGTTTACAGCAAATAGCAAAATCATAGCATCGTGGAATTTAGATCAGAATTCAGATCAGTGGCGCTGTGCAGTTTTGAGGAATTAAGATCGGAGGGGGATTGGTATTGTGAGTGTGATACCTGATGAATGCCTTACATCGATATCCAGCCCCGATATTGGGGTATGAAGCCTTATGAAGCTTTGGGGATTTCTTTAAATTTGTGCCAACAAAAAAGTCGAAGTTTTGGGGTTTCAAGCAACGCAAACACAGTGACACCTGGTGGTTTGTAGAAGTAATGGCAGCCCTTCAAGACTTGGGCTGAAGCACCACCACACCTCGCTGATATGAAGATTTAGACTCATGTGTGCAGTAAAACTCCAAAAGCCTGCGTGTTGTTAAATCCTGCATTAAATAAACACAGTAAAAATGTCAAAAATGCCTAGATGTAAAGGACTTTTGCTGATACAAAACATTAATATACCTTCTTAGTGTAGGTAGGAGGGGAGTGACGCTGTGGGCTCATGTTTTCAAGCTCCATGGTTGATATTTGTGTGAAATTTCATATAAGGTGCAGTGTGGTGTGATTGAAGCACGATATTCAGTAAATTAGCTTTTATTATATCATTACTCGGTGTCACAAGGAAATGTTCTCAGACTTATAAATATGTCTTTTTAATGTACAGTGCATCGCCACATTTCTCAATTATTCTCTTGCCATGTGCCAACGATGGTTCAGCTGTAAATTTTTAAAAACTGTAAAACCGAATGAAGCGTTTTCACACGCATCGGAGACGTCTGAAGCTTCGGTCACGAGATATTCTTCATTCCACAGATACTCTGGCACGAAGTATTGAAACAGTGCACTTTTCATAGAAGTGAACCTAGCTTTGGTATGGTATGGTATGTTGGGTATTTTCAACCATTTTTGCTTCTTATCAACATGTGTTACCAGGAAAACCACAGCTGCTTTGTCTGTTTTGTTTCCTTTCTGCACACATTTTGCACTGTAATTATCACAGATACACTCATGCACACAGACACAGACGTGCTGCATCTTCATCACATCTGACTTTGACAAGGTCATGTCAAATTCACACTTATCAGAGGTGGTGGACAGCCTGGCTACAGGAGGAAATTGAATTCGGTGTGACAGGGTCTTGTCAGGGCTCTGGGAGCTGGATATAAAGGCACGCTCCCCAAAAACCTTCAGCACGCCAACTGCTTTGGATTCAGACCGCTTTCCTCTCGATCCCCGCAGATTTATCAGAGGAACAGGGGGAGAATTACACACTGTAATATACAGAAAATGTAGTATTCTTGCCCAGATATCATCTCAGAAATATGAGATTAGAAAACTGAAAAGAGATAATGCACAACGGGTTTATTTTTCATGAAAGCATGTGGAGAGCGTTCTTTTGTTTCACAGTGCTACAACTCTATCTTCATATCAGCACCATCTATTGTTTCACTTGTTGGTTTAAAAATACGCCACCATGCTACACTGATAAACAAGCAGCGAAGTCGTCACTGGTCCCCAGAGCCTTGAAATGGCAGGAGCATTTAAATCCTCCCCTGAAGCAAACTGCACATTAAGGTCAAATAGAGGCAGCAGGTTTATTCAGTTATCAGGCCTGTGTTTTGCCAACAGGGTGTGCCGGAGATTGTTTGGTGTGGCTCCTTCGGGAGAGCAGATTCTTCTTTCGTTGGAGCGATTTGTCTCATTCATCTCAGCTGATTGGCTACTCCTCAAATCAGCCACTTGCTCCCCCTCTGCCACTTTGTCTCCACGTCTCATTTGCGGCTTTTTACTTCCACTCCTCCATCTTGATTCATTCTTTCTCCGTCCTCTCTTGTCTCTCTGTTTACGTCCTCCCCTAATGCTCCCAACTTCCTTCTCTTCTGTAATTTGGTCCGCATAATTGATCCATCTGTTCAGTAAACTGCTGTCTCTTACTGTATCTCTTCTCCTCCTCCTCCTCCTCGTCCTGTTCTTTGTTCTCCTCTCTCTCCGTTCTTAGTCATCAATCCCTCGTTTCTGCTTCTGTAATTGGAATGTCTGTTACTTTTCCTCTATCCTCTTACTCTCTCTTTCCCCCTTAATCTCTTCTCTTCTGGAGCTTTTCTTCCACTCCCTGTCCCACTGTCCAATTCCCCAGTTGTCTCTTCCACCTATGTCAGCCCCAGACTTTCTTTTTAAGCCTATCCTAACTGCCTTTGCTACTTTTCCTCTCCTTTCCCACACCAAACAATCTCCGCCACACCGTCTGTCCCTGGCTATTCTTTCCTCTTATGCTTTATTAAAAATGAAATCTGTAATATAGTTACTGTAATAAATATATAGATATGTCATCAGAAATTAAGGGAAAATGCTAAATTGAAACGCTCACTTCTCTGACAACAGGAGCCGCAGTGTCCTCCTTTGAGATTTCCATTCCCGGGCTCAAATTAATGTTTTTATTTGCCCGTTTCACATTAATTAGAATTAAAATTAATGACGCCAAATGAGTTAGTGCCTATTTATGAGTCATAAGAAATCATGAATAATCTTTTAAATGGAGTAGATGTTTATAACGGTTAAATCAAGCAAAATATTAATGGAGTTTGGCAGGCAGTAAGGCAGGCAGTCACTGAACTCCAATTCTAGAGTGTGAACTTTTGGATCGGTGGGCTTTTGTCGTCAGGATTTTGGGCTTAACTTTACACTGACAGACGACTGACAGTTACAAACAGCTGATCAACTTGCAGTGGAGGACTCATCGTTGCTTGTTGTTGTCAAATTACAATGTTGCGCTTGTCTTGTGCTCCTGCCACGTTCCTGCAGCCTGCCTGAGCTTCCACGAGTCTTTGGAGGAGAGGACGGGGGGAGACAACTCGCTTCAACCATAGATGGTGTATTAAATAGGATTCAGACCTTTTTAATATACCAGCTATGGCTCCAACTCACTATTTGGACGGCAGTACTCGTTTTTGGATGCGCAACTGTTACATATTGCTCCTTTAACAACCCCCCTCCCCCCGTACAGATATTTGTATTGCAGGCATCTGTACCTTCCTACCTCCCCTAACAAGGTCTTCTGTTCCTTTTTCTTTCTACACATCAATCATTCTTCCTCTCTCCCTCTTACACACTTCTCCTCCTCCTCCTCTTCTCCCTCTTTCTTTCTCCTAATGGCCAAGAACACCTCCTCCCACTCCACCCTGGTGGGCATTTTTTGAAGGTTAAGTTGCTGTGACACTTTTACAGTGTGTCACCCCACCCCACCTCCCCCGATTATCTCACCCTCCTCTCCCTCTGTCCTCCCTCGCCCCGGCTGCGGAACGACACTCGTCACCACCACCTCCTTACACGCACAACGCAGACAGCGCATACTTTGCGGACATGTGCGCACATTTCTGATTTGATGGTTGAATCACTTGATTGCCATACAGAGGACAAGAAAGGGGAAGTGACAGAACAAAGTCGAGCGAGTGAGCTGAGCATGAGAGGTAAGGCGGGGAAATGGAAACACATGCAGGATTTTATTTCATTTCACAAGAGCTAACCTGTCGTGCAGTGCCGGGATCAGGCTGACAATGTCCACTCCCCTGCTGCTAGATGCTGTCACATCCTCATCTCCCCCGCAGGCAGTTACAAGGCCAGTAATGGAGCTTGACTCATCTAACAAGAATCTCACACTGAAGTTGAAAGAGGGTTACATTTGAAGAGTTAATTCCTATCATACAGTGTTGTACAATTTAATACTGCAGCAGAAAACGGGCTTTGTGGCGCTTAATGTTAATTTTTTTGGTGAGGCTGTGTCTGAGAGATACCGTAAACATGTCCTGAATAACAAACTAACAACAATCGTGCCATAGTAGCAAATATTTGTCTATGCACGCCCAGATATGTCGTGTCTCCAGTGTCCATAATCACCTTGAAAAATTCTACAATGCAAATAACAGTCATTCCCGTATAACAGGGACTCTCAAACTTACCACTCAAAGGTCCACATCTGATTTTTATTCAAGGTCAGAATGATTGGTGATAACAAAATAAACACGTACAAGTTCAAGACAGTCGTAGTCAAAATACTTTACAGTCTAGTGGGCGAAACTTTGATTTAGGAGCTGATTAGAGATTCTCCGGCGGAAAGTTAAGGCATGAACTCAGCAGAGACAACACAAGATACTGTCTCCTGCAGTTACCGTCGCCATGACAATGATGTCAGCGACAGGGAAATAAGACCAATTGAAACCACATTCATCTGAGAACAGGGTCACTGTGAATGATCTCTACCTACACCGTCAAACCAATGTCACTACCAATTCATTGATGAATAGAAATTTGTTTCAAAGTAGAAAATGTTACACTTGATATTCATAACATAAGATATCAGCTGGATCGACATAAAAGACTAAATGATAAGTGGTTTCATCTATTAGTCTTTGAACAGAAACTCAATGGGAAACTATTTTTATAATTGGTAGATTGATTGCACTTTTCAAGCAAAAATGCCAAACATTTTCTGGTACTAGTTTCTTAAATGTGGCTCTCTGCATTATGGAGATGCACAGATCCACTTTTTTCAGATTTGGTCAAATTCTAATATCTGATTTTGGATATCTACTGATACCACAACACATTACATGTGGCTGTCTTGCTTGTCTGTGTTTCAAACTAAAGACATTCAGTTATCCAGCTGTTTATAACTCACTCAGTTGCAGACTGTCTGTCTCATGTTATATTCTACGTCTAACACAGAGTTCTGGGAGACATAGAACTATTTAACACCTGATTAATTAATTAGTGCTACAGTTTGAGGTGTTTTCTTAGTTTTGGACTTTTGATCAGGCAAAACAAGTGATTTGAAGATATCATTAGGGGTTTTGGGGAATTGTGATGAAACTTTTCCACAATTTTCAGATGAGGTGGAAGGATTAATTAAACCCTGAAATAAAGCACAGCTTTGTTTCTTTCTGTACTGTCAGTCAATTTGCAGAAGTATTTGGACACAGTTACACTTACTTTGGGTTAGAAGTCTTCATTAATCCTGCCATCATGCATTTTGAGCTTAATGTTTAACATAGATTTGCACAATAAGAGTTCGACGTTCAACAGTAGCAACCTTGAGATGTTGTTTTTTAGTTAGGTCAGTCAGCCGGCTGCTGCCAGACAAAATGATGCACTTGGTGTTACTGAAAACAGAGACAGTATTGTTCTCGGCCCAAGACCCTCCTCCTCCTCCTCCTCCTCCTCTCCCTTCCCCTCAGACTCTACCCTCTAATCCAGGTGAGCCGAGGGAGACCATTGAAAAGGCCATCTATTGTCCTCCCTCCCTCTTCCCTCTCCTCCCTCTGCACCACACCTGTATCAATGGACAGGCCTGCCTTTGAGTGGTGGCCCTAGAGGGAAAGTGGCTCTGTAACAAGAGATGATTGGGTAGTTTCTGGTGAAATGGAAGCTGATGGAGGGGCTTATTTTGTTGGACCACTGCGGTGCCTTCTTTTTAACAGGGTTTCTTGGCTTTGATATGCTCCTCAAAGGACATTTGTATGCAGAAAGTCAGATATTTGCCAGTTCCTGTGCGGCTTGCATGTTTACGCCGTGCATGTATCACACAGTCGCTCGTTACGTGGCTGTTTTGGCTTTCTATCTTGGCCTCTTTAGGAAGAGCCGGGAGGGGAAGGGATGGAAAGAGACGTCGAGAGCAAGAGAGACGGTATCTTCTCTGCTGACTAGCACTTGTCACCGAGGCCCTCTGGGTGTGTGCTGCTCGCTACCTCTCTCATGTTGCTGGGAGCCATCTCCTGAACCCCGCTTTCCTTTTTTAAAAGCTTTTTAAAGGAAACACTTTAACTGCTCACTTCTGTCCTTTTTCCCCTCTCTCCCACTTTTCCTCTGCTTGCAACAAGCTCGCGGCTGATTCGTGCACCAGTGATTCATGAATTTATCTCTGGCACGGCACAGTCATGCCGAGTGCACACATGGATGTGTGCGCGGAGTGTGTGCGCCAGCAGGGCCTGAGCGACAGAAGAAGGCTGCATGCTGGAGGGTGAAGAGAAAGGTAGAGAGGGAGAAGGACTGTGCTGTGATGCCAGCCGTGATTAGAGCAGTAGCACTCGCTGTTTAAACACACATTTAAATAGACACAGCCTCAGGAAGATGGGGAGGGGGGTGAGATGAGGAAGAGGATGTGGTTCCTCTCTGCTTGTGTAAACTAACACAAGTGTTCTCTATTGTTGTGGTTTAAAAAACAAAAAACGTCCCTCAGGCTCCTCCTACCAACTTTTCCTTGTTCGTTTGTTTGTCTCTCTTTTTCTCTCCTCTGTCTCACTCTCCGTTTTGTTCTGGACTTTTGACACAGAATTGCTTTATCCGGCATAGATTATTGATGTCCTCCATAGATGTTTTTTCCTCCTCCATCCTTCTCCTCTGCATTCTTTTACGCGGCTCCCTCTCGTCTCCTGTGTCCGCTCATTTGGCCGTCATCCCTGTGCCAGTCAGTTCCCTTCCTCCTCTTCCAATTAATCTCCCCTCCTCATTCCTTCCAGATGACTCTCCTCCTCCTGTCTCACCCTTTGTGAGTTTGCTTCCTGCCTCGCTCCCCCCTCCTCATCCTCCATCTCTTTTTTTTTTTTAAACTGTCACCCCCCACACGTCACTCTTCCTTTTCCCTTTTCCTCTCTGAACTTGACTCGGCCTGTTTGTCTTAGGTTTGAGTGTCCTACTTTGATTTCCTCTCCCTCCCTCTTCCTCCTCTTGCTCTTTGCTCCTCCCCTCCTCTCTCTCTCTCTTTCTCTTGTTTATTTACATAGAGAGGGGATGGAGGTAAGCTAGGTAAGCTGTCAGGATGGATTGATGGATGGCATGAGGCCACGGGTGAGGGGATCTGGGCGTTTGATGGACGCTCCTGTCAGTCAGGATACTACTTAAAGAATTGGCTCGTTCGTTATTGTAAAAAGGTCCTTCTGCAGCGGCTATATTAAGATATTCACCTCTGAGAGCTCATTCTTCTCAGCGCTGGTGTTCCTCTGGTCACCACAGATCTAAGACTATTTCCATAATGTAGCCTTAAAGGCCCTAATGAGCTCAAAGTGAACCATTCTTTAGATGTATATTGACATTTTAGAACCTAGAACCTTTCCATCAACAGGAACGCTCCGCCGCGCTGCACGTCTGCCCTTTAAAAAGCTCGTCCCTTGTAGATGACATAATTATGCAGTGTCAACGTGTGACAAGCTGAGCTTAGCTGCATTAGAAGAATTAATATGCACAGCGTAGGAGGGAGCCTGTCCATGATCTTCTAATGCTTATAGCCACTCACTCCGCTCCGCTCGTCTTGGAAAGCCATCACATTCTCCAGCAAGTTATCTCTGAAGCCATCAAGGCTAATGTTCGACTGGCTCCCCCCCCCCCACAGTGGTTGGTTGTAGGACTCATATAATCTCCATCGGTATTGCATTCATTTGTCAAGTATAATGAATGCACTTGAGTTTTTGCTTGGCCATTTAATGGTGACACCGGGGTTAATTGGCTTAAAAGAATCAGATATAGGCTATGATATCATAGTTAGGCCCGTCTGATTGCATATTCATACATAATTCAATATTAGACTAGAAGGCTTAAAGCTGAATCTGATTTTTTTATTTTAATGTGACACTTTGGTTCAGCTCCAGCTGAATACGCACTTTATTGTTTATGATCCTTATTGTTCTGTGTATTATCCACGTTATTTTAGAAACTTTTGATCCTGCTAGGAACTATTGATTGAAAATGTTTCTTAGAAAACTGTCTTTGACATACAGCACAAAATGCAAAACCTCTTTAAGCTAATACAAAGAACTTTCATATTGTATTGATTTTGGAGCTTCATTTGGACAAAAGTGGTTGTGTTTTCTCTGGCATAACCACAAAGTCTCAACATAAAAAATAAAAGTATCTAAAGAAAATTCTCCTCCTGCGTCTTCTTAACTGGCTCACATACTGCTCAGTGTAACTTTGTCTGTGGAAATGTAAACACAGGCTCCTTTCATCTGATTTTAAAGTAGAATCCACCTCGGTGGCAGGCAGTAAGAATAACTAAATAGAAATAGCTGATCTTCTCTCTGATGGTCTTGTCTGCTTATGTAGGTCATATAGAGGCATCGGTATTAAACCGAGACTGTTTCATAACCAGATAAAGGCTGGTTAAAACAGTTTAAAAAACTCTTAATTCCAGTAAATTTGTTCAGTAGCAGTAATACTTTACAGCAGAGGTTTGTTAAAGTGGGAGGGAGGCCTCCCAAGGGGGGGCTTCAGACAGTTTCAGGACAGGCTCAGTAATTGGAAATGAGAAGATATAACATTAGCCGTTACATTATCCACAGATCACACAGCCTAAATGTGTGTGATGTGGTTAAAGAGATACAGTAGTTTTGGGGAATATTACTGTTTTCCCACTTTCTCAGAGTACTATATTGTGTCTTATTTGGTGTTGTATGAAGTTATGTAAAACAGCAATGTTAAGTTATATTGGCTCAGTTGTTAAGCATGTATGGGGTCAAATAATATAATCATGAATATATGTAGGCATCTAGTAACTGAGCAAAACTAAAATGAGGGGACGCCCACAGTGTCAGACTTTGAAAACCCCTGCTTGTCCCTAATACCATTTTTGGGGCTTTGAAGCTTAAGTGAGAGTTACCCTACGAATATTTGACACTTCAGGGGATTATTTACTCATATACTTTGCTATAATGTGGACGTGTTTGGTTTTCATGTGCACAGGATTTGAGGCTAATTAAACACCATAAAGAACTCCATTTCTCACTCTTGATTAGCCTTTAGCCTTTTTTACGGTGCAGCTGACTCAACACCTCATTTCTCTCTTTAACAAAAAAAAAACCTGAAGCATTTGAATACTGATTTGGATGTTGATTGCAGAATGCGGAGTACTGACTGGTCAGAGTTGAGTTTTGTCGCTTAAGCGAGCCTTACAGAAGGTGAGGGGCAGACTAATTACTGGCTACGGTGAACGCGTGCTCAGCGGAGGGAAAAGTGAGCAGCGAAGTTGTCATTCTGGCAGAGTATGCCAGTGACGGCGCTGTGAATTTACAATTTAGGTTTGAGTTTGTCAGCGACTAGAGGCTGCATCTTCTTGAGACCGAAGCGGACCTCCTGCGTGCGCATGGGTTGTTTAACCAGCTGTGGGAATAGCGCCGCTATGATGATCAGCCGCACCTACGTTGTGGGAGATTTAAGCACAGAAGAGTACAGTGTAGTTGGGCACAAATAATGTCATAATACTATATACCACAATAAAATGTTAGGAGGGTATGAAGGTACTGCCCAAGCCTAATTTGAATACTGTTTGCACACTGATTAGGTAGAAGCAAAGCACATGAGTCAGCCCTGTACAGAACAAGAGTTCATAGTACCAGAGGAGACAGTGAAGTTGGAGTCCAGCAGTGCAGCTGCCTCCTGTACCATATATCACAATACCAAGCACAGGTCAGTGCAGTAAGTCTGCAACCTGAGATGTTGCAGAACATACAGCTTGAAATATTACAGCAGCACTCTGACCAGCTGAGGTGACAAACTGTCGACAGAAGTGAACTTAAGTGCTGTTTGACTTTGCTTCTGCATTTTTCACACATGATTATCTCAGCTTCAGCCAGTAAACACTTGATGCTTTGATAATCTTTAGCGACTCGCTGGAATCACACGCATTTTTTCTCCGTCTCGGTTTTATTGTCTATTGGAGAAGTAAAAAGAGCAGTCATGCACTAAGCTGTATAATAACTGTGCCATATCAGTAAACTCAGTATGTGTCAGAAATATGTGGAGCTGAAATGATTAGTTGATTTCAAGCAAATATTTTTTAGTTTCAGCCTCTCAGCTGTGAGGATTTTCTGCTTTTCTGCGTCTCACATGATGGTAAAGGGAATGTTTGTGGGTAATTGATTGTTAATGGTACACAACAAGTGATTTGAAGACATCGCTTTGGAATTTAGGAAGTTGCAACATTTTTTACTATTTTCTGACATTTTCAAAAATGTTCTAGCTGTTCTATTATTTGTGTTTAGCCACTTAGTCATTATATCCACATTACTGATGATTATTTATCAAAAACCTTATTGCCATAATATTTTTTGAAAGACCTGATACTCACCCATAAATTATTTCCCAGCCCTTTTTGATTATTTTACGGTACCATGTTATTTTAGAGATTATGCATATACTGAGATATATACTGTATATTGCAGAATAGCCAAAAATATCAAGATATTAAAAGCCATATGACCCAGCTTGAATAAAATGTCAAAAATGTTCATCAAAATTTCCCAGAGCCACAAATGACATCTTCAGTTTGCTTGTTTTGTCCAACCAGCAGTCCAAAACCCAAAGATTCTTAATTTACTATCATAAATGACAAAGAAAAGCAGCAAATCCTCACATTTAAGGAGCTGGAACCACTAAATGTTTGATGTATTTGCCTGAAAAGTGACTAAAACAGTTAACTGTTTGATTAATAGCCTAATTGTTGCAGTTGTGCGCTAGAAAGATAATAGTTTTCATTAGAAAGGTACAGGAATCACATCAGTACAGATACCAGGGGTACCCGGTATTTACAGGGACATAAGTGCTAAAAATGGAGCCATTCAAGTGAAGCCTGCTTGGAGGGCTTCCTGACAAATTGGAGGCATAGGCCAGACTAGCACAAAATCATTAGATCAAACTCGAAACCCCACTTCTGCCGAGTCTGCAATGACAGGAGAAACAGAGCTGCAGAGATCATGTGAATGGCATGCAGCGAGATGAGCAAGGGGAAGAGGCGAGCGCGGGCCACGCTGTTAGAGGTAAATGTATGTTGGCAGTAGCTAAAGGGAGGAAAAGAGTGAGAGCACAATGGTGAGAGGAGAGAGGAGCCTGTTACTGAACCATCAGTGGTGGTAATGAGACACAGGTGCAGCCCATGGAACCACATCCTCTATCAGAGAGGCGGATGGGAAGGCTGGGGAAGCAGTCAGAGATACCACAGAGCTACAAGACAGAAGACTCGATGCAACATTTCACTTTGATAGAACATTATTACTTATTAGCATGCGCAACCCCGTAGGAGTTCTTGAACAATCACCCGAAAACAGTAGGCACCCTGGGGACGTGTCATTACTCTAGGCGCCCAGGCTTTCTCTAACTCTCCATTCATTTGCATCTATTTTGAGCGCCTAGTTAAAAAATCATAAGTGCAACACATTAAAAACAAGCATGACATGCAGCCACATCATAGGACTAATTCTGGGTCTTTGTTTGTAGCTCATCATACGCTCTGATCATTTCATTTAGACTTGGTTTTCAAACATATGCTAATGAACGAGGAGCTAGGAAAAGCCAGAGCGTTTGCAACGCTGCCACTGATTTCAGCACTTGATTGTTAATGAACTTATATTTGGGTTTTGCTTGCTAAAAACAGAAAATGTTGGAAAAGCTGCTTCGGAGGAAAAAAAAAATGGTTAGCAGATGCAATGAGAAAAAAGATTAAGGAGGACCGAGGGGAGAATGTAAGGTGACAGATTGAGATAGGAGAGGAAGAGGAACAGAGGGAAGAAGGGCACAAGCTGCGCAGGAAAAGGTGTTAAGACAGTGTCAGACTCAGGGGTATTGAATCAGAGGGGTGTGTGCGAGGATGTGAGGAGCAGATACACACTCCGCGCCGCAGGCAAGGTGGGGTGACTGACTACCGTTGCTGCTATGCTTGTTTTTCTTCACCAACTTTGAGATCAGTCAAAGGCATGAACCAGATGGAAGCTTTAGGAAGGGAGGAATCCCCACAGTAAACAAGTGTGTGTGGGCATGCATGAGGGAGAGTGCGATCCAGAGCAGGTGCGGTCAGAGAGTGCATGTGGGCGCGTGGTTTGTTTGAATGTTAGACATCAGAGCGGGGAAGAGAATGGCCTTTGTGTTCAGCCAATACAGAGTGAGTAAATATTTTGGAAGGGCATGCTGCGTTGGTAGATTGTTCTTTTAGGCAGTGGGGGTGACGACGGAGGAGGCAGAGATGAGAGGAAAGGAGACGGCGAGCTGAAGGAAAACTGTGAAGCAGCAGCTATGTTTATTCCACCACACAGAGACGTGGACACAAACTGAGCTTTGTCCCGCGCCCAGGCTAACTTAATGTTAGAGCTAGCTGTGAGAGGCTAGCAAAAACTGCTTTGCTCTTTCCCCTTCATTTGCTGCCAAATGACATCGCTTACTCTGCTACGGGGTTGCCCTCGCTGCCAGCGGCTGCTATCATGAATGAACAATGTGTACTTCTCAGGGTCCCTACCTCTCCTCAGGGTGCTTCTCTACAGGCTGAAGGTGTACACTACAGGACATGAAGCTCAACATAAGATGATATTCATGCTGAGGCGGCCTTGTTAGAGCGATGTTTGATGTGTCTCATTTTCTACTGTGGGAACACAGCGTGTGAGGAAGAACAAACATATGAAGCACATGTTCACGCACAACGCTGTGTGACCTCGGCGCTGCCCCTGTAGTGTTGTATGTATTTTTTTTTTTTTTTTGCTATTGTGTTCAGGCAACGCGGCTCCAGTGGGGGATGAGGGATAAGAGGGGTCATTCATTCATCTCACACACACACCCTTAATGCACACACACACCTCCCTCACAGGCCTTTCATCTTTACTCTCACAGGCTTCTCTTGTTCTGTCAGTCTCGCTGAAGAGAAAGAAGGCAAGAGCGAGGGGGAGAGAGATGGAGGAAGGATGTCAGGGAAGGGGTGATAATGTGGCGGGTAAAAGGGGGGAGAAGGAGAAGGGCAACAAGTCGAGTTACCTACCAACCTGCCCCACCCTCCTCCATCCAGGACTAGTGGCTGACAGTGATCGACCACTGGTAGCCCTCTACCATCTTTCCATCCTAACATCGTGATTTAAAGCTTTCTGTATTTGAGGTCGTTTGTCCCCTCAGAGTTGCCGTAAGGCCGCGGTTGTTGGCAAAGTTCTGTGTTGACCTGTGGGAGAAAATGTAAAAAACAGAAGCTGTTGCTGCAGGTCATTGCACTACCTCGCCATGTCCCTTTTATTACTTTCCTACTAAACCTGCTCAGTTGCTGGTATCACATGTTGTCCAACACATGAAAATATCAGCAGCCAAAATGGCCAGTTGGGAACAGACCATATAAAATATCTAAAATAAAAATACTAAATTTAAAAGAAACATGAGAAAAGACAAAAATATGAATTACTTATGCTTCTTTTCTATATCGAATTTTGCTGTGTGCAGCACATCAGAGCTGAATTTAACAGTGACTTGCAAAAATGACATTAATTGGTAAGTCTGGGTGAGCGGTGCTTTCCACAGTACTGAAAGGAGTTTTGGGGGATTTAATTCTGGTATGTTAAGTCAGCCTTTAACCTTCTGCTTTATATGATCGTATCTCCCATGTGTCCGGATGAGCGAAGGACAAAGAAATGAGCTTATTATGTGGCTATTTAAAACATATGTTCAGTTTTATATGCAGTCAATTTTTCACTTGGCCTTGTACAAATTGTTATTGTTTGATAACCGCTAATGAATAAAACAAAGACAAAAGTCAATTTTCATGTTTAATCAGGAGCTGCAACAATAGTGAAAAAAATGCATCAGTCTCATCCCTAAAAAGTCCAAGCTTTTTTTAAGGTGAGATCTTTAAATGTCTGTTTTGTCCAAATACCAAAAAATGTTCAGTTCAATGATAGGAAACCCAGAAAAGCAGGAAATCTCTATATTTAAGAGGCTGGAAAAGTAGTATAGTAATTCTTTTTTAATAATGCAATGCACCTACACATCTATACAGATTTACCTGCAAGTGAGTTGCATACCAGTTGCATACTTATATTGATGGCAGTGGTGATTCTTTTCTGTAGTGTGTTAGTGTGATTCTTGTCAGTTGTGCTGTTGGTATTTGTGCTATTTTCTTAGCTTAGCTTTCTCAGTATAGCTAACTTTGTTTCAAGCTTCAGAGGCTGTACACAACTAAGTTACAGACATATGGTGCAGAGACGATGACCCTTTTAAACCCGGCACAGGGATGTACGTCGGACGCTCAGCCAGCGGAGAGTTAATCTGCCTGCTCCCTTCACTGGTGGTAGGGGCCAGAGTTTTCTCGAGTGAGACAGCTGGAGGTTGCTGTCAAAGCGGCCGTGGAAAGCGGCGGTGAGCTGATGAGCAAGTCCGCTTTTCTGCTATGGGACAGCCAAACCCCCAAAACATGTTTGACTGCGGACATCGTCATTTTGCAGTTTGGTAGACGGCGGCCAGCTCTTCATACTTCAAACCCCCGCACGTCCACTCGGGGAAAGAGTAACAGGTTGCAGAAGCTCCCTCGGCTTCCGTGCACTTTTCATCTTTCTCAACCCTCCATCTTTTTAATTGTATCCTTCTCATCTCATCCTCTCGTTGCCTCGCTTCACTCCCCCCCCCCTCTGTTCCACTCTTCCTCTGTCCATCCCTCGCTCTCCCTGGGGCTTGCCTCAGTGGGTCGGTTCCAGTCTGTCTGTTTGCTGATGACTCCACTTGGAGCAGATGTGATGCTCAGCAGCTGTTGCTCTGCTCTGAGCATCACCCCCCACCACACCACTACCCCCTCTACACCCACCCCCTCCATATCGCTCTCTCCCTCCACAGTCTCTTATGTTCTTATCTACATGTCTTTTTGTTCCCTGCGATGCCGTTGCTCAACTGTAAATTGGCGAGCTTCACTTTATATTTGAGCCTCAGATCCGTTTTGTCTTCTCTGGCCAGCCTCACCAATTCGTCTCACTTTCCAGCCTCCCCCTGATGCCGCCGTTAACGTTCAAAGCATATTAGGATTTTTGTATAACAATAAGTCTGGAATCTCTGTGTGTTTGTCTGCCACATGAATGCCAACTGTCACACTGTAATCATGTGAGACAAATGCCGGCCATTGATGGCGGCATTACAGAGGGCAGAGGGAGGGTATTGTTCCTCCATAAATCTGCCGAAATGAGAAAGATGTGAATGACTGTGGGTTTGTCAGAGTGGGTGTGTGTTTGTGTTGTTGTGTATCCACCCAGTGACACAGTGTTGCTGTTCAAAGCCAGGCCCTGAGCTAGAGTTAGACAATCTCTGTTTAGCTTGATGTTAAGATGCATAGAGACGACGACGAAATGGGACTTGGACAATTGAAGAAAATGATGAAGTGGGTTTTATTTAGGCTAACTCCCATCAGTGGCTTTGCTCCTTCAGATAGACTTATTAGAATCTTTATTGGCTCCCTTTCTGTGTTCATTTGTCCTCTCTCCATCTCCGTCTCAGCAAGGATTGGCTGGCTGCTGAACTGAGCATCCTCTGACAGGTGCCCTCTTGTCTGAGATGAGAAGAGAAGAGGGAGAAGAGTTAGAGGAGGAGGAGGAGGGTGGTGGTGGTGGTGGTGGGGGGTCACGTCACTTTGATGACTTCAGCCTGGAGAAATCCATTTCTGGACAGGCGTTTGCATGTGTGTGTGTGTGTGTGTGTGGCAGGGCGCATGTGTGTGCATAAGCATGCATGTGCGAGTCACATCTGTAATTGGCTCCCGCCGTCGTGCTCACAGCCCGGCCTCTGATCTTGTGGAAATCTGGGATCAGCGTGGCAGATCCGCCTGCTAATCAGCACTCAGAAGCCACGCTCAGGAATATCAACCTGCGCTCTGCTGCTCTGGAGGCTGGAATATCACCGCACTCGGGATTTAATCGTTCCAGAAATCCCCTAATGGGAAACGTTGCATGCAGCCTAATTTGAGGATGTGGTGATAAAACTTTCGTGAGCTTGTGACAGCGAGTGTGTGTGTGTGTGTGTGTGTATGTATGTGTGTGTCCTGTGCACATGATTGAAACGCTGATAAGAGATATTGAGCGCCACTTTGCCCCTCTACGCTCTCAGATGATAAGATTACAACAAGGCCAGCTCACCAATGCACTTTACCCTCTCCGGTCTCTCCTCTCTGTGACCGGTGAGGATTTGCAGTGGCATACGCTGCAGCGTCATTGGGAAATTCAGAAGAGGGAATCATCACTCATTCCCGGTTCCCCTTTGAGGACTGCGCTAATTAGCCAGCGTCTGTGATTAGTTGTGTTTGATCTGCTTCACTCCTCTCTCCCTCTCTGTCGAAAAAAAAAAAAAAAAAGGCTGCCTGTGCCGCGATTTTTGGCTGTGAGGTGCACCAAACACACACAAGCAGACACAAAAACATGCTCACAAAGATGCACACAGCGGCAGATTTTTCCCTGCCTTTTGGAGACACTGCAGGTGGCCTCAGAGACACAGTATCACACACCAGCAGACAGCCACACACACACACACACACACACAAACAAACACACGTGAGAAGCTGCAGTGCTCCAAACCAAAGCATGCAGTAGAAAGAGTACAGCTGTTAATATTTCACTACTGCATACCAAGAACTATGTTTACTTTCACTTAGCGAGTTTCAGCCTGTCAATGAAATTCCCCTGAAAAACCTGACGTTACGCTGCACCGCTTACATGGCAGCACAGGGCGTGGGTGGCTACTAGCAGAGCAGTGGATTTACTTAACTTAACCCCGAGTGATTACAGCTAAAGATGGGCGAATTATGAATGTAATTAAATTTGTACAAATCCCCCCTTGCTCCCCTTTTTGCATTAGGTCTCAATGGCAAAGCACAGTAGGGGATATCCATGCTGCGTTTAATATGACACAAATAGGAGCAATTCTTCGGTGCGTGACAGAGCACTGTCTAATTACACCGAGGCTGTGATATTGAAGGCCCCGTCTGTCCTTGAAGCTGGCCACTGGAGCATGGCGGGGCCATCTCTGTCTGCTCGTACCCCCGTCTATCTGCTCCTCACTTTTCAATCCTTTATCTGTCACTCTGCCTTAAGGGGGGAGATGGTAAACAAAGGCAGCTCCAACCCAATGTAATGATGACCTGACAGGGGACAGCACCAGCAGCTCCTCTGTGTGTGAGTGTGTGTGTGTGTGTGTGTGTGTGTGTGTTGTTCTGCTCCTCTTTATGATCTCTTGGAAGTGACTTCAATCTTCTGAGAGTGCGATCAATTGTAGCATCATTGTGACTGCCGAGCCATTACAGGCTAAAACCAGGGTTCGTACTGTTATCGAGGGGGAAAGTCGATCTGCTGCTGGTCGCCTCTCAGACAGGTAAAGCTGGCGAGTACGCCGAGCTGTTTATCCTCAATACTGAAGTCTGGAGAAGTTCCTGATCGCAAACTTTTCCCCCTCCTGCTCTTATCATGATCCAACTGTGTCTTTAAATAGAAAAATTGGTTTTTGATTGGGTTTTGATTTTAATTAACCTCATTAATTAACCTCATTGTAGATGTATTCTATTTATTTTTATGACTGGCAGACAGCAGAGCTTTCCTAAGAATGGCATGTGATTGGTTGACCTCCTTTTACTTTTCATCATGTATTCTGACAACCGCAGAAGCTGTGATCTTGTATTTTTCTTTTTCTTTGTCAATACAGCTTTGTTGTCTTGCCTTGAGGGCACAAAACACAAAACCCTGGTTCTTTTTGGTCCATTGGAGCGTTGTCTTTTTAAATAATTTATAGAGTTGGATCAACCATTATTTTTATTATTGAGTAAACTGTTGATTATTTATTTTTATAGTGAAAATAGTCCATCAAAGCTGACTTAAAATTGAATTTTCATCCCAAAACACACCAGATCACATCCAATTAATGGCCCGGTGTGTAATATTTATATGAATCTATTGGCAGAATATGGCTGAGACTGAATATAATATTCATAAGTATGTTTTCATTAGTATATAATCACCTCAAAATAAGAATAGATGTGTTTTTGTTGCCTGAGAATGAGCTGTTTATATCTACAAAGTGCAGGTCCTCTTTCACAGAAGTCGTGATGTTGAACCGCCATGTTTCTACTGCAGTTCAGAAGTGATGAAGCAAACACAGCATGTTTTTTTTTGCGTTTTGCAGGCGTTTAATACACACTGTATTCCTACACAGAGGAGATTGTGATGAGGTGTTCAGAAACTGCAATCTCACTGCTAGATGCTACTAAATCCTACACACTGTACCTTTAAAATAAAACAGAGAAAAGAACCAAATCCAATTTGTCTGTGGTAAATACAGTAAATAATTAATAGTTCATCAAAATACTACCTACTAATCTATCCAAAGATCACAATCTCATTTTAGATTCAACAAACATAGCAGTACAGCATAAGGCTGACTTTATCAACAAATTAATTCAGTAAAGTGTTCAATCAATCACTTAAGGTGGGATGTAAACACAGTAATGGTTAAATGTTGCCAGCAAGGACTGTCTTCAGTGAAAATGAGTCAGCGCTGCTTGTCACTTTTAGCAATCTTTTATTGAGTCTTTTGACCTTCTCCTTTATCTGCAGCTTTCATAGCTTATCGCTAAAGGACATAAGCGGCCTGAGTATTGTTCACACTGTTTTGAAGTTTATTGGAATGAAACGCGGACTTGGATTCCTTTGTGACCAGCAAATCCAAGCAAAGTGATGCGCATACCGAGACATAATTTTTGCTGCTGTCATCAGGTTATTGTTATGCTTTACCTGCTTCTTAGAAAGTCCTTTATCTCCTCTGGCTGTTTAAAGGGGATGGTTTGGATTATTTGATGTGGGGTTGTATGAGGTACTAGTCAGGGTATTGCCTGCAGTAGATGGCGGTGTGCACGCCCCCAGTTAGGAGAAGCAGAGAGGAGCACCAACACAGAAGCTAAGCAACGTACTGTTGTGGACACGGTCAACAATAAGATCTGAAAAAAAACAGAAATCAGCATCAGTTTAAGCATGCACTATATTTAGAATATTTTTACCGCTTTACTTTGCTGTCAGACAGCCTTTTCTGATGGGAAACCGCTGTTACATATGCTAAATGTTGCTCTCTCCAAACCAACCAAACTCCATGGGCGAAATCAGCAATTTTACATCACAGAGCACAGGAGTTATTGGCTGACCACTGCCCTGTTCTGTTAGTTTGCTTGTGTTATTGTGTGACTTAGGTGTTTTAAAAGGTTTGTTCGGATTTGCCAGATTTACACAATGACAGAAACAAACTAACTGATCGAAGCAGCTGTAGACCAACATCTCAGGACCTGTGAGTTAGAATTTCTTATTTTCCCCATGGAGTTTGGTTGGTTTAGAGAGAGCAATATTTGGCTTTAATAACGGCAGTTTCCCATCTGAAAAAAGGCCGGCTGATGGCAAGGTTAAGTGGTGAAAATATCCTAAATCTAGCATAAAGTTTTTTCAGGTGGACTCCCACAGTAGTACACTGGTTAGCCTCTGAGCTGGTACTCCTCCTAACTGGGGGCTTGTTGATCTCATCTACTGTAAGTAATGCACTGACTATTGATAGGTACCTCATACAACCCCATATAAAATAATCTGAACTATACCTTTAATGGTAGTTAGTTCTTGTTTTACTGCTTTAATGATCATTATTGCTTTTTTGGGTAGTTTTGATTATGTTTATTATTTGAGTTGCATGAAGAGGTTGCCTTTTTAAAGATAACTAAAGTAGTTTTGTGTTGTACTGTAAAGGTCTTCAAAGATACCCTCCCTCATAGTTTTAACTTGACTGTGGCCATACAGCCAGACACACCTTATCCATCTATTTTGTTTAATTTTATTCAGCAGATTGACTTGAGAGGAAATATCAGGTTAGGCGCTCCTTCCTCTTTGATCTCTCTCCTTGAGCTGTACGTCTGTCTGTCTATTAGTTGTTCATTCATCCATCCATCCGTCAACATCAAAACAATACGCTATGTTCCTAAGGCAAGTTGACATTGTGGCCGTCCTTCGGAGAATAATCAAAGTTGATCTTAACATTCAGCACAAAGGGAAGCTCAACCTCCTCATACATCGTTGCTCTTTATTACTCCTCTGCTCCATTGTACCTTTTAGAAACTACAGTCAAAAACCTTTCCTCTCTTTTCCTTTCTATCTCCGTTTCATCCCCTCCCTCCTTGGTATCACCTTTCCCCTCCTCCTTTATGGGAGAATTGATAGGAGGTGTGTGTCGAAGAGTGCAGAGTTTCATCTTACCTGCCTCCTATTGAGACTTGAAGACAATGGGCCGTTCACCTCCGCCCTCACAGCTCTCTGCAGACCTGCGGGAAGGAAACTTTGACTCAAACAATGCAGCTGCTCGGATACACAAAGCGTGCTTTCTGCTTTTAATTGCTTCAGTTATCTATTGTCCTCCACCCATATCTTTTTGTTCTGTTTTCCCACATCCTACCTCCTGCCTGATGTTTACTAATTGTTACCATATTCCTCATTTGTCCTCATGCAATAAAAGATCTCATTTAAAGGAGGGCTGCACAATTAATCAAAATACTATTGAAATCACAGTTTGGCAAAGTCACAGAAGCTGATGAAGGTAAAATGTGTGACAAAGCAGCATTACAATGAAGTACTGGAGTGCTGCAGAAATGACCAGGCCTGCAGGTCTTGTTCTCCAGATGTAGGAAAACACGTTTGTTTGGCACAAACGTCACATCATCATGATTCTAATAGTTATGAGTGAAATAATCATAATATTTTTTTTTATAACATATTGTGCAGCCCTATTTAAAAGAGAAATCTGTAATATTTACTGTAATAAATCATGATATGAGATTAAGGAAACATGCCAAGTTGAAATGCTGGCTTCTTTGACAACAGTTCAACAGTCACATTCTCCTTTCCACGTTCCGTGACGCGTGCTATTATTTGCGCGTTTCACGTTAATTGGAGTTCAGATTAATGCCGAATGTGTCTGTTTATAAGTCATAACAAATTAAATTGAGCAATATGTAAATGGGGTTTGGCAGGCAGTCTCCTGTGGCCTTGTGTTTTCAGGATAACAGGCTTAGCTTTACATCGACAGACAATTGACAGTCATAAACAGCAGATCAACTTACAGTGTAGGAGTCGTTGCTTGTTATTGTCGAATTAAAATGCTTGGCTCATCTTGTGCTCCTGCAGCGTTCCTGCAGCCTGCTAGAGCTTCCTTGAGTCAAGGGAGGGGGAGGGACAAGTCACTTCAACCAACGACTGTATATTACATAGAATATACAATCATTTTTGGACGTGCAATTACCACGTATTGCTTAAAAGATGTGGCATATATTTTTCAAATCCTCTAACACTGAAGTAAATAAACTGCAGAGTTCCAGTAATGAGTCATAATCATAATGAATCTTAACTTTTGCTCCGGTGTTAGCAGTACTTTCGGAAGAGTGGTGTTTTTTTAAAGTGGTGGGTGTGATATTTTGGAACATAACGTGCCTGTCCTCTCAAATATTTCCCTGCAGACTTCTTTTGCTCCTACACAGACCGTCAGTAATTCAATCCAGCTGGTTGTTGTGGACACAGTCATCAGTTTATCATAATATTGGTACGCACCTCCTTGTTTGTTTGCTTGCGGTGCCTGACCTTCTGTCTTCCATATGGCCGGCATTGATTTGGTAACATGCTGTGTGATCCTCCTGACAGATTGACTGTGCTAATAACCGTCTCCCTTCATATCACCCTACTGCATTTTAATCCTTTAATGTGTGGTATAAATTGGATTGGTCTCTCACCCCCTCAACTATGAATGAGCTGCGCGCTGACAGCGTTGTTGACCAATGGGCTCGTCGGGAGCTGGATGAGTGGCAGCTCTGACACTGTGAGAAGAGCAGCTGGGAAATGAAGCCCCCCCCCCCCACACCCACCCACCCAAGGTGAAGTAAAGGTGAACGTTGCCGACGACGAAAAAACCTGGAAACACAGCTGTGTTTGGGTCCGGGGGCGGGGTTGTCATGGAATTCCTCTCACTTTAACAGGCGGCTCGGTTTTTAATTCGGGTAAAGGATCACACCCAGCCTGAAATATCCTCTCTGACACCTCGGTAGACTCTCACATCCAAGTGTTGTTAGGGAGGCGAAAATAGGACGCATAATCACATTATGTTAACAACTGACATACCGAGGGAAGGATGTATACACCCACACACACTCGCATACAGGAAATAATGGATGAAGAGATCAGTGTGGGTAACTCATGAAGTGTAATAAGTTACATTTTACTGAATACTTCTAATATTGCTTTACTTGGTATAAAAAGTAATACGTTTTATCACTCGTTATATTACTTTTGGACCTTGCTGAACTGCTGATCCAGCGGACTGAAAGCTTTTGTTGTTAGCTGTCCAGATGTCTGAGTTAGTGGAAACTAAAAAGTCTAACTCTTAGTGATGTGCCGACTGCAGTTACAACCTCAGACCCAACCAGGTCATAAAAATTAACATTCTGCTTAATAGTGGATGGGTCACAGGTGGGAAATGGTGTGTGAGTGTGTGTGTGTGTGTGTGCAGATGAGAGAGAGGGGGGCTGTGTGCGCCTTGAAGCAAGACAAGACAGCAACATAACTTCTTTGATTATTTATTTTATTATATTTTCTGTTTCCTCTGGAGTTTTCTCTGTCATGTTAAGTTTATGACTACAGTTTTTTTTAGTTTTGCTGCTTGAATGTCCCAGGATATTTGCTGCAGTGACATTACTGCATGCATAAAAATGAAATTGAAAGCAGCCTCTCTAATCATTAAAGTGAAGGAAGTTCAGAGCTTTTCTTTTTAACCCACTATACGTTAGTCTTTTCTCGTTTTCACTTTCTATTCTATGAGAATTACGTTGTACTGAATTGAGGTGCTAGACCTCTAAACTGCTCACGAATTCTGTGTTCAGGATTTTTTGGATGGACCTGTGGCTCGGTGACATGTGAGAGCCACAGTCTAACACTATATAAGCCCTGTGACCTGACTCATGAATGACACCACCCACTCCCCAATGGTCATGAATGTACCGTCAGCGACTCTTTTCAGTCCAGCCCGGCAGTTACTGCTCTCTTCAGTTCTAACAACCAGGCACTGAAAAAAAATCTACCATCCTGTTGCAGATGGAGAGAAACAAGATGATTCCCGAATGAGTTGATAGGTCTCGGTCCTCCGGCTCTGGTCGCTCAAACATGCCTGTACAAGAACAGTAAACCTGGCAGATGGAGCGTCAGTCTTTCAGGTCGTAGTGGCGTTTGACACTGAGATAGTGGAGCGAGCGCGCTGCCAGCATTTCAGAGCAAAGAGAACTGCTCATTTTTTCATGATTTTGAGACCTAATTTTACATACTGACTAATTTTTTTTATTTATTTTTTACTTTAATAATTCAGATTTGGCTGGCTGGTTAATAGCATACATTTCTGTGGTGTGATAACAGGAAAAAATATTATTTAATGCTTTACAAAGTCTTTGGAGAAAACACTCATTCATCAAACAACACAGAATAAATAAATTACCTGGAAAGCTTGCACTGCTCGACCTCATTTAAAAGGTAATACAGCCCACAGAGATGGATAGAGGTGAGGGTGCGGGTCTCTAAATTGGAGAAAATAATCCCATCATGTAACGCAGTAACACGTAGTTACTTGAATCGGTAACTGTAATATATTTACTGTCTTAAATTGTAATCCCTTACATTACACATACTGAAAAAAGTAATATTACTGTAACAAGTTAATTGCTGAGAGATGTTAATGTTGTCAAAGGTATAAAAGTATAGTTTTTCAGTATCATGTGTCTTAAAACAGTGTCACTAACATTTCATTGTATCAAAGGTGCTCATTCAAGGCATCAGTTCGTTCTTTATTGTCCTGCCTGAACGTTGGCTTGCAGCAAAGCCAGACAGCGCTCTGTGACTTTTTCTGAGCCAGCACTGTGAGCAGGTTCTTAATTAAAAAATCCTATTTTGTGTGTGCCTTGGACTTTTTTTTTCTTTTTCTTTTTTTTAAATACTAGAATTGTGTCGAAGTTTAAAATTCTGGTACCGTGACAGCTCTAACACACACACAGACACACACACACACATGCATCGTGCCTTGGACGTTTGTAGAAGTACCTGGCACTTTACTCCAGCTGTGCACTTCTGACTTCACCTAATCCTTTAATTCATGGCTATTTCCGAAGTGAGATGCCGCCAGACTCTGGATGTGTACACACACACGCGCACAAGCACACACACACTTCCAAAGTCATTCAGAGAGTGACGTCTGAAGGATTTTTTGGCGAGCTTACTGCTATACCTGATAAAGAGGTGCAAGGCCTCTGCATGCATAATGGAGAATAGATCAAGATATTTCCCAGACACTGACCCTAGACCCATCTGAAAAATGTTTTCCTAAAGCCTCAGATTTACATTTTATGCCTGCGCACTGACTGCAGATCTGTCACTATGGTCACCCAGCAGTAAAACCTCAAATTACATGCAGGGCTAAAATAACATGCCCAGTACAATTACCATGAGGAGCGATGGTACACAGGGCTCGAATGAAGAAGTCAGACAGAAAAAGAACTCTGAGTTAAAAAAAAAAAAAAAAAGAGTAGTCAAGGAAGAGGAGAATGAGCCAGAGGGATGAAAAGGATTTATTCCAAAATGAAAAGACAGGACAGGGCTCTGGCACAGAGGGGGGAAAAAAGAGAAAGTGAGCGATGCTGAGAGAAGGCGAGAGTGGTGGAGGTAGAATGATGCGCGGGGCCCGAGCAGACAAAGCAGAGCCGGGAGCCGCAGGGGAGCTGGGTGTCTGTCAGCCACCCAGCCAGTAAGTTATTCAGTCACTTATTCAGTGGGTTGGAGCGATAGCAGTACCACAGCAGTATAGAGGCAGCAGTTATTTGTTTGGCTCAGGAGAGCCGTGTCCTTTCTGTCCACAGTAAACTGGGTGTTACAAGCGAGACTTTACTGACCCTAAACGGGCCCAGCGCCAGATGAAAACATGCAACGCCATAAAACTGCGCTCGTGTCTTATGGCCTTGGTCATTTTCTTTTTTGTGTGTTAAAGCTTTATACACCTCTGCTTTTACACAGTTGCTGTATTTCTTTTTTGTTGCCGTGTTTTATTTTCCACAAGGTTTGCAAGTGTACATCAACAAAGTCTGTCAATAACATAACGCAAATAAGAATATACTAATACTAATAATACCATACTAATATGACAGAGAAGACTAATATATGAGAAATAAAACAGTATGGGACACAGTACACAAAGCGTACACCCAGAGCTGCAATGATTAATCAATCACTTATTATCTTTGCACAACACTGGGTTGAACAACAAGATTACAAATGTAGCTTCTTCATGCTAAACACAAAATACACCATCCAGATAATTAAATTCAGAGTGGAATAGGATAAAATACAAAACAATATGTACAGTTATTTACATATATACATGTGCACCCAGGAAATAATTCTGTTGTGCATTTTTAAAATTTGCATCAGATTGAATCTAAACAGGAAGCAACAAGAGGATGATGATGATATGGTCAACATCTTCACATAAAACGTTTGTGCATGAAGCATCATGGATGAGTCCTCTTTCCTTCATCCTGCTGCATCTTGTCAGCTCAGAACTGGCCTGTCAAGTGCAACAGCTTGATCCGATCAATAGATTATCAATAGATTATTAAATTAATCACCAACTATTTTTATAAGCAATTAATGGATTTGAGTAATCTTTTTAGGGAAAAAGTCAAAATTCTGAAGAATTTATGGAATATCTTGAGTTGTTGAATTGAGGACGTCATCTTGGGCTTTGGGAAACATCGATCGACATTTTTCACCATTTTCTGACCCAACCGCTAAACGATTAATCAAGAAAATAACCGAAAGATTAATCAACAATGAAAATAAACTTTAGTTGCAGCTAGGGCTTCAGACATTTTTGACAACAGTATCGATACCTTGGCTTAGTCACCGGTTCCCGAACATTACTTTTCTTGATAGCAATTTTATAATATAATCCATTTTAACAAAAAGAAAATTACATTACGCATTATGGTGCGATTACTCACTTTAAAGGAGGAAGCTGTTCAAAGACCTGAGAGCAGCTGGAGAAACTGATTTTACTCTGCACACTTTATTCAGCCTGAATGACTGAACTAAGATGAAGAAACTGATGGAGTGTTGGACAAAAAAATATATAAATAACTGGTAAAACTCCTTAAATACAGAAATATATGAATGACGAGGCATTTTTTGACACTCTATACTATTGTAGCTATTTGATCGATTGTGTATAATTAAGTTTGGCACCCAGCCTGAATTGCAGCCCTACATGCATCTGCACTTTTATTGTTTGGTAACCCTGACCTTCTCCTTCACTATGTGTGGATAGTAAATAAAAGACAGAATAAAACTGAGCATTTATTTGTTACTAGCTCTGTTGAGTTTCTCCTTCCTGGCCTCAAGCATACCCTGGCCTTCCCTGTTCATCCTGGCATGGAGCTTTTAGTTGCTGGGATGAACAGCTGCTGTATTTCCTCATGTCCCAGAGTCATTCTTTATTGCGGCCTTTTTCTGTTTTGACCATCTCACTCCTTTTTCCTTCATTCGCTCTCCTCCCCCCTCCCTCTCTCTCCTGGGTCAGGTACAGTGTAGATGTTGGTGTTTATCAATAATGAAGAGATAAGAGGAGGAGGAGGAGAGCACACTGCTTTCCTTCTTACCCAGGGATGAATTATTCACCCGGTTGAAGAGTGCCTCTCCACCCTGTGTGTGTACGATCGTGTGCACTTCTGTCACTGCCTGTCTAAATGTGGTTATGCTTTACCTAGCAGTTGTGGAAATGTGTTTTTGTCTCGCTGCGACCACACACACCATTTTGACTACTTTGCAAATCACTTTTATCTCGTATGCATGGTTTTCCCTTAGCCTGGCAGATGCTAAATGATTAAGCGTGTTATGTATGTTGCTGGTTGTAAGTTTCAGTGCGATACGCCGCAGTAAAACAAAAGAAACCGCCATGTATGGCTGATGGATCACTCCTGCTTTTCCAATTTCATTCAAACAAACACAATTCCCATTTCAGGCCTGTAGAGCTTCCTGGACCAGAAATATTCTGTTTGTGGTTTGTACGTAACTGAGAACTGCAGAAAGAAGACGAAGGGGTGAGGGAGCACCACAGAGAGAGATGTATGCATGACTATGGTGTATGTAATTTCATGTCAGGGCCCCTGCAGTTAAATGGCAGGGAGATCCCTTTGTGAATTACTCTACTTTTCCAGTTTCCTCTTGCTCATCTCATGCATACTGTATAGACTCACAGCAAGACTGAGGTCATCGTCCAGCTTTGGATGGAGGATGTTTTGGCAGGGTTGTGACAGTATGGACTTTTTCTTACCCTGGTGACAAAGCGACATATTCCAGTAGGATGGTGGCGTAATATTTTTTCTTATTGGACTTTATTGAAGCATGCTATCCTAAGTATAGCATAGCTCCTTTAAGGCAGTGCGTAAGTGTGTTTGGTGTGCATGTGAAGGAGGGTGAGCTGCTGCTGCTTATAGGGGAGAAGAAACTTTGCAATAAATTGTCGATGTGGCAGTAAATGTACAGTAGAGGTTTCAGTGTATAGGTTAATGTCAAAGTGACAGGGGTAGCAGCATCCTTTTTTGGAGCTGCAGTAAAATAAATCCATGATACATACAACACAAAAAGTCTTATGTAGTTATTTGTCCATTTTTCATCATGAGAACAGTTGTTGTTGTTAGTCACCCACTGGCAATCCCAAGATGCCCAAGGGTTGAGTTTTTCGACCATTCAGAGGCTTGGTTCCTTACTTGAGTGTGACCGCGCTGATCCATAGATGTATTAATAAATCAATGCTCTGATCTCAACATGAGATTTACCCTTCAAAATAAAATGTGTGTTGATGATGGTAATGTGCTGAACCCCGCAGTAGGCATCACATCGGGTATTGCGGTTATCGTCACAGCCCTAAGTTTTGGTATTTCAAGCTGCTTTCGAGAGTATGAAACTGTCTTTTCTAAAGGTTTTTAAACTTCCCTGCTGGGTCATTTTTCATTAAGAAGATACACTTAATTGAATTGGCAAATGCTTATTTTTGCAAATGATATTCGCTCAAGTCCTAGGGCATGTTTGTTATAAACAGGCAACCAAATAGGAATATGCATCAGTATACAGATGCCTGTGTACACACACACATACACACACACACACACACACACACACACACACACACACACACACACACACACACACACACACACACACACCTCCCAGTGCAGATTTCTCCTCCAGCTGTTCATTTCTCCTTGGCACTTTGAAGCCTGTTCATGTCTCCCTGTGTCCCTCCCTCCAAACCCCTATTTCTCCTTCGCTCCCCTTCTGCTACATTTCATGCGCTTCTGCCTCCCTTCCTCATTTCTGCCTGTGCGTTTGACTCCCCTTCTCTTTCCACAGAGTCAGTTATCAAATATTTCATCATATCACTGTGAACAAAGTGAAATGTAGCACTCCCTTCTTCTCGCACCTTTTTTCCTCGGCTCCTGTTGCATCACAGTGGTTGGTTTTTACCTCCTGTCTCCTGCATGCAACCTCGCTGTAACACCACATCCCTTTTACAACAGGTTTTCTTTGTTACATTTCCAACTTAATTGAACATCCATGCTGATTTTTGAGCGCAGATTGCAGGCGATAGCCTTGAAGTCTTTGAAGTGTGTTTCTTTATCAAACCAAGGTGCTTTCAACTCAATTGATCTCAGTAGTAAAGCTTACAGCATGAATGTATTATAATAGGATGTCATTGGAGAAGTCCAAATGAGCAGTAGCTACTTCTAAATGTAGCTTTCCCATGTGCTATCGATCAGGCCCTTATAGAGAGCCCAGTGGAAAGGTCAATGAGAAGACGAGACACATCTCAAGTCTTCATTTCCTAGTTTTATTCTTGGCTTGTCAAACTGCCTCGCCTGTCAAAGCTAAGCTGCATTCCCACTCTGCACCCTGCATACCAAAGTATCCACATCTGAATGTGTGTGCGCGCCCGCACAGTGTATGCACGTTTATTGTAGGTTTGTGTGGCCGGGTGTGTGTGCTCGCATGTGTGTGTGTGAAGGTCAGAGGATCCAGAGCTGCAAGTGTCGGGTAGCAGCAGCAGACAGCAGGTTGAGGTTGGTGCTGCTCCAGACTCCAGCTGATAACGGCTATTAGTACATACCAGCAGCAGTTTGGACATGACACGTAGCCACAGCAGCAGTGTCGCTGATTCAGTTTGGACACAATAACGGCAACATCGCACAGAAGTCACAGTTATAAGGGCAGCTTCACAGGCAGGCCATTTTAGATGGAATGTCAGATAGTGTGTCAGCTAAGCTTTAAAGGGAGATTTTGGATTATTTGAAGTGGGGTCGTATGAGTGAGTGTGTGTACTACAGTAGATGTTTGCCGGTACACCCCCAGTTTCCAAGTGTACACTATATTTTGAATATTTCATTGCTTTACTTTGCCATCAGGCAGGCTTTTCCATCCATCCGTCTTCAACCGCTTATCTAAAATCGGGTTGTGGAGGTAACAGTTCCAGCAGGGGACTCCAGACTTCCCTTTCCCTGGCCACATTATCCAGCTCTGACTGGGGGATCCAGAGGTGGTCCCGGGCCAGGATAGAGATATAATCACTCCACCTAGTCCTCGGTCTGCCCAGTGACATCCTCCCAGCTGGACTTGCCTCGAACACCTCCCTAGGAAGGCAGCCAGGTGGCATCCTTACAAGATGCCCAAACCTCTACACCCTCACTGATAACTGAGCCTCTCACCTTATCCCTAAGGGATATGCCAGCCACCCTCCTGAGAAAACCCATCTCATCCCCTTGTTTCCACGATCTTGTTCTTTTGGTCATGACCCAGTCTTGGCCATAGGTCAGAGCAGGAAAGAAGACTGACCAGCAGATCGAGAGCTTTGCCTTCTGGCTCAGTTTCTCCGGCCCATCTCATGCTCCATTGTCCCCTCACTTGAGAACAAAGCCTTGAAATACTTGAGCTCCCTCACTTGGGGAAGCCACCATTATTTAAGCCACTTATCTCTCCCTCCAAACCAACCAGACTTCATTGGCAAAATTACTGCAAGCAGGGTTTCAGAAGCGATTTAGGAGCAGAATATTTTGCCCGCCTGATTATGTTGACTTTGCAGTTCTTATGATTGTGTGTCTGCATAGGATCTTTTATTTTAAAACATGACCGGATTCTCTCTGGTGTTTCCATGTCTGACTTCCAATCTGATTGATCTGCTCTGAGCAGATTGAAGCAGTCAAAAATAGACTCGGTGTGTTTTTGAGGGGGAGCAAAGATGCCTCTGGGACGTCTGGAAGGCTGTCAAATGGCAACATGGAGCAGTGAAAATATTCTCATTGTAATGTACAATAGGCAACCAAAATCCTGGCTACCCAGTCCAGAGTAGTGCATTGCTCCTGTGCAGGTACTCCTCTCTGCTTCTCCAGACTGGGGGCGTGTCAACGTCAGTCTATTATAGGCAATGCACTTACTGGATAAGTACCTCATACAACCCCACTTCAAATAATCCGAACTATCTCTTTAATACATGTTTGACCGACTCTGCTTATGAGTTTTCAAAGCTTCACAAAGGAGCTAACAGAGCTGTAAAGAGATAAACCTTCAGCAGCCAAATTGCAGTCGCATCAGTCCAAAAAACCCACAATATTACAGTATCAAAAGTGATAAGGGGAACAGTACTGAGGGTTTAGTGAGGAGGAACAGTGGCCACAAGCTGCTCCACATGAGGGACAGACAGAATGGGACAGTCACATTCACTATTCAAAAGCTGGACTATGCACAAAAAGGATAGGACTACCATACGGGAGGTAAACAGTATGGAAGAAAACCCTCTCAAAGCTGAAAGTCAGCACTTTAATCTCAGTTGTTTTTTCCATTTCAAGTCTATTTGCTGGAGAACAGAGCCAAAACAACAGAAAAATATGTCACTGTCCCAATACTTACAAGCTGCCCTGTACAAAACTACAACCCTAGTAATAATTGTGGAATTGAATCGGTGCCTTTGTGCCAATGTCTGAACAAGAAAAAAAAAACCAAAATTGCACATCGGGAGCCTCACAAAGCTGGTATTTGGCAGAGCTTTCATTGAGAAACTACTTGTATCCAAGGCCAGTGCACAAACATGCAGACACTGTTGTGCTGAGAATAAAACCTAGACAACTGAACAATGAAAAAGCAACATGATCCGGTAGATAATCCTTAACCATTTAACACTCGGGGTCTTGTCTCAATGAAGTTCAAGGATGACTTAAACCTGCATCGTCTTCTGGTGACTGTTAAATGTAGTGGTGAATATGTAATAACATGGACACTCAACATGCATTTATTATGAGTGAGGAATTTATGGCATCTTGTAGTCCAAGGTACAGTGTTGTTGGCTGACAGATGGAGCTGAACAGTTTCGAGGGCTGTCATAAATAAGTCGGGCTGTAGCCAACTCAGAATTTTGTCAGTCAAATCAGATTTGGCCGTTCAATACGAAGATTCAACGATACATTCCATTTTTTCCTGCTTCAGTGCCATACTAAACTCCTATATCAGCCTACATGAGTGGGTTTTACCAGTAAGACTCACATTTAAAACTTTTCTTCGTCATCTGCGATGGGAAAACATCTGATTTCCACACAGACGAAGTAAAAATGCACATCCTGCTGCTCGTAGGTCAGGTATAAATCCCAGTGCACGGTGGAGCTTCTCTCTTGGGCTGCTGCAGTGCGTCACCTGCCCTGCACATGCTGTGGTGCATCGAGGTGGCTGATGTAGCTGACTTTGATGGTGATTTTGAGACTCGGTTTGTAAAGTTCAATGTTGCATTGCTCTGTGTAGAATGATGCCGCTGAAAAACAAGCACTCAAACTTGTTTTTATCAACCACTGGATTCACCTTCACCAGCTCATGTTGTCACAAGGATTTGCGCTAGCTTATATAAAGCTATATTCATAATTCCCCTTATTCATAAATCCTCATTAAGATGTTATCCTTGTGCAGGTTTCTGAGCTTCTATCTGTTTTATCCTATGATTGTAATGTGCCCTGATTAACAAAGGAAAAACCAAACTGCTCAACTAGAAGAGTCCCAGTAGACTGGGGGGTCTCAGACCCTGATTCGAATCTTCAACGTTCAGATAGCAGCCTTATAAATAAGTGATGTAAAACTTGGCCTTTGTAAACACAAGATCTAAACATCCCTGTGCCTTTTTTAATTGACGTTATTTATTATTTATTCAGCCTTAAGCTCAAAGATAATTCACCCCTGTGCATTAACTCAGAAGAGGATTGGAGCTGTTTGTAAATGCAAGTGGTGCACTGGTGGCCGGGTGTTTCCATTATTTTGGTCCTAAGCAAGCAGAAATTGAGCCACAAAGCCTGCAGAGGAGAGGTGGCTATTTACCTCACACACACACACACACACATTCTTTGTATTGTGAAGTCTGACCAAATTGGCTCTTGCAGTATCAGAAAAACTCATTTCATTAAATCAAGAGCCACCCTCGGGTCCAAAACTCAGCATGTCCAGTCATCAAATTTGAAAGGTGGGCTGGGAATCATTCTTACTCCCCCCCACCCTCCTGTAAGAGAAAAGATTACGCTCGAAAAAGAAAAGACAGAGACAGATTCCATCAGGACGGAGAGTAGTGACGCTCCACCCTGGCGCTCCATACACTGCTTGTATCAAAGCTATTATTCTTCAGGAGTGGAGAGGGTGGGCACAACAATAACAACAACAAGAGAATAATGGAAATGGAGAAATTCACACAGACCTGCAAGAATAATGAAAGCCCAGAATGCTTATTGAGACAGCAGCGCGCCAGAGAGGCCAAAGGAAAACACACCCACATTTTCTCTATCTCCGCACACGCACACACAATATGTGCTAGGAAGCAATCTTGAAGAACATGGAGAATGGGAAAGCTTCATTCAAGCCCACCTGACAGTGCATAGCCACTAGCTTGATGAAATGGCAGCGAGTCAGTGAGCTCTGAAGGCCATTAGATATTTTAGGTGATGGCCTGCACTCCCTGTCCCCCTGACGTCGCGCTTTTCTCCACTATAGCCGGGGATCAGGCAGAGGACATGAATGCCATTAGGCGTCGCAGTCAGCCAGCCAGGCAGCGAAGGCAGGCGGACACAGGCTGATAAGCGTATGTTCGTTTTATAAGCCACGGCTGGCTCAAATGGGCTGCAGAGAAAATTAGGATTTTGAGTATTTTTTGACGCGCTCTCGGCTCCTCTGGCTCACTCACTCTGTTTCTCTGCGTTTTTTTTTTTTTTTCCCTCCTCTATCTCTCTATTCACAGCCACAGTGTTTCTCACAAGGTCAGGTGTGGAGTCTATCCTGCTTCTCACTGCTCCACACCTCTTCCCCGCTCTGTTTCTCCTGTTTCTACCTGTATCACCCCCCCTCCTCCTCCTCTCCACCTCTCCATTTTTAGTCTCTTATTCACCTACTTCCTCTTATTTCTCTCGTCTAAATGTCTCTCTCTTTTGTCCCTCAGCTGTCTCCTATTAACCTTGTTTATAGCTCACACCGTCTCCCCCTTCGAGAACCTCCTCCTCTCCTCTTCTCTCACCACTTTCTCCTTTCATTCTCTATTCCTGGCACCGCTTTCTCTTCACACACTTTCATCCCCACTTTCCTTTACACTCCCCCTCCTCCTCCTCCTCCTCTCCTCTGCTCTCATCCTCCATCACTTTGGCATTCCCAGGCTGTCTCCCTCATCTCCTCCTTTCATCCTTCCATCCTCCTCGCGTACTTCCTCTCCTCTCCTTTCTTTCCTTCTTGATACGTTTTCATCTTCACACACACAGAATGGTGGGAAATATGGAAATGTCAGCATGACCAGACAGGGGGATCAGAGAGTACGACGTTAATATGGCAGGGTTGTCGCAGCGCCATCAGCATAATGTGTGTGTGTGTGGGTGTTAAAGACGTAATGATAGGTGACAGTGCTCATTGTTGACATCTGACTACTTGGAGGATGTTGAAGGGGGCAGTGGCTCGCGTGTGCATGCATTTGTTTGGTTTGGTGGCGTTTCCTTGTATGTCACCTGCAGGCAGCGGAGCTACTGTAAAGTGGAGCAGCGGTGACACAAGGCTTCTGTTCTCACTCTCTTCCCCTCCAACCCTCTCTTTCTCTCCCTCCGTCTCTGTCGCTCCTCCTTTCCTCTGTCTTACCCTTGAACCGTCTTTTATTCTCTAATTCCCTTAGTTCCTTTCTCCCCCCCGCCTCCTGCCGCTCTCTCTTTTCTTTTTAATATGACCAATGCTCTCTAAATATTTATACTGACAATTACTATTTCAAATGCTGCCTCGCCTCAGGATTTCTAAAACTCTGTTGTGTCCGTGTACGTGCACACACGCGCGCACGCCGACTTCTTCTTCTGTGTGTCTGCTGTTGTAATGACACAGTCTCTCTGAGTCTTCAGAGCTGGGGTTTGGGGACCATCATGGTAGATGAGGGCGTGTGAGACTTTGTATGTCTTGTGTGTAATATTCATTTCCCCCGGGCTGGATAGAGTCTCATAAGGCCAGGCTGTCTCTCATCTGAGCTCTGGCAGGGGTTGACCTGTGTTGGCTCTCCTCTTATTGCCTCCGAATGACAGACAACAGGTCCAACTCGGCTCTGCCCCCACATTATGTGAGGACACAACAGCTGTGCATGTGTTTGTGTGAGAAGCTGCACATGTGTGCACAAGCAAAACCTGAGGTGGAGTACGCCCGGCTAATACATGAGACTAGATATTGTCTTAGATTTTGGATATGGCTCAAGTGTTGTCTTTTCCTGTTTTTGAAGGCTACAGTAAAGTGATCTAAGTTTACTTACAACTTATTTGCATTTACCATTTTAAGGTTCCTTCATGCTAAACATTATCCTTTGAATCCACTGAGCATATCGCGTCTGCACAATAGTTTTGATCTGTCGTGCACACAGCTACTTCCTCCACCAGCAGCGTTTCAGAAGCGAAGCGTTTTTCCCATCTGATTATGTTGACTTGCTCAGATTTTTTTGATTTGGTCCTCCTCCCTTGATTTTTGTGCTGCTACAATGGATAAGTGGGTTTCATTGTTGAGGAGTTTATTTTTCGTCTGTTTTCATGATCGCGAGTCTGCACGGGGTGTTTTATTTTGAAAATTGACGAGATTCTCTGTGCCGTTTCTGTTTCTGACTTCCTGCCAGCTCAATTTGCTTTTTGTCAAAATTGGACTTGGCGTGTATTTGAAGCAGAGCAGAACAGAGGGCCGCTTTCGGGACACACTAGCACTGCTGGTGGAATCACAAGCATCGTGTAGAATGGTCGGGATCCACTCGGGTGGACATGGCGCAGCAGTATTGGGACGCGGCCATGCCTTGTGGAATCAAGCCGTCAGATACACAAACAGATTAGTGATTAGTAAATTACTGAAAACAATTCTCTGTCCACATGTCACACTGCATTTAATGGCCACACAGACCACCACCGCGGTCTACAATACCGCCTCCGGTTTTGCCTCTTTAAGAGATAAATTATTAAAATAAAAAATATCTATATTATTTAGAAGTCATATCGCCCAGCCCTGAGGCAGAGTAACTTATTTTCGGTGCCATGTTGTGTACTGGCCTCTGGCATGTTGAGCTGACTTGGTCCGTACAACCCAATCAAGAGTTGTAATCAAGGGTTTCAATAACCCTTCATCTTCATCCTCCTCCTGTTCTCTTGCCCTGCTACATCATTTGGTAACCAGAGTACAGCCTCAAAGCTAATCTGTCGTAACTCAGACTGGCTCAGGTAGTTTGACAAAGGGTTGTAGCCTGATCTTCACTAAATGCTGTAGACATTTGAAAGATCACAGGCCAAGAGCTCGACAATAAAGCTGTCATGAGACGTATGCATGTGTGTGCACATGCTTGTGTGTGTAAGATAAGCTTGTGTATGTGTGACCAGGGCAGGGAAAAAAAAAAAGAGCGAGCTGTTCCTCTTTCCAGCCCAATAAGGCTCTCTGCTGCTCCCATGGGTTGCTTAGTGGTCGTCCAGAGGTTCCTCTGTGGCTACAACGGGGTTGTTTTGTGGTTGCAAATTGGGCTGGTCCTGGGAGAGCTGGTGTTATTCTAGGAAAGGCTTGTTTTCCTCCACTTTCCCACTCAGTCTGTCGCTCCCTTCTCTCCTCTTCTCCTCCTCAGTATTGATATCTCAGATCTCCCAGGAGAAGAGAAGGTGTGGTGTTTATTGCTCGTCAAAAAAGAAAGACAGCACTGCCCTTTCCTCTTATCTCCTAGCCTATGGGCTTCGTGTTTGTGTGTACGTGTGTGCGTATGTGTGTTTTCCATCAGCCCTGCAGATCATATTAGTTTCAACACAATAGCTTTGGCTCAGCACAAACTGGTGGAACTAGTTCTGCAAGTAATTGTTTGTCTTTAGGGGAAATTGTGTTTCAGTGGTGCTGTTGTATGCGTGTAGCTTTCTGGTAAACACATTGTGAGCGCACACACGCATTTCGCACACGTAGCCCTGGCTGCAGACATTTGAAGTTGTGTATCCGCAGGTAATCCACTCTTACTTAAAACAGGTGCCATCTTGCTGACATACACTAATGCGCGCTTACTCATACAAGTAATTACATTTTCACAGAGACCTGGATTACACACACACACACAAATACACACACGTATCCACGGACAGATTGTCGTTCTAAAGCTCCCTCGCTCTTACTGTTTCTCACACGCCCACTGACACAAACACCAAGAAAAGCATATTTATTTTGACTCTTTGCTGTTACAGAGGAATGTGTCGGCACAGCAAATGGCAGGCTACAGAAAAGCATAGCCCATCCAGATGATTTATGACCTATGTGCAAAAGAGAACTGGCTTTCCTCCTCTTCTTTCTCCAGCGCACATCCGATTTTTTTTTTTTTTTCTTTTTTTAAACGGCCCCTCCGTCCACACACGCACAGTCATAGAGAGATACCAGACTCCTGGCCTACTTGCCTGGGTTCACTAATGCTGTCCTCTGTTGTACCAGACACTTCCACACCGTCCTCATTTATCATCAGGAGGCTCTGTACCAACACGGTCCCTTCCTCTGCTGCCTTTCCTCGTCTGCTCTCCTGGTTCGGGAAGGAAATAAGGAAACGTTAATGTTAATGTTTCTCTCGTTCTCTGTTTCTCCCAGGAGCCTCGGGTCAGCGGGTGAAGGTGGAGCCGGAGGTGCTGTCGTATCCCGGCCAGACGGTCAACTTGCGCTGTGCCTTCACTGATGCCACTGGGATTCAGCTCACAATGGTCAGAAACACACTAGCATGATACAATTGTTCTCTTTTTTCTAGTTACTGATTTTATTACTTCTACGGGTGAAAATTACAGGAGAGACAGGTGAAGATCTCCCATTTCTGGTTAAAAACAGTCAGTTGTCTCATTGTAAACATCTATATAACTTAACATAATATAACAATATGCTCTGGAAACACTAGACTGTGGTTTTGTCCACTGTCTGCCGTCCACACACATTATTCCTCATTATGAGACAAGTGTCTGTGGGAGTGTGTGGTGGCTCACCTCAAGTAAGTTACTACTTTCTAAAGACTAACTTAAGACAGAGGACATGTCAGATGTTCTTATTTACTCCTACTGCTCAATAGACTAAAATATCACTTTATGGTTGAATCTAGTGCATCAAACGTGGCTACCATATTGGTACGGGGCAGCTGAATCTCCTAACGCATGCGTGCATGCCGATGGAAGCAGGAGGTTAGGGTTTAAAAAAAAAATCATCATTACTCGTTGAATTTTTGACTAATTTTCAAGTAGTTTTTACTTTGTTACAAATTTCAGACATGCTTTTATGATACAGGATACTTGGTTTTCATACCTAAAAACTTAACTTTTCTATAATATGATGTTTAACATTAACTCACCCATGTATATTATTTTTCTTACTGCATGTAAAATGGATGTTGTGTCATTTTGTGTGTAATTTTGAAAGTAAGTGAAGACTTCATTCTTAAAAAAGATCATTACAACAAACACTATGTTAAAATATTGAATTTCTGGAACTGTGCTTACTTTGAGCTTAATGCTCTTATAAAGCTACTGAGATTAGACCAGTGACACGTATTTAATGACTACATAAATGTTTGTAAGAAAAATATGATTAAGAGAAAAATTCATACTGACATTATCCCTTTGATGGAGACTTTGTTAGATGGGATCACACCATGACTATTAATATAATAATTTAAAACATTTGAACATGCTGGTATGACTCCTATCACTTCTCCAGTATATTGTAGAAATAAGGGTTTTCTCTATGTAGATTAATACAATGATATTATGGAAAGCACTTGTCCCCTTCAGGAATTGCTCTTGAGAAATGTCTCTGTTTGTTGTCACCCCCGACAATGAAATGAAATATCCCGTCTTGATTACCTCTGCATCTCACCACAGTCACATCAGCCCTTAACTTGGTTTGTGGTCTGAAATTCTAATAAAAATGTCTGTTTCGTCCTGAAATTGCACCTCATTGTGCTGAGTTGACACATTACAATTTGTTCAAATTGCTTGGGACTATAATTTTCTTTCACAACCCAAGCGAACAGACGTCGGGACATTTAGCAAATAAACAATTTAATATTTGACTAAACATGTGGCTCTTTCCCAGTGAAATAAAGTATTTGTCAATTATGTATCAAGCACATTTTGCAGGTGTGTGAAAGTCAGTCGCACAGGTGGACAAGAGCAATTCATTGTAAGCGAAATAAACATAAAATGATAATACAGTTGCATGTGCCTTGTTTATCTTCCACATTAAATGTTAATCTAACAAATCATAGCCTGCAGAAATAATCCTAAGGCTAGTAATAAGTTTTTATCACATTTAGGCTTAATGTTTTATTACTCCAAACAAACAATACTAAGCTTCATTTTGCTTTAGGGGATTGAATATGGTAATGGAAGCACTTCTTAGTCGCATCTCAATGAAGTGGGAAGTGCACAACTCTGCTTGGTTCCGCTAAGAGCCACTGAGAGAGAGAGAGAGAGGGAGAATACAGCTCCCGAAAAACTCCACATACATATTCATACCTGTTCCACTTATTTGATTGTGATGCTGTGTACGCTGCCCCGTGGAGTTTACACCGAAATGTGGATGTCTTAAAATGCTTTCCAGCGTCGCTTGTCGATGCCATGATGAACGAGGACCTTTTTTTTTTTTTTTTCCCTCACTCATTGTATGCATCCTGATTCCACTGACCCCGTGCCTCCCCCACAGGTCACGTGGATCTACGAGCCCAAGGATGGAGAAAGGCTGAACATCGCGGTGTTTCACCCCAACTTTGACCCCAACTACCCCGACTCGCCTGTGAAGGGCAGAGTCAGCTTCACGCCCAGTCCCCCAAACCTGGCCAGTCCCTCCATCCAGATCAGCAATGTCAGGATGACCGATGAGGGGAAATACATCTGCGAGTATGCAACCTACCCCAGCGGCAACGAGCAAGGCATCACATACCTGGTCATGCTGGGTGGGTCACTAACATATCTAAGAAACACAGTGGATGCAGATGTTTCCCTACAGTCCATGAGGCGTTGTGAATAGTTTGTGGATGAATGTGCTGTGGCCTTCGCATGCTCCCAGTCTCAACCTCACTGAACACCTGTGGGATATTCTTGACTGAAGTACATGACTTGGAAATTTGATGACTTTAGACTTGACAAAATCAAAAAGCATTCATCAAAGTCATGTCTTTGATTTAAAGATGGAAAAGACGTAGATGTCCAAGTAACTAGGAAAAAGTAGCCAATGTTCCTATCCAACCTTAAAATCATAAAATTATTTTACACAAGCATCCTAACTTCCTAAAATCTTAAATAAAATCTCTTAATTTTAGGATAACAGTTAAGATGTCCTAATTTTCAATTTCCCCCCTGTAGTAGATGCTAACTTATCATAGCTAACAAAAGTATTTGCCGTCAGCTAAAGGTAGTGTTTTCCAACTGTAGGTGGAAGTGTTAGCCAACAGTAGCTAATGGTAGTGTTCACTAATGCTAGCTAATGGTAGTGTTCATTTACAGTAGCTAATGATAGTCTTAGCTAGTGGCTAGCAGATGATAGTGTTTGCTTACAATAGCTAATAATCGTCTTTGCTAGCGGTTGCTGAAAATAGTGTATGCTAACAGTGCTAACAAGTAGTGTTTGGTAACAGTACTAAGAGGCATTGTTCGCTAGCGGTAGCTAGTGTTTGCTAACAGTATTAATGGGTAGTGTTCGCTTGTAGTAGATAACAGTGGCGTTTGCTAACAGAGGTAACAGGTTTTATTCGCGGTGTTTGAATATGTTTTAATAAGAAAAAACAACAGTTACAAAGTTGTTTAGCTCAGCATGAGGAGAAAAGTAGCATTACTTGCTTAATAACAGACCTTTAAGTTGATAAACAGTGTTAGGTTGAGTATGTAGGACTTCCCAACCTGATTATAAAATAGAGTGAAGTAAAATAACATAGGATTCATAAGTGGGAAAATTCCTATCCTACACTCCCCCTAAGATTTCTGTAATATGGTCCTAGTATCATTTCATCAATAAAATCACTCAATGTCAAACATCTAAAATGTTAAATATCTAAAATGACATACAAATGATAACTTAAAATTACACATTCAAGCTTCCCATGAGCCATAATTTAATCTTCTTTTGAAAACTCTGGTAGCTGATTATTTTTTAATGTGCCAAGATAACTTATTCAAATATCTGGCAGCAGAGAACTTAAACAAGAAATGCTCATGTTGGTATTAATAATATACAATACTAGGTCTAGCCTGGCACGCATTAAGTCCTCCTCAAACCTATGAAAGTGGGCCCTAGAGTTTCGCAGGACCTCTGTGGTTTTCAATATCATGCACTACATCAGAATGTGGTTATATGGTCGTGTCACCCAAGCTTTTAGTTTTGTTGTTTACCAACTTTTGCTATTAAGTTCAAATCCATCGCAGAATTCTGCCTTGTTAAATGCTCCCTGTAAAGTGAGGTAAATTTGAGATATATTGTTAAATTGTGATGCATATTGTTAAATGCATATGTGTTGTCTTTTCCTGATTTCAAAGGCTGCATTACAGTAAAGTGATGCAGTTTTCAGAACTTATCAGACTGTTCCAGCTGTTCTATTATTTGCTTCCGTTTCGATATTCAGTACTCTTTATTCACAGTCTCGATACCCCGGTACCAGGTGCACTTTTGTGCTCTAGTTTACTCTTCGACAGTGAGTTGACCCACATAGCTACAGTGCCCACATAGTCCCTCCCCCTCTCACAGTGCTGTCTTCGTCTCATCACGTGGATATTTTTCAAAGTGATAGTTTTCAAAGTCCATATCACCCAGTCCTAAGAACAACCCAATTATGAAAAATACTCCACTGCAACCTCACTAAGGTAAACATATGCAGCTATCATAGCAAAATTTACTTTAAGTAGTCACTGTGCAGTCAAATTGTCTCTGTCAGTGTTTTATTATTATATTTGATGGTTTTGCATTAATATTACCGCTCAGATCATCATATGTTTACACTGTTTGAGAATTTACAGTTTGTTATTTCAGAGATAATGTGTTTATCATGATGTGTGTATTGTATTGCAGTATAGGCTAAAAAATATTGCTATTATTTACAAGCCATAGCCAGACACTATAGGAAAAGTACCACTTTTCAAGTCCAAACCGGCTCTTTGTCAGACCCAGAGTAAATCCAACCCAACACAACTCCGACTCATCTCTTCTGAAAGATCTGTAGAATAGAGTTTATCCCATACATTTATTGCATGAATGGAGTGAGCGGTGAAATCGATGTTTAACAAGAGAACAGGCCAACTGTCTTAAAGTAGCTTTATCACTTCAATTAGTTTTTCTTGCCAGAAACCTAGTTCTGTGTTCGCTGGTGTTTGTCTCTCCTGTACAATTTCCAGAGACTTGTTGAATCCATGCCAAGGTACACGTGAAGCTGCTCTTCGTTATTTTTTCCGTATGTCACCCATCTGTCTATAGTGAGAGAGTGCATATTTACCTTGCTTACTAATACATATATATATGTTAATGCAAATTACCCTCCGCCTACTTCCCTCTCCGTCTGTCTCTCCAGCTCTCTCCCTCCCCCAAAGGTAGCGCGCAGGTTAAAAGCATGTCCAGCTGGGCTTAATTGCTATTATAAGTGGTATTGTCAGATCAATTGTGTTCTTGTTAATGCAATGGAACCATTGGTCTAACCTTGGCCCGGCACCAGTGCCTCTGCTCCGTTCCTCTCTTCTCCCCTCCAACGCATCATGCCTCCCTGCCTCCCCTCGGGCACTGTATTGATCTGGCTGCTTGTCATGCCTGCTGTCAGCTCCTGTCCTGCCTGCTCGCCTCTGATCCCACACGAGTATCAGAGAGGGCAATCGGGGAGGGCTGAGGTAGAGAAGGGAAGAACAGGGCGGGGGATGACGGAGAGCATGCAGTGATTGAGAATTAGTGTATGGAAATGCACCAGAGTAGTCAGGGAAATTGTTTATCAATGGCTGGTGATGGGGGATAGAGAGGGGATAGATTAAAGAAATGGAGGGAGAGTAGAAGAAGATTTAGGGTTTGGGTGTGTTTGCACTGCTGCTCGTAATTGTTTATCAATGTAGGCTCTGGAGAGGAGGGAGAGAAGGGGTGAGGAGGGGACAGAGGATGTTTGGAGATTTTGGATTTGCTGCTGCCATGCTGGTGGTGACTCAAATTGTTTATCAATAATGGTACACATTATCTTTTCCCTCAGCTGTCTTATTTCCATTTTTATCTGTTTCTACATCCTTTAATCTTCTCTCTCTCCCTCTCTGTGTTTCTTCCTCCGACCCCACATCAATCTATCCATCAGCTAAGCCTCAGAACTCGGCCTCTGTCGTGACGGTGGACGCGGGCACTAAGCCGGTCGTTGTGGCACGCTGTGAGTCTGTGGATGGCCGCCCCGCTGCTCAGATCTCCTGGGTGACCACAGCCAATGGCAACGCGACGACGACGTCTAAGGCAGGCGCCGACAACACCGTGACCATGACCAGCCAGTACGAAATGGTTCCCACAGCAGCAGACAACGGGAAAGACATCAGCTGTGTGGTGTCCCACAGGACCCAGGTCAAACCAGAGAGCTTCCCATTGAAGCTGGCAGTTCAGTGTAAGACACCACACGCACACAAAACACATATGCAACTTGTTTTTTTGTTTTTTTTTGTATAGGAACCATTTAATTTTCCATCCTCTTAAAAAAACTATAAAATTTGCGAAAACACCTCAACTTATATGCAACTGAAATCAGTACGAAAGACACTTGATGTCCAAACCAATTAACTTCATTATTTTTTTGAATATTAACTCATTCTTAATTTGATCCGTTGCTGAAATAAGCAGGGACGTCTCTGAAAAAGAAGTTGTCCGGATGGCGGCGTATGTCGCTCCAAAACCGGGGCCTTCACAGATGTGCAAGTTACCCCTGATGCCATTCGCACTAACACACCCCCATACCATCGCTGGACGCTGGCTTTTGAAGTTAGCGCTGATAAAAATCAGAACACAACACATTTTTCCACTTTGCGGCAGTCGATCTCAGACGAGCTCGGCCCCAGAGAAGTCGTCAGCGTTGTTGATATGTCTTTCACTTTGCATGTTGAAAGAGTCTTAACTTGGATTTGTAGGCGCAGCAATAAACTGTGTTCACTGACAACAGTTTTCCAAAGTGTCCCTGAGCCCATGTAGTGTCCTTCATACAAGTGTGTGGATTTTTAATGCAGTGCATTACGTGCAGGGATTTCTCTGGATTTAACTGTAGAAGGTGAAATCCCTAAACTCCCAATTCAGTCTTTGCAACAATATTGTCTTTGTACTGTATTCAGTTGAATACAAGCTGAAAATATTTTACAGACAATTGCATTCTGTGTTTATGTACATTTTACACAACTTCTCAACTTTTTTGGACTTAGGGTTGTAGAACGTTGAACTTTTTTCTCTGTATTAGACTATAGTGGTATTGTGTATAGATATGCTCCTGCTCTTGACCGTTAAATATCTTAAAGCTGACTATCACACAGCTCTTAGATTTATCACAGATGAGTCATATGGCGACCATCAGTGCGTTTTGTATGAGAAGGTCGACCTGCCCCACCTGTCAGGCGAGATCACCACCTTTATATATTTACTGCTCCAACTTTTTTTGTAATTTTTACTGTGCCTCAGAGATTTTTCTTGTAATACACATTCTCAGGATTGGCTGGCTGTATGTGCGCACAGTAAATGGCCATTTTTGGAAAGACAGCTTTTAGATATTTTGCTCCATTTGTCTAAAGCAATTTACAAAATGGAGTGAAATTCATCACACTGATACCGAAAGGGCAATTCAATAATTTGGACAGAGGTTTTATTGATTTTTAGCTGTGACTCTCTTAGATAAGATTATTTATTTAAATTTATTTTTTATTCTTTTCATATGGTTGCCAAGGATATTTTAAAATGCATTATTTGTTGAATATATATTCCAATCGTTGTTATTTTTTATGTTATATCTCTACGTCATTCCATTTATTAATATTTTATTATATTATCCTAATTTTTGCTCTGTACTCAGGTCTCAGTTGTAATTGAGATTCCTTTGCTGTTCACTCTCTAACATGATTGAGGTGATTAATTGAACTCATTGCTATTTTTTCCTCCTCCTTCCTGCCGTTCATCTGTCCTTCCCCCAGACGCCCCTCAGGTGACAATAGTAGGTTATGACAATAATTGGTACGTGGGTCGGACAAACGTGGTGCTCACCTGCCAGGCTACTGGAAACCCTGTCCCAGTCTCCGTCCAGTGGAAGACGTGAGTAACCGCACATTCAGCATCTTTTCTTTTTTTTTCCCCCTCATATCTCTTGCTCCGTCTCTCTTTCCCAGCGTCTCTTGCTTTCTCTTTGTCTTATCTCTTTTTCTCTCATTTTCTCTCCTTTACCCTTCAGTCCCGGGTCCACAGAGCTGTAATCAGCGCTTTTATTATTGCCACTACAGCTCTGCGCTCTGATTATGGAGATAGCCGTATAATTTCTCATAATGGACTCTGTGACTCGAGATTTAACCCTTGCATAATGAGAAATACAATATGACTCCCTCTCTCCCTCTTTTTGTATTATCAGCTATTAACATAACTGTGACAAAATTTGAAAAAAAGAGAAAATCTGGAACTTTAAAATGGGAGAGATGAGATTTTGGGCGTGGATCCAGCAGTTTTGATTTTCGTCCTTTCCCCATCGTATTTTCCTCCAATGTGTAATAATGGATTTTGAGGAACAGGGAAACTGATTGGTTTTGCACTGCCCATCAAGATTAGTGGAATTTGATGACACTGCACAATACAACACATTTCTGTAAATGCACATCTGTCTCAATGCTCTCATTGTGTCCAAAGTAAAAAAAACACACACGCACACAACTCTGTTCTCATTTTTCTTCCTTCTCATGCCAATATGCTCATGTCCCGTCCCTGCAGTATGTCAGGAGAGATGCCCGACACGGTGCAGATCACAGGCAACGAGCTGAAGGTCCTGAAGGTGGACGACGCCGTCAACACCACTTTTGTCTGTGAGGTCAAGAACCGCATTGGCGTTGGCAGGGATCAGGTCACAGCCATGGTCAGAGGTGAGTTCAAGGACACAAACAAGCACACACCCCTCCCCCAATACATGTGCATATACACAGCATGTGCACAAGCACACGGTCCTCAAGATGTAGGTCAGATAATGCTTAAAAACACAACTTAAAGGGACAGTTCACCCCAAAAATACACATTTTTCTCTGGCCTGTAGTACTATTTATCTATTAAGATGGCTTTGGTGTGAGTTTTTGGAGATATCAACCTCTTCTTAAATATAATGGAACTAGATGGCACGTGGCTTGTGGTGCTCAAACTGCCCAAAACATTTATTTGAAAAAGCAATGTCTCTTTCCAGAAATCATGACCTGATTACACTGAGCTAGTTACATGGTGTCTGCGGGATATTAAAATGTCTAACGTACAAAAATCTGAGTTTAGGGCTTAAAATGTCTTAAAATGTCTTAAATATAATTTTGATTACCGTTACTTCACCCACATAGTGGACTTGACACACGGAAGCTAAACAACAGTTATATAAAAGCCCCCTAATTCAGGCATCACTAAAACCTAAAACCTTTGTACCCGTCCATACTCTGCCAATATGAAATAGATCCTAAGTTATGCTTATAAAGGTCTTAAAGATCAAAAAGTCCCAAATTCAACTGATGGAAACCCTGTCGCTAATTCAGTGCGGCTAACATTACAAGCACAAGGTTCTTGTCCATGAAAAGATGCAAGCTTTTCCTTGGGGGAAAAAAATGCAATTATTTTGACATATATTGCAATTGCAACATGATTTGCAATGTTAGAGGAAATGATAATTTTATATCATGATTCTCATTATCACTGAAAAACATTAAAATGATTGTGAATTATGAATTTTACTAGGAACTGTTCTAAACAAATATGTTTGTCTGCAGACTATAATGTGTAGGCCAGAACATCTCTGCAGCTCGACAATATTTAATTAAAAATGGTATTCCTTTAACAAATATTGTGTCTCCTGCGATTTGAAAAGTGCAGTAGGCCATGCAGTTTTGATAGAATTTCGATTCATTGTTCTGCTCTACTTCATTCTTCACAGTGATGCGGTTTGCAGGTGCAGGTTTGGCAGAAAGAAAATAGTTCTCACAAGAATCTGTGGATTACCTTGAGAAACCAGGTCATGATTTCTGAAAAGAGACATTGCTGTTGACTTTTTTCAAATGTATTTTTTTGGCACTTTGAGCACCACAAGAGTGCCATCTAGTTACATTATATTTGAGAGTAAGCAGACATCTCTACTGCTGATGTCTCAGTAACTCGGCAACTCATAATAAAACAATCTAGATGGATACATAGCACTACAAGCGAGAGGAAGAATACGTGTGTTTGATTTTGGGGGTGAACTGTCTAACCTGATCTAACCTGCTTGGAGTACAACGTGTTTGGTGTTTTGCCACAAGAAATGAGTAACAGAAATGTTCTTTTTTGTGATGTGATGAATTAGCATTAGAATTGTTCCTGTCATCACAAATCCACCCATCTGCTGCTCTAAGTAGGTTAAAACCAAAATGAAGTGTAATTTGCACAAGTCGCAAATGTCCTAAAACACGGATAAATTGTGCACCGTTAATGCATCAGGGAAGCAGTGAACATTTCAGATATGAAATGAAAAACACATTTGTGGCTCACTTGGGTCTCGTTCATCACCTAAACCCTCCCCTGCCTTGTATATGAAAACATTTATATCGTCTGAACTGATGAACTGGAGCCAAGTGCACTTTCATCACACATGCTGCACATTTCCTGGTGTTCGACGCTCTCATGTCCTCCCCAGGGATGCACCTTGTTCCGCCTCACAAGTCTCATGAACACACACACGCACACACGCATTCTCTGTGCTGAGGACTGTCTTGGGTGTGTAGTGTAGGGCTAGAGGGTCCAGCTGCTCTGTCCGTGGTGTGTATGTATGTATGTGTGTGCGACTGTTTCAGGGAGTGTGTGTGTGAGTGCATTTTGGGCTTTCGGGTTAAACTTTTCACGTCCTTCTTTCTCTGTTTCCCCATTAAGAATGCATGTCACCTTTTCTATTTTTCTTTGCATGCACTCAATAACACTGTATTATGAAAGTGTCTAAGCCTTTGTGGTACCCAAGGTCTGTCTATCCACTCCATACATCACATGGCGTTTACAAAGCATTTTTTTCACAGGGTTCTTAATGGTGGTTCACAATGTGCACAATGCACATAGACAAGATGGCCCTTCTCGCTGATATTTTCTCTTTTCTTCCTATTTTTTCTAAAATGAGAGTGAGCGAGAGAGCGGCCTGCCCCCCAAAAGTCATGATCACAAAAGCGACTGAGTGGCTTCTCAGTGGTACCCTTGGCCATCAGTAATGACAGGAGAGACTAAAGCAAAGCAAATGAGCAGGGTTCATTAGAGTCGCTGTCTTGAAGATAAAGCCGCAATCACTAAAAGTGATACATTTGACTCACAGCAACGCTGTTGACTTTGAATTGAAGTGGATGTCAGTGTTGCCTTGGGTTTAGCTGAGGCTAGACTTGTGCTGATACACTGTCTGTGTGTGTGTCTGTCAGTCTGTGTGGCTGCTGGTTCGTATTTGTGATATCAATGTATGTGTTCAGCATCTGTCTGTAGGGGTGGCTACCATTTACATTTGCTCTGATACTGTACTAGTACCTGGAATTTAGTGCCCTTTTCTGTACTTTACTCTCTCTGTAGTGACCAAAATATAATTTCACTTTGTTGAAAACAAGTCTACACATCTCAATTTTAATTTTATTATTAATTTACAACGTTTTGTTATTTATTTAGAACATTTTACACACCACACAAAATGAAATCCCTCCCTACCTCCCTCTTCCTTTCCTACAACCTGCAGTCTGTCAGCCATGCACAAACACATGTGTTATCCCTTCTGTTATGTTTCTGTTGTTGTCACCACAGTGCTTAGTTACTGTAATATTTCCCCGTAAGTGGTGTGCAGTTCACGCACTATTGGTCTCATTATAAAGTTTCAGACATGGTAATAAATGTTCTGACGCCTGAACGGATACCTGAACTTTGCATATCATCTGAATCCCAGTACTGATTAAAAAAAACAATATAATTAATTATTTTTAAGGTTTGTATACTACCAACCCTGTGATCTGATTGCTGTCATTGTTGTATGGCCTGGCTCAGGTTAACCCCTTAATATAACATGGATCAGAATGACAAACACAACTTTGCTGTCCTGGAAAAATAAAAAGGCGCACGCTGCTGAAAAGTAGCAGGGTTCATTTTTGGGGTAATTAGTTTGTGTGTACTGGATAAGTGCTTAGATTCATATACTCACCAATTCCAGCACGTTAGGCAGTATTGAAGGCATTTACCGATACTGGGATCAGTATTGGAACAACCCTACTAATGTTATTAAATAGTGTGTTCGTAAGGCAGAGCGATGAATACAGTAGCAAAAATGCCAAACCAATCTCAACAAGGAAAATTATCTCCAACAGCAACTTATCCAATGTGCTAATTAATCACCTGAAGTTGTCGATGCCTTATCCATATATGCTTATAGTTCATGGAGGGTTAAGGCAAACTTTTTAGGAGCTAGCTGCAGGCATGCTAGTATTAGCTGCAGCTGCTGTGGGCGACTTCATGCCATCGAATATGGGACACTCTTCAACTTGTAGATGTATTTTGTGTTTGACCAGGTCTCTCGCCAGGTTAGATGTGATTCTAGAAGTTTTGACAGCTGCTTTCCATTGTCCTGACTCTAGGGCTTGGTGGTATGGCCTAGAATGTAAATGGTGATATAATTTTCACAGATGGTAATGTTGTATATCAAGGTATATTTATTTTTCTTAAAATTCTAATATAAATGCTTCTAAGCAGGTAAAACACTGATATTGTGACTGCAGGGCAGCTCTTGCTATACTCTTAAATGCACTACTAGGACATGTTTCACATTGCACCAAACGTTTTAAGAACGTTTAAGGTGCTCAGTTTTTAGCAACTCCTCCCCGTCTCAGTTGTGTGTGCTATAGTAAATTTTTATAAAAAAGCTAAAATGACAGCTGCCTGTATGTTGTCTAACTGTTAAGCCTAGTTTGCCACATATTATAAAATTTGGCAAAACTCTGACATTATCAGTTCTTTTATCTATACTTTTAAGGTTTTGGTATCGCTTATTATCTCGCTGCAGTCTCTCTCTCTCTCCTGCTCTCTATGTTGGGAAAAAGAAAGAAAGACATTTTTAATCTGCTCCGTCTGCAGCCTTTCATCCACTGCTGTTATGTCTCACACAAGCACAGCACGGCAGCTTGACTGTGCGGTGCTTTCAGACATTTCTTAATTTCAAAACAAAGCAGCTTGGGCTCTCACATCAAGCAAAGAGAAAGGCTTTACTGGTCAGCACGGTATAGTCAAAATTCAGACAGACTGGTGGCAGCGTTTAGGTTGGACCCTATAGTTTCTGTGATAATAATCACAGCTAGAATCATGGAATTGAGAATTTAAAAAAAAAAGTCATGACACATTTTATAGGTTCATTAAGTTGGCGATAAAAGCTGACTGGAGATTTGAAAGATTTGTTATGTTTTTCATACTTAAATTATTCAACACACATTTTAAAAACATCAACTATAGAAGAGTTTTATGAAGAATCTGACAATGTGCAGTCGTGGAAAGCTAAAACTGCCCCATGCTGAGGGGGGCAACTTAGGCCTGTTGGGTCACTTGGCTTGCAGTACACTAGGGGAAATACTGGGTGCACTTTCTCTAACATTTTTACTGTCTCCATGCATCTGTTTGAAACTTTGTATACCAACTCAAGTTTTGGAGTGAAACCATCCAGAATGGCTAAGATGGAAAACATCCACCCTTCCATTGCCCTCTGTTCCTAAATAGATTTTAGCTGCACCCCACAACAAGGTTCACTCCTGCATTTCACCTCATACAAAATACATCCACCTCCACTCTTTTCGCCGTGTGCCTGCACTTTACCGGAAGTTATTTCCTGCTGACATGGGGGTAAACCTCGTCAGTAATGGGGAAAAAGTGCATCCCTCTCTGGTGGCTACATTTTAAGAGCAACCCAGCTACTTCATGCCCTCATTTTCTTTGCTCTTTTTTTACTTGTCCTCTTGCTCAGTCTCACCCCCCCACCCCATCTTTCTTCAAGTCCCTTGGCTCCTTATGGTGCCACAGCATGCGTCACCACTCCTCTGGGGCCATTCTGTACCGCTGCATAGTAGTGTAACTGCCGTCTGTAGCACAAAGGATGTCACCATCTCCTGCTGTGTATTACAAGCAACAAGCAAGAAAGATACAAAGATCCAGGGAGCGGAGGGGGGGGGGAGATGGAGGCTGCTGCTTTTAGACTAAAAAGCCAGGGAACGTGCACCAGGATAAATCAGTGCCAGCGTGCAATCCTCAACACTAAGAGAGGCAGAGAGCAAAGGCATGAGGGATGGAGGGAGAGAGCGGATGCTGACGGCATTTAAAACTCCCATGGGAATCTTGTGCCACCGCATCCTATCTCCACTGCTATTGGCCTCCACTATCTCTCAGCATAGCGTGTGTGTCTGCCTGTCTCCAAGCCTCTCAGAGCGGATCAGTCACCCTTTGCTGCTTCAGCTCCTGGCTGCTTCTCTCCTCATTCCACCATCCGTGCCTTTTCTCGCTCGGTCTTTTTTATCCTACATTTCCTCTACCATTCTTCTTCCCACTTTCTCCTTTATTCCCCTCTTCTGCTTGTTTTTTTTTTCTTCTTCTTTCTGGTCTCTTCCAGTGTTGAACTTCCCACATTTTTCTTGTTCTTTCTTGTCATCGCCCTCCTCCATCTCATCTTGCTCTCTCGCGGCCCGACCACCTCCTCCCTCCTTCCCACTCCACTCTTACTCACTGGCAGAAGAAGAGGAGGAGGATAAGATGCGAGCTAAATTCGCCGGCAGTTAAGAGGTGACTGAGGCAACCGGCAAGTGTCAGAGCGAAGCAGGTTGGTAGAAGGCAGCGAGGTGGCGAGAAGTGTTCAGAAAAGAAAGATTGAGTCAGTATTGGTTGAAGTGAAATGAAAGAGTTGATGATGTTTGAAGCAGAGCGAGATAAAGATGTGGAATGACTCCAGATGGGGATGCGGAGCAGACCTGTGGAGGCTAATGTGAATGCGTGTAGACAAACAGGGCTAAGAGGGGCCGACAGGCGTGAAATGGCCAGCACCTGCTACATCGCAGGTCCCACCCCCCCACTGCTCTCAACCCCACAGCTGCATGACACAGACACACACACGAATCTGAACACGAGTGCAATTTTTTCCCCTAACAGGTTTGTGATGTAACAGATTACATTTAACAGGATTCTGTAATTAGGATACAAAAAGAATGCAACTTTTCAGTGTCCATTTCAGTTAAATTAAAAAAGTTGTAACCAGATTACAGACACATTCAGTAAAAAGACAAAAAAAGTACATTTTAGAACAAAGAATGATATATTGCTACGAGCAGTGCACACTGGGTAGAAATTTAAGATTATTACAGTGTAGAGTGACAGTTCTACCTTCAGCTGTGAAAATACTGTCTTCATCCAAAAACTCAACATGTAAATTAGATAAATATTTACAGGTCAGACCTGCAGCTAATGTTAGCCACACAGAAATTCAGTTATAATATCAATACTGCCAACACCACTACAACGGCTCCAGATTGAAATGAGGAAGGAGTAGCAGCACAAACAATTAATAAACACACAAACCTGCATACTGTATATATTTATGAAGAGGTACAATTGTTAGATTAGGATGTAATCTATGAAGTATTTTAGATTATGAAACTATAATATGTAAGGGATAATGTACAGTGAGAAAGTAATTATTGCAAGATAATCCCAGACAAGGTTTGTTTCACAATAATGACCCTCTCACTGTACATTATTCAGCTTATTACACAGCTACTTACGAATAATCGGACACAATATCAATTTTGAAAAGTTTCATCGATTAAAAAATTATTTTATTGCTCCTCCAGAGTCTATGATCAGAACTGTATCCATGCTAATGGTCTTTTATTCATAGCAATGCTCTGCTAAATAGAAATAATAGACCTTAGAATCCCATAACTGACCAATCAGAATTGAGTATTTGTGATAATGTAATAAGCCATGATAATTTAAATGAATGAAACTGAAAACTTTTCACAGACCCCCTGCCAGAGTGACACAGACCTCTTTTTGAGAGCACAAGTGTGTGTGTGTGTGTGTGTGTGAGTGTGCGCGCGTATGCGTGTGTGTGTGTGGGGGTGCCTGCCTGTGTCCTCTGCCCTCAGTCTTGTCCTGTGCTCCCGGAGGCAGTGAGAGAGGGATGGATGTCCTCTCTTCTCCTTGCCTCTCCTCCTCTCATCTTCGATCCTGCTGCTTAGTCACACACACATCCTACCCTGCTCTCCCCTCGTCTTTCTTTCGATTTATCTCCCCCTCGCTATCTCTTTCCGATGCGGTTTGCTCTTTTCATTGCATCTCTCATCCTTCTCGGTTAGCATATGCTCTCTACTCATCCTCCTTATCTCTCTCAGGTTGTCTTTCAGCCTCCGCAAGTCTGGCGCTGATCTCCCTGCTCAGAGTAGAGACTCCTGCCCCCAGCATTCTTTCTCCCTCTCTCCAGCTCAGGCCTTTGCTATCTCCCTCTCCCTCAAAAGCTTAACTCTTAAATACCAGTAGCCCTTCTTTAATCACAGCTTAGTAGTCTCCATCCCTCCATCCCTCCATCCATCCATCCCTCTATCCATTCCAGGCTTCCTCTCTCGGGGGTTCTTGTGTGGCTAACCCAGATTCCCTCCATCTTCTGTCTCGTTTTTTCTCCCCCCCCCGTTGTTCCTTACAGGGGTGGCTCAGCTGAACCTCAAAAAGTTAAATGTCCCCGGATGAATCCCCCCTACATTGTCCAAGGGGCTCTTCAGTTCAGTTCCTCTCAATTCGGTGCATTCTTTCCCATTTTCAGACTCATCTAAGGAGACAGTTCAAGGGCAAGAGCCTTGGCCATTTTCCTCCATTGGGTTCGGGTGTGTGCGCGTCTGCCTGTATCTGTCTGTGTCTGTCAGTGTGTGTCTCCGGCCATGCGAAAACAGCCAGAGAACAGGTCTGATGGAGCCAAGTCTCCCTCCAGCCTGCAACTGGCCCCCTGCCCACCCCTCATTACCACACACACACACACACGCACGCACACACACACACACGCACAGCTCTGTTCAATAAGTTAACATGCTGACAGAGAATACTATGAAGCAACGCTCTAGGTGCAGCCCAGCCCAGCGTCAGACCACTGATGACCATGGCGTGTGTGTGTGACTGTGTGTATGTGACCATGCATGTTTTTGGGGAGGCTGCAGCAGACGTTACTTCCGCTCCATCTCCCCCATTACTTGCGGTCACTTGGAGCTTACGGTCGTGCTGGACATGACTTCATAAGAAGCTGTTTTTTGGCTTGCACAGCATGCTGTGTGTGTGTGTGTGTGTGTGTGTGTTTTGAGGAGGGGAGAGGGGTGTGTGGGGTGCAGTTACTGTAGTTCTGCATGTTTGATTTTCTTTTTTTCCCCCCCTCTCTTGTTATCCACACAGCATGCATATTGCAGTTTTTCTGCTGGCTCATCCAACAGCATGTGTTTATATGATGTCCTCTCCTCACCCACTTTAAATAGATTCCAGTGGTGCTTTGTTAGGATGTGTCTGGGTCTGTAGTGGGCCTGTACTGGGAGCCTGGGGTGGCTCCTTTACATCTTTCTCTTGAATCTTTCAAGTGTTTTCTCCAGATGGGCAGAATAAAACATGACTTATCACCCACAAAAGGATTCACCAGCGTAGACTTTGACTGAAGACGAAACACTTGTGAAACTGACTTGAGCGACGCATTAAAAATAATTGGATGAGTGGAATTTAGGGAGACTTTGCATTTTAAATTCCTTAGCCTAATTCCCTTTGATGTGACGGCAACGTGTGGCAGCCCCCCCCCACACAGTTTGCACAGAGATTGTTGCCCCGGTTGCATGTGCCGGAGCTCCACGGAGCCCGAGGTGATAATGCATTTCTTGTGTTCCTGTTACAAGTGGACACTGAGGGCTGCCTCTCACTCTCATGTGTGTGAACAGGAATGTTTAGCACTGCTCGGGGGAGACTAGGAGACTGTGTTCTCGGGGAGGATGGTGGGAAAAATTGAAAGAAAGGAAAAGAAGATATACCCAGAAGAAATTATGATTTTTTTTCCCTAGGCATGTGTTGAAAATGAAGTACTGAGAAGGAGAAAAGTAAGATATGACAGAAATACAAAGGTAAATTGGAGAGATGGCAGGGAAAATGGATTTAGAGGGGACGGAAATGAGTGCACGCAGGAGACAGCTGGTGAAGTGGTGACAGAGATGGAGAAAAGAGTTGTAGAGGAGAGGAGAGGAGAGGAGAGGCAGAAATAAAGAGGACGAGAAGAGTGGAAGCATAGGTGTAGACAGCAGTAGACTACCATTTTCTCTCTTGACAAGAATCAGTGTTACAAGAGTAATTCTGTCAGCTCTCTGTACACTTAACAAGAGGGGTTGGCTCCTGTTGGCTTTCAAACGGGAATGACAATAAGAATCAGGCTGATTCGCCACTTTCAAATTTAGGCAGGGATTTCAACAGCAGCGTCTACTGGTTAATCCTCCGCAGCGGCTGGTGAAAGTGCAAAGAGTGGAAACGAAAGCAGAAAGGATGTTCAGCTTAGCTAAGGATTCTTGATCACTTTCAACCAGGGACTAAAATTAAAAATTCATTTGCTCACCACTGCTTGTTTGGTTTTATTGTGTAGTGCTCAAACTTGAAGGAAGCAGCACTTTAGAAAGATGGATAATAAACAAACTGTGCTCTTTTTGCAATTCTTTATTCAAAGGACAGTTAAGAACATTTCACCAACCACAGAAATATCCTTGTAGTTACAGAGAGCATTACAAGTGTGAACCTTTACCTCTTGTTATCCTTGTTTTTAAGCACTATGCATCTTAGAAGATTTTCAGTTTTTATTTTACACTCTGAAAGAGGAGTGTCAAGAGGGGCTAGTAACAAAGATGTGCATAAACATGTAAGTTTTATAACTAAAAATTGGTTTGGAGGCCATGCAGTCTTTTTCTGATTGATTTGTTAACTCCTTAAATTCACCATAACTTTATAAATCTATTCATTTGTAGGCGAAGTGAAAAACTATTTTACATTATATGTATGTCATTATTGATATCTGTCCATTCTTCTTCTGTGGGGGAGTCAGGAAGCATCCAGTGCCAAGTAGTAGTTTTCTTAACAGCAGATATAACAACACCAAATAAGTATTTGTTGAAGTGCCCTTTGCGAAGGTCAACTTTCCCTAAAAATAAAAGTTTTAAGCTGGTAAAGTGTTCTCGTATTGAACGTGCCCTCCAATATTTTGTGCATCCCTGACCAGAAAACAGACTTCATTCTGTAAGATAATGTTTGTGCCTCCTTCAGGGATTGTAAGAGTAACACGGATGCATTTTGTTTATTGCTTCTGGGGCTTCAGAATTATCCAAACAGAATAAACAGCTACAGTAAATGAGAATAAGAAAAAAATAAATGTATTCATACAAAATACATCATAAGCACCAATCTTGACTGCTTTGAGGGTAAGGAAAAGTTAGAATAATATACATCCTGACAGGCTTACTCTTTTAAGCTCTGAAGAAAACAGCTTGTGGAATAAAGTATATATCCATCGTAGCAAAGTGTGTCTCCTCCCTCCTATAGAAGCTATTATACTTGTTGTGTTTTACATATTTTCTTTTGTCATTTTGTAGTCAAAGTGCTTCACAGCACAGTGAATACAAACAGCGTGGGTGGAGCTGACCCTTAACTCAGGGCAGTGTTAGTGCCACACTCCCTGCCCACTGAGCTCTAGATGATGACCACATGGGGAAAACAGTCACAGAGACTGTGGGGAGTTGTCATCCTCCCAGAAAGCACTTAGAGCCCTGAACTCATGGCCCCGACAAGCCAAGCCTATGCAAAGCAGTAAAACTGTCATAGTTCTCCTACAGGCTTTGCTCGCCTGGAGTGTCTTAACTTAGGCCTGGTTTCAAACCTCCATGAACGGACTGAAATGTGTCCATGGCGCCAATTACTGAAAGCTGGCGTGGAATGTTTGATCAGAATCTTGGTGTGGTTTTCTATATTTAATCAGATATTTCCTGATCTGAATCATAATTTTGCTGATTTTGGACTGTTTTTTATTCAGTTTAGTCAGTGTATTACACGCTCTAGACGCTGGTCGGCACACCCACAGTCAGGAGAAGCAGCACAGCGATGTACTGCTGTGGACAATGTCAGCGACGAAAAGTATTTTAGCCACTTAAAAACGTTCCACCTAAAAGGAAACTCAATATCAGTTTAAGTGTGCATTATATTTAGGATATTTTCACAGCTTTACTTTACTCTACAGCTTAATTCAGACAACCTTTTCTGACAGGAAACCGCTGCCTCCAAACCAACCAGGCGAAATTAGTCATTTTACTTCCCAGAACACAGGAGTTGCTGGTCTACCGACTCCCTGATCGATTAGTTTGTTTGATTGAGCACAATCAATCTAACAAATTTAGACAGTGGTAGTTTAGGAACCCGGTGTTCTGTGAGGTAAAATCACTGATTTCATCTATGGAGTTTGGTTGGCTTGTAGAGAGTGATATTTGGCAATTTTCCATCAGAGTTAAGAAATGCATTGTACATTTTAAATATAGCACACACCTAAATTGCTTTTTTTTTTTTTTTTTTAAATGTTGCTTAGCTCCTGTGCTGGTCCTCCTCTCTGCTTCTCTAAGCTGTAATACTATTGATAAGTACGTCACACATCCCCTTGTCAAATAATCCAAACTATACCTTTAAATTGTCTAATTTTGAGTAATAGAAGAAAAGGTTCATCTAGAAAGAAATATATTCCTCAAAGTAAGGAATAAAGAAGCTTTGGTATTGATGGTATGGGTACTGAAACTTAGGTTTGTTATTGCCACCGTAAATCTAAACGAATTCAAACAGAACCCCACCTTTATCTTAGCTCCTTCTCTGCAAAAGCAGTTGCATCTGTTGCTGCTCAAACACCTGCCTTAAAATATTGTACTAATCTCACTGCAGAGGGATGTCGAGGGAGTGAGAAGTGCGAGTTCAGAGAACGAGCACTATGTGGCTGACAAATCATATGGGACGTCTTCACAGCCCTGATTTAGACACCACTACGTCTCTCTGGAGTTTTGGTACACAAACAAGAAATACTGTGTTTTGGATGGTGGAGCCCTACTTTTAATTTATATCCACCTTAGCTGGGCTGAACTCTACGAATGTCTTTGTTTAATTTCAAAAAAAGTTAAAATGGCTGGGCAGTTATTCAAAAAATATTATCAAAACTGCAAAGAAGCCAAAGCAATATTCAAATACAAAGAGCTGCAAGTTTTTGATAAATGTATAATGTGTCACAAGATAAAGATGAAGCATTGCAGCGCTGCAGGGATGCCCGGGCCTATTTCTAATCATATTCTGGTGAGGGGGCATTCTTGTTTGATACGGATCCTAGCAAAAATCACATCACTATTTTTATACTTTTTATTCCTTGGTGCCAGCGACTGATGTGACCGGGGTTATGATGTTTTCATGTTGTCTGTGCTGCATGTCCCGTTCTCCTGAATGCGATATTTGTTGAAGGCCTTGAGGGAATTTCTTTGTACTTGGCACAAATGTCCACTTGGACTCAAAGATGTACTGATTAGATCTCTGTGGTCATTGCGACCTCACATCCTTCCCACTCTCGTGACCATGATGTCTCAGGAACACCTTGGCGGCGGTTTCTTAAAATTTGCTACAGACATCCACTTGGACACAAGGATAAACTGGTGGTCAAAGTACGAGGTCACTGTGACCTCAAGCCTGTCCCGTTCTTGTGAACGCAGTTTCTCAGGAAGATTTGAAAGGAATTTCATTGCATCTGGCACAAACGTCTACTTGGATTAACCGATTAGATTTTGATTGACCTTTTATTACATTTCTTCAAAGTCTTCACTACATACAGTATATTATATGAGAGTGTACAGACATGGATGTAAACTGCAGTTTGACTGGTTAGCAGAGACGTACAACTGCGAGGTGGTGATTGTAGTATTACTGAAAATCAAATGCAAAATGACCTCTAGAATTGTGACTCATATCACAATTGCGATATCTGTCAGCCCTGGCTACTTGTGTATGTGTGTGTGTGTGTGTGTGTGTGTGTGTGTGTGTGTGTGTGTGTGTGTGTGTGTGTGTGCATGGCAGATGTGACTAAACCAGTAGTGTTGGAGTAAAAATGGACACTCACTCGAGCAGTGCCTGTGGTTTACAGAGGCAGAGAGGGGTGCCAATCTGTCCCCCTGCTCCACGTTCATGGCTTCCAGGAAGAGTTGTCATTCCGCTGTGTCACTTTGTCACTCACTCACGCCGCCACCCCTTCCTCCACCTCCTCCTCCTCCTCCTTCTCCTCCTCTTCATCTAATTTCCACCCTCCACTCCTCCATCCATCATTACCTCCTCCTCTGCATGGCCTCCACCTGCTCTGCCCTGCACACGCCGTTCCCCTCTGTTCCTCCAGAAAGTGTGTGTATGTGGCTTGCGTTTTTTCTTTCCCCCCCCCGGACGCCTCGCCTTGTGATTTGTGGTGGGCCTTGGATGGACCCTCGCCGTTGAAGGGCGACACGGGGGGAAACATTGCTGTGGCGTTGTTGTGACGTGGCTGTGGGAATGGGGACAAGAGCAGCTCTGAGGGAGAGGAGGAAATGTCAGCGTAGAAAAGAGGCTCAGCACACACACACACACACACACACTTGACTGTACTGACACCTCAGCACTCTTACACACTTCACTGGATACAGTTCAGACCACTGACATCATCCAACTCCTACCTTTCTGTGTTCCTCTCTTTTTTTCCTGCTCTTACCCTCCTTTTTATGCTGTCCCTATTTCCCCTTCATGTTTCACACTGCTCTCTTTTTTTCCCCTTTTCTTCCTTTTTCTCCCTCCCTGCCTCTCCTCCCTCCTGCAGAGCCCTCAGTGAACCCATCCAATGCTGGCGTGGTGGCAGGAGCTGTGATTGGCTCCCTGCTGGCCCTCCTTTTGGTTGCCGCTCTCATCGCTGTGCTCGTCACCCGTAGCCGCAGGCAGCAGCAGGGTTACCGCGCCAATGGCGGCAGCGACATGAAGACACGCATATTCGGCGGCGGCAAGAAGGCCAGCAAGAATGGCACAGGTGGGGGCGCGGGCAGCGGTGGCGTCGGGGGCGGCAACAACAACGGCCCCATCTACGTTTACAACGAGAGCTCATCCCACCAGGGCCTCGGAGAGAAGAACAACCACCACCAGCCGCTCACCATTGGGGGTCGGCCTGAAGTCGTCGCCACTACGCCCACCGCCCAAGACATCCTGCTGAGCAACGAGTTAGACGACGCGGAGAGGAGGAAGTTTGATGAGCTGGAGGAGGAGGAGAGGTATGACCACTTCTCCGGAGGGGCGCCCATCCTTCAGCTCCGTCCATCGCACGACCAGGACGATATTATTGGAGATTACCTGGATGATGACATGGAGTCCCAGCGGGATGGCTCCGTCATTTCACGGACTGCTGTCTACGTATAGAGGAGGATGGAGAGGAGAGGAGGAGGAGAAAAAAAAAAAGGAAGGGGTGGAGGATTCCTCCCAAGGATTTTGTGGTTCCAGGGGTCTTGTCCCTGTCTGATAGAGAAGAGAAAATAATACCACTTTTATTTTTGAAAATTGATTTTAAATATAGCCTATTATTAATCACAGTGCAGCCCCAGAACGGACTGAAGGAGCAGGAGGGTGTGGTGGGATATTCTGAGAGGAGCATCGCCACTGTTATCTGGTCCCTGAGAACTGAAAAATCAAACAACCTGTCTCCCACCGCTTCTGCTCATGCTATCGTTATCACTGGGACCTTGACAAGGACTCTTGACAGACAGACTAAAAGAGAGAAACTATGTAGTGTGGGAGTTGGATAATGGAATCATGATACAAGCTCGGCTTATAGAGGCAACTCTCACTCGCATATTCACTCTTATCTTCACCAAAACAGCAGAAGTGGAAAGGGGTTGTCAAGCAGTTACGTGTTGCTTGCTCTTCTCAGTCATCCTGTGGGGAAACCTTTTGTTTTGGTAACGCGTTGTGCTGTGACAGCTGGTGGGTAGTTAGTAGCTGGTGGATGAAAACGTTTGAAGGTGCAGACAGTAACCATCAGGTGATTTAGAGACGAAAACTATTTGCTCATGTCTGCTGTTTTTTTTTATTTCTGCTCTCTCTGCCTTCCTCAAACTTAAAACAAAAAACATCACTCTGAAACTCACAAACACTCTTAAATTTAAAAAATGTACAAAAGAACATTAGGTCCTTATATACTGCACAAATACAGCAGCAGAATTGAACAAAGTAAGTTTGTGGAGAGTTTGAATTTAACTTCTTAACAAAGTACTCACATGCAAACTTTCGTACTGTGCCTGGAGGTAAGAGACGGTAAACAAGAGATGAGGGAATGAGGTGTAGCTGATCTGACAGGGTCAAGGGATGAGGAGAAGGAGGGATGCAGGAGGCGGGGGGGGGGGGGGGGGGGGGACTGAAGAGGAGCACGTCTCTTCTTTTCTCTTCCCTCCTCGTCCCCCGTCTCTTCAGAGCGCTCCTGACAGGAGGAGCTTGATTGGTAATGAGCCGTGAAGTCGCTCGCTTAGCCGGGACCAACAGATTGCCACCACTTATCGCTTATGACGTGGCGAATCCCTCCCTTCCCCCTCCCCCTCCCCTCGCCACCTCTGCCTCTCCATCACCCCCTCTCCGTCTCTTCATCCCTCACTCCCAGTGTTTATGGGGAGTTTATGATTTATCCAGGTCGGTGTCGAGGTCAGGGCCACAGAGAGCAGGAGAGTATTTTACTGCTCCCGGTGTGTCAAACGCCCCACTTACTCTATTCCTGCCCTGACATGCCAGAACCTACTAATCCACCTGGAGTGGCCATGTTCACCCCACCGCATGCGCGCACCCATACTTTAGTAAATGGCCAGATGTAACAGAACCCCACCTCTAAAGTATACCGCGTTAGTTTAGATAGATTTTCAATAATTTCATCTAATATTTCTTTCCATTAGCGGATGTTGTTAAATGTAGTGAAATTGATCGGGAGACATAAAAGGTCCGCGGCAAAGCTATGGGAGTCATATTGACTAACAGGCAACAAGCGGCGAAATGGCCCTTTATGATGCAGCTTCAGGGCTGATTGTCTCCTGACTGTTAATTTATCCTTCTAACGAGCCACCGGAGGCCTGCTCAGGCAAATATCACTCGTGGCTACTGTACGCGGCTGTCTGTGAGGCTCAGCGTGTGTGTGTGTGTATTTTAATGCATCGCTGTATCTGCGTAGCCACTGGATGACTGTGATGGACAATCTTGGAAAGAGCTGCATTTCCTCTAATCATGCTTTTCCTGGCCTTCTAATGAACTCCCCTTTGACCCCACTGGGGAGTCTGGCGAGTGTGGCTCTCGATGACTGTACTGACCTCCTGTAAGGTCCAGCCAAGATCTTGGGCTGCAGTTCGCTGCAGGTCATGAGGGCAAATGCAGGGTGACCCATCGCCAAGGGCGAGGGTGACTGCGCACGCCTGTGTTTTCTTATCATAGCGGCTTTTAACCTTGAACTTAAAGATGTGAGAAACACGTACAATACAAGTATGTGTATAGGTTGCGACAGACCTTGTTCGCCACACAGCAGCGACGGCTGTTAACCTTCAGAGAGGCGGAGAGAGCACAGCAGAGAGACGCAGGAGACAGCTTTCAGTGTTTGAGCACCGTCTAGCATATTGTAAGCCAGTGTGTTCAATAGGATTATCGTCTAATGGCCTTAGCTTCCTCTACATAAATGCAACTCCTGTCAACCTGGGGTACAGTAAATTTACTGAACACAGCTGATTTGTCACAACCACTCAAGATAAAAATGTATTACTTATTTTTGCACTTGTGTGTGTCACCGCTACAAAGAGAAATATGAGTGTAATACTTGGTCTTTGGGGTAAAAAATAATAGCGATAAGGGACAAAAACTGTTGTATGTACATTTTGGTGTGAGGTATCTGTGTACTATATATGTAAGCATCTTTATTTTTCTTGTGAAAATGTGGATATTTATGAAAATGTAAATATCAGATCGATGGAGCCAGTGTTGCCAGTGTTGTGGAAGTAAAAGAGGAAGGCGTTCTGGGTTGGCAAAGCCGGAAATTCAAATATCTCAGAGGGCATTCAGAATGTAATTTTTAATGTCATGAATACCTCGGTGGTTCTGGTGTTATGACACACTGAACTGACCGAGCTGAGTTTACCTAAAACCTAAGAATAGATTTATATTTGGGGGGGGGGGGATTAAACTACCCTAATTCCAAAAAAAAAAAAAAAAGAAATTCTGTTTAAAATGTGAATAACATAATGCAGATATTTTAAAAACCTTTAGACCTGTAGTGTATATTTTGTAAATACATCATTCTGAGTCTGATGCCTGCAACACGTTCAAAAAAAAAAGGTGAGACATGAGCATGTTTGCCACTGTGACACATCATCTGTTCTTTGAACAACACTGAGTAAGTGTTTGAGAACCGAGAACGCTAATGGTTGAAGTTTTGAAAGTGAAATTCTTTCCCATTCCCACACCAGACAGATCTGGACTGCAGGTATGTCAGTCTAGTACTAAACTTTTTTTAGTACGAAGCCCCGCCGTTGTGGCACGTGTAGAATGTGTCTTGCCGTTGTCTGGATGGCAGCATATGTTGCTCCAAAACCTGTATGTACCTCTCAGCATTAATGGGACCTTCACAGATGTGACAGATGTGACAGTTACCCATGATGCCATTGGCACTAACACACCTTCATGCCATCACAGCACTGATAACAATCTTGAAGGTCCTTTTACATTTTAGCCCAGCAGTCATGACCTTGATGATTTCTGATAATCTGAAAATTGAACTCCTCAGGCCACAGCACACTTTTCCATTTTGCATCAGTCCATCTCAGATGAGCTCGGGCCCCAGAGAAGAATGGTTGAGTCTTAACTTGCATTCATAAATGCAGCGACGAACTGTGTTTACAGACGGCTGTTTTCAGTAATCAACAACAAATGTTTCTGAGCCAATTTAGTATCCTTTATACAATTATGTGGGTTTTTAATGCAGTTTTTAATGTGGCGCTGCCTGAGAGGTCAAAGGTCACAGGCCTTCAGAGTTGGTTTTCAGTCTTGCCCCTTACTTACAGAGATTTCTCGGATTCTCTGAATCTTTTAATGATATTATAGATTAGAGATGGTGAAATCCCTAAATTCCTTGCAGTTTTGCACTGAGAAACGTCCTTAAACGCATCATTCCATGACTTTCACAGTCTCTTGTTGCCCCTGTCCCAACTTTTTTGAAACTGAGGCATCAAATTCAGAATGAATGCATATTTACAAAAAAACTGTTTGAACATTAAAAATCTAAATCCTTATGCAAAAATGATTTGCATAACACTGCATTATGTTTTTATTTACATTTTACACAAAGTCCCAACATTTTTTGGAATTGAGGCCGTATATGCTTATATAATTTTTCTTTTGTTGAAGTTAGCATTGCCTGCATTTCCACATAATAAGCACACAACATTTTTTGCACAATTGGCTTCTCCTCCTCCTTGACAGACACCCTGCACAATGCAAAAAATACCCACAATTCTCATAATTTATCAGGTAGAGCGTATTCACACAAGCGATGGTCTGTGTAGTGTCTGACTCAGCTCCGCGCGCGCGTATGTGTGTGTGTGTCTGTGTGTATTGTCGAGTGTCGGTGTGTACTTTCGTGATGCTCTGGGGGCTTTGGCACATCTCTCACTGCCATTGGGGTTGTAACCTGAGTAGCCACCCTTTGTCACCATGGAAAACTCGCAAACTAAAGATATTATTGTGCTTTTCGAAGACACACAGACACACACACACACACATACTGTACATATATACGCAGAATGCAGAGAAACATTCGCCCACACACAAACACCCCTCAGTCACTCTCATTATGCTCACTCCCACAGCCAAACTGTGCAGAAGACACCTCATACCTGACAACTCTGCCATCGCCTGACATGAGCCCACACAAACGCAGCACACAAACACACACACACACACACTCTCTCACACATGAAAACACTTCTTCTTCTTTCTCCTCTTCTTGCTCAGTGGCTCTGTCAGGACATATACCGTGTCCTGTTACTGTGGAAGGAGCCGCAGCGTGATGTGTCCCCTGCTCCACTGCTTTCTATTCCCCGAACAGTCCAACCCGTTCCCGAATCAATGACCATGTAGAGCAGAGACAACTACACACACCTTTTCACCCACAGTGTCAGAGAAACCGGGCTTTTTAGGAAACTGTTTGTCTGTTCTGCTTTTGTTTCTGAGCGGGGGAAATCTAGCCTTCATAAAAATGCCACCGCGCTGACCTCCTCCCCCTCCTCGGGTTCCTGTTGAATGCTTTTAGAGAGTCGCAACTTCCTACTCATCTCCAAAATGTTTTTTTTTTTTTTTTTTTCGACTTCTCTCACACTTCAGCCACCACCATGACCGCCTCCACAGACACACACACACACCGTTTCCACCCACCTCAGCGCCCAAGTAAGGCTTGTCAGACAAGATGCTTTTAGAGAAATCCACGATCCTGGCCCGGGTCTAGCACAAGGTTAGATAGTCAAAATAACCCGATATTTTTCTTCCAGAAAGCCGCATACTGTTGCTATTTCTTCGGCTCCAAACATCTGATGACTAATAAAAAGCCTTAACATCTCCCATCTCCCTCGCATAAAAGAAGAAAAAAAGCGAAAACCTTCCTGTGTGTACATAGTATAAATATATAAATATGTAGCAGAGAAAAAGAATTACTAATTTATGGTGTCACGTTTGTGTATTTCTCAGTGACAGCAAGCATGAAGGATTTATTTTCTCCTATTACAGTTTCTCCTCTTTTCTGTTATTTTGCAGTGCTTTATAATTTATGTTTTCTGAGTGCTTTATTCTTGACTGCTGCGCTGTGATTGCTGCCAAAACTGGCAAATGTGCTTCTTCTATACAAATGAACTGTACACACACACACAACAAAACAGTCTTACCCCCAAAATGTGCTTTTCATTATTGACTGCTCTGTGTAAAAGTTTTTCTTTTTGTATTTTTTAATTTTAAATTCATTTTGGGTCTTTTAAAAAAAAAAAGAAAAGAAAAAACTGAATTAGAATTGTTGTCACCATTTTTGTCGTGTCTTTCTATATATTTTTTTTTTCGTATTTGGTTGCTATTAAAGATTTCTTGATTTTTGAAATGTTCCAGTGTTGCTGCGTCCGTTTCTCCTTTTTCTCCCTTCTGTCTCTTTAACACTTGAGGTTGGGGCAGGATGACAGAGGAGCCAGATTGAATAGAAGTGCCAGTCATTGATTCTCACTGATTAGATTTATAGATTAATTGATCGGGATATGAAGTGGCCTCTCTGTCCCTTGTCACCCATCCTTCACACTCCAGACACACCACCACCACTCCTCCTCCCCGTGTTTGTTTGTTTTTTCACTCTCATTTCCTGGTCTGGCTGTTTCGGTTTTGATAAATCTGTGTGTGTGTGTCAACAGAGGTGTGATAACAGGCTTATGGGAAACTGAGCACAGGAATGGGAGAAGCCATTTTGTGGATTACAATTGCCCTGAACTGAAGCTCCACCTCCTCCCAGTCTGTCTTATTTGTATATGTGTCCTGGTTGGCTGATGTAAACTTGCTGCCTTGGTAACAGGTATGTAGGAGACTGCTGGAGTTGTTTAAAGGGCAAATTTTTTCTTTAGGTTTTTCACCTGAGCGATGCAGATAATGAAGAGTGATGATACAAAGCAGACATGCACTCTCTTATTTCAAGATGCGTATATATATAATCATTATATTCAGCAGGGCCCAACACCTCTCAGGCAAACACTGTACACACGCCGAGAGAGAAAAGGATGGAGTTGAGGAATGTGGTGCTGTAGCTTCAGTGGTTTTCCTGGAGGGAGGCAGTTTGTGTTTTCAGTTGGGGAATGTGCAGGCCAAGCTGAAACCCGGTGAATGGAGCGCCTCTCAAAGGCTGCATTGTTTGAACTCTGACTAAACCAAACTGGTTTGGTCAAATTTTAGCAGAAGGGCACGTAGAGGGCTGTGCGAGTGCGTGCACAAGCTTATATATGTGTGTGTTCATGCATGTGTGTGTATGTGTGCACCTGCTGTATTCGGTTTACATACAAGTACCTCCTTTGTGTACCCCCTCTACCAAATGATTATAATCAACATCCGCACGATGGTGACAGTTGGTTTATGGCGGTTATGGCAGCATGTCCTCGATGTTTGCCTGGTGCTTTGATGCCGTCATGTATCTGTGTGTCATCCTGGCTCCTTGTCACAGTTCATTTTTGTTGCAGGCTTCTTCTGTCAATGCACAGCTATTTACTGTGAGTCCAGCCCACCATCTGGCCTCTCTAATTGCTTTGGATTTGAGGCTGGCGAGATAGAGAGCACTTACACACACACACAGAGACACACACTCACACTCGCACACAGACAGACAGAGACGGACACGAGCGCTCTTGACTCCCTTTAGTTTTCAAGCTGAATGTAAAAGACTGGAGCACGGCAGAAAGGCTTTTAAGCCGCAGCTAGTAATAACAGCTCGTGCAACACTTGCATTTCTGTCTGAGTTTGTCACAGGAATAAAAAGGTATGCATCTCATGTGAAAGCGGTGACCCTGTAACGCAGAACCTGGCCTGTTTGAGCTCCGAGCGAATAACCTGGATCTGAAGCCAAAGTGACAGCAGCTACGCCAACCACCACCACTGTGTTCAGCATTAGCTTACAGTGATGAGACATGGTGCGGGGCCCCCAGGCTGTCCGGCGAGCTGGTAGTGGCCCTGTTTATACCAAGTTGTGAGTGTGTGAGTGCGTAGGCGTGTATTAGACAAAGAATGAGCATGTGAGTGTGTTCTTTGGTCATGCAGCGTGCTAAAGAAGTATGTTCATGTGTTTAGACGCCCGCTGAGTGCTTTGCTGGGCTGCAGACTGATCAGATTTCTGCAGGATGCTTGTATGTGAAAGTGTTGGTCGCACTTTATTTGACAGTACTCTAATAAGATGTAACAAGCTGTACTTTTTATCACATTAGACAATAAAATAGATAAAAATTATGCTGTTTATTAAACAGTATTAGACTCTTATTAGACTTTCGTAGAGGTAATTAGGGACACGTTACAAGAGAACTGTACCGTACAGTAACCTGAAGTGTATTTCCTACTGTTAGATAATTATTAGACTTTATTAGAGGGTAATTAGAGATACATTACAGCAGAACTGTACTGTAAACTGAAGTGAAATCACATATCTGCTACTTCCCCTTTTAAAAACAATATGTGAACCACATCTGCCAAGTAAGGACCAAAATGCTAGAAGTAGAGGAATGTTTTGTCTATGAGTAACTGAATACACAGACGTACTGTAATACTGTAGGCAGATAATGCGATTTGATCAAAGAAGTAGACATCGGTCTTGGTCTCTGCCAGTTGTGTCTCAAAAAACAGATGTATGATTTCACTTTCGTTTATATTACACTCTTGGATGCATGAAAGAATCTTCCAAGTGTGGATGCTTTTAAAGAACTTTAGGAAAGAACATAGGAAAGAAGTTAAGGATGTAATGATGAGAAATATCACACTTCAGTTTACACTACGGTTCTGTTATAATGTGTCCCAAATTACCCTCAAATAAAGTCCAATAGGGGTCAAATACTGTCTGATAAAGAACATATTTCACTGCAGCAAAATAAAGTGCAACCCAATTGTTTCTGAACTTGAGTGCTATCAGCTTGTTTGGTATGCGTGTGTGTACTGTTTCACGCGTGCATGTTTGTACATGGCTGCATATTTAACTTCCAGCTCTGGTGGTCACAGCCACAGTGTTGATTAAACATTTGATGTGTGTATGTATGTGTGTGTGTGTGTGTGTGGATTAGCACACAGACCCAGTTTGGGCTCTCTCTGCTGATAACTGCTAGCACAATGCTCCTCATTTAACCTCTCCCCCTTGAGCTCCAGACCTGACTAATAAATCCCAGAGTGAGTGATGAATGGCCAGGACGGTTGCATGGGTGTCTGAGTGACGGATGTGGTGACCTGAGCCTTCACAGGGATTAAAGCAAATGTCTGCCTCTGACCTCAATTATGAAAGTAGGGTTCCCGCTTATTTTTATTGGCTTTAAAGCGACTGGTTTTTCTCTTTCTTTCCCGTGGTGAATCATCAAATGACCGGCTGCGTCTATCGCACTGTTAGTGGAATAATTATATTAAACACTGTCCTTTAACTGGCTCATTAGTGACAGTGATAAGTTTCTCGTTATTTTCGTCCTGTGCACCAGCACATTGGATTTGACTCATAGCTCTGAGTCCTCCAGTTTTAGGACAGTGAACCTCGGCATGGAGACGAGGTAATTAGGGAGTTTTGGAATGTTCTTCGCTGGCCAAGTCAGTCATCTGACCTCGGTCCATTTCTAGAAGACTAGACTGAAGGCGAAAAGCCCCTGAGAAAAGAAAGACACGATGATGGCTGAGGCACAGGCCTGACAGCACATCACAAAGGCAGATAAGAAGCGTTTTGCGGTGTCTGAGGGTTAACACGACTTTTTTTAAAAAGTTCTTGTTAACTTATCAACGTCTGAAGTCTTGTGCAACAACATGAAGAGTCTACAGCCACGCGAGCAGTTCTGCAAGGCTGTACTTTGGCACAGCAGAGCATGGAGCTAAATGCTAATGTCAGCATGCTAATATGTTCACAGTGGAAATCCCACCATTCTCATGACCAGATAAGAATGAGTTAAGTTCAGGACAGGGCATTTTTTTAAATAAATTTTTTATCACCAATTCCTCCCACTGTGGTGGCTGTGTACTCAGTCATAAGGGCTCTCTAATTTGAATTTAGAGTCTTCTTTATTCTGGTGATAGCAGGAGCTCGTTGTGCATATCTGTTATTACTTATTCATGACAATTTGGCAGCGCTCCAAAATGCATTCAGTGCAGCGTATTTCAATATTACTGTGTCACAAAGTCAGGTCTGCTCAGCGTTTTTGCCTTCAAGTCTCAAGGTTGCAGACAACTCTGATTTTAGCTTTTGTTCATATTAACTATGACTATAACTGTTCATTTTCAGGACCCGGATAAATGGTCGTAACTTGGGACTGTCCTGGAATTTTCTGAATGTCTAGTCACCCTAGTTTAGCATGTTAGCATGCTAATATTTACTAAGTCTTACAGAAATGTCATTAGTCTGGTGTTTGGTCATGAACCAAGTCTTGACCTCAGGATGGTGCTGGATTAAAAAGTGGGGATCACCAAAATTAAGGGAATGCCTTGATAGCTTAAACGGTTAAGGCACATGCTGCATAACCGCAGCATCCACCCTCAGCAGAGACACTTTCATCTTTAAAAAAGAATTCAATATTACAGTTTTTTGAGACACTCATAACAAAATGTGAGGATAAAACAAGAGAAAAACTAGCAGAAAAGGAGATGTTGTTAACTTTGTCTTATGTTACCCCTGCATGTCCCACTTTATTTTAAAAGTGTTGCTGACATCAAATTCAGAGCAAAATTCAGAATTCTTGTTTTTTGAATGCAGTGCTTTCAACGTCTGAGACTGTGGGCCTCCCCTCAGGCGAAGCTTGGAAAAAGGTGCGCCCCCTTCATTTACTTGATTTGTTTAGATTTATTCCTGGATATCTAGGAATCATGATTATATATATTTATTTATCCCATAGACACTCGGCAACTGAGTCAAGATAGCTTAATCTTACTGTATTAGATAACTCCAGACTACACCAAATACATAAGGAATGTCTGTCCAAAGGAATTTATTATTTCTGACTCTCGGAAATCTGGAAACCTGACCAACACTGTATGTCTGAACCATCTCTTTAACCAAATCACACGCATTTGGTCTATTCTGTGTGATCTCCTTTTGAAAGTAATGTAATAACTAATGTAATATTTATTCACTTCCATTCACTGAGCCTCCCCTGAATCTGTTTGCAGCCCTGGGTTCGCCTGCCTCCCACTTTGAAAACCTCTGTCTGTGTGTGCTTGAACTTAGATTTTTTTTTTCTTCTTCCTCCCTCCTGATTTACTGTGGTTTGCCATGCACCAGCTGGCACCCAGGAGAGAAGCAGACTGCTGGGCACGGGCTGTCTTCAGTTTATCTCAGATTTATAGTCTTTGTACTGTTTGCTATTGAGTTTATGTCAAAAAGGATTATCAAATTATCACATTCTGTTTTATGTATGTTTTACAGAGTTGTAACCTTTTTGGAAACAAGGTTGTATTTCAGAGACGGACAGTGTCTTTGATATCTCATGAGCTGTGCTGCTAGCATGACTAAAATCATTACAGTACCTGCACTGTTCGTCCAATAAAATATGTGAGTCAGTAGTTGAAACTCATAGTCATTGTACAAAGTCTAAACATGAACACTGTGTCACCGTCCTTATCACGTACAGTCTGTCGTCCTGATAGTGACTGTGCTGTATTCCACCCATTTATTGGCTCCACTGTTGCTATTGCTCACTTTCACACTCTATTGTTTTATTGAAATGAAATTTAAATCAATATTTTGTTAGATTCTCTGGTGTGGAGTTCTTAATTTCACACTGTCTGAGCCAGTTTGTGACAAATTGGAGCTTGTTGACAATTTTGGAGTCACTATGTAACAGACCAATTTGGTCTCTGACTATGGCGGTTTGTGAAGGTTAAATTAGGTGCTTTCCACTGCCACAGGATATAGTGCCGCTGGTGTTTCTGTTTGTTTTGAGGAAAGGAGATTATGTCTGCTCTAATCTACTGTCTGCTCTTAGTTTTCACTTATGGAGTTTGTTTTTGGTGGGTTCTGGGAAGACAGCGGCTTCAGGCAACATCCATTCATCCACTGTTTACTCTGGAAATAGGCTTCACCTTATTACAATGTTAAGAAGTTAATAAAATGCAGATCAAAATATTACTTCTACTACTACTAAAAATGCAGCATCAAAGAATGGTGAGCTGGGTTGATTGACAGCACCAATTTCAACAAAACTGTCCCAAGAGATAACTCCTGTCAAAGTAATGACCACATTAAACGCACCCCCAGGTCTGAGCTCAACTCCACGAGCTGCAGGATTTTGAAAAAGAAAAGTGGGCAAAGGGAGTGAGGAGGGGCTCAGTGTGGTGGTGCACAGGACAACCGCCGCTGATCACCGCTCAGTGTAGCAGTAACAGCTACATGTCAGAGCTAACCGACCGTGGGCAGCTACAGTCACATTCTCCATGTCCGCAGAGAAACGGCGGGGACACAGAGAAGGGCTGAAGCTTTGACAGTTACTAGAAGCAGCATTTTTGGCCCTTTTTGAAAAACGTTTCTGTGTTGTACCTGTGTTGATGCTTACTGTGCTAATGCTAGCAGCTCAGAGAGGCTGAGAGTCTCTTCGCTGTACAAGGGACGCACAATTAATCACGACTGCAATAAAATCGCAATTTGGCCAAGTGCATGATCCAAAATTGCAGAACCAGGTAAAGGGAAAAAATGTGTTAGAAAACATCATTACAGTGAGGTACAGTAGTGCTGCAGAGATGACCTGACCTAAAAATCTTGTTCTCCAGATGTTTGGTGCAGACCTCAACAAATGTCACATCGTGAATATTAAAAAATAATTCAGTGAACATAAAGATTGTAATGCAAAACCGATCATTTCCATTAATTGTATTGCATATTGCAGTTTCAGTCAAAATAATTGCACTATGACTTTTTTTAATCAAATTGTGCAGTCAGTACACTGCAGCCCTGCTGCTCATCATGGCATCATGATCAAGAGGAAGAATGCACTCGCTGGTGCTTTTACAGCCGTAAAAAGTGTCAAAAGTGAAAACACTAAAGGCTCATTTATTCTCCCTTTTTACGTACAAAAATGGATATGTCTGTTTCGAACGTCCTCCATGTTGGCTTGGATGTTAAGCATCACCTAGAGGGCGCCGCTCAAAGTCAAAAGTTACGACTAAGAAAAAGAAGCCTCAAAAGTTTCTGTCAAAACAAACATGGCGACGCTGGAGGAGTTTGTAATAATGTACCTCTTGAGAAAGACGCATAAGTGGAGGCACCGTTGTAGACGGCAGTAGTCAGTGCAGCCATTAAATACTTTACAACATGTGGACAGAGAATTGTTTTCACTGACTAGTTGATGACAAACATAACGTCATTACCAATACTACTTCATCATGTCCTGGCATTGTGTCTGGCATGAACTATTGGCTGCACTGCCCCCCATGACTCCCAGAGGTACTTCTCAGTTTCATCTGTATCCGCAAGCTTTCAGTAAATGTGCAGAAATACTGAGAATGCTCCTTCCACATCCATATGTGTATCTAATGTTTAGAATAAATGAGGCTTAAGTAGAGGGTTTGCAAAAAACAGTGTAAACTCCTGTGAATGATGAGTCTTGATCAATATATATTTGGAAATGAGACTCAACAATCAACTAACTTTCTGGAGCTTTTGCAAACAGCTTGGACAAATCCTACTGATTATAGCTTTAAATGTACATTGTCTCTTTTTAAGCAATAAAGGGCACTTTTTAAGTACCAGACTTGTAAATGTATTTCCTTGAACAGAGTTATGAGGTTAAAGCAGAAGTGCAGAGGAAGTTGTGTTTGTAAATAGTCACAGAAAATTGGAAATTGAATCATTCCTGTCCCTCAAGCGGCAGATGATAACATCTGATCTTTTGGCTTCTGGTCATTCAGTTTTGTACACAGAGACTCATTTAAATAGACACACACATCCAGGCAGGCAGGCAGGCAGGCAGGCAGACAGACAGGGGGAAGTGGATGCTCCTGTTTCCCCTGGAGGCTGCTGGGCGTTCGCTCTTCCTGTCCCGTGCTGACAGGGCTGGAGGTAACTGGGTGGTTGCGGTGCATTGTTGGGCGGATGAGGCACGTCTCCCTGAGGGTAGCACATGCTCAGCTGACTGCTGGGAGGGCAGAGAAGGGCAGGGAGGAGAGGTAGCATGGAGAGGAGGGAGAGCCTGATGGCGTAAAGGGGGTGAGATCTGAGGCCCTGTGTATTGGCAAAAACTACAGAGAGCTAGCCGACATATAAATTTAACAGTGACTAATGCAAGATTGAATAAAAGAGGAGGAGTAGAAGAAAGGAGGAGAGGAGGAGGGAAGGAGGACGGAGGGAGCAAAAGGGCAAAATCTAGAAGAGAGAAAGGGAGGAGAGGCCTGATTAAAGATGGAGTGGAGACGGCGGCTGAGTGAAGGGAGAAGGACGGCGAGGGCTGAGTTGTTACAGCTGTGTTGATTTAGCTCCTCACAGATCAGATTGTGTGTGTGTGTGTGTGTGTGTGTGTGTGTGTGTGATGGAGAGTTGGAGAAAGAACCTTTGACGTTCTCAGAACACCGGTGACCTCGACGCACCTGCACAAACACCCACCATCATCACTAGATGAGAGATCTGGCGTGTGTGCGTGCATGTTTGTGAGTTAAATAAGCCCCAAAAGGTCTTCATGCTGTGACTTACCTGGAACAAATCCTGTTGTAGAAAATACAAAAACAAAGAACATTATGTGAATGCATTATGACCACCAGGGAGTGTAGCTTTGAGCTAAGTGTGCACGTGTCTGTGTATGTCTGTGTGTGTGTGTGTGTGTGTGTGCGTGACTGTGGGTATGAATAAAAGAGATTTATATCAGGGAAAGAATGGTTTGTTGCTGCTCCTAAGAATAGATTCTGTGACGGAAATGATTTTGATGCTGTATGCAAGCCTTTGTGTGTGTGCGTGTGTGTGCGTGTGTGTCTCATTTTGTGTATTTGCCCCGGAGTGCTTTGCAGATCAAATGCACTTGCTGTTTAATTCACCGTCTCAACAGGCAGCTCTTACAAAGTACATGCACGCACTGGCACACGCACGTTCGCATAACCTCAGATAGAAACATACCGAACTGGAGATGAATATGGAGATAAAAAAAACGAAATAAGTCTACAAATATTTGGTCTTAGGGACTCGAGATGGTCTTCTGGGGACTGCTGAGTCCATAGTAAATCGCTGGATGATTGTGTGCATGTTCATTTGTGCATGTAAGTGCTGTGCAGATGTTCGCCTGTCCTGATGGTACAGAATGTGCATGCAAATGTATGTTTTTTATTTTTCCGTGTGGGAGTTTTTCTGAATGCTGTTCGACAACAGTTTGTGCTGCTCTTTCATGTATTTCCTCATCCAACATTTAGGAATCTCATTTGAATTAAATTATATCATAACCCATACTGTTATAATAAAACCATTTTGTGTATGTAATTAGAGCGATAAATGGCTGAACTCACTGGCATTATATTAATCTAAATATTTTGTGATGGCTTTCACCATATAAATGTAAACAAAATGAGATATTAGTAATTGTTCAATGCACACAGAACTAAAAACAAAAAATTCCAATATATTTTAATACAAGAAATTATGATTTATTTTTTCCCTGGATGTCTATGGGATCACGATTGTTCTATGATCCCATAATCCCCCAACGATTGAGTCAAGATAACCTAATATTACTATTTTACATAACTTCAGACCACGTTCCAAAATGCATTTATTCGTTTCTGATTCTGGGACGGTGGGGAAAAAATAGAACAATCCTCCAAAATTACTGTGTCTTAGAATCTATAAAACCAAATCACACATATTTAGGATATTCTCTTTTATCTCATTTTGATAACCAATAGTTTTTCACTTTCATTTTCGTTTCACTGAGCCTCCCCTGAAACTATTCCGGGGAGGCCCGTCTCCCACGTTGAAAGCCTCTGTTTTTAGGGCTCGGCGATACGGACAAAATCAAATATCACAATACTTACACTTCGCTATTGATATTTATCAGTATTACGACAACATTGTAGGAGTGGCTATCACAAGATTTTATTGTAATGATATCCAGAATATAAGATGATGGTCTCTTATTACAATACAGATATAATATTGATATATTTCCCAGCCCTATACTATGATTATTGAGTAGTGTGTGTATTTTTTGTTCTGCACACACATATAAAAGACTATATACTTTAATTTAACATGATCTATATTGTACTTATTCATGCTTATACATATTTTATATATGTTCAGTGTGAGGTACCTGTTACTGTGAATAAATGCTGCAGAAAGTGTGTCTATGTTAAGATGTAGTATAATCTTACATCTTGGAAACTCTGTTCTGCTGTAATTTGCTTTGTACATTTAATTTGGATGAAAGTAAATAGTAAAATCCCATGAAGATTCCACTGAATGTTGATAAGTGACCATATTTAATTATCACCCGTCATTACCATCTATTTACATTTATGAATTAAGGGTTTTTCTTATACCAGTGTTGGAAATGCCTTTGATACCTAAAAAGCTGGATCGGGCTTCAGTGAGAGCCGGAGGCGCAGTGCTGTTTGCACCTTTGACGTGCATGCATGTGTAGCTTTGTAGGTCATGTAACCACTGTTCTTACCATGGAGGAAGTTTGCACACATTAGTCAAATGTAACTGACTGCATGATCAGATGTTACAGACTTAATGAATAGTTTACTCGTGTTGAGAATATTATGCGGCAGTCAGCCGAACATCTAGCTGAGTAGTATTAGATACCATGGATGTAGTAGGTAGGTAATTGGTGTTTTGAATGATTTCATTTACTTACTTGTGCTGAACAAATGAAGCAGCATTCAAAACATCCATTCAGAGGAAAAGCTGCAGTTCAGGCAGAAGTCAAACTCATCTATGAAAATGTAGCTAAACAAGCTTTCATATCCTGCAGGCATTGTGGAGGCAGCACAAGTTGGCCAAGTTTAACAGGCTGACTCTGTAATGTTTTTTTTGCAATGCATCACAAATAAAGACAGTGTCAGAATGATGAATGAAAGTACGTTTCACTGCCTTTTCATCTTTATCAGTTAAAACTAGCTAGCTACATTTTTTCCTAACCGGAGAAAAATTAATTTAATTCATTCTGCCGCTCACAGACTAACAGCAGCTACCGGCTACTTTCCATGTGGAATTTTTCTTGCATGTAGCTCCATGCATGAGTTGATATCGTGAATCAATCAACACACTTTAAATGTCAATATGACAACTTTGCCCATTAGGGATGAAACAATATATTGAATTTTGCAATGCTGCAATGAAAAACATTTTTACATTTTATTTTTCAAAAGGACTGCTACTGACCAACTGCTACTGACCAATTGTATTTACATAATTCAAGCATTCATTATCAAAGACAATTCATACCAATCTTTTGCACAAGCTGAGGTCATGGCTGACTACTTTTATTATATTTTATTAAAGCAGAAACACTTTAAATTCAAAGGATAAAAAAATGCTATTACATTTTCCAAGTTATCCTTTTACTTTGTATTTGCAATTTTCGATAAATATTGTATCGTGGACTTTTTATCGTAGTATCACACCATTCCGAATGAGTATTAGGTATCATTACAGTCCTATTGACGATTAATTTGTTTTATTGGCTCTCCTGCATGGCATATGCGCTTTACTGATGATTGATTTTTTCAGGCGTTTAAAAATGAATATGAATTTCAACCAGATTATGCAAACAGCAAATATTTTATTTCCTCACTTGGAGGAAAAAAAGGAAGTACACAAGTCTATGCCTGATCCATTATCATGTAATTTATCAGCCTCTGACATTAGACCCTGCTATTTCCCAGCAGCCTTCTCACCATTTATTTTAACCTGAGCCAGGCCGTGAAACAGTGACACCAGTCATATCATGTCCGTACAGAGTTAGCAGCGTACAGCTCTTAAAAAATAAGAATAATACACATTTTCTTTAACATACCTGTTACTGGATCGTTACTCAGTGTTGGCTGATACAGTTCAGGTATCAAAATTGTTTCAGGAATTAAAAATGCTAACAGAACATCTCCTGTGTCTGCTGGTACATGCAGTACAGTAGTGGTGAAGTGATGGAGCCGACTGGACTGTGTGCCTTCATCAGTAGTCCAGAGTGATGTTATCTGCACTGGCCGCTTCCCCTGTAGGGTTCAAGTCTTCTCCGTTTTCTTTGTTTGACATTAAATAACAGCCATAGTGAGGAGAGGACTGTCAGAACCTCACGAAATTGTGTGTGTGTGTGTCATTGTCTGCTCGTGCACGTGTCAGCTCCTCCTTTACATCCACAGACTTGCCTCTTCCCCATTCATCTGTCTGTCATCTTATCTCGACATCTCTTTTCCTGTAATCACTTCTTCTGCCCCGTCCTCTTCTTCTCTGACGCGCCTATCTTCTTATCGTCTGCTGCGGACTAAATGTTAGAGCATTGTGAATCTGTTTAAAGAACTGCGTGTGTGTGTGTGTGTGTGTGTGTGTGTGTGTGTGTGCGCGTGTGCAGCTCTGTTCACCTCTCCGAACCTGTGTCTGCTGCAGCTTTTTTATTTTTTCATCTGTATCTCATGGTTATAAAAAGATATGGTTATGAAAGATTTGGGTATTAATTCAAATTCTACTAAGTGCTTAATTATCATTTAGAAGTAAAAGTACAGACTTCAAAATATGTTCATAAAAGTACCCCAGAATTCGACTTAATTACAGTTGAGTATTTGTGATTTGTACAAGATAGGGTTGCAGATTTTGTGCATGTGCAATTTTAACCAACAGAATGATAAAAACAATATGGCTCTTGCTCAAAATGGCTAAACTTGTCCACCTGTTCATAATCAACAAATGGCTCCACCAGCAAAACAAATGGGGCTCAATTACTGCCATTTCTAGACTAACAAGGCAGATCAGATCAGAGAAAACCTCACAATACACAAAACATAGCTGCATTATTGGTTGGTAAATTTTTAATCAGGAAGGACAAGAAATCTTACATTGCAAGTGTAAATTTGAAAAATGAATAAATGAATATTTAATCGATTAAATTCTTAGCGGTGATTAATGTTTTGGCGTTAACATCAACACCAAGACTGTCCGACCAGGCCTGGGGTGTAAAATCCTCTCAAATCGTTCGCCTTCGTCTTTTCTCTTTTCCAGCACACATCTCTAATCACTCTCTATTGAAGCGAGAGGCATCATTTTAAAAAGGAAATTCATTATTGATTTAACCCATTAATTATTGCTCCAAGATACGGAGATCTGTATGCAAGACATCAGGCTGCCTCAAGCTGTTAAGTCTTTTGTAGTGACAGCTCTCAGACGACGTCTTTTACTCGTGTTTACATGTGTTTGTGTGGATCTGCGACCGCGGCGAAGTACCTGCCGGGGTCTCCTGTATGTCTTTGGCCCCTTGTTAACCCCTCCTCTCCTTCAGGGTGGTGATTTCATCTAACGTCGGCTGTCACTCAGCCACCCCACAGCCGAGGCATCATGGGTAACGGCCCCGGCTCGCAGTCGAAGTGCACTACAGTGTATAATGTGAGGGAGGGAGACTTTAGAAAATAGCTCGGCATTGCCATGCGAGGCACAACCACGCTGCACCATCCCCCGTGCGTTTAACTGTCAGCTTAGGGCAGTGATAGAATAAAATAGTCTTGAATGGACAAAAGGTCTTATCTCGGAGAAGGAAATTAAATGTTATTCAGATTTGGCTTTTGGCATCACCGGGGCTCTACGTGAAATGTTTATAAACACGAGTCGATTATCGCCTCCACAAACGCGGATGTGATGTGATCTTTGCCACCTTGACAGTAATAACTGGTTCATCCACAGCCTCAGACCTCTAATCTGACCGGCCTGCCGTCAACGGACACATCGATGCAGATTTGCGCTCTGTTCGCTGTGTGTCAGAGCTGAAACTTCTTTGTTGTGAGCTAACAACAGGCTTTAAACTGCAAAAAAGAAAGACGACATTGAGCATTCACTGGCTGCGTGAAAGCAGGTCTCACATTTTGATTAATTTATGTTCCAGTACATTTCAGTTTTCCTAAGTCATTACCCTCCCAAACGACCGCCTTTCCCTGGAGACTGAGGCAACAACAAGCCTCCTATAAACAAGTGCGTGCTGTGGTCCAATCTTCATATTTCTGGTGTGTTTATCGTCGTGGTTTACATGCTCTCTCCAGGATCCTGTGTGTCATCGCAGGAGTCCCAGTTCCCAGTTATTTATCTGTGTATTACACACACTGTCCAGGTAGTGCTCGCAGGTCGTTTATCCTCCACAGGTCCCCACCACGCTGATATATGGAGCTGTTACATTTCTATATGACAACACTCTCCCCGCACAGCAAACACACTTACTTGCATACCGGACTGTCGAGCACCAGCCTCGTCCTGATGTGTGTCCGGGTGTGTTAAAGGGCAAACGTGTGCGGTGACTTTACTTTTTCCTGGTCGTTTATCCTATTTAAGGCCCTTTACTCTGCTGTCCTCCTCTTAATACCACTTTTACTCCAGTGCTTCAGGGTTTTCTTTCGCCCAATTGCTATTCATTAGTGTGGATAGGTGGGAGAGGTAGAAAGAGACTGAGGCAGTGTGTTAATGTGGCTTCCTCCTCATTTTTATACCAGCTTTACTGCAGCATTAATATGTATGGCTGCAACTGATGATTATTCTCATTACTGATAATCTTCAGATTATCTTTTTTATTTATCATATGGTCGATTAAACAAGAATCGGAAAACGGTAAAAAATGCTCATCACATTTTTTAAATCACTCAAATGTATTCAGTTTATTATGGGAGAGGGAGCTGCTGCATGCCTCTGATGGCTGATCCGACAGGTGCTCTTTATTGAGGCAGGTGAAACTACAAAAAGACAACAAGATCCAGGGAGTCTTTCTTAATATAAAGTTATGCAGACAACCATGGAAAAAAAAACTAAGGCACTCTGTCTTCTGGTGAAATAATATTTTAAATTTATTCTTCGAGCAGAAGCAAACAAACAGTCCTACGCATGTCAACTCTAGGTCTTCACCAGGGTCCATGGTTGTCTGCATAACTTTGACTTCCTGGCTCTTGTTGTCTTTATATTCAGTTTATTGCCAGACTGAGACTGAAGCTGCGTTTCCACTCAAAGTACCCAGAACATTTAGTCCCAGGAACTACTTTTCAAGGACCTAAAAGGAGCTTGTTGTTGTCTGCGTTTCCTCTGCAGTCTAAACACTCGTGAAGATTAGCCGAATAAGTCCGCTGACGTACGAAACTGCAGAGGCAGTTTTTACACGTCAGTTTTGCGTAGACCTTATTATTTCGGGTCACTGTTGTTTCCAATTCTCACCGGATTTTATTCTCAGAATAAATGCTCAAAAAAGGCTTTCTTCTGTAACTCCATGCTGATGTGTCGAAGCACGTAATGAACGAAAAACAAATTGGTTAGCAACTGCAGAATGTTAAAAATGGTCGCTGAAATAAAAGGCTTCCTCGACCATCAGAAATGTTCAGTGCACTTTAGAAAAATACTTCACCCTGAGCAGCAGTGGGAGGAAGATCTTGATTGTCTTTTTAATGATGATTTTGATTGCTGAATCAATTTTATATGTTAATAAATAACTAGTGCTTAGTCCATTAACTCGATGCTAACACATAATGGGAACTGCCATTTACACGGAAATTAGCATCACTGTCTTGGTAATATCATCTTAACAAACAGATCCATTTTATTTTACTGTGGCTTCTAACACACTGAAGAGCTACAGCATCCTAAAAGGTTTAAAACTCAAAATTACAAATGGGTTCAAAAATACAACCAGGGGGCTCCATTATTTTGTCCTAGCATCTTATTTTTTAGGGCACTACCTTTCTGAGAAGGAACAGCCAAATGACGCAGTTTACTTCAAGAAGTATTTTATTTACTGCCTTTTTTATGCAATATAGAAATTATTTTGCTGAGAGTGAATGACATAATGTGCATTGTTTTTGGAAATATGACTCGTTATATACAATCTCTAGAAGGTTTTCATTCAACTTTCCCACAAAGCAACAAAAGTTTGCAATCAATTGTAATATGAATTGCAATACTTAAAGGTAGAATCAGTCGGACTTGTCTGAGCTGTTTGCAAACGCACCAGAAAGATGCCAGGATGTCAAATACCGACACTTTGGGCTGGTGAAGCAGTACCATGATGGTATCTTATCAGGAGAAAATCATATCGTCCAGCTCTACCGAAGCAGGGACTTTTTGAGGTGTAAAATAATGTCCCTGAAAACTAATTTAGACCCTGGTCTGTGCAGTGCAGAGTTCCCCGGGGAGGGTTTGTGCGGTGGAAACATGGCTTAAGATAAGAATAAGAAAAGCTCTAAATCCTCACAATGCAGACAACAGAGCTAGGAAATGTTTGCATGCATTTTTGTCTAACAAATGACAAGCGATTAATCAATTATCAGAATAGATGTCGATTATTTTTCTGTCGGTTAAGTCTTGCAAAATCGTTTCAGCTCCATTGACAGGATATGGATGTGATGTTTGTTTTTGTGTTCAGGAAGAAACATGTTCTCCAAATAGATTCAGAGAGACTTTGCTAGAAGCTATGGAAATTTGTTTTTGACACCTTTGACTGAGACACAAAAACAAATTTGATAAGGAAAAAAAAAAAAATCTGGCTATAACTCGATGACTTTTAATGTTTATTGATGTGAGTTGGCGTGCATGTACATAATGCATAAGTATGTAAATTCTTTTGGCATTTTATGGGCTTATGTTCATTGTGTGTTGGTGGTAGCCCTGTGTGTGTGTGTGTGTGTGTGTGTGTGTGTGTGTGTGTGTGTGTGTGTGTGTGTGTGTGTGTGTGTGTGTGTGTGTGTGTGTGTGTGTGTGAGTCCCCCTCTCAGTGAGTAGGCAGCGTATTACTTGTCTTGGTGCAATGAGCCAGGCCTTGTATTAGGCAGGTTGAGCTGCAGGGGGAATTTTGTAACACTTGACCTGTTTCACTGAGTCATTTGTGTGGATGGAGAAAGAGAGGGGAAGAAGAGCAGGGTGAGAGCGAGCGGATGAGGGGGAGGGCGGGGGTGGGGGGGGGGCAGCACGAGTGGTTAGGGGTGATTGGAGGGATGAGTGACAATGAAAAGTGATTGTGAGAGGGAGAGAGAACAACAGCTGGGGGAGCCGGAGGGAGGAAAAATGAGATGACAGTGCCCTCATATTTCTTCTTTCTTGCTTTCTCTTCCTCTCGCTCATCCCTCCATCCCCGTCCTTCATTCAGCAGCCTCTCAGGCAGGCCTGGCTGAGCCGCCCCGCTCCTCATTACTCACCCCTTCAACCTTAAAGGTCATGAGCACAAACTTAGCGCTTTAAAATGAAAGAATATCAAACTTCTTTATGCAACTGTTGCTGCCTTATTGGCGAAGTTTTTCTGTGTGTGTGTGTGTGTGTGTGTGTGTGTGTGTGTGTGTGTGTGTGTATGCACATGCACAGCCCAACTTTCTGTGTGTCTTGGTGCCAGCTCTCTGCATAGATATTAATAGTGTAGTTTTTCATTTTGGGGAGCTCAGCTGGTGGTCTCCTGCCTTGGAGGAAGAGTTAAAGCTGTATATCTGCATCACTGGCTACTTATTTCTCTCTTCATCCTCTTTTTCTCCTGTCCTCACATTCCCTATGTGTGTGGCCGTCTGTGTGTCTATGTGTGGGTGCGCTTATATTATTTTTCTCTTCCCTTTGGCTGTAATGATCATAAAGTAGTGGTAAGGACAGTGAAAGACATATATATCTAAAATTCTAAAGGGTCAGTTCACCCCATTATAGTCACTCACGGTATTTGGCTATGCAGAAAAAATAATTGTCCCTGTAAGCTACTCTCTATGAAATTAATAGTCCAAATATGCATTTTGATCAGATCTCAGCCAGGTGTTAATGCAGTCTGTACAGCATGACCACATTCTTAAAAAATATGCTTAGCATACTGAAAAGTAACTCTGCCGCTCCCTGCTCAAGCCCCAAAAACCACAGGAGCTGAGCTGTTAAGTGATTTTTAACATATCATCACATTATATTGCAACTTCCTCCTTCATCATGTGATGCACACTGACCCAAAAAGCATTTTTCTCAAAAACAATCATTGGAAAACAAGTGGCTGTAAAATGGAAAATACAATTTTTGGAGCATTCCAAACCCCATGAAATTAATCTTTTCTTATCATCGGAATAAATAAATCATATCTGATCCTTTCAGTCCAGTAATATTTGGAAAGTCGAGTAAAGCTGCGTGATTAAATTATTTTATCCAATTCATGTGTGCTGGGAGCGAGCAGGAAGTTAACCAGCTCTAGAAAGACTAGTGCATGAGCTTCCATAGGAATGAACGGGACGCCATCTTTGAACACGGTATCCACAAGTGAGAGAAAAAATTTGTTTTTTAATCATTTGGGTGAATCAAGCTCCTTCTATTACGTCTTACATCGGGAGCAAAGCAGTGCACAGTGCAGCACAACTGTCATTAATAGTTCTCAGTTGTCAACTTCCACGTTGTGTAGATTGCAAATGTCCTTGCGCCCATGGGCATGTTGGTCTTAAAATGAGGTGTGGTCAGGCACATTGATGGCACTATCTTGAGGCAGCAGAGAAGCAATTCCACCACTGACCAACAAAAACCTGGTCTAAAGTCAAGGCAGCAGTATTTTCCTGCTATTTAAATGTGTCATTCAGATAGTAAGATGGACAGGCACAGACACAAAGGATTGGGAGACAGTGAAGGCAGAGGGTCTGCCGGCTGAGGACCACATACCTGTTCGTCAGCAGAGACGAATGCTGCGGTAAACATCGCTTATCCCGCCAGGCTGTAACAGACACCTGTAATCTCCTGTCAGATGATTTGGAGACTAATGCCAGCTGTCCATATGTACTCCTTGTTGCTGTCAGAGTCACTGCTGCACTGCATTTCTTTTTGAAGTGAGTCATTCCCGCATCCCCTGAGCTCGGGCTGATCACAAGCTGATCCGTCTCCTCAGCAGAGAACCATTCGCTTCTCCAAGCTGCCGAAAGCACCATTAAGATAGCAGCGCGCCAGGTGCAGGTGGGCCTGACTTCTAAAGAGAATGAGAGATCCTCAAAAATACTTTGAAAAACGAAATGTTGTAATCTGATGAAATAATTCAGCAGTAAGCGAGACAGTGTGCAGGAGTTCCTCTCTTTGTTTTCAATGTGTTTGAATGAGAGATGACACTCTGAGTGGTTTAAATTGTGTTATGTCAAAAACGCACCTATGACTAAATACAAAGACTTTGCGCCTGTGAAGGACATGCATATGTCAGAAAGATTAAGACATTCACATATTTTACTAATCTGTGCTTAAGTATTTGTTCATTTATCGCTATTTCTCTTTTCGCATCTCCCAATTTCACTCTTACAGGCTGTTGCAAACTATGGAAATGCACGTGCACCACAGAGCCATTAAACAGGGCCCTCTATGTCGAAAACCTTATTGTCCAATGGATGGGTCAGTCATTAAAAGACATGGTTCAAATTCTCTGGACGTAATTTCAAATGTGAGTGAAAGTCCCCGCAGATATCAAATATATCAGACAGAATTTTCAATCATATAGAATTACTTCAAATAAGAGCTGGAAGCAGGTGATAAGTAATATATAATACTGTCGGACAGAGTGGAATAAGAGATTTTTTTAAGCCCTCAGGGGTAAAACTGTATTTTAAGGAAGTGAATAATGTGTTAGGGAGTGATATTGTTTCTCTTCTTTTGCCTCTTTTGCAAGTGCATTTGTGAGTAGGGGGAAAAAAGTAAAAACAGATGCAAAAAAAAATCCTCTTGTCTCACTCCCTTCTCCTTCAAATCTGCTTTCATTACCCTCCTTGTCCCCCGATCTCGCTTGTCGCCTACTCTGCCACTCCTGCCACAACTGCGTACAGTACAGTCGTAGCCTTTCAGTACTGGTGTGACGGCTGGCGTGGCGACTCCTCGCTGCTAGCACATCCTCTGGTGATGCGAGGCCCGCCGTCAGTCGAAACAGAGCCTGGTGTTTGGTGACATTTAGCATTTTACCGCAAAAATTATGCATCAGTGTTGACATTCAGCCTTATGCATAAAATTCATGATGTATGTGGCACTTCCTGTAGGCGCTGCAGTGGAGAGAGAGGCAAGGAGTATGTCACACAGCTGAGGCACGGACACACACACACACACACACATACACACACACACACACACACACACACACACACACACACACACACACACACACACACAGAGCATACATACAATAGCTCTTCACACACACAATTATGAAAATAAATGTCACCAGGATGGGAGTATTACTTTAAAAATGAAAGAAAAAAGTGTCAATAACCTTATCCAAGTATTGCAATATTAAAGTAATGTAATTTGATTATTATCTGTTACTTTTGGATTACCTCGATATCAAATATGGTGAAATTGTTTAGCCTCACATACCGTTTTATGTCGGTTGTTAGATTTATTAATTGTCGGCGAGGGGACACACATTTGATATTGTTTGGTATAAGCATTTTTTAAACAATATCAGTTGATTAATTGATCGCTAGTGCTGCCAATGATCAATTGAATAAAGTGCTTACAAATTTGCAAGCCTAGTCAGTGGTTGGTCTGTGTAGCTAGCTTTAGCAGTTGGTCTGTGTAGCTAATATTAGTGGTTGTTCTATATAGCTAGCATTAGCAATTGGTTTGTGTAGCTAATATCAGCAGTTGTTCTATATCGCTAGCCTTAGCAGCGGGTCTGTGTAGCTAATATTAGCAGTTGTACTATATAGCTAGCATTAGCAGTTGGTCTGTGTAGCTAATATTAGTGGTTGTTTTATATAGCTAGCAGTTGGTCGGTGTGGCTTATGTTAGGAATTGTTCTGTATAGCTAGTGTTAGCAGTTGGTCTGTGTAGCTTATGATAGTGGTTAGTTTGTGTAACTTATGTTCTAACATTAGCAGTGGTCATGCCAGTAAATGTTTGATGATGTTGACAATATTTTCACAGCTGAAGGCTGAATTTGCACTGTACTGTGATGTTGTTCCTCTTTTCTGATTTAAAGGAAAAATCATGTTGAAATTGCACTGATGCATTTTTTCACTAGAGGCCATGATAATGACCTGACGGTAAGATTAGCTGGATTCACTGAGACCAGAGTGCTGTTGTGAGACTCGTGAAGTACTGTAATTTTTGCAGTCATTCTTTGTAGCTGCCATTAGCAGTTGGTCTGACCTGTAAATGTTTCTGTAAATTAGATGTTGAATTCTTGGATGATAGTATTTTCACAGCAGAAGTCAGAATTGTCACTCTGCTATGATGTTGCTCCTCTTATTTAAAGACAAAATAACATGGAAATTTCCACCCAGTGAAGCATTTTTTTCACTAGGGGCCATGATAATGAGCTGACTGTAAGATTATCTGGTCTCACTGAGACCAGAGTGCTGATGTGAGATTTGTGAAGTGTTGTAATGTGTGCACACTGCACATGGTAGTATATCATTCTTTATTTCAAAATCTGTGTAATTTGTAAAATCATAATCCCATTTTCGCTAAATGTAACTGTAATCTTGTTCCAGATTGTTGTATCCTAATTATGTAATACTGTTACATGTAATCCATTACTCCCCAAGCCTGACACATGTTGCATGTCATCTTCATGAACCCAGATCATCAAGCTTCATTTGAAAAATGTGTGTTTTCATGTTTCATTCCATTCATGCGTCTTCATTATGGATTCAAGAAGAACCCCCTACACACACACACACACACACGCACACACACACCTCTCTCCCCGTGGTGCTTCACTTTATTCATTCTTCGCAGATTAATTCCGGGACGACACTTTTTATGATCCCCAATTTATGTCAGCAGTCAGGCAGGCCTCCCCTCTCCTCCGCTGCCTCTCCTCTTATCTCCCCTGCCTCATGTCTCTGTCTCCCTCTACATGTGCGCTCAATGAAACAATGGTACTTTCTAGTAACGAGCAATGAGTTTGTCAGGTTTTAAAAGGAGAGGAAGACAAATGGAGGGAGGGAACGAGAGGATGTGAAGATAATGGGTTTCTGTGGTGATTAACATTCCAGAGTGGCGCGTCAAAGAAAGTGTGACTGCCCTATTGTGTCTTTACTGACAGCCAAATGAATGGAGGTCTCGGGACCGGTTTCGTCTGTGGCGCAGAGGGTAATAAACATACCATGTCTAATCTACATCTCTGATGTCTGCGGTGTCACTGAGCATCTCCTTGTGTATCTGCGTGTAAACTGAGAGTGACACATTCACCCTTTTCTTCTTTTGAGATTAGACCCGCGTTTACACGGCGCAGCCGGCGTGACGGTGAGTGAGCTCCTCTCGGTCAGTGAGTCAGCCGGCTATCTGACTAAACCGGTCATTCAGTCTGTCGGGTGGGATCACCGGGTTCCTGCCACGCTGCTGCTGTGACACACCTGTCACCTGGAGCAAGAGAGCCTGAGCTGCAAAGGTGTGTGTGTGTGTGTGTGTGTGCAGGAAATGGTGTTAGGCAAGCTACTGTTCTGTTAGACCGAGAGTGACATCATTCCCGCTGAGTGAACGCTGTTGACATATAGGATTTACTCAAATGGTGTTAAGTGTTTCGCACACAGCTTGCACCTGTCGTTTCTATCATTAACTCAATAGGCAGAGAAAAAGAAAGTGGTTGATGAATGTGTATGAAGGATAGATACACATAAGTTAGATACACTTAGTTTTTGCTGTAGAAAAACAGCTCCTTAAAAGGATAGTTTGGATTATTTGATGTGGGGTTGTATGAGGTACTTATCCATAGCAAGTGTATTTACTACAGCCCCATTAAGCAATACTGCTGTTTTATTATTTGTTGTATTTTAGCCACCTAAAGAAAAAGGCCCACAAAAATCTGTTTAAGTTTACACTATATTTAGAATGTTTTCACCCTTTACTTTGCCATTAGACAACCTTTTGTGATGAGAAACAGCTATTATATAAGGCTGATATCACATCATCCAAACCAACCAAACTCCACTGGCAAAATCAGTAATTTTACCGCACAGAACATGGGAGTTGCTGGTTCACTGTTGCCTCAATCAGTGAGATTGTTCGTGTTATTGTGTGACTTTGGTGAATCTGAACCGTCCTTTAAATCAGAATAAAGCAAATAAACAAACGGATCGAGGCAGCAGTAGATCAGCAGCTCCTGTGTTCTGAAAGATAAAATGACTGATTTCGCCCATGCAGTTTGGTTGGTTTGGAGAGAGCAATTTTTGGCTTATATTTTGGCCGTTTCCCCCATATTCTAAATATAATGTAGTGGCTAAAATACCTTTTACTGCTGACCCTGTCTATAGCACTACATTGCTTTGCTTCTGTGCTGGTACTTGTCTCTGCTTCTTCAAACTGAGAGTGTGCAGACTGCCATCCGCTGCAGGTAATACACTGACAATGGATCATCGTACCTCATACAATCTCACTCCAAAAAATCTAAATGATCCCTTCAAAGTGTACAATCCAAGCCTATAGTGACATGTGCTTCAATAAAAATACCTGCTATTAATTTACTACCTAGACCTCAAAGTATTTGTTTATTAAATGACAAGTTAATCACTATTTTGGGCCATTTTTCAAACAAAAACACCAAATGCCACCTACTTCTACTCTCATAATTGTGGAGATTTTGTTTTTCTTCATTTTACAGCACGTGATAACAAATTTTTATCTTTGGTTTTGGGTTGTTGGTTGGACAAAACAAGCAATTTGGAGAAGACAGTTTGAGCTTTGGGAATGTTTCTTCCATTTTGTAGGCCAAACAAGCACGAATCAATCAATCAAGAAAATAACAGGCCGATCAATCATGAATGATGAATGAAAACACAAGATGCAGCTCTAATTTCAAGTTTTTACTGAGAGAAAACACAAAGTGAAACTCGGTCAAAGATGAGTGTACTCTGTGGGCTCCGTAGCTTCATCTAAATTGTCAACAATTTACAAGCAAAAACATAAATTCCTTTTTTTCTCTTATTACTAAAATGTAGGGAAAACTTTAGCTCTTTAGGGAATAGTTACTGAACCACTTTTAATAACTGTAATTAAAGGGTCATCAAGAATAGCACTAAAACTATCTCTGTAGGTGATCAATCCAGAGAGAGAGAGCACTAAATAGATTTGGAAATTAATTAAACTGAATGTAGAGCAAAGATAAGGACATAAAGGGACTGCTGTAAATACAGAAGACGAGGGCAATGACATTATCTAAACATTTATTCCTCTACTACACTGCTAACAGAAAAACACACAACAAACACTGTCTACACAGACAGGGGGGGAATATAAATGAAAGTATCCTCCACCAGTAATGTAGAATTAAGATAAAAATGGATAAATTTCTTACATATTTATGGAGGATAAATATTGGAATAGTGGAAACCCCTTCATGTCTGTCTGGGTCAAATGGATCACGATAAGTGGGTGATTATTATAACTGATTTTTTTTTTCTTTATTTCTCATGTAGATTACCATCTAACTGACATTTGTATATTTATTACATGAATATTAAGCAATGAAATGGACAGCTTTGCTATTTTTCCTGCACAAAGGGCCGGCTCAAAGGGCCATTACGTGACCAGGCTTCAACCACAGGTGGTCTCCCTGTGACTATTTGTTTTCTGTCTCCATCGCTGGCAGACTGTCTCTCAGTGTTTGAGTATGCTGAGGAAGTTTTGCTGCTGTTGGCAGTTTGTCATGAGCTTCAAGGAGACTACCTTTCTTTGAGAGGAAATTACTTTCTCTTTTTTCCCCGTCATAATTTCAATGTGCACCCACCACCAGCCTCAGGTAGCCAGCTGGGTTACTGCGAGGCAAAGTACAGTATCTTGGGAGTGAGGTATATAAAATAGAATAAAAGTAGTTCTAAATATTTTTCCCACATTATCATGTATGAAAAAAGACCTGAGATGAACAATCAGATTACAATAAACAGCATTTTTATAGGAATGACTCTCTGTATAGTCTTACTGATACTACTTGCCATAATTTGGTGCAAAAAATAAACACACAGCATTAAATGATGTGATAAGATTCAACTGTAAAGTGTCACTTTTTTGCAGAAATAAGTTGTTTCCTGAGTTATTGCATTCAGCTGCAGTTAAACTTTTGACCGTTTTGCCCTGTCAGCTGTTTGTGTAACGCTGGATTAATCTGTCAATTATTTTCTCAGTTATTTTCATACTGATTAGTTGTTAGGTCGCTAAAATGTCAGAAAATGGTGAAAAATGACGGTTTACTGATATTCAGTTTACTGTCAGAGAGAGGAGTAAAGAAACCAGCAAATATTCACATTTAAGAAGCTGGAATCTGAGAATTTAGATTTTTTTTCTTTTAAAAAATTACTCAAAATGTAGTATATTTAGTACCAGTTCTTGATACTCATAACTTATAAATGTGATCACTGTGAGCAGTTTCCAATATATTTGCAAATATTTTTCTTTTGCATCAATAGATCTAACGAATGTTTGGTGGGAACATCTATCAAAGTTCAGTACAGTAACAAAGGCGACCTCAGTGGAAATCAAACCATTAAACTTTGTGCCGTTTTGAGCTATGAGTGGACGTTTATACAGTTGTGCCCCGGGGTTTATCATCAACATTCCCTTCACTTTCCATGCTGGATATGGGCCACAAATACCGAGCTAATCAGGTAGTCTGTCTGGATATTGTTCATGGATTCACAGCTAAGATCAGTTGATTCTCCCCAGTCCCCCGACTTTGATCCTAATGTCTCATCCGCCCTCAGATCAAAATGTACATCCGCTGTTCCGCTGGGCTGTGCATGCAGCCGCACACAGTCAGGTGTGCTTTGAAAGCTGAGCAGAGCAGACAGGTTTTTCAGCTAAGTTAAGCCAGGGATTAAGGAGAAATTTACTGCCCATCTAGGTGTGTGTAATAGTATCTATTTTTGACTGCCTTCAGAGAGAGAAATGCCTGTTTTTTTTCCTCAGAAAGGCATCAAACCCTCTTGCATCATCCCCGGCTTTTCACTTCACACAGGTGCTTTTGTAATCCACACACACACTTGCAGACACTCTGAGTGCACGCTGTGTATTCTCTCACTGTATTTATGAGCATTTACCCGCACACGCGTGCGTGCGTGTGTGTGTGTTGTCTGCACATGTGCTGTGTGTGTAAATGCATGTGACTTGAGAAGGGTGTGTATGCGTGTTCCCTCTCTTCTGGCGTGCCTAACTGGCTCTGACACATCTGTGGCTTTTCCAGGCGAATCAGGACCGGTGCCAAACTGCCAAGAAATCAATGCAACAGACTCCGCTCTCCTCCTTCCCCCCACCTCATATTGCTCCCTCTACTTCAGCCTGCCCCCCCTCTCTCTTTCTTTCTCTCCCTCTGTCTGTCTCCCCTTCCTTTTTTCTCCCTCTGTCTTGCTCAGAGCCCTTATTAAAAATGGAGTGAGTGTGTGCTGCATATTTAAAATGGTCATGGATGGATTTAAACGGCTGATGGTATTTAGTGTCTCCTCAGGGAGCTGCTATGAGCCCTTAAGCTGACTCCTCTGACTGGAGCCTGACTGACTGGTGAGCACACACTAAACCTCTAATAATGACTTGTGTACACACAGTGAGCCCAGCACATGCCTGCACGCACACACACGAAACACACACACTCATTATAGCACACTCCGCTTGCTTGTGACAAGGACGCTGGTCACGTCCGTTATGCAGCGAAATGCATTGAGATGTGCATTATATGGTGTGTGTGCGCTCATCGGTCAATAACTCATTAGTTTGTCTGCTTTGATGTAGCAGTGTGTAAATGTTTCTAACTGTATTTGAAGACACTCTTACGGGTTCACAGGCGTGTCGCAGGCTGTGAAGCGGTGTGTGCATGTGTGTGTGCACGCTCTTGACAACAGTCAGGGTAGATGTCACACTGAGCCCCTTCAGGTCGAGCAGCAAGTGTTTCTGTCATGTTGTCTTTCATGCCGGCTTGGATTTGGGTTCCAATCTGCTCCCAAGTGTCCTTCACTGAAAACACTATTGATTACCCCCCACACACACACATACGCACGCACACACACACACACACACACGCTCTCTCAAATGCTGAGCATAAATACTGCTGCTGAGAAGCACACACACAAACACACTTGCTGATAAACAGACGCCCCCACGCAGCGCAGAAGGCAGGAGCATCTGAGCAGGCAAAAATGAGAGGTGGAGGCGATCGAGGAGTTTGCTTAATAACTGAATATTCAGGATAGCTCATAAAAGAGCATTTCAAATAACTAACCTGAGCCTGCAAGAATTTTTTTGGTTTTGAACAATAAGATCAGTGCGTTACCTCGAGTGCATTCAATACATGGTGGAGTATGAGAATGTAGATTTATTTATTATTGATGCTCCGAGGGTTTTTAATGGCGGCTACTTGCTGTAACGGTGTTTGATGTATGTATGGCAGTTTCATATCTTTCATCCGTGACATGTGAGGGTTGAAATTGTGTCCATAAATGTGAATATTTGCATCCGTGCGCTTATGCATTAGAAAGCACGTCAGTCTAAATGCTGATTTTCTACTCATGCAAAGCCTTGAGACCTGCGCCTGCCATCATGCGCGCTCACATTTATATGTTTGTATTTGCACTTTAAAGACTCATGGCAGCGCTGTAGCCGGGGTGACCAGATGTCCTGAAGAACTCAGGATAGTCCCAAATGATAAGCAGTTGTTGTGAATCCTGTCTTGTTTGCTGTTCTAGCCCTCTATTGGCTACAGCAGAGACTTCAGGTCAGTCTTTTTAAATTGAAAGTCCATAAAATTACCTGCGACAGCAACATGTAGCTATGACAGAGCCGAATTAGAACATTTACAGCGAGAAATTAAACCATCCATCGCTGATGTGACGCCCATTGTCCTGGGACCTGGTGAACATCCAGCCAAAACCTTACTGCAGGTGCAAGCAGGAGTGAGGAGACAAATACCCAAGGATCATTGCTAAGAAAAGCAGAAGCGTCTGACACCCCTCGTCTCTGAATTCAGCCAGAGCCTTGAGTCAGGGAGCACACAGGCTTACTTTTCCAGAGCAAACAAGGCCTCGATTAACATTCCCCTTGTCCGTAACATTCTGAATATATAGATATAACTATACTATCGTGATTTACACAGTCACAACACATTGTGTGATTCATTTTTCCAAGGCTGACAGTCGACTATGATGGAGCAAACGTATGCCACATAAATATATTGTCTAATGCTTTCAAATTCTATCACAAATAACAGAGAGATTCTTTCTGTTTAAGCCATGAACGTTCAGTGACCTTAGGAGGTTATTGACTTCAACAGGCTGTGGCACAACATATTCTTAGGAACATCGAGACAGGGGAGTATCTGGGGGACGGGGTTCTCAGAAATGACTAATCGAGAAAACATCTGGGTTGAATCAAGGACACACAGCCCTGAGCCTTTATTGGACTCAAGCAGAGTTTGATTTGGAATAACAGTGACTGCTGTTAATGCTTGATCATTCGCACACCTGCTGCACACCTGACACACCCCGCCATCGATTTTATTAGTTGTCACTGTGTTGTTTACATATGTCAGTTTTATTCTTCTATTTTTTTTTTTTTTACTTTTAAAAAGGTAACAAACTCCCAAGACTGGTTAATTAGCACTTTAATATTCAAAGTAATAGGCCTTCACTGTTTGCATGAATGTGACACCAGCTCTGAGAGGCAGCTGGAATTTATTAATCCAGTACTTTTAGCTAGCCGTCCCATTAACATAATGTTTTTGTTTAACCATGTCATAATGTTTAATGTTTTTGTATGATTACCATCAACATGTGAGGCCACAGGGGCCCTAAGCAGGCACTTAGTTCACTCATACTTTGGGCTGGCTCTGATTTTAGCACTGAGTTTCAACTTTGTGTTTTACTGTTCACGCCTCGCCACCATGGTCATGTCACCACACCCTCTCCCAACTCCCCTGTCCTGAATTTCACCCTGGTCACCCAAACTGTGGTGTGATAGTTAACAGTCCACAGTGCTAGAAACTTAGTAGTCAATACCAGTACCGGTGAATTTCCACAATTCTCTATACTGAAATCGATACCTCTGTGCAAAACAAAAACAATAACAAAATTCAGCTATTGTCATTTTTCCTCCTGAGCTTCTCGGACAAAAGACTGAGGGGGAAATTTACAAAGCCTGAAACAAATCACAGTCAGGACAGCATGTTGCTCACATCTGGAAAGGAACAGAGTGCAAAAAATTGATTTTAGCTGCTGAACTCTGAATATAAGTTGAACTCACAGTGCAAGCGGTGGTTAAAATTCACTGATATGGTGACGGACGAAACGCTAACGTGATTTTTTGATGACGGATGACACTACTGAATGGTGAGGAGTCAGGACTGGAGCCTGCTGCTATGAGCTGTGGTTGCATCATGTTAGCCTAAACACAGTAGCTGTTAGCATTTAACCATTGCAGGCATTGTGGAACATGGTTGGCTACTCAGCAATGCCAGCGTCTCAAACAAAAACAAAGTTGATGTGTATTTCAGGATAAGAATAGCAAGGATACCACGATGGGTTAAAGATGTTAATTAATTCATTAATTTCTATTATGGAGTTTTTCCAATTAAAATATAATAATTGATAGTCTAGAATAATTGCACAGATAAATGAGAAAAAATAGAATTAAATGAAAAAGAAAAAAATACATTTTGTGTCTTATTAATTATTAATGATTAATCGATTAATCTGTTGTTAGCATTCTCAATTATCAGTTCAGGAGAATGAATAAAATGTGCAACTCTACTGAACCTCACTCACCATCTGTCTGTCTGTCTGAGGTGCTTCACTAAGTTGGAAGTGTTTACTCCTTTCATCTGAAAAGTTCATTTTGGCAGTGTTTGCATACTGGTTATTGTGAATTCATAATTGATTCCTTGATGATCCACCTCAAATACAAAGTACTTCTATATCTGACTCATTTTATTGTTTTTCTTTTCAATGAGTCGAGGCAAAGCTGTCGCTGCAGCTGCACTTGTCACTATCTTACATGTGGCGTTGCTTTTGTTCTTCTGTCCCTGTAGGCGTTTCTCTTCTACCTTTGGCATTTAAAGGCAGACTAAACCACCTGTAGGCATACAGAGAGCTGCAGGGATGATGTGTATTTGTTGGCCAACTCGGAAATTAGCATCGCTTTGGTTCCCTCCACAAAAAGCCAATTAGTGCCGAAAACAAGTTCTGTGGCAAACAAAAGTTTACCTGCCCATTTTGTTCACCGAGAATTCTTCACAAAGGAACACTTTTATTATTTTTGAAACATAAATTCAATCTGCGTCACCACCGCGACAGCGTGATAACACGAATACCCACGACCACCTCTGTATCTCATTTAGCCACTTGTTAGCAGTCGCCTTTTTTTAAGACACGGAGCTGCTTCTAAATTCATGAGCGGAGTATTTACTGATGTATTTTGTGTCACGCAACAAAAGGTGACTCTCTTAAACACTGCTGACAGAGGACAAAGGTCAGTTGTTTAATTTTGCCCAAGCTACTACTGTGAGAAGGCCAACAAGGAGAGAAAGAGATAGACAGAAGAGAGAAAAAGTGACTGAAATAACATTTGAGAGCTTTTCTTTAAAGCAGAAGACATTGTTCTTTATAGACTTGCGTGGGCATTTTCTTATCTAACAGAAGACATACTAAAGTTGCATATTGTCAAAGTGTTAAATGTGTGACGTGCTGATACAAGTGTGTGGTTTTCACACCTGCTGCTGGCCATCAGTGCCTGTTTGTTAAAAGGGAACCGGCACTTTCCATCAGTCCAAGAATAAAGTATGTGCATGAGCAGCCTTGCAAGAACTTAGAAAACAGGTCACAGCTTCTTTATATGCTCCCTTCCTGCAGGCTAAGGTTGTGCTTTGTTTAACAAAACATGACATAATGTGATGAGATTAACTTAAAGTTTTAATCAATGAAGAGCTTTTGATTTTTACAAAATGCGTAGCCGGTGAAAAAGTACCTTCCTTTCGCTGTTGACTTTTTGAAATTTTTCAATTTTGACAGACTTTTCTGCTGAGGTTTTTAGGGACTTTTGACTCGTTGGGCGCAGCCTTTGCTGCTTGCATTTAGGGCCTTTTTCTATTTCAGAACAAGTTGGGAATGATTACCATAATTAGTCAGATTGATTAGGAGAAATAGACTTTACTCACCTTAAATTACTGTTAAGTTTGCCTTTAACCTTTACAGAATGTAATATTTCTGTCATCTTACATCTAACCCTTTTTCGCATTTAACTTTTACCTTTTTTGACTTCATGTGATTTTCTTACATTGTTGATCACATTTTGAACATAGACTTTTTAAAAGTTTTTTTTTTTTTTACATCATTATACTCTGCTTACTGTGCTGAATAAAAACAGGTGGATTGTTGTTATCCACTGCAACGGCAGAGAGCTTCTTCATCATTTTGGCCCTGTCATCACACCAAACAAAGGTTCTCCATCTATTTAACCAGTAATGCCCATTCTGTTCTAACAATTCTCTTATATGCTAGATAATGCTTATCTGTATTTCTCATGGGAGAATGTAGCCATAGAATTGTCAGGATGTGAGACACTCTGATTAAATCTGCAGTGAGGAATAAGTCTTATTCCATTGATGGCACGGTTCTTCTCTATTCAACACTGACAGGCTCTTGGTGGAGACAGACCTCTTGAACACATAGCGATTCACATTAATAATAGTGAGTTACCATATTCTTATTTTTATTGCACTTTAGTTATTACAGACGCTGAAGAGAGGCATTCATTCTCACTCGCCCCGGCGCTCAGCTACAATATGCATTAATGCTGTAAAAGCTGACAACCCGGCTGATAGGCAGCGGGTAACGTGGCAGTCTTAGCAGCCCGAGTCCTGTGGCGGTACTCGCAAACTGTGAAATAGTGCCAAACCAATAGGAGCGTCCTTCACTGGACCGCGGCCGCAGCTCCTTAGCAGTGCCAGGGCTGACGTTTGTGTTAGAGTCCATCAGAACCAGTCAACACCGCAGACCACAGACAAAAAAACACTGAGTCAAGGGAACCAAAAGTGCTAATATAGTCACCATTGTCAATTTTGACAAGGATTTTAATATTAAATAGTTTTAGCTTTAGTTGCTTACTGAAGATTTTATTGACTTAAGTCAGATTTTAGCGTTTTGTTTTGTTTTAGTCAAGATTTAGTCATAACTTTAGTTTAGTTTTTAGTTTTAGTCTTTTTTTTACTTTAAATTGTTCAAAAGGGTTTATTCTTTATCCCTCAATTAAATTATTTCTTTTCATAAATTGGGTAGCGTGGATCTTAAATCAGCATTGTGTCAGTGGGGTAGTGATTGTTATTGTGTAGTAGTCGTCCAATAGGGATTTATTTGTAGTAGACAAATATGAGCGCTGTGTATCAAAGTATGAGACATGTAGTACAAACAGCTACTGAGTTACTGATGCTCAAATGAAAAGTCTTACCACCATCCCCGGTCTTCCCTACGATATAAAAATGAATGCATGAGTCATTACTAATGCATCATTTTAAACATTTTTTTCAGACACTGACAGTGTTTAGTACCTGATAAAACAGAATATATATACAGTATTTATATAGCTGAGGTCTTCTACTAAATTTGTCGTAATGTTTCACTCAGTTGAACTCAGCTTTAATCAGCAGGTAAATATCTAAACTACGCCGTTAAGAGAGATGAGTATGATCATGTTTACATGAAGCTACATGGAGCTAAAATTAATACAGAATTATATTAAATGTTTGCTGAATGACTAAGTGTGTTTGTGAGTCATAAGAAGTCAAAGATTATGTTTTAGAAAGAGTAAATATTTTACTGTGAGCTCGGCTCTGTTAAATTTAACAGTGTTGGCTGAGCATGGCAACGCGCCCTGAATCCACGCTGAACTTTGAGCTACACTAACATTACACTCGTGTTTTTTCTGCACATCTTTAATCCACGAGGCGCTCCGTCTTGATTGGGAACGATACACTCGGTCTTTCTTTCGGTTTGAATAGAAGAGAAATGTCCACAGCAGGTCATCTCTCCTCTATCTTTTTTTTTTTCTTTCTTTTCTTCCCACCTGACAGACAGCTGGTGAAGATCTGGCCCTTTTTAAACTAAGTTCCTCCAAAGCACAACTGTGATCTAGCTTTTGTTGTCCGAACAGAGACGACTATTTCTATGTCTCGTCTCCACCTGTCAGGGCGTAATGAACAAAGATTTCAGTGTAAGCTTTTTTTTTCAATAAGCTTCATTGTCACAATTTAGTGATGAAATAAAACAACATCAACAAATACTTATTGTCAAAAATTCTAGTGACACAATTTGCACTGATGCTAACTTGTGTCTGGGTTTTAGGATCATCTCCCCCCCCCCCCCCCCCCCTTCAGGACAGGAAGAATTTTATCCCCATCAGCAACATTACTGTAGAAAAATAAGTAGTCACTTTTTCAGAATTTTTGGCAGCGACTTGGCACAAGATCAGCAGTACAACAGACACAGTAATGACCTTTGACAACTCTGACACATGTACAGCAGTTGCAGAAATCCAAGGAGGTACATATTTCTTGTTTTTTTTTGCTCACAGATTTATATCTAGAGACACAGATTTGAAGTGTAGTAAATGTGTGTAGTGAGAGTGTGTGCGAACGTCTTGTGCCAGAATATAGGTTGCATTCATTTTACCATTGAATAAATCACCAGCGCTCCACTTCAAACGGCCAATCAGCTGCATTTAAACACTAATGAAACCATTCTTTATTCCCATACAGATAAATTGAAATGCGAACGCTCTCTTCTCCACCTTCCCCATCTCTTATGTATTCTATTGTTTCTGTCCACCACGCTCCCAGTGGCAATGCATAACTGAATGGCGATGGAGGAAACGTCTTTCTTAATGAGCGTTTGAATTCGAGTTCGGCGAGAGCGTAGTTTTTGGGTGTCTCGACAGCTCGCATTGTTGTGGTTTCTCTCCAGGGGCGCTGGATGAAGAGGAAAGTGAATGAATGTGGAGAGCACGCGGGGCCATTATGGCTCTGTGTGTCATTAATCAGTTCTGATGAGAGGCAGTTTGAGGGAGAGATGGGGCCTATTACTGCTATGGCACTCTCAGGACTCCGTGTGAGGCTCTTTCAGGCTGCCTGCTTTGCGGTCAACAATGCGGCAGGTAAAAACACAGTAAACAACACTTGAAAGGAAATCATTATCCCTCGGAAGAAAAAAAAAAAAGAAACAGCGAATTCTGAACGAGGATCATTAGTTTTATATGTTATCCAGCTGAAGGAGTGGGACATCTGCAACTTTTCTTGTGCCACATACTTTTTCTCTTCGTCTTTGATTCTTTTACCCCCCCCCCCTACACATCTTGAGCGTCTACTTCTCCACCCTCCAGCTTGAATCTTCTATTCTCTCAGTTCTCTATGTTCTTTCCTATATGTTCTACACTCCCTTCCCTCCTTCGCCATCTCTGTCTCTTCCTCTGCGCGTCGTTTCCTTTCTGGCAGTCTGTGTGAGGAACTTGGTAGGAGGGCGACATGAAGAGCACTCTCATGTGAGTCGGCGAGAGTTGAGAGGAATGAGCGAACCGACTCTCCACGCTTTAGAGAAAGAGGGAGGCGAGGAGCGGTAGCCAAGTCCTAGACGTTATTTCTCCTTCTGCCTTCTCATTATATCCAACATTTCTGCACAGCAGGCTCCTGAACTGATTGCAGTGTACGCGTAGGCTATTACAGTGCAGCATCCTGGCTGTAGGGGGAGGAATCTAAGAGGATGGCAGGGTTTGAGGTTGTATGTGCGGCTGAGTGGTGGGTAATGAGGTGAGAGTCCCTTCTAGCCAGAGGTTAGCAGTGGTTAGGAGGGCAGGTAAACATACCAGCCGCTCCTGACTGCCTGGCCTCAAGGCCGCAGTGACACTGGTGTAGAGGAGGAGGGGAGAGCGGTGCGGGGAGGAGAACGGAAAAAGCAGGGCAAGAAGATGGATGGGAAGCCTAAAGGCATCGAGAGGTAAAAGAGGTTGGATATTCTCAGATTGGAACATTTACTGTAAATTACAGTGTTTACCCAGGTGGGTGCGTTGAGTCAGTTTCCATTACAGCTGCTGGTTAGCTCCGCTTTAGAATCATAATCTGTGAACGTGATCTAAGAGATTACCTTATTACTTTCAGGTTTACACACAAGCACATTTTCTTGTGTGCTACACTTATTGAGAATGTAGGACACCTGCTGCTGTTTGAAAGGTCCTTTGAATTCCTCGCTCTCGCTCTTACAGGAGTAGTTTGACATTTTGGGATATACGCTTATTCGCCGTCTTGCAGAGACTTGGATGGGAAGATCAAACAGATTTCAAATCTATGTGCAGCGAGGAGCCACAGAAGCAAGATGTGATTAGCTTAGCTTATCATACAGACGCAGGGGGAAACAGGTTCTAAAAATCCATCGTCATTTCTGTTTTTGTACAGATTAAACAAATTAGATCCAACATGTTAATTAACGAGCTGTAGAGGTGTAGTCAGATTTTTTTTTTTACCTTGACAGAGAACCAGGATAACAGTCTGCTGCTGCTCTTGTTGTCTTTATGCTAAGCTAAGGCAAGCTAATTGACACCTGCTTTTAAAGGGATCGTTTGGATTTTTTTGAAGTTGTATTGCGTTAGATGTAGTCTGTGTGTTACCAACAGTAGATGGCAGTCAGCAGGGCCCCAGTTTGGAGAAGCAGAGAGGAGTACCAGCATGGAAGATAAGCAATGAACTGCTGCGGGACAGGAGCTGTTTTTAATGCCCATCTTACATAAATAAATATCAGTTTAAATGTACGCTCCACTGTTATATAAGCCAACTATTCCTCAACCAGAGTTCTTTTGCAAAAACTTTATTTTTACTTTGAAGAACACAAGAGTTGCTGTCTCTACTGCTGTTAGTTTGTTTGTGTTATTTTATTAGTTTGTTTAGTTTATCCCAACTATCCTTTTTAAACACTAAAGTCACACAATAACAAAAACAAACTAACCAACTGAGGCAGTTTTAAAGCAACAACTCCTGTGTTTTTGATGTAAAATTAATGATTTCGCCAATGGAGTTTGGTTGATTTGGAGAGACTGATAATCGGTCTATATAGCAGTGGTTTCTCGTTGCAAAATGCTGTCTGATGTCAAGATAAAGCAGTGAAGATATTCTAAATATGGTGTATACTCAAACTGATTTTTTTTTTTAAGGTGGCTAAAATACATTTTCCTGTTGACCCTGACCACATCAGTTCACTGTGTAGCTTCCTACACCAGTACTCATAACGCTTCTCAAAACGAGGGCTGTGTCGACCGCCATCTAATGTTGGTAACAAACCAACTGTTGGACAAGAACCTCATACAGCCCCACTCCAAACTATCTGAACTATCCCTTTAACACACAGATATGAAAGTGGTATCAAGCTTTTCATCTAACTCTCAGCAAGAGAGTGAAAGCGAAAAAGTGTCTAACTATTCCTTTAAATGTCAAATCCTTTAATGATTTTAGGCTGGGGAAAATCAATTTTATGATTTATTAACTTTCAGCAGAATAGAGTTGTGATCATATGATGGTTTTGTGTTATTGTTTTGCAAAATGTATGATTCCAAGTCAGCTGTGATTAAAAATGAACTACATTTAGTTATTTATAGGTTATTGTTTTTTCATAGGTACACAGAGTTTTTATCAGCTAGAATACATAACAGTGGAACACAGTGGCTGTCTCTGAGCAACAGTTTTGTTTTGTGTTGTCATTTTCCATATCATGATATAGAATAGCCTTCTTTGTTCATATCGGAAACACATTATTGTGTTATTTAAAACATTTTCCAGCCAAAAACCTGAAGGGTTTCTTTTGATGATAAAACAGCTCTTTGTGTGTTGATCGTAATTGAAATGATGGATGTGTTTGACTGCTGTTTTACAAACATTACTGATCTAATCAAAAATATTAACCTTAGATTACATATGGATTACATTTAGCCATTAATAGTTCCAGTATGTAATATCAATGGGCAGTATATGGCAGAAATAGAATACAGTATTCACATGTATGTTTTCATTGGTGTATAATCACCTGAAAATAATAATCTTTGTGTTTTTGAGCTGTTTATATGTACAGAGAGTGCAGGTCCTCGCCCATGGAGTCCACCATGTTTCTACGGTTGACCAGAACAGACAAACCAAACATTGGCTCTAGATACTGTCTTTTGCGTGTTCTGGAGGTTTCGCAGCTTCTGTATGTCCTCCTCATTGACAGTAGAATAATTAGTAGACCACCCACTGGTTTGTGGATTACCATTTTGAGGGGTCGGGTTCGGCATTATGGGGGTTGCCATCTTGGTTATTTGTAACCAGAGCATGCAAAGTACAGAAGAGACACTGAAGAGTCACTAAAATATGTATCTGAGATTCGTGAGCTCTGTGTGTTGCCTTGGAGGAACTTGTTGAGAATGACACAGTAGCCTGGAAACATTCCTTGGTGTCACATTGATTTGACTTTCAATTGGGCCATAATTTACAAAATAATCATCATGCTGTATAGAGGAGGATTTGAAACTAGCAATTGAGACCATAAACTCACCAGGAAATTGTTTAACAAGGTCATAAATCAAGTGAGAAATGGTGTCATTTTCTCATATTACTCCATACAATGAAACTTCTTTTTGCAACCAGCGGGTTCGCCCCCTGCTGGTCATTATAAAGAATGCAGGTTTAAGACACTTCTGCATTGGCTTCACTTTTCAGCTTATACTGCTCCTCTAATTGTTTTTCTAGAGGTAATGTTCAATGTGTTGGATCATTACAATCAGAAAATAGAATAACGGACAATTTGTTTTATTATAATGACAAGTATCCTGAAGTATTATTGTTATGTTAAACATAAACAAAATGTTGCATTTTAATGCGCTCACTTTAATTTTGAGATAGTGGTGTAATGTGTCATAATTAGTTTAATGTGTTAATATTTAAACGTGCTAAAATAGGTTGAGGCACTAATTGTTCTCCCATGGATGTGCTGAGAGTCTGACCTGTGCTTTCTGAGCACTTGTTGCTCTTCTGTTAAGTGTCTGTTTGCTGTTTCCAGCTCTACCTGTTACCTCCTACCTTTCTGTGTGTGTGTGTGTGTGTCTGTGAGAGAGAGAGAGAGAAGAGCGAGAAAGAGATGAAGAAAAAGGAAACAGAGTGCCGCTTGTAGTACAACAGATCATTCATGTCCTGAGTGGACAGCTACATTTGGCTAATGCAACCTCGCTTTCTCTGCTGGCTGCAGCCGACCACCTCAGTGCCAGTGTAAAGTGGACTGTAAATATTGACAGGGAGACAGCAAGAGGCGAACAGCGACCTTGTCAGAGAGAGAAAGAAAGAGAGGGAGATGGAAGGGAGAGGAGGAGGAGGAGGAGGAGGAGAGGGGTGATGGAGGCATGGAGGGAGGGAGAAAGAGAGGGGGAAGAGAGATGGAGAGAGAGTTCCTGCCTCCTCCCAAGGCAACTGAGTGTGCTTTGATGCACTGTGGCAGGGAACACACTGTCTCCCCAGAGAGGGAGAGGGAGAGCAGCGTCTCACACACACACACACACACACACACACACACACACACACGCACACACACACATATACATCATACAGAGTTTTCACATTACCACCACAAAGCTTTTTAAAATGTCAAAACGCACACGCACACACTTGCATACATTGGCACGCACATTCCCCGTATGTACACCCAGACACAGTGTCAGTGACATGAATTTAATCCTCAGACAGTCGAAATGCACGAGGTTGAGCTACTGGAATCACAGTAGATTAGAAATGACCAGCATCACTGATCTGCCCAGACCCAAAAACCCTGGCAACAGCATCTTACACACACACACACACACACACACACAAACACACACACAGTTCGGTCAGCGTTTCCTTCAGTCTTCAGTCTTCAGTCTGTCCTCTCTGAGCCGCTCAGCTGGTTGTGTCGTCCGGACAGGCGCAATCAATTTGATCTGATTTGTTTTGCGTTGAAATGAATTGTAATGGCATCATGAGTGCAGTGAATAGTAAATGACAGTGATGGCGACGGTGATTGTGGTAGTGGGTGTAGCAGGTCTTCAACTGCCATAAAATTAATGTCAGAGGTAGCTGCAGCACTCAGCAATGGCACTTGCATTGATTGTGAATAATTTAAGTGTGTCTGTGTGTAGGTGAAGTGTGTGTGTTAGAGTGTGTATGCGTGCACGTGTGTGTGTTCAGGCCTGCAGCTCATGTATGTACCTTGTCAGTGTAGCCACAAGCTTTACTCTGTTCTATTTTTTGCTACCTTTGTTTCTTGTTTCCTTCTTCTCACTCCATTCTGTAAAGTCACACTGTAGAAATAAACTGTGTGTTAAACAGTGAGTGTCCATGCTGCCTTCAAGTTGACTGAATTTAAAAAGACTAGTTGAGGTAAATTTGTAAAGATACATAACAAATCAATCATGTTCGATAAGCTTAAGATATTACATTGTAACCATTCAGCATTTATAACATTTAACATTCATTATAATTTATTAACTTTTAATTTACTAATTCAATACTAACCTTGATTATTGTAGGAGAAAAAATGATTCTCTTAAGTATTGTGATTCTTTTTTATTTTTCCTGAATCATTTTTATATATCGATTTTTTTTTTTTTAAAAAGTATGTAAAGAAGTAATGCTTAATTCATTAGCTTGATGCTAACATATAATGGGAATTCCCTTTGATGTGCTAAAGAAAATTAGCAGTCATGGTAATATTATCTTATCAAATGATCCAATTTACTTTAAATGCGTAACATAAAACAACGTGTGTGCTCATACTTTCAGGCATATATTCACACATTGAATTGACTTTGAATTGGATTGAATTAGTTTCTCTTTTCTCTCACAGGCTCTTTGTACTGTCTGCAGTTTTCAGCGGCTCTATGTATTTTGGCCTAACATCTTATTTTATTTATTATTTTCTTATGGTACTAACTTGATGAGTGGGAACAGCTAAATATAGCACTTTACATCAAAAAAGGATTTTATTTATGAGCCTACTTTTATGTGCAGTATAGTAATGATGCTGCTGAAATAAAACTCAGGCTGACCCCAGAAGTGTATTATTCAACTTTTTCCCATGGTCTTGGTCAAAATGCAAACAAAAACCACATAATCTTAATATCTGATAACAATACATTCGAATCAGCATCCAAGTATTATAGTAGTACTGAATCAACAGAAAAGTGTATTATCTCAGCTATAGTTTGCAGTTTTTCCATTACTGTGAGAACAAACAACCATGACTTATCTTAAAATAAATTGGAAGTTTTCATTATATATGTTTAATTCAAAACTATATGCATGCTGGGAAGTCTGCTGGTATGTTGATCATGTTACTTTAGAAACTTAATTTAATGAGTTGGTTGTGCTGTGGACAATACATTCATTAAACTCATTTCAAATTAAACAACTTCAGGTTAGAAGAACTAATTTTTCTTCTGACTTCTGACATGTTCTAGAAAATGTAATTTTAATTAATTTGAGTAAATAAAACCTGTATGTTTATATTAAAGCTACTAAAAGAAACATTTCTATTTTGGTAGTTTTGGAGGGCCTTCGTTCCAAAAGTGGTAGTGTTCAAATTTATCTGAATAAAAATCTCCCCCTGCTTCCTTTTAACTGGCTAATGTGTGACTCACTGTAACTTTTCCTGGGAAAATGTAAACACAGGCTTGTTTAACCTGATTTCACTGAGAATCCACCCCAGTGGCAGGCTTTAAGAAAAACTGCTTCTTGCACATGGTCTCATTAACTTAGGTAGGTCATACAGAGGCATCAGTATTAAACTGAGACGGTTTCATAACCTCCTTGCAGTACCTTTAAGTTCATGAGAAAAGATTAGCTGATTCCATTAAATTCCTGTTTGAGTTTTTACAGTGTATGTGGTTTATTATTGGGTTACTGTATAACCGCAGCGTTAGGCAGGTGTACACACAGCTCACCCTGAATGAATGTGTCACTAGATGGATAGAGTGTCTGTTTTACCAAGTTAACCCCAGAATCTACAGGCTCGGATTTCTCTTTTCTCTTAGTGAGCAATGAGATTACATGTACTGTTCTTTATCTTAATCTCTTTCAGAGGCCATCAATTCAGTCGGCCCTAATCTCATCTCCAGGCACTCTGCTGGGACTCTGGTAGCCTTGTGTTTTTCTATGCCGGCTGGGCCTTTCTCTAGCTCGTCTCTGTCTCAGCTGAGTTCAGGCTTCTCCGATTTCACTTTCAAACCGGTTTGTCTCGTTACATTCGAAACTTTGCATTAAGGGCAGAAACTTAAGTTTCCACTGACATCTTAAAAACAACAAAGAAAAACTTGCCAATATTAAAAGGGAATACTAAATCAAAAAATATGTTTGCTCCTTCAAACACGCTAATGGTGTTAGAGTGATCAAACACCGCGGATTTATATAATTAAATAGACATTTCTCACTTTACTGAAAAGCATACTGAGGAGAGGCTGCAAAGATGTGAAGGAGGAAAGGAGAAGTGGATGACATGCAGTGAAATCCCACAACGTCACCGCCACATGGCCACGGCTACGGCCCGCTGAGCCAGCAGGACGCCTCAGGCTTCGGATATTTTGGTCAACTGTCCCTTTTAAAAAGTCAAGCCTACCCATTAGGAATGAATTTGATCATCAGCTACAGTAGGATTGTTTTTTTCTGGTGACCAGTGGCCTGCTAATCTCTTAAGCCAAGACCAACCACATGTATCTCAACCTTTTCTCCACAGCACTCTGGGAGAGATGAAAAATTCAGAGTTTTCAGGTTGGTTAGCAGGCATTCGGTGTGGTGAAAACTTGTGTAGGTGTGCGCACATGCCGTGTGTGTGGGTACAGATTTGTGGAAGAGGTCAGGAAGGGTAATAAAAACAGGCTTATCTCTACTCGTTAGGCACAGGAGATAAGAGATGCAGAGGGAGACGCTGCAGATTTGTGCTGTCGTATTACCGGGCCAAACAAGCGAATACCAAATTACACTGGCAATGGAGCGGGATGACAGGAAAGAGGGATGACGGGAGTGAAGGAGGGATGGATGGATGGATGGATGGATGGAAGGAGAGGGGAGAGATAAATGCAGCAAAAACCCCAGCCTGTGCGGGGAAGCCGAGGATAGGCCAGCATGTTAACCTTAATCCCTTCAGGGAGAGGCGTAAACACACAGGAAGAGAGAACAAGGGATTGAGTGGAAAAGAGAGGGATGTGAGATCTTTGTCTTCCCGCTCTCTCCTTCATCCCCTCAGTGTGTGATCAGCCAGTTGCAGGCAGCAGCCGGGAAATCCCTCTGAACCTATCTGAAGCCAGCCTCTTAATCACAGCCTTCATCTCGCTCGGCTCTTCCTGCTGCCTCGCCCTCTTTTTCCCTCTTTTCATTCCTCTCCTCTCACCTCCTCTCTACTCAGTGTCACTCTCCCGAACTCCACTGTTTGGACTTGACTTGTCTCTCAACGAATCCTCTTTCGCTGAGCGCTCTCTCCTCATTTCAGCTTTCCCGTCAGTGACTCATATGCGCTAAGTTTTCTGAGGAGTGCTGATCTGTCTCCTGCATTTTTTTTCCCCCACCTCTACAAGTATTTTTAGACAGAGACGGAGAGAATATAAAGGTAAATCTGAAAAAACTCCACTCGCCACTGGCTGCAGAGCTGCACCCCGGTGTTCAGCCATGCATGCCAAAGCTCCAGAGATTCTGGTGGTATTTTCAACCTCCCGAAGTGGGTCTGTGGTAATTTCAGACAGTTTCAGCCAACCATCCAGCCTCATCTCCTCCTCCTCTTCCCTCACTCCCACTCCATCCTTCTCCCCTCCCCTGTGCCCCCGTGGGAGAGTGGTGGTCTATGGTTGACTGGCTGGCCAGGGTGAGCATTGGAGGGCTCACATATAGCAGGGGATGTGTGTGTATCTGACCGGATGGTCCCGGTATTGATCTGCTGATAGGAATGGAGCTGACCTTTAACTGAGATTGAACTGTAGAAAATATCCTCACTCACAGGAAAGGTTTTAAAAGAGACACCACATGGTTAGATTTGAGATACAGGGTCCATAGAGTGCTGCAGGAAATTAGTCCTAAAATGTTAGCATATAAGTACTTCCAGCTCCCTCATTTCAAAGTCAGTGGGTTTTTTTTTTTCTTTTTTGAATGGGTTATTTGCCTGAAACAAGGTCTGTGGTTCACACAAGCTAAAGAGATTTTCACATTTTGTTCTGCACATAAAATATATCAGTAAATACCCATTTGTGAATTCTGAAGCTTTTATGTGTCTTAAAAAAGGCAGTCGACAACTCATGGCTAAATGAGACTACAGTGGTTGTAGAAGAGCATTCAACGTCATCACATTGAACACTAGTCATTTAGCGGGGATGACGCTGAATCATGCGACCATGGTGTATTAAGTGTTCATTTGTGAAGATCTTGCTGAACAAAACATATGAGTAACATAAACATTTGTTTACCACAAAGCGTGTTTTCTGCACTAATCCTAAACCCAGTGGAAAAATCCCATTGGCTTTTTTTGTGGAGGGAACCAGAGTGATGCTAATTTCCACATTGGACTAGAAAAATATGTTATCCCTGCAGTACTCTATTACAGAAACTTCCTGTCTGAAGTCTTAAGTTAAGATAAGAGCCTAAGATAGGATTTTTTTTTTTCAGTTTGGTATTATAGCAGCAAATCCTAACTAACTAATCCTGTCTTATCGTACATTATCCCATCTTATCCCTGTTAAGAAAATCCTAAATACTCAATCAAACATCGCTTATCAACTTTAATGTCTGTTACCTAGCAACCAACACTTCTTTTCTTATTTCTCAGAACAAAAAGCTAAACAGTTTTGTAATTATTTGTTGTCTATCACTGAAACATATGTTGAAACATAGAAAAAATGGAACAGAAGCAGCAATGGGCACTAAACAGATGAGTTAGAGGTGTCGGCTGCATCAGTAGAAAAACTCAAAGATGATATTCTTGGGAAATTTACAAGCCCACAAGAGTGGACTAAGATGGAAGACACAGTCTCCACTGTATCCAGCGTCCATTGTGTAAAAGTGATTAAGAAAATAAGCAGTTATAGCTACTGTTAGTGAACATTACCTTTTGAAACTGTTAGCTAGCGCTATCGTTAGCTAGTCAGTAAGTTAGCTACTACTACATTTGGAAAAGTGCAAGTTGTGACAGCTAAACGGTTGTACTGAAGTAGAGTTTATTTAAGATTTTGGGGAGTTAGGCTGCTTGTACAAAACTATGGGAGTTTTGAACTGATTTACCTCAGATTCAGCCCTCCTCTGAATCCAAAGAGAAACCACATCTGTTTCGATGTTTGGCCCAGATTATCTGGTAATGTGAGTGGCTTACAGAGCCAGTCTTAAACCTCACAAACTGCTTGTGGACTCAGGCAACGATTTTCAAAAATATTTGATATTTACAAGTTAAAATCTGGATGATTGCATCAGTGCTTAACAAGCGGGACCACAATAAACAATGAAAGACAAGTCTACAAGGAGAAGGGAGCAGCTGAAGGTGCTGATGGTGCTGCAAAGCAATGGTAAACTCTAGCCCCTCAGGCTAACGTTAGCTAGCATGCTACTGTTGACAGATATTAAAACTGGCAGTTAAAATTTCACATCCAGCTCTTACTGAAAAATGTATAACCCATGTTGACCGTGTCCCCCACAACATTTTCACATCCAAACTCTTTATTCCATCTGCTTTGTTTTTTTTTCTCACTTCAGAGTAGGGTGACTAAATTAGGATGGGTGAAATTCGGGACAGGGAGTTGGGTTTGGGCGTGTCATATCAGATGGATTGAAATAGAATAATAGTAGTAATAGTAACATCATTTGTTATTAATATTATGTAGATCACTTACAGATGCTGAGGATGATATGATGTACAGGTGACAGGTATGTTACAGTCATTTTCAACATCTTTTGAGCAGCTAAGATTCTCATTAAAATGTAGGAGTTTACGAACACGTTTTCAGGGTATTTTCTTTTTACCACTAAGTCGTCCCGCCGTGGCGGCTGCACTCTCTATCATCTCGTTTTCTGTGATTTATGATAGCCTAATTAGCGCAATAGAGAAGTGAAGAACATTTTCATGAATTAATATGTTGTTCATGCATCTATTACTGCAGTGGTTAATTTCTGGGACAAAAAGGACATAATTCGGGACATCTGCATGTAATTTGGGACTGTCCTGAATTTTTCAGGACATCTGATTCAGATTCAGGCATTTTATTATCCCAAGTGGGAAAGTTGACTTGCAGTCAGGGCACGAGATTAAAAAAAAAAAACAGCACATGTACAAACAGACAGACAAGAAGAACAGAAATGTCTCCTTTACATATAATATACAGAATACAACAAAAACATGCAACAACATGTGCAAATTTAGCAGAGTTAGTGCACAAGGGACACAGGGTTTTTAGTCATGTTGCACTTGAACCAGAATACTCTGCCCGTGGGGTCTGGGGGACACCTGTCAACCTTAACAATATGACTCGGGTGATGCTTTGGTTACCAGGCAATCATAGAAAAGGCGAGAATAGATTGAATAAATGACTTAAAACAATCATTTTCTAGTCTACATTAAAAAAACATTTGGTTTTCTAAGAAACTAGAAACATTCTTGTCTCTTCTTGCAGACTGCATCAGAATTAACATCAGATTTTAGCTGATTTGCAATGACTGTTTGAAGATATTTGTATTATCCAACAAATTAAAGGCCAGTTCCAATGACAGTCTGAGATGGTGGGTGGGAACGCTCTTTCTAAAATCAGCAGCATGTCCTCGGTATTTTGTGTTTTTTGTCTGGCCATCCTACTGCAAAGCATGCCAGTCTCCTCTTTGTTTACTGCTTCTGCTTCCCCATCATGTGAAATCACTTTCCCAATAAGATCACATGAGATCCTGCTCCCTCTGGCACAATAATCTTAATAATATCCTTTAGTGTGTGCATGCTTGCGGTTAGAGAGGGGAACACTTGTGAAGTATCTCTTTGTGTGCACGATGCAACCAGATTTCAAAATCACTTAGGTCCTAACCTGAATTCCCATATTTACCAAACAGTTAAGACTGGATCAACAAGTCAGGAAATTATTGTAGTATTCTGCCTCAGGAAGCCACTAAGATAAATTTGGTGTTATTTTGCATTCGCACGTCTTTTTGTGTCTATTTTTGTGTTTAAATATGTCTTCATGTATGCGTGTGATGTTTGAAAAGGCAGCAGGGCAAAGGGCACCCTGCAGACCACTGTGTGTTTGTGTAAATATGTCACACTGAGTGATGGGGTTACAGCGCAGGATACCAGCTGCTCCTTAATAGAATGTCGCGTGTGTGTGTGTGTGTGTGCACCCATGAGTGTGTATTTTTTCGTTTGTATGGGTGCATGGTCTTAATGTACTCTGTGTGTGGCTAAGTGTGTTTCTGGTTGTATGTCCTTGGTTAAAGAGCTGCAGGGATTTGAACAGGCCCCCGGCAGACATACAGTACACGTACACACACACACTCCCTCTCTCTCTCTGTCTGTCTGGGATATTTCATTAGCGCAAGACATGGCTGGTGTCCAGGGCCAACACAGAGGGCACGCTCCCGAGTCAAGTCATTCACACACAAGCACCGCACCTCAATCCTTAAAATTGGCCCCTTTTCCTGCAGCTCTCTCTTCACTATCGGAGGTTATCAGAGAAGAAGGCACAGCTTTCTACCTGAAACCTGCTGAGTAAAAATGAGTTTGGTTGGATAATGACACCCGTGAGATAAGGCAAGGCAAAAAGAAAGGGGGGGTTTCTCTATAGAGTTGCAAATAAAAAAAAAATCCCGGGAGCCAAAATGGAGGAGGGAGGTGTGATGATAAACAGACACGGCACTGGAATGAGGAAAGACTAACAAAAAAAAACACTCGAAAGACTAGGCAGGTATCGGGTTGAGAGTGAATGTGCCCTGTAGCTGTAGAGAGGTTTGGTTTTAAAGAGACACAGCACCACCATGTGGCCGATGATTTACACTGCATAAATTTGAATTTATGTGATTATATATGATGCCAAATTTAAGTTGCAACAGTTGCAAATATAATAGAGCCTGGATGCCTGCTCGTATTCCTCTGCCAGTCGGTCTCAGTTGCTTCAGTTTTATGTAAAGACACCCTGCTTCTTTTTTTTTTAATTCCTCTATGTTTTTCTATGCAAATCATCCCTCCATCCCCATTAAATTACTTAATGGAAAACACTCGCTCTGCAGAACCATCGCTGCTTTGAAAATGCCACAGTAAAATGTTCTCCACCCTCCTGCATGACAGTCCTTGTAAAAAATCTGACTAATTATTTAGCACTGTTCATTTTAAAGTTCATATTTTTTGTTCTTTTATAACCCACAGTCTGCATTTTATGGGTGAGCTGAAACAGAAGTATGTTTTACAAGCTCCTGGTTAGACACTTTTAAGAGTCAGTCTGTTGAATGAATAATTAGTTTTCATTTCCTGCTGCCCAGTCTGAATTTCCTCCCCAGCATAATAGCTGCTTGTCTGCTTTATTACAGAAGTGTTAGAAACATCAGTAATAGTTTTGCCGTTTATCTGTTGTTTTCATCAAATAACTAAACAATAGAATTTGGTATTTTGGAGATTTGGAGGAAAGACTGAGCTCAAGAATCATTTTACTTTAAAGTTACAATCCTTAGGATTTCAGTCCTGGTTGATTTGACATGCAGTTACTGCTGGTAAAAGCAAATGTGGTTTATTCTGGGGGCAGCAAAAGAAACTATTGTCATTTTAATTAAGATTTCAAGCAATAATTGGCTTCTTGCCATGATTCTGTGAGCAACCGTGATCTGATTTTATGCTGCTCATGGCATGAGCCTGCAAACAGCGGGGCACGGGTAAAAATTGGTTACCTCGCTGAGACTTGGGAAGTGTGCAGCCTGTCGCCTGCAGCTCTTCATCTAATAGCTCACTGTGGCTGCTCCTTCTTGTTCCATTACGACCCGCAATACTTCAAACCTGTGCTGAACGAGTAATCGAAATATTATTGATATCGCAGTGTGGCCAAATGCAATATCCAGATCGCAACAGCTGAACAGACCATTATAAATGAAACACTGTGGTGGTACAGAGACGCCCTGCCCTGGAAATCATTTTCTCCAGACATAAAGGAATGTGCTTGTTTGGTACAGACCACTGCGAAAATCACATCATCATCATTTTTATATCTTCTTTTTTTTTCCACTGAGTCCAAAAATTCCCATTCCCACTAAAATCATGACTCATAAAAAATAATCACATTGCATTTCCCGTGACTACTTCATAATAAAAGTCAAGTTGTGTTTTGCCAGTTAAATGCTTTTACTGTAAAGCTGCAGCAGTAGAAAATTGTTCAGTTTGTACTTGCAGTACTATAACTTAATACAGTATTTTTTCCAGGAATGTCAACACAGACATCCAGTTCATAATACTGCAAATATATAAATAATGCAGTACTTTCATCGGTGGCCCATACACTCAGTCACCATTGTGTTATGACAAATACGTTTGTAATATTATGGTCCGTATTCAATATCTAGTATCAGTATCCCAGATAATATCTTAATCAGCCATATCGCAGTTGAACAAATTATTTATGAGAGTGTATTTTAGGTCATTATATTAATTATTTTTAGCTTAAATTCACTAAATATATACAGTGTAGTTCACACTGTATTAGAACAGACACAACAATACAGCCTATTGTAGATTGTATATGATTTAAATACCAAGCATTTAGCTGAATTTATTTTTGTTCATTGATTAGTTTATAGAGAGTACGTCTTACTAACGAAGTTACAACGGTTGTTAAAATACTGGGAAGGTACTTAATGGTCCAATTTGTGAGATTTATGGGGATCTAATTCTAAGGAGAGGTTGAGGTGAGCAGTTCTCAGCTGGTTGCAGTCGACAGCCTGCCTGTAAGATGCCAATAAATCCAACACACTGGTCCTTTAAAGATAAAATTTGAATCTTGAGAATGAAACGCACAACTGTACAAATTAAACACATACATCTGCTCCATGTATGAGTGCTGTGGCAAGTTTGCGTCCCTTCAGAAACAGTAAACTACTTTAGATGTAATGAGGGCACCACATGTTGGTTTTAGTCCCTAGACAAGAGCAATATATAAGTTTTGTGCTGAGGGAAATAAACAATGGGAAACTTATTTGTACCCCACAGAATAAACCCACACAACACAATTAACTCAGTCCACCCCATCAAAAGAAGTTTTTTCCATTTATTACATCCAGGGAACGCTTTTGTTTCGTTGTTAAAGCGTCGGAAAGCTTAGTGATTATTGTTGTGACTCTGAGGATTAAGGTGCACATTGCGCTTTTGATATTGCAGGTTTAGATCCACTTTGATTTATTTTTTAATTTAATGTCTTTCATTTTGTCATTGCCATGTTTTTAGTTTCCGATGTCTTCAATCACATACAACAAAAACCCCAAATTCTAATAACATGACACAAAATTAATGTTTGTAAAGCCCATTGTGAGGATGGCGCACAGAAACCATTACTGAGCCGAATGAAAAGCATTAAAGAGAAGAGGAAAACCAAAGCGAGCGTACAGGGAGAACATGTAGGGTCAGCAGTAAAAGATGAAGTGCTGGGCTGTAATAAGTAATAGTGAAAGAGATGATCATTAGGACACTTTTGTAAGTGTGAAAGGATGAAATTTATTTTAGGAGATATTCAAAGCAGTCTATTGTTAGAGGAGAATTGCAATTAGAGGACTAACAACATTCAATCATGACCCTTCCAATTACTAGGACCAGAGTTTGTTCTCATCAAATGAGCTTCAGATCCTCTCTGCCCTTTACCGCCCCCTCATTAGCATAATCCCCTGGGAATACGGGGGGGATAATGAGCCGGGTTGCACCTTCAGTAAACACACTGTGTGTGTGTGTGCGCGCGTGCATTGAGGGTGTGTGTCGGTTCGTGTTCGGTGTGGTCATGGTTCATTAGCAGAACCTCTGCATGATTCCTCTGGTTCATCTTAATCACCCATGTGACTCAAAACTCTAATCAAGACCCTTTCTGTACTTCACCAGCACAGGGAGCCACACACACACACACACACACACACACACACACACACACACACACACGCTCTTACACTGTACACTCATCCTCATTGCAGAGCCTTTTTTTAATAAGACCTCCCTTAGTCCCCTAGTCATGGGTCTGACAGTGTGGGGTAACTTTATTAGCTTATCCACAGTCTTAAACACTATTAATGTTTTTCTTCTTTTAATGTTTGTTAAAGCAGTGGTTCCCAACCTGGAGGTCAGGACCCTCGGAGGGGGGCACAAGATAAACCCAAGGGGTCGTAAAATGGTTAACAAAATAGCAATGATGATGGAACGTACAGTAGTTCTGCTTCACAGTTTGTCTCTGACTTTTCTGTTTTTTTGAGCGTTGGGCTTCAGCCTCAGACCTGGGAATACAAACTGTATACCATGAAAAAAAATTCTGAGGTCAAAGTTCAATATCTGCAGCATTCCCAAAGCTTTCGGCTGCATTCCCGTGGCCTTCCTCTTGTTAATATTTTAAGGAATAACTCAAGAAAATCAATACACCTGTCATATCTGTTTTATTGGCTCTGAGCTGTTGCCAGGCAACTGGAGCAGACTCCGGGAAGTTAAGTGATCCAAGCAAGGAAATTCCGAGCCTAAAACTGGAACTCGTGAGTCGTAATTACGACATGGGAAGTCGGGTACCTGACTCATGAGCTCGGAGCTTTAAGAAAATCTCCAGTTTACGATGTTGTGAATACCAGACGAGTGAGGCAATCCGGCTGTTTCCCAGTTTTCAGTCTTTGTGCTAAGCTAAGCTAACAGGCTGATGGCTGTAACTTAATATTTAATGAACAGACATGAGAATGGTATCAGTCTTGTCCTCTAACTCTATACCAGAAAGCAAATAAATGTATTTTCCATAATGTCAGACTTTTAAGTTTTTGCTTTTTCTTGTGAAATAATGGATAGTTCGATCTTAATGGGGTTCTTGAGGCGAAAATGTTGTGAACCATTGTGTCCGGGTCCCTCTGAATGTAGTTAACAGTCACTTTTGGGAATGACCTCACTGCAGAGATCCCTTTACTGTTCTCAGGAGGTCACATGGAGCAGCTTCTGCACACTACACACGTCCAAAGAATATAACATGAATCATGTCGAATAATTGGATCATATTTGTGGATAATTAGCGCTAGATATCTGCAATTACGCAAAGCCAATTATCCAGCTAGTTAGACAAACTGAGGAGCAAGTTAAGTCAATTTTATACCCCAAAATCACAAATCACAATTTGCCTCGGGCAAATTTTACAATCTGTACAGCATTTGCCACCCTCTGTCCTTAATATTAGACACTCATTAGCATGAAGGAGCACACTAGCATGACAAAAACAGAACTTCAAGATACCTCAATGTGCTTCTTCGAATTAGAAGTGAAATCTTTTGATGCTGAAAGCAGCTTGTTGATGGCAGCAGAGCTGCACTGCACCGTAAAAATGCAACTAACTTTAACATGTGTAGGTAAAATCTTCTCTATATTTCCATACCAAGAACACATTGCTGACAGTGTCCTGGCTGTGCATCACCTCCCGTGTGGTGTGTGGCAGATAAACGGCACACAAACTCTTTTTAAAATCTCTGTTCTGGGGAAATGTGTGACTCATGAACCCTAGAGAAAATAAAACAGAAACAAAGAAAACTAAATAATATTGATATTTTGTTTCTGAAATATTTATTCCAAATACTCTGCACAGACTTTTTCATATTCCAGCCATTCTGTAAACCAAAATACGTTTTGGTCTGAAATGCTGGTGCTCCATCTAGTGGCAGTGAATCTCATGTAGAACCTTTAAATAATAATTACAAACTAAGTCTGTTATGAAATTTAGCAGTGCTCTCCAGTTATGTCCACATCTGATCTTGTTTAATGGTATTTTCTCTCCTCTCTTCTTATTTTTCCAGGTTATCGTCTTCCAGAGAAGGGTGCTACTACGGGCAGCATCATAGGAGCCATCATCGGAGTCATAATCCTGTTGGCAATCATTGGAACCGCCATCGCGATGTACCGCAAACACCGTAACAACAAACTGAATGGAGAGTGAGTATCTGTTTGATTGACTGAGCGTCCCTTTGCTCCCTTTGAGTGTTTGCTTTGTGTGTTATTTGCAAATTGTTCCATTAGATGAAATGCCAGGCTTCATGTCTCATATTTTTGTGACTCACTAGACAGCTGTGTTTGTGTGTGTTTCAGTGGTCCACCCAAGTACAAACCCCCTCCCCCAAAGAAGACCAACAGCTCCGCTAACAGGGTGAGTCACCATCGGCAAATGCCTGTCAGGATGACAGTATCATTAGCAACGCAGTTGTGTCAGGTTGTTCTGTGCATACCACAGCTAACGGACTGGATTATATCTCCTGAAATATACTGACTGATGTGTGTGTCTCCAGCAGCTGAACACAAGTCATGCTCCAGTGCCTGAGGAAAGGCCACTGCAGGACCAGTACTACTCTACCCAGAGTGCAGAGCCAGTCACGGTAAGGAAACGTTCAAAAAAACACAGGTGTTTTCATTTTCGATTAATCTGCAGATTATTTTCATTCTGTGTAATATTAAAAAAATGCTTCTTTTGTCCAACCAGCAGCCTAAAATCTAAAGACTGTTCATTCACTATCATAAATGTTAACAAAAAGCACCAAATGTTCACGTTTAAGAAGCTGGAAGCAACAAATGTTTGACATTTAATTCTTTCTTTGAAAATGAAAATTAGAAACAGTTGAACGATTCAAATATCAAAATAATTGGCTAATTTTCTTTCAATCAACTAATCAATTAATTAATCAATTAAAGCTCTAGTTAATAATGCAGAGGTGGCATAGTCAGATTAACACAGTTGGATTAGTTCAGGTTTCAGGGGAGGCTCAGTGAATGGAAGTGAAAACTATTACATGAGTTATCAACAGAAGATCACATAGAAAAGCCTAAATGTGCGTCACCCAGTTAAAGAGATGGTTCATTTTTACTGTTTTTCCCAGAGTGATAAACTAATAAATGCCCTCAGACAGACCTTTTTTATTTATTTGATGTAATCTGAAGTTATGTCAAACTGCAATAACAAGGTATCTTGGCTCAACTGTTGTGTGTTTATGGCAAAGATACTCATCTTGCTTCATCCAGGGGACACTTTTTCAAAATGACAGGAGGCCAGGGGCCAGTTAATAAACAAACATTAATACCAGTGATATTTATCAGATAACATGAAAAACCAAAACTGGTCTTTGAAGTTCTCTAAGATAATGTAATGTAAAAATGTAAAAAAAAAAAAAAAGCCCTTTGGTTTCAAATTAACAGATTTATTAACTTGACAGATAAATCTGATTTTTTTTTTTATTGCATTTAATAACTGCAGCTGCACTTTTTTTTTCCAAGCGTCTGGTTCATCTGTGAGGAGGCCCACAGTCTCAGACTTTGAAAACTCCTGCTGTAGCTCACTATACATTATTCATTGTGCACCAACTTTGAGAATGGACAGAGCGTGGCGTGGATCAGTGTGAGCTTCTGTCAGAATGAACAGTCATACGGTTCTTCTCCAGTCATATTCATCAAACCTTTTTGGCTTTCTTGCTTTCATCAGGGTGCTGTCTGAAGTTGTTTCTAGTTTTGTGCAGATGTAATACAAATCAGCGTTACCTCTGTCTGTTTTAACATGTAGTGCAAACAAACCTTGTCAAATTGCAGAAGTTTTGACACCTTACAACATAATGTAACACAAAACTATTCCAAACCTGATAATCTAAAATATTATGCAGTGTTTAATTAACGCTGCACAAAACGTGGTGAAGACGTAATTCTTTCTATAGTTTTTTTGGGGTTTACAGTTGATTGAGGACAATTCAGCTTTAGTCAGTTTGTGAATTCATGGATGGATCAGAATGTTCTTCTTCTTCTTCTTCTTTTAAATTTTAATAGTGTTGGAAATGCATTGATTAGCTTGAAGAGGACTCAATAAAAGTTTTTTACTTATTCGGTTTTGCCAGAATTTAGGGAAGTGACGCAGTCAACTACTATGTTTTTTTTCTCTTTTTTGCATAACACTTCACTTTAAGGGACACAAAGTGAATAAATAATCACAAGATTATGATGAAGCAACGAGGATCTACTTAGCAACTACTCAGATTATTAATCAGTTAACTTTAGGGGGCAGAAAAAGTGCAAGTAATCATAAGATAATGATGAAGTACTGAGAGTTTATTTAGTAACTACTCAGTTTTATGAATCACTTTACTTGAAGGGACATAAAAAAGCAAGTAATCATAAGATCATTATGAAGTAATGAAGGTCTACTTAATAACTACTCTGTATTATGTATCACCTACTTTATGGGCCACAAAAAGTAATAATGTTAAGTAATTAATAATTAATGAGTCATTACTAGCTTTGTGCCCTTGACGGGCTGGTTTAGGGTTTGTCAGGAACGACTCATTAATCATTATGATCGATTCACAGATAGTCATGAACTAATCATTACCTAATGATTCATTTATATAGTATCTTTATATATTATCTCCCGGTCTGTTCTCAGGTCATCATCATCAACAGTCTTACATTAGGAATCACTGGGAAAGTATGTTAGCGATTCATCAATTATTAAGCCTTTCCTCATTTGTGTCATATTTTTATTTAAATTATGGGTATATTTAAAGGGTAAAATGCACATTAACAAACAGCCAAAAGGCTAATCTTCACCTGTAGGCCCATGACAGATGTTACAAAGCCAGCCTAAAAACAAAATATAAGATTAAAATGACAGTTTCTGGTCATTTATCATTTCTAAGCATGCAGAACAGCAATAAAAGAGAGAGAGAAAATATTAATGTTAGTAGAAGCATCATTCTGGACACCCTTCTGCGACATTGTCAAGTAAAATACAACACAGAGACTCACAAAAAAAACACATGCAAAACAATAAAATGGAGGACACTAGTTTACCTTAAAATATGGACAGAAAACTGCTGCATTATGTTTCAGAGACAGGTACATTGAGCACCAGAGGCTTTTGGAACAAAACAATCTGATTTCTGTCACTAAAACAAGAACTCATACAGTATTTCTTACAGACTGACCCTGATGGACATTTCCCTAAACTTTCCTCATCATGTTGTCTTGCTGTTTGCAGGACCTGGATACTTACCACGATGATGAGGAGTACGGTGTGGATGACAGGGAGCATTATCACTCTGCTGCCCCCCGTGGCTGGGATGATCCTGGAAACAATGAGGTCCCACCTCCCTACATGCGCACAGACAGCGACCCCCATGATGACTATCATCAGGGCCCCAATGTCAACCGCGGGGACAGCTTTGTGTCGCCCGCCATGTTTGTGTGAGAAGACACTGGGAAGACGCGTGTGTGTGTGTGTGTGCTGGTGTGTAAATATGTGTGCGTGTATGAACGGGTGAGTGAACATTTCTGCCGCAGGCTTAAATGAGGAAGAAATAACTTGAGCTCTGTGACGGAAAAGTGTGCTGACTTGTGAATGAGAACATTTTATGCTTAGCTTTGAATTTGCATTGAATTTGAATTGTCTGCGCTGCAGAGTTCTGTTTTGCCTTTATGTATGAGAATATTTATCTGTGGGCAGGTTACCTATGCAATCATCAGGTTCAGTTGTGTGTTGCTCTTTTTAGAATTTGACTATTTTTGTACTGCAGTCAGCTTGAGCCGTGTAGCTAAAATACAGAATGCACAACTGCAGCGTACAGCTACTGGAATATAGTCGAATCACTGTCCTTCAGCTGCAGTTAACAAAATTACAACAACATATGCTGCTGAATGTTGCATCATAGTCAGGATATAAACTTGCCTTGCATTATTGACTGTAAAGCTGTCGCACACTTGGTTAACAGAAGCACAGTCTGTGGGTCTCATGTGTTACCTCTATCAGGTCGTATCTGTCTGCTGTTGTTGGTTTCCAAACCCAGCTGGCATGAAGTCGGTGTAAAACAGGCGCCCTGTGGAGAAGCTATTAGCTGCAGTTAATTGTGCAGAGCTGAGATGAGCCTCACAGACCATGACAACACCGGGGTGTAAACTACAGGGAGGGGAGTTAACTGCTGGATTTGTGTTAATATTTGTGCTTAATCTGAATTGTTTTTGATTGTTTCTGGCCTTTGCCTTCTTTGGAAAAATTCTGTGCTCACCTCAGGTGGAAGGGAACAGGACTTACAGAGCTAATAACTGATCAAACTTGACTGGCCTGCAGCCTTCTATCTGTAACATTGGATATTTTTATTTTTTATTTTTTTTTACGTGCATCCATCCTTAAAGCCATACTGATACCGCTGCTCAAACAATGAGAAGCCACGGTGCTGTACTTTTGGGAAAATTTGTTACTTTAAACACTGGAAACTTTTGTGCCTATTTTTTATTATTACTCACTTTGTGTACCAGCATGTTTGGATGGATTAGGATAAATCTGGATTATGTCTATGAAATCTGTTGCAATTCATCTCTCTAGTGGGGGATTAAATAGTTCTTTATGGAGTTCAGACAGGGTTTGACACAGAGCCTGCTAGTATACTGATATGTCCGTCCATTATCAGAGGACAAGGGTTAAACAGGTCGGATTATTTTCTACTCCATCCTAATCCCAAAGGAAAGGTGTGTCTGTGTTTTGTTTTGTTTTTAGTGCCAACCAGTGTATTTTAACAAATAGTCTTTTAAGGAAAATGATTTCTCTTTTATCGAATGTTGTTGATTTTAATCAGTTTTAATCTTCATGAACTGTGTTTTCATCGTGACAGTTATTGATTCAATAAACATTTTAACTGTGATCTGATTGAATCAGTTAACTTGAGTTATTCATTTTTTGTATTGTTTGCAGCTGCAGATATTTTTCACCCCAGTTGTAATTCCACCATTTCACCATGTGGTCGCAGTGTGGACTGAAAATATAGGAGTGCTTAACCCAACACAGACTTACAGTCCTGACCAGCACACAGCTAATACAGAAATTACTATTTGGTGAAATAGGATGGATTTACTTATGATTGAGCATTGTGACTTAATTGTATTATTCTGTAAATAATGAAGAGACAGTATATGCACACAATTGCAGCATCCGACTGCAGCTGCAGTACCTCCATATGTCCATGTGAGGGCTCCAAGTTTTAAAGGCTGAAGCTGCAAGAGGCTTTAGCACACCTGATCCAGTGGCAGGCACTTGTTCTCTGCTTCCTCTCCTCTCGTCTGACTCATCTCTTTCTATCTTAAGCTGCATTTCCTCCAATCCCGTACTCGCAGTCCGTGAAAAGTCGACTGGCACAAGAAGAGGACCATTTTTAGATCGGCGTGATTCATTTCAAGCAGGGAGACTGCACCAAAAGAGCCAAAATGTGCAGTCCTGTGGATGCAGGAATATGAGGATTACGTACATCATCACCTTCCTGCACCACTGACTCACATGTTTAAACCACTTGTGTCTTGCAGCTTATCCATATTAATTGGTACGAGGTGCAGCGGTGTCCTGAATGAGCTGGGCCCGGTGCAGATTAGCCTCTGGTACTGTACTGCAGATGAAGGTGAGGCCAGACTAGCAGTCCACCATGACTCTGCAGTCTGTTCTCTGCCTGTATTCTGATCACACAGGATAATCAGGATCGTAGGAAGTAGGGAAAGTGTGAGGGGTTTATTGCTGACAGACTGCGATTTGCAGCTGAAGGCCCTGACACAGGGGTATCAAACTATTTTTAGTTAATGGGCCACATGCAGCCCAATTTGATCTCAAGTGGGTCGTACCAGTAAAACCATTGCATAACAACCTACAAATAACAACACTTCCAAATTTTTCACTTTTTGTAGTGTAAGTACATTTTGAAAAATATATAATACAATAAAATATATAAATAAATGGAATTTCAATTATGTCTCTACAAATCTACAAACGCACCTTTATTTTGCAATTGAACAACAATACAGTATTTTCTCTCTTTATTATTTAAACATCTTTTTGAGATTTAGAAGTTTTTTCACCAAATTCTCTCCATATTTTCTGCATATTTCCACTCCTGTGTAGAAATGCTGTATCATCACACGACACTATCTAAAGCGGAAGCTAATGAGGAAGAGGGTTAAGTTATACCCTGCATTACACAATATTTACAAATCTTAAGTTTTGTTAGTGATTTAGCAGTATTGCACCCATATTGTTTGAAGTTTAATATAGGTTATTTTATACTGAAGCTGCTGATTGACAATATTTTGCACAAAGCTCAATATCTTTAACCACAATCAGTATTAACTGTTTTTTTTGTGTGTGTGTATTGCTTTCTGGTCTGGGACTTAATGACTGTTCTGCAGATTTTCTACACTTTGCAAAGTCATCCAGTGGGCTGGATTGGACCGTTGAAATTAAATTATTAGTGGAGAGATCATCTGATGTCACTCATATGAAGAGTCATTTCAAAGTTCTAATATGGTGCATAAATATATAATATGTAGACGCCTCACTGAAGCCCTCGGCTTGTTGCTGTGTGACATCAACGTTGCCGCCATACTGGGGGAAAGGATCATGAACTGTGTGGAGTAAGTTGTTGATCGTGAACGCTTGAATATGACAGACTCAGTGATATAAAACAAAACATTATAATGCCTTTTATCCAAAGCAACTGCGGCTTGTCCATTTGCATGTATTTGTTCACGGGCCAGTCTTGCCCTGTCCAGTATGATATACTGTGTATCTGTAGTGCGGTGGCTCTGTCAGCTTCAAGTGGCCATACGAGGAACTGCAGTTTATGTAACTTTATTGTTTGCTTCACATTTTATCACAGGAGGTTGTCGCTTTGATTGGACCCTCTGGGGGGGCGGTTCTGGTACATTTGACATCCCTGCCCTAACAGAGGGTCAGCTCCATGACGAATCCCTGAAAAGTGATTTATAACTAATATGATAACTCTTTCACTGTGTTTCACCCACAGTTAAAGATGGTGTCTGCGAACATGATTATTTATTAATGTATTCTTTCTAATTTTAGTCGAGCTGCTGACTTTGCAATGTACATTATGGTACCTACTACATAAACATCTGAATCAATAAATATGGTCTAGGAATGGAGGAGTAACTCTCTCTAATGGCCCTGTGTGTATTGATTGAAGGAGGGTTACATCGGTGTGGTGGGAATGCACACACTGTCAATAGAGTACTAAAAGAGGCAAAGAGGAGACATCATGATTCAATAAGTTGTTTTAAAGTATTTTTGAGGATCAAATGTAGTTGAATAGATTGAATTCTTGAAGGGAAACCATTCTCACGCTTCTCTGTGTCGCTTTTCTCTAAACTAGCAGTGATCTGTGCAGTTCCAGCATTATGGGATTAACAGACTATGTGAATTGGCAGCCAGGTAATGAGTGAGGGAGAAGGCAGAGAATAAACCTCTCATGTCTTCAATGCTGCTAAGCTGGCTAAAAATAGAGGCAGAAGAGAAGGATTGAGAGAATCGGGGTGGACAGAAAAGATGGGGGATGGAGGAAACGACTGATTTGACTGACCAGCAAAGTAGGTGAGGAGGGATTTACCAGGTAACCTTGACTGTCAGTAGCACAAATGTGTAGCAACGCATGTCACTCAAAGAAACTTGCGTGACGCATCCACGTTGATCCCGAGTGCTCTGTGAGCCACCAGCTACCTGACCTGATGGACAAACTCTGCCCAGGCTCATCATGTGTATGACAATGATGAGCATGTTTGGCTGTATGCTGTTGGCTTGGTTGGTGAGTACACAGACACACACACACTCATAAATGCAGGCCTGTTTCAACCTGACAAGACTCAAGACACCTTGAATGACCTTGAATACCTATTTTAAGAACCGGAAAGAAACACAGATTAAAGGAAACTAAGATTAAGCAGCAATTTGATGACGTTAGATCATAAAGAGAATAAATAGAATTTGTCTCAGAGCTGCAGCACTCTTCTTTGCATCCAGATCTGAATCTTTAATAGACTTTAAGAGGATGACAAGAACACATGACTGGACCCCCCATGGAGACTCGAGCCTTTCATGTGCTGACAGCAAAAAAAAAACAGAGTAGGGGAGGCTGGGCCTTGGTGGGGGCAATTGTAACTTTGCAAAAATAAGTAATAAAACCCACTGTATACCCTTTAACTACTGCAGTAGTTAAAATTCTATTAGATGTCAGGCATATTCTAGTGGTGACAAGATTTTAATCATTTAAAATGAGTTAAAAAAAAAAAAAGTGCTTACATAGGGCCTTGTAGCTCTGATCTTGCAACCATAGTAAAATGTCATATGCTAGCTAGCAGCATCTATATTAGCGTAGCAGAGATGGTAAGTAACAAAGTACAAATACTTTGTTACTGTACTTAAGTAGAGTTTTAAGTTATCTGTTCGATTTATTTTTCTGAGAGCTTTTCACTTTTACTCGCTACACTTGAACACACGTCTGCACTTATTACATTTTCAAAACAGACTTGTTACTTTAGTTTTAATGCATTTAAGGGGAAATATTGTTTGTTTGTTTGTTTGTTTTTTTCATCGTTGCACGTCACTTCCCCAGCATCAACACTGATTTCACCCTCAGTGGATAGGACAATAATAACACATAGAAAAGACAGTTTCTTGGTGTGTAGTGTATAGAGTATATCACGCACGACAGATGTAATGACACAAAAACGCCATAAAAGACGTAAGAAGACATAACAAGTCAAGACAGATGAGAGACCACCAAAAAAGGGGAGGTTCTGTTAGCTTTGCACAAAAACAGACAGTAGAAATGTCTTTCAAAGAGCAACTTTTACATTTCAGAGTCTGTAGTTTTTCACTTTTATTGGAGTAGAGAAAATGAATCAGAGGCAGAATCCTACTGAGCATGTGCAGAGAGAGTGCCATCACACTAGCTTGTCTCTGATGGAAGAATTGAGTCTGTTACAAATGACCCCTGTTACTAATTTCCCCCAGTCTCCCCCTGTAGTTGTTTAAGTAGATCAGTGGTGCCCAACCCTGGTCCTCAGGGACCCCTGTCCTGCATGTTCTAGATGTTTCCCTGCTCCAACACACCTGATTCAAATGATCAGGCTGTTGTCAGGCTTCTGCAGAGGCTTGATGATGAGCTGATCATTTGAATCAGGTGTGTTGGAGCAGGGAAACATCTAAAACATGCAGGACAGGGGTCCCTGAGGACCAGGGTTGGGCACCACTGAAGTAGATTATTTAAGTATCAGTGACTGTAGCCTTGTTTTCCATTGGCTTTCTAGAAAGTAACCCCAAATCTCCTCACCTATTCACATCTTAATTTCTCTCCATCCCTCTCTTTTATGTTTTTCATCCCTCCATCGACTCTCGACGGGGCGAATACTGTGAACACCAGGCCAGAAGGACGCACTGTGCGACAGGAGAGCAAGAGGACGAGGGAGGCACAAACGCTGGCACCATGGTGAGTGACACTGTCGAGACGCCCTCGCAATGGGGAAGGCATGTGAGTCTGTAGAGGAGTGGAAAGAGAGAGAGAAACTGATAGAGCGGGTGGAGTAGATAAGGGGCACAGGCGGTGAAGGAGGAAGAGAGAGAGAGAGGGAGAGAGAGGCTTTGGGGATTAAAGAGGAGATGAAGGTGGAGGGCACACAAGGCCAACAGGCAGTTGGGAGAGGCCTGGCTCTGCTCTGACTGGTTCAAATTTGGATGTTATTTGTTTCACTTTGAAAAAGTGAAGTGAAGTTAAATAGTTACATGCTCAGTTGCCATAAAAATGCATGTAAACAAGTGATATAAGGCTATTAATAAATGTCAAAGGACTGTGAGTGTTGCAATGGTGAGAGACCAAACTACGTGAATGGACCATGTTGCTGTTTCACACATAACAGCCTCCATAATGTGAAAACGTGGCACAAATTGTAATTATATTACAGCATTTGTTAAGTGGCGTCTTTTCAGCTGCACGCAACATGAAACACAATGCTATGACTGAAACATGCAGCCAGGGCAAACAGTGTCATCCAGGGGACAGACTGATGTGATAATGGTCCGACAGTGGTATTCAATATTGCAGCACTTTGCTCTCTACATGCCTGAGGCAGGACCAGCGCTGACAAATACACAGCCACATTATGTTTTGTATTTCATGACAGCGATGTAGCTCACTGTTAATGCGTGATTATAAAATGATCTCATTCGCGTTGTAGACAATTTGTGTGAGACAGAATAATGCCCATAGATGAATTAGTAATGATATCAACCCTATAAAGTCCTTCTGTGAGATTTAATCTTGTACATCTCGGAGATACTGAGAACTCAGGATCAGGCAACTTATCTAAAAATGGACAGTTAAAGCGAGACAGTGTAAATTTTGCTGAACAGACACACTGTGGCCACAAATGGTACCTACAGAATAATGGGAAATGCTAAAACATTATGTAACAGGAGAAAAGGCATTAAGTCACTAAACTGACTCAGTAAGTAATGTCACAATTTATCTAAACTAGCATCTAACATCTAAACTAACATCACTAACATTTGCCAGATTTCTTTCTACTTCATCATAAACTCAAAGTTGTCTCTCTGTGTGTTAGTGCTAGTTTTTAGTGCTATATACTCTACAATGAATTTATTTGTATTGGAAGGGAGTGAAGATAATAAATAGCTTATTTGTGCATAGGAAGAGGTGATGACAGCGTTTACAGGATGATTGCTGTCATGGCAGGATAATAGTAACGTAGATGAATTAGTAATTTTATAAGATATAATCATATATGTTTCTAAAATACAGATGATCAAAAAGAAAATCTAAAAAGGATAGTTAAAGCTAGAGGATTTAAATTTTGCTAAACAGCACCACTGTGGTGAATAATTGTAAACCCTAAAACATTATGTAACAGCAGCACATGTGCAGAAGAGTCATAAAGTCAGTGAACTGACTAACACAGTCGTTCTTAAGTGTGCTAACATTAGCTAACTCATGCTACTCATACCAGACCAAGTTAAGCTGTAGCAACAAAATCCCTGAATGTATTGACCCTTTCTAAGTCCCGCCCCTTTTTGCCCTGTGCTCCAGTTGAGCAAGCTTGGTACCCGGCAGATCCTCGGTCAACTTTCTCCGTTCCTGTTTCCTGCACTTAAATATGCTATGTGGTCATCCATGTTGAAAAGCAGCAGCCATGGGTTTGATTCAAACCTACACCCCAGATGTAATTAGCTAGCTAACAAATGCTAATAAACTTTTAAAAAGTTAGCTAATGTTTGCATAATTTATGTGTTATTATTTATCTACCTAGTTAGCTAGAATTATGCCATCATTAGCACTAGCTAGCTAATGATTGTTATTAGCTTGCCAGTTAGCTTGTGCTTTGCTAACATTAGCTAACTCAAGATGTTACTCTTGCAGGTCCTACAACACGTTTTAAACATATTTAAATTTTGGTTTTCTTTTCAAAATATACAAGTCTACCACCTAGCGTATCTAAGGACAGGAAACAGAGAAGGAAAATAAAAGTATGTTTATTGTTTATTAATTCACCTTTAAATTGTATGTGGCAAAATATATTCTTTCTTCTTTCAAAAGTTGCTTAGTCAGACTTTAATTTATTTTTCAATCACAAAAAATAAACTCTGAATGCTGAAAAATATGTAATATCAATGATTCTTAGCACCTTTAATCCAGGTATGAACAATGAGAGATAAAGAGGCGTTACAAATACTAGGTAATAGAAAAATTAGGCACAGTATTGCCTTTTGTAGGTGAATACTGAATGTGTTTGCATGGGTGCATCCGCATGTGTGTGTTTGTGACATTTGCAGCTTGTTTCCCCGGGGCAGTCGTGATGCCAGTTGGTTTAAAATGGTGGTTAATATTTAATGCTATCAGCTCAGGTTGCATCATTCCTCTGTACCTGCAGAGTGACTCCCTTTAACTGCCTCCACATTTTCTCATTTAAAGGGATGGGATGTCCAACATGCCCTTTAAATGTCTTCCTTGGTGGGCTCAAGTCTCTCCGGGCTCACAGCTAACCCACACATTCTGTTATCCACGATGGTAACTACTGACTAGCTGCTGACTCGTGCAGCATCCTTCCTGTGTTGAAATGTAAGTGTTTGAGAGGATAGTGTGACAGAGACAGAGAGAGACAGACAGAGAGGGGGCTGTTACACATTCTTTGACTCACTGCTCTGCTGAGCTGTAATGTCCTGTACCTAGAGGACTTTCTCGTAACACCTTCCTCCCCACATTCTTCTCTTTTCTTTTTCTTTCTGTTTTTTGTGCTTGTGTTAACAGAAACAATGGTAATTTTCACCAAGCCCAGCAACATGAGAGTCCTCTTAATCCAGTCACGTTGTGCTGAGTCTCCGCTCTCGTCCATTCAAACAGGGGCGTGTCCTCCCTCTCCTCCAATCACGGCCATTAGGCCTGCACTGCAGATGCAGGCAGAGGGACGGTGTTGCACAGATGTGGATGTTCTCTGTTGTTAAGCAGGTGCTCCACCTGGACAAGATGAGGCAGAGAGACAGAGCGGGGACGAGGTTTTACGAGCTTTAGTTGTCAAGTCACTTTCGACATACGAGCATGTTACAGCAGAGGAGAAATATGCTTCAGTCAGCAGGATGAGGTGGCAGCTGAAGGGGTCATAAAACACATAAACCTTTTACAGTTTCATACACTTGGTAGTAATTTATCCTTGTATGATGATGATCAATTATATGCAATAAGAAGTGACACACATGAATGATGATGCCATAAACAACACCGAACCAGCATTAATTAGAGGATTCTGTATAAACTCAAGGTGCCGATGCAAAGATTTACCACGTTAACTAGTGGAGTGAAATATACCAATGTGTACCCTTTATAAAGCTTAATAAGATGTAACTAAAGGCTCTATAAATGCTCAAGGAATCTATTACTAATATTTAAGCGTTAAGGTTCATTCTCGACCTTGGGACAAATAGCTATAATAAAATATTTTAAACTTAAGGTGCAGCTTCTCAGGACGGCGTTTTATGTTTTTTACTTAATAATAATACTGTTATTACTGCCCTGGTAGCCTAATAGGTAGTTGGCTGGAGGAGGTTTTTGCAAGTCACACCCCTCAATTTCAGCATGCAGCAATAAATAAATATGAAAATAAATAAATGTTGCTAAACCATTAATAAATGCTGAGGGCGTTTCTCATTTTTTCCATCATGACCCATCATGTTTGCAATTACAAATGCAAAGTCACTGATTTAAAGTTACGTTTTGTATTTTGGTCCAGATGTTCAGCAGCTGTTTTCCAGAAGGTCAGTGGCCAAGCTGTCCAAAGAAGAAGTTTGTGCCGATGAGCAAAAGAGATCATTTAAAAAGACAAAGGATGTTTCATGCTAAAGAATAGTGTGAACCAGCCAGAGGGATTTCTCAAAACCAGACAGCTCAAACATTGCTCTTATTAATGCTTCTAATTGACATAAAAAAAAAGATCAATAGAGCTGTTGGTTACTATTTTTGAGGTTACAAAGGCTGCTTTGTAAGTTATTCAATTATTTCACTCTCCTCCTTGTGCATGTTGGCCGTTTTCCATACAAACAACAGTAGTGGGTTATTAGGGTACAGTAATGAACAGTAATGAATGGGTGAGAAATTAAAGATGTTTGTCTACGATGTGCTGCCAGTCTTCTTTGGCACAAATTCTCCAAGTCTGTGAATCTCTACTGGAGGGACGTTCATCCAGTCTCCCCAAAAATATTTCCTCATTTGGTGTTTCGATGATAGTGAGCGATCTAACTGACACCGTGGTCAAAGTTCTCTCACAGATGTTCAGTTGGGTTGAGTCTGTGGACGTATTACTGAAACTTCCCATCTCGAGTCAGTTAAAATAGGAAAGTTGTCAAATAGGATTTTTGCCAATTTGGTATTTCAGAAGCAACTAACTTTTGGAATCCTTTCATACTTGTGTCATCCTGTCTTATCTCATGTTAGGAAAGCCTAAATACTCCATCCAACAGGAACTTAGGAACTTTTCTGACAAGTGTGTGTTACCAAGCACTGCTCTACTAATTGCACCGAGCTGAGTAACTATCATAGACCACGACTGTTAGCTACTGACAGAGAACACAACTGTAAGCTACAGTTAGACAGCCCAACCAGTAACAAAGCATCAGGCTACAAGTGATTTTCAATGGAAGCTGGCGACATGAAACCAGAAACTGAAACTGAAACTGCTACTTATCACTGCAAGGCGGGCGTGACATGCCAATATGAACGCCCCCTCCTCGTTTTGTGTTCACAACATTGTAAACTGTATATGCAATGTTATAGTAAACTGAATCTGCCATTTGAAGGTAGCATGTGTTAGCTACTTGGAGAGTTACAAAAGAACACTATGGTTAGCTACTGCTAGAGAATCTATTTAAATTCATATCCAAACTTCTCGTCTACATTTTTACAGCCAGTGAGGTGATCTGATTTCAAACAGGTCAATGCAAACCAGGACATACAGACGATGAACTTAACATTGTTGGAGTAAGGAGGTTAATGATTAATCATCAATCGATTGATCACCTATAAGTGTTAAGTTATAAATGATTAGTGATTAATAGATTGTTGGCATTTTCACCGGTTTTTCATCGGTTTATGAAAACGTGCAACACTAGTTTGAGAGTGTGATCACTGAGCAGAACAGAACAGGAGTAATTTAGACTGAAGATTTGGAGAAACAGAAAACTCTTTGATTAAATTTCTGCTATTGATAATGTATTAAACAATTGTTAAAAAGTAACTAATACTCTGAGTAGTTTTTTTGGATGAGTACTTTGTACTTTTAGCATTTTTCTAACATCAGTACTTTTACTTGTGACTGAGTAATATTTTAGCAATGTAACAGTAATAACTAATCAATTAAATATTTTAAGCTAATGCACATTTGCTTAAGTTAGGATGGGAATATTGAGTTAGGAACTGTTGGTCTGTAATGTCTTTTTTTCCTTATCAGATCCTAACTCTCACTGGTACCCACTATAGGTACCAAGATTCTGCAGTAATCTGCAGGTTAGAAGGTTTTGGTGATATGTCTCCTTGTCACTGTGAAAGCCACAGCTCACAATATGATTTACATCATTGTCACACTCATGAAATTTCATGACCCCTCGTACAGAAGCATCTACATGAATTATGTTTCCGCACTCATTTATTCATGCTTCCTCCAACCTGCCTGTACCTATAATGCATAAACAGATTATCAACAGCCACTTGAATCAGACCAAAATCATCCTGTCTAATAAAATGACACAACATAGAGCATTTGTTTAATCAGGACTACTTAATATAGAGCTACTCCTCCACTAAGAGGGACAGACGGACCCAATCAAGCCTGGGTTATTCTAGGCTTGATTGTGTGTTTGTGACTGAGTGAGTAAATGAGTAAAACCAGCCAGTGAAGGCCAACACACCACCGCAGTGCCAGATGTTTCAGTCCCCAGTGATGACACAACATTTGAACGACTGAGTGCCTCTTGGGTACTCATCCAAACTCTCACTCCCCTTCATCATCCCTTACTTCATTCAATCCGAAATCACATTTCTGGGCACACGTGCAACCTCGCTGTCTCAAACACAAACACACTCTGACACTGACACACCAATGCATTCAAATGGCTGCTGGGGAAACACTTCAATAATGAGGTGTTTTCACAGGGTGATGAATGGCTCGACTGATCACTCAGTCGGAGTAAACTGGCCTTGATTTAGTAGCACAATGTGTTAGCATGTGCTAGCTAACATGGCATAATCTAATGAATCATGGCTTACTTGTGAGTTAGAGCTACTCAAGTTAATGAGGTGTGCGTATGTGTGTGCGCGCCTGCCTGTTAGCCTGCCAGGGTGTGTCCAGATGTTCGTTTCAATTTGATCAAGCCCGCAGCCACACCCACAGCTCTCTATAATTCTCAGGGAAACAGCATGACGCTATTGTTTGAATTCATCAATGAGATCTACCGGCACAGTCAGCAGATGTCACAAGGACACAAAGACGTCCGTCCTAATTACATTCATGTCTGCTCCTGCAGTTCTGTTGTCAAGCAGATTGAGTTTAACCTCTTAACATCAGTCGTCCATTGCAGGTCAACAGTGTGTAATATGGCAGAACTTAATCCTGATTGACCTCCGCCTCTGCCAGCATCCTCAGGCTGGATAATGTGGCTAATGCATCAGCATTAGTTAAACAGCTGGATGTAGCTAACAAGTAGCGCTGCATTGTGGGATACAGATGAAGTAGGTGTTGCCAAGCACTCAATATGGGCTGTATGCATGGATACATTCATGGAAATATCATCTGTGTTTATAAAGTTTGACCAAAAAAAACCCAAATCCAAGTAAAGGTTTGATTAAAAGATTTTTTCCTGGACCTTTCAATTGACCCTTCACTAAGCCCCTCCTCCAAACAGCATTTCTGTATGTGTTGCAGAAGCATGTATGGGACTCTAAGAACAGTGATGCTCGGTGTCCCATGAGTTTGGGGTGTGGCGTCTTTTTCTTTTGCATTCTTTCAAAAATGTTATACACAAAATGTTAGGATGAGGATAGTTTCACTATTTCACTGTGTGACCAATGTTCGCTGGCATGTAAGCTAGCTTTAGCCTTAATCTTTCAGCATTAATGTTTTATCACATATGCAGCTGCAAAACTTTGTCAGATGGAAACATTAAAAAATCATCTGAAGATGGATTTCTCAGCTGACTCAAGGAATTTCAGCAATAGCATTAGCTTACATTAGCTAGCTACACTTATACAATTTACCAGTGGGAGTCATCACCTTAGCCAACAAAATACCCACTTGTCAGCTAGAAATGAAGTGAAAGAAGAAGGAGCAATAAAGTCAAAAAAATCATTTTTAAAATAAAATCATTTTTATCGTACCTTGAGTTAAGATTTTTACTTCATTTATTTGTCAAACAGCTATTTACTCCGTTTGCTAATTTGTGTATGAATTATGTGTTTGAAATTTGAAGACTTTAAATTCTATTTCAGAATATAAAACATAATAACAACAGGCATACAAATGACAGGATGTGTTAATGCAATGTTATTTTCAAGATCATTTCAAATAGTGATAGAATTCCCAAAGCACAGGGTTATGTGCAACCAGGAGTCCAAAATGCATAGATGTTCAGTGTTTATGTTGATTAAAATTATATAAAACACAAGAAGAGAGCAAAGCAGTTGAGGTTTCAGCACTATTTCTGTTCAGCGCAAAAAATATGAAAAAAAAGACTTTATATTTCTTTCCAACAGGTTTGTTTGTACAGTAAGAGCATCTGTTTATAGTATATCAGCCACACTGTCCTGTCCTCTGTCTGTCTCTCACCTTGCTCTTGTGAGGATGTGAACGACCTGTGATTTACTGTTATAACATGTCTGTAGCAGTTTAAATGGAAATGTGACAATCCCGCAGGCTTTGCCAAGGATAAGGCTTCACTTGTACGTGTGTGTGTGTGTGTGTGTGTGTGTATGTGCACGCACAGTTGTGTTGCTATAGCTATATGTTCCCCCATGTGTTGGCATGCATAACCTTGGGAGCTATCCTTCCTCAAAGCATCATGGGATGGCTCAGAGGACAGGGAATTAGCCAATCAGCCGTTAGGGTCACCCCAGTGAAACGACCCTGGAGACTCGCTGCCTCCCTCCCATCCCCCCTCCTCTCATCTCACTCCTCATCACATTACTCATCTGTTCACACAGGCTGCACACACACACACACACACACACACACACACACACACACACACACACACACACACACACACACACACACACACACACAAGATGTCCAGTGTGAAAATGCATATGTAAGAAGAAGCAAATATCTAGGGCAATAAAAGTCGAGTGTAATAACTGACGTGTTACGGCTAAAATTAGACTCGCCACTGAGTCCGCTCGCAAGGGAGGAAGAGGGAGAGGAGGAGAGAGAAGACGAGAGGGAGGATGGCGTGGGAGTGGGGTGAGGACGGAGGGAACAAACACAAGTCTTTAGAGGACACATGATGGGGTGACACACACGACAGGAAAGTGGAAATTGCAAGTTAAGCTATTTTCCCCTCTATTAACACTTGTGCATTTCTGCACAGTTGGCATTTCTCCTCTTTCTATAGCAAATGACTAAGTAATAATACTGATAATAATAATAATAATAATAATAATAATAATAATAATAATAATAATAATATTAAAAGAGCCACATGTTGGCCTACCACACCTATATAGGTCTGTATCTGTATATGAGTATATATGTTGTCCAGTATACACTTCTATGATTTTTTTTTTCTTTTTAATTATCAGAACAGATTGTTTTTATGTTTTTTGTTTTATGGGCAGCATTTTATGTATGTGATCCTTTTTCTTAATTCAGGTACATATTTTTGCTCTATTTATGTTTTTATTCACAGTTATTTCTAATTATTAAAAATTATTTTGGACAAAAAAAAATTATTGTTAAACGGTAGAACATCCTGGCTCTATTACATCTTTGTCACAACTACTTTTGAGGGATCATTGCAAAAAGATGTGTGTTTATGTATTTATTCTAAATTCTGTATATTGTATTCTGTATAAAGAATATAAGCTTAAATATCAATGTCAGATTTTTTTTTGGCCCAAAGATCCAGTATCCATCAGAACTGCTGGCTCTTGTTTCAGAGGTTAGGATGCAGTAAAGCTTCAGGTCTTATTTCTTACAATACAGAGCTCAATCCTGGCGAACAAAGTGTCACAAGGACGTCTGATAAGAGGTTGGAGAATCAACTGTCTAGAAATTACATATTTGGTGATACAAATCAGTAGCATAATAGCATAATTTCATAAGGAGACAGGTGGGCAGGTGTATGCCTGTAGATAAAGTGCTCTGCTTGGTTGGGAGAAGAATAAATAACCTAAGAATTTAATAAAAATCCACCTACAGTGACTACGGAGACATTATGTGCCCGACTGTTTCCTCCTGAAGGTTACTGCTCCTAGCCAAGAAAAAGTCTAGAACATGAACCCTGTTGAACTTTAGATTGGGTTTTTTGCTATTTATTTCTTTTCTTTTTTTTGCAGATTGTAGTGTTTGATCTTAAAAAATATACTGTGTGTTAATAAGTGAGCTTTACAGGTGTTATTCTGTACCTTTGGATAGTTCCAGGCTAGCTATTTCCCCCTGTTTTATGCTAAGCTAAACTAACTGCCTCCTGGCTGTAACTTCATACTTGGCATATAGACATGGCTGGGTTGCAACATATTACATGGAATTGGGGTTATGTAATCAGATTACAAAAGTAAGTAACTATAATCTGCCCAGATTACGTTTGAAAAAAACAACAACTATAATTAGATCATAGTTATGTTGTCAGTGATGGCTTGAATACATTTTCACATGGCAATTTTAAAATAAAGAAACTTTTTTCATGATAACCACTGCTCCATTAACTCATGAAAAGTTTCTTATACTCCACTTTATGTCAGACCCGGTGAAAGAAAAGACCCCTTTGCAAAAATCGTGACAATATTGAAAAGTTTAAAATGATGTTTTTGTTAATTATTGTTTGTGGAACTTAAATTTTTGTGACTGCGCCCATTATTTTTAGTATGAGGAACTACATTTTTGATGTTTGATTTTGAAGTACCCTACTCCAGAAGTATACACATTAAATAACATTTCTGTATTCCAGTTGATTGTGTTATTAATTATAATGTAATTTGTATTCATTAATTGACAACATTTCAACCCTGTGTGTGTACAAGTCTGTATCCAGTAAAGTTAGTGCAGGAAATGTGTGGTAGAACCACTCTGTCATTAGTGTCTGAGCAGCAGGCTGGAGCCTCCTGGCAGGAGTCCAGATGTGTAGTACACTGCAGTAGTCCAGCCTTGAGGTGATGAATAGACCAGCTTCTCTGCATGAGGCAGAGATAAAATGGGATGTGGTTTGGCGATGTTCTTCAGATGATAAAAGGGAGTTGCGCAGAAATGTTTGATGTGTATTGCATACATGATTATACGTGTTCCTTCTTCCCTTTCCTTTCCCTCCGTTTCCATTGCAGGTGGAGTTAATTTAGGCCCTGAAATACCTGCACTGAACATTTAGGCTGGGTAGCAACAACAACAGTTCTTTTTCACACCTCATTAAATTGTGGCTCAGCTTTGAATTATGTTGCACCAAATGTTTAAGATAGCTTAAAATGAAGAAAGATTACATTTAAACCTTTCTTTAAACTGTGGTTTAGTTCTTAATTCTAAGCCTAGATTAAATTTAATTATGTTGCACCATAACTTTAACCTAACCTAACCAACTGTTTAGCTAGCTAGCAAACAATGTAGCACTTTAACTGCTTACCAAGCAAACATTGTAACATTTTGCAAACCATGTAATGTTTTTGTAAGTTTTCAGCTAGCTGACAAATAATCTAACTTTTTTTTTTTTTTTTGTATTTGTTTTTGTTTCTTTTTTACTTTTAAGCTAGCTAGTAAACAATATAACATTTTGTTAACTGTTCAGCTAGAAAGCCAACAATACAAAGTTTGTTAAAGAATACAGAGCAACTAAAAGTTAACAGTTTCCCCTTCTTTTCCCCTCTTTTATACTTAATCAGTCCTGACGGCACTCCAGTTTATTTATTCATTTATTTTCATTTTGGTAAGCAAACTTGATTAAACTCTTTATTTCAGTTTACATCAATAATTTTTGATTTACTAAACTGAGATTAGGTTGGAATTGTGCAACAGAGCTCTATTAATGTTAAACCAGGATTTACTCATTTTAAACCCGGTTTAAAACTCTGAGTGTAACTAATTAGATAAAATGAATCTTTGTTGGTGCAGTCCAGTCTTAGTACATTACCTGCTTGTATCTTACAAATGCCCCTGTACACTGATCATCCTGTGTGGATGTGTGTGAGCAGCGTGTGTGACAGATGAGTAATGTGATAAGCAGTGAAGTGAAAGGGGGATGAGACGGAGGAGGGCTGGTAGTTGCCAGGGCAACCTCCTCCAGTCTCCAGGGTCACTTGACGGGGGTGACCCTGACAGCCCGCCAGCGATCCCTTTACTATTCAATACTCCACCCCCTGTCGCTGCTGAATGACGCATGCTTCAGTCACGGGCGATGTCATACGTACAGTACGAGAGTCATACAGATAACATGGCGCACCGTCAGCTTGCATTTTGGCTGCAGCCTGTAAATGTACGTGTGAGTGCACACAGAGGGGATGAAGCAGTGGCCAGTGGAGAGCCAATTACCCAGTCACTTACACACACTCCACACACTCCCACTGAGGGAACAATGTCTGCGAGAGTCTTACAGTAACGAGCACACAGCAGCCTCTTTCTGTCAGAACACAGCTCAGGATAAGGGCATGAATACACATGCAGTAGACAAGCCTAGGGGACAGAAGACAGAAACACACACGTGGACACACACACACACACACACACACACACTCAGAAGACAAATGAACTACCAAAGTTAGCCTGCAGAGTAGAGCCATATCTTTTTCTTCAGTCCTTACCTCTAAGTTATAGGTGTGTGTCTGTGTGTGTGTGTGTGTGTCTGTGTGTGTGTGAGTGCCTGTCGTATGATTGTTCCGGTAAAGACGGGCTGTAGGATAAGGTGGGTCTAATGTCTGAGGTGACTGGGTGCAGCGATAATGAAAACATTGCTGAGGTTGCCCAGCTAGCATAGCGTCAGGCTAGCACTCCATCACACTGACTCATTGGGCACAGCAGTAGCAGCCCCCCATTCACACACACACACACACACACACACACTACTGGGCCTACAGCTAGAGAACACATTCTGACGCACAACATGGTTCATGCAGAAATATGCTGACGCACACACTCTTCAACATATTAAGACACACTGGGGTCTTCGTTTCTTTGGCACTATCTATCACAAAGGCTGCCACACACACACACACACACGCACACACGCACACACAAACATACCCTCACTCTGTCATCTGGAACAGAATGGGGCCACACACGGTAACACATCTGGTGGGGCCACATCACTGCCGTGCTTGTACCTGCTGCTGACACCACATATGGAGGAGGCCTGGAAACCTTACCCTGCAAGTGAACGCATCGTTAGGCTGTTGTCAAGACTAACTTATAATCAACTGCTGTTAAATACTGAATTAAGAAATGTTTGGTAACACTTTACATTGATAAATGATAAAATGATAGTTAATTAAACTCAAGTTAATAGTTATCTCATTCTTAACAAATACTGAAATGCTAATTAATAATGGGTACTAATTATTAGTAATGCTATAATTAACAATAACATGTTTTTGTTCAATCTTTAGTTGTGATACATTATTTTATTGTGTATTACACAAACTAATGGTAAAATAACATGCCAAAAGTTACATAAGAAGATTGAAACCACGCTACATGAACTACAGCTTGGAGGTAACAGCTTAGCTTCAGCATAAAGACTGTAAACAGGGGAAACAGCTAGTCTGACTCCCTCCAAAACTAAAATATATTGCTTAACTTGGTGATTACTGTATGTGCCAGACTATTAAAGCTCCCAGCCAAGAAAAAGTCAGAATCAGGTTTATTGCCAAGTATTACCAGTTCACTTTGGTATTTTGGTGCATAACAATATGCATTGAAAAAGAATAAGGTACTGCAAAAGTCAAGAATCATAAATATAAAATAGAAATTTACAATAAAAAGAAAAAACAGTTTGTACGGGTACTGGATATCCTTGAAAGCACATTTTAATTTTGTGTTTTCAAGATTTGAAAAGTGTTTCAATTTGGGATAAGGTGTTTGAAACTGTAATTGCATTACTTTCATGATAAACCACTACCTGACTGAATTGTTCCCTCTTTAGATAAAGGAATAAAATAAGTCAGATATTTGCTCAGCCATGTTGCAAAGAAAACATAACACATTTTGAAACATGAAACTTCATTGTGGTTTCCTTTGATTTGTAACCCTTCTGTACAATGCTGTCACAAAACATAATTATGGTTATTTAAAACACATCAACAATTTTTTTAATGCGATGAAGAAGTGAAATATCATTTTCAGTATATGTATTTAAAGTACCTATGTCAAGCTCATGAATGCACCTTGAAAATTCTTGACAAGTGCTTTAACTTAACAAAAGGTGTAGATATATAAATGTGTAAAATATGTCCCTTTTAAAAATAAAAAGAGCTGTAAAGTGTTTAAAGATGATAGAATGTGCAATGCACAAATATAGTAATTGAAAACTGTGCATTAGTGTCCGTGGGGCAGGATAAGACTCGATGTCAGAGGGGCCACATGAAAATTGCAAAACCAATTTGTCTTTTGTACGGATTACACAAACGAGATATTATGTGTTAATCAGTGAGCTTTATAGGTGCTTGGACTGAGCCAGGCCATCTCTTCCCCGTTTCCAGGCTTTATGCTAAGCTAACCTAACCGACTCCTAGGCCACCCTTAACATACTTACCATACAGACCTAATAGTGATCTCAATCTTCTCATATAAATCCCAGCATGACAGTTAACAATTTTTTTAACAGTCTCCCATGAGTCTTAAAAAGAATCAGAGACTTTATTCTCTATTCTGAGCCCTATTCTTCCTCCTCTCTTTCATCCCTTTCAGAGAAATTCTTATGCAAGAGTGTGAGTGTGGCATGCTGTCAGTTTAATCTGGACGGTATGACGTCGGCTCGTCTGCTACAGAGGGAGACAGAAAGAGACGGAGAGGTGGCGTGAGGCAGAACTATGCAGCTGAACTTTTAATCCTCTTAGTGTCCTCAACTATCAATCTCTCACTCATCTGTCCGATGTCTGTCTACATGTAACTACCCATCTATTTATTACATCCATCCACGTGTGTCTGTTTCATGTAGTCTAGTAAATTTATTTTATTTTATGTCTTGCTGTAAATTTTATCATCTCCATCCCTCCTCCTTTGACTCTCTGTACAAACCGATCCCCTCTTTTGCTCTCCTTTATCTGCCCCTTCTGTGTGCTCTTCCCTCTCTACCCTCTCCATCCCTCGGCCCCCCTGCAAGGTCGTTCCCAAGGACGGCCTGCTCCCAGCATCCCCTGCCTGATTGGCTGATAGGTATTAAAGGGCCAGTAGCCCCGCCGAGCACATGGCTCGACTCCATCTCTGCTACAACGCTGTCATCAGCACCACTCCTGGGGCTGCTCACTGTACTCGCTACACACACGCACACACACATACAGCAGCTCACATGTACATGCAGCAGTGGATCCAAAGACACACTCAGCTAACACAAGACGCTGACAAAATATCTGACATATAGACTACCCTGTCTCTTAAATCAGGTTGGTGCTGCTTGCTGCACTCCACATGACAGGTCACTTATCAGAGTGACAAAGGCTGCTCGCCTGAAAATACGCCAACGCACACACGCTGTGAAAAAAAACACTTGACCCACGCTTACAGACAGGCAGCACCGTCTGAACAGAGCAAACCTTTCCCTTTACGATAAGTGAGCGTGACACACTACAAGCTCAGCAGACCTGAAAAACACAAAGCAAACAGCTTCAAAGCAGCTGGAGCAGATAGACAGTCAGTAAAATGGCCACCGCAGTTCACAAAATGTGCTGTCTGGGAAAGGAAAGGGGGATTTAAGGGTGGCTGATAAAACGTAACAAGAGCACAATTATGAAAAAATTGCTACAAATTGAGTGCACCACTTCATAGGCTTTAGAGACTCCATCAGTCCCCATCTTAGGTGAAAAGCTCATCTACTAATCTGCTGAATAATCAGAGTAGTCAAAAGCCATTTTCCCTCATCCTAGTGGCCTCCTTCATAAAGCATTTTAGCATTACGTACAAATGACTGTGCTTCGTAAAGTGCTACAAGATTTTTATCTCATTATGAGCAATATTTTCATATGAGAACAATTTGGCCAACCTTGGACTAACTTTTTAAACTTCTGAATTAAAGTCTTTAATTCCTGTTATTGTGTCTCTTAACAGTTACTGTTACATGTCAACAGTTTTTTGGAGGAAAATATGCTTACTCACTTTCTTACAGAGTTTTCAGTCATTATATACTCAACTTCATGCCGATTGAAGGTCAGGTTTAGTTTATTAGTCCACGAAAACAGAATCTCCCAAACAATGGAAGTGAATGGTGACCAGTTTTCAAACATAAAAAAAACCCCCAACAGAATAAAAACATAAAATGCCTCCATACTGCTTGTCTGGTGTAATCCAAGTCTCCTAAAGCCCCGACATGTACAGTTGACTTGAAAAACATCATTTACATCATGTCTTTAACCTAAGTCTTCACTATAGATCCTTAATTTAGAGCCACGTTTAAGTGTGCGTGCACACCGTCTGAACTGGGTGTGTGTGGTGCGGCGGTGTGCACGTGCAAGGGAACGGCATGTCGGGGCTTTAGGAGACTTGGATTATGACACGCGAGCAGTATGAAGGCATTTTATGTTTTTTTTCAGCTGTTTTTTATGTTCAAAAACTGGTCAACATTCACTTCAGTTGTTTGGGAGATTCTGCAGCACTGTTTTTCGGTGAAACTCCAGCAGTGTTTTGTGGACTCAAAAAACTAAACCTGACCTTCAATCACCATGAGGACGAGTACATGATGACTCAATTTTCAGTTTTGGTTAAACTATCCCTTTAATATCACATAGGCCTGGGAGATATGGACAAAATCAAATATCACAATATTTTTTATGTCAAAGTTAATATTTATCCATATTGCAGGATGACTATAGTGGTGCTTTTCAAGAATATTAATGCAACGACACAATATTTTTATTTATTATCCAGATTTTTATTTATTCTGGATGTTTTATTGTGACTTTTATTATTTTTGCTTTTTGTCTGCACTTTTATCTAAGTTTCTTGTTGGCATTTCTTTGTGTCTAGGAGCTTTTATTTATTTTTCACTCAGCTTACATTGTAAATTAGGTCTCTACATCAAAGTATCTTTGTTGAATGAATCAGCAATGTGGGTGACTAAATGGGTAAAGTCACATAATAGAACAGCTAGAACAGTCTGGTAAGTTCAGATCAGAAAATGACATCATTCTACTGTAATGCAGCCTTAAAGCCCTTCAGTTATTCTGAGCTTGAAGGTGGGTTGGAGCTTTGATGGGAATTTATTAAGTCACAGATCTCATCTACCAGTAAGAATGATAAAGGTGTGATTCATCCCACCCTAACAGTTTTGACAAAGCTAACAAGAGGCTCAGGAAGATGTCAGTCAGTTGCAGTCTACGTTCCCACACAGTCCTGAGCGCAGGTCTAATCAGCCAGGTTAACTGAAAACACCTGGTTGGGTGGACAGAGACTTTAAAAGCAGGAGAAGACAACACTCAGCTTAGTATAAAGACTGGGAATTGGGGAACAGCTACCTTGGCTCTGTACGAAAGTTAAAGCTAATGCTCAGTAATTAACACCTCCTGGACTTTCCCAATTCCACTTCCAACAATGTAATGCATCTGGCCAGAAACAGTCCAGCACATAACATCCATGAGACCACAAATCATTTGTACTCTTTGCTTTTTGTGTGGAAGAAACAAATGAGATATAACATGTTCACAGATCTATTTCATGGCAGCAATACTGATATGAAATAGGAAACAAAGGTGTTACCAATGATGCTAATTTAGTGTAGCAGAGCCTTTCCAGTGCACCAACATGAACAAGAGCAGCACACACACTCTGTTTGTCCTTAATTAGTATCATTAATAACACCTGTGTTTACTCTTTGATAGTACTGGGAGGTAGATTTGTTACTAAAATAAGCTAAGCTAAACTAAGCTTAACATTACATTAGGAAAGCTGATGGGCGTATTTCTCAAAAGGTCAAACTATTACTTTAAAACCCCTGTACACCTTTGTGCATCCACACAGGTATTTTCATGTATGTTGATTAATTAGACCCGTTCTCAGGATTGTGTGGGCGCAAACAAACTGAACTTGACTGACTTTGTTATATTTTTATCATTTGTATTAGAGTGTGGTACTGTTTGGTGAAATCATGTAATACTCTAGAAACTGTAACCCTCAACTTAAACTTGAGCACAGGTCTCATCAGCCATGATAACTGAAAACACCTTTACTGCGGTGCAGGAACCTTAATAAAATAACAATTTTACTGTGACAAATAAAGTGTTGAAATGGCAGAGAATGAGCAAATATTAAAAAGAAAATACTCACACAGTACAGCAGGTGAAAACCATCACAGAGTATTACGTTCCAGCTACTTAGAAAATAATGAAATTATATTTTACTAATTAACCTTGAGGGTTTCTTTCTCAAATATTCATTTCTTGGCTGAGAGGCTTCAGTGAAAACGGAGGCCTCCTATTTTTTTATTTTTGAAATCATCTGCGGAAATGAGGCATTTTAACTATTGTGAGTAGAGCTGCAATGATAAATTGATTATTAATCAACTGTTACATTAATCAAGAGCAATTTTGATTATTTAGTAATCAGTTTGAGGATTTTTTTTAAGACAAAAAAAGTCAAAATTCTCAGATTTCAGCTTCTTGAATGTGTACATTTTCTAGTTTCTTTAGTCCTCTATGAAAGGGTAAACTGAATACCTTTGGGTTGTGGACAAAACAAGACATTTGAGGATGTCACCTTGGTCTTTGGGAAACACTGATCAATGTTTTTCACCATTTTCTAACATTTAATGGACCAAACAACTGGTCGATTAATCAAGAAAGAATAGTTTACACCATCAAAGAAATTACATGCCTGTGAGGTACGAATGGTTGTATACAGACTTTATTAAATCAGGTGGTCTTGTTTAGACTCATTTTCAACAAAAGACATCCAGGCAACCAAACAGTCATAACAGCATAAAAAAACACCACAAATATGGTCAGACACAATGGCAAGATAATAATAATAATAAAAGAGAGATAATAAAGCTTTAAAATCACCAAGAGGAATGAGTGAATCTATCTTGAGGGCAGTTTGCAGTTCCTTCAATTAATTTACTTAATTGTTACCGGATTTTAATGAGAGATGATGTGTAAAGTAGTTTGGCAGCTTTAACAATAGAGCTATATAGACAAATATCATGAGATTATAATTTGTACTTGTCAGATAGGAAGTCCATCCAACTTTGTGTTACAGAGAGCAGTGATGAGCATAAAATTTGTCATTAGTGATAAAACATTATGCACTGTGATAAACAGGATTTACAGTAGCTGTTGGTACAGCGTGTCAGCACAGAATATCCTCATGCAGGAATTGAAGTCGACTGAGCCATTGTTAAAAAAAAAAAAAGATGGTCAGGCTTTAATTCCGTACAGAAAGCCAGATGTCAAAAAAAAAATCCTGAGGTATTTATTTGCATGATTCAGAGGGTGATGCGGGAACCATTTCAAGTTTTAATAGCAGAATATCAGCATATTAGCATTTCTGCAGTCTTAATGGGAGTTTAAGTGTTCTTTAAGTGCATACTGAGAATAAATACCTGCTAAAAAGCAGTTACATAAAATGGAAAACAAATGGATGGATGTTTGCCTTCTAATGGCCTTGCTGACTGAGAGACTTCATTAAACACCCTTTAGTTTCACTTCTGAGCCTTTCAATCATCTCTCTGTTTATGAAAAGATGTTATAGTGAAACCACTGACTTATTAGCAGCTGCTGATCTCTTCTGAGGAAAAGCACCTGAAAGCAATTAATCATTCAACAATCAGATCCACTTCAATCAGAATCGCACTTTTGATTCGGAGTGAAGATCAACTGAACGTTAGAAACATGGTGTTCCCAGTTCTTTGTGTCTGCCGTGCGCACAGATTACTCAGACAGGCATGTAAGTGGTATTATGTAGCGAAGATGTAGGTGGAGTAGTAGGAAAAAAAAAAAAAGAAAGAAAGCATGGCGTTAAAGGTAGAGCGGAGCAGGGTTTTGCTGCAGTGGCGGTGGTGCTGAAAGGACAGCTACTGGAGGAGGAGGAGGGGTCAGGGAGGACGGATGGAGGAGGGGAAACGCTTCAGAATCAGGTGTGCAGATGGAATGAGAGAGGAGGCACCTGAAAATCACTAACAATAGTGGCAAGGTTGATTTTCACATGAGTTGAGGAATATCGCTGATACAATAGACTGCAATCTCTAATCTAATAGGCTGTATATGTATGTCAATCTGTGAGTGTGTCCTGGATGTTCTTCACATTTTGTGAGCCTTTATTTTTTGATGTCGATCAGCTCCTCCAGAACAAATGGACCCTTCTCGTCTCTCCTTTATATATTCTCTCAATTTTGATCTTGTCTAAAATTTCAGCGGCTATTTTTTCAAGGCAGATATTTTGCCATGTCATCGCAGGAAAAGCACAGGCGTAATAAACATGATTTAAGGCTGCATTAGGTGTTTTAATCTGTGTTGTGCATTATTGAGCCATATTAATGTTATTAACAACACCTGTGCTTTTCCTGCTATGACTTAGGCCGTGTCTGAAATCACTCAAAACTCATTATATAGTTCACTACGGAGTGAGTTTGCCATTTTGTAGTGCTGTCCAAATGACAATTATTATTCCAATATTGACTCAAAGTATCCCACAATGCACCATGAAAAGTAGTGTACAGCTGTATGACTTATTAAAGGGATAGTTCACCCAAGGATTAAAATTCAATCATTATCCTCTCACCCTCGTGCCAGTTGAATGTTGGGTTTAGTGTTTTAGTCCACAAAACCCTGCTGGAGTTTCACAGGAAAACAGCGATGCAGAATCTCCCAAACATTTTCAGTGAGCGGAGACCAGTTTTCAAAACGGCAAAAAAATCCAGTAATCCAAGTCTCCTAAAGCCCCAGCGTGTGAAGTTAACCTGAAAGACATCATTTACACCATGTTTTTAGCCTAAATCTTCACTGAGCTTGGAGCCACATTCACGTGCGCATGGTCTGAACTGGGTGTGTGTGTTGGTCCAGTGGATAAGATTTATGAGGATTTATTAGCAGAATACGGCAGATTTCATTACTCTATAATCACCTGACAATAACTTTTGTTGTGCTTTTGTTTCCTTAGAATGAGCTGTTTATATGTACAGAGGCTGTGAGTTCTCTTCCACATCCTTAACACCTAATATCTTTTTAGACAAACATAAGAAAAAGTAGGCAATGGCTATAAATAGAAAAAATAAACAGAATAACAGAAATCAGTGCTTCCCATTATTGCAGACATTCTTAGGTAAGTCCTAAAGTGATAAATAATGCTGTTGGAGGCTACCTGGCTATTTTACAAGGTACACATACAAGGTTCATTAATTTATTATCTTGCAGCAAAGGTTTGTATAACGAAATGCGGGTTGTAGCCCCATTATGCTGCTCATAAAACAAAAGTTGCACAAATGCATGAATAAATATGTCAGATTATAAATATTTTTTTAATGGCTGAGTGCAATAAGATTTTGGATGCACCTGCAGCCTGAGGAGAGACGTGCATAATTAAGAAAAAGCATGTAGACGCAGCAAGAAATCTCACGAGAGCTCCCTTCTAGACATGACCGGTGTTACCACTGTTTCTAATTAAGGTCCTGTTCCATTTAGTGTAGCAGAGCCTTTGCAGCACCCTGATTCTGTTTGACATGAACACAACAGAACCTTAATTAGTATCACTGGTAACACCTGTGTTTACTATATCATGTCAAAATAGCTGCTGTGAAAAAGGTCTATTAAGCACAGTGACCGAGCAAGTTGCACAAAGTTTACAAAACATGCATATTAAGAATATTCTTAAAATAAAGACAATAAAATGTCATCCATGTTACAATATTGTGTACTGTAATGAAAGAAAAATTCAGCATGCATGTAAACATGAAATGTGGTTTCACAACTGAATGTAATGGTGAATAAAAATCAAAAAGAGGAGGCAGATTTTGAAAGAGCTCAGTAGTTTCATGTGTTGTTGCGCTTGTTTTTTCCCTTAAGATGTGACATATTCTGACATATTTTGTTGCTTTCATTGAATTATTGACAGTATATATTGATAGCACTGATAAATAAATGTTTTTTCTTGTTCTTTGTGTCTTGTGACTTGTTATCTGTCAGTATGTTCACTCCATTATATTGACACATTCCTGTTTTCCCTTCTGCCTTTTTGCATTCCTTATCAAATTACAGCCTCTGCCCTCCCCCCCCCCATCTCTCCTCTCTTGCCCTTTATCACACATCTGCCATTCCATGATGACAATCCCGTGTCACTCTTTCCACACTAAATCCCAGAGGAATTTTCCACCACCCACCTGACTCTTTACTCCGTCATCTCTGTCTTACTTCTTGTCCTCTTCCTCTTGTCTTCCCTCCCTCCCTTCTCATGCTTCATTTCTGTCATCCTCCATAACCCCATCTGCCTGTCCGTCATCCATCCGCTACAACCCCAGACCCCCCCCCCCTTCCTCCTTTTTTGTTTCTCCCTCCCCCCTCTCTCTCATCTTTGTCTCTGGCTCTTTTCCTCCCTTCTCTCTCTTCTGGACACTGTGAGTGGAACACAGATTATGTCAGACTTTTATAAAACCGGATTAGCTAGGATCACCTTCACACACACACACACACACACACACACACACACACACACACACAGAGACACTCACACTCACATGCATGCACGCACACAAATATAAATGAGTCCATACACCCCCACTCAAACCCTAATTTTGTCTGTCTGTGTATAATATGGCCAAATGTATGTGGACACCCCTGTTAACATACTGTGCACTGTACTTTCAGTGAGACTGTTTGGCCTCGTCTAAGTGTCAAGTCAAGTCAGCAGTGATACATATTAGGAATAACTATATCGAATATCATAATATTCAAAAAATGTCTCAATACCATACAAGACTGTGACGATATCTACCATTATATTAAATAGATAATTCTTTTATTTTATAACTTTTATGAAACACTGAACACTTAAATTTTAATTACATTTTTAAAAAGGAAATCTGAGGCACTTGTTTTGGTATTGTTGCATCACAAATAAATATGCAATGTCCAGATTGACTTTCAAAATAAAGTTTGCTGAGAAACATTACAGGTGACAGTCACTATTTGGTGACATTTAGGCAGCAAAACTACTTGGTTAGGTTTAGAAAAAGATAATGGTTTGGGGTTAAAATAAGTGCGTTATGCAACGCAAGTTATGTAACATAAATTAAGTAACTTGAAACTTAAAATAAGTCAACATTAACTTTTGGTTTTACATGGGACATAAACCCCTGCCTCCTGGGTGAAAGTCCTGTGTTTGACCACCCCAACCTCCCACATATACTGACTCTTTCACTTGCTTGTGCTGCACCTTCAGACATGTGTTTACCTTTGACCCCAAACAATGCAAAGTAAGACATTCTTGTGTATCAGTGGGTGTATGGGCTGCTGTTTCTCATGGTTTTGGGGTCTCTAAGTTCTATTAAAGAGAAATCTTAATGCTATAGCATAAAGCGGCATTATAAAGCAATAGTTTGGGTCTGTCCCTTTACCAACATGGCAATGCCCCCAAAATACAGTCCATAAAGAAATGGTTACTTTGGAGTTTGGTGTGGAAAAGCTTTCCTGCTCAGAGCCATGATTTTAAACACATCAGGGACCTTTGAGCTAAACTGGAATGCCAACTGCAAACCAGGCCTTTTCACCCAACATCAGTGTAAAACCTCACATGTGCTTTTTGGGGCTGTATGGGATCAAATCCCTGCAGCCAGGTTCTAAACGCTTGTGAAAAGCTTTTCCAGAGGAGTGGAGGCTGTTATAAAACATATGAATAATTAAAAGGTAATTCCAGTATTTTTAAACCTGGGCCTATTTTTAAATATGTTGAAGTCTAAATGTCTACTAGGTACAAAAAGTTTTGGAATCGGCCCAATAGATTGCCTCAGCTGACAGCCACACACAGGCTGCACTGTAATCCTTGGGGGCAAATTTGCCTGCCAAGCCATGTCCACTTAAAGTGCTTGTTTTTGCCACTGACAAGCTAAGATTGTTATTAACATGTAACCCTTTCAAACACACCAAAGTCACACAATAACACCAACTGACTAACCGATCAAGGTCTATCTCCATAGGGATCCTGTCCATAATGTTGTCAGGCACGTATGGTGCATTTCATTTGAACTGGGAACTCTCGAATTCCCAAATTCCTAGTTTGAAATTTCAACTGGAACATCCCCTGAAGTGGAATTTCCAATGGAAGAGCCTCACCAATCCTGACCTAAAAATCCAATATGGCTGCTTGGGTTTACTGAAAAATACTAAAATTATGCTTTAAGTTTTGGAATAAGTTCTTCAACAATCAGATATGAATGCAATGCACAGTTGTCCACATACTTTTGGCCATGTAGTGTATGTATATATAGGTACAAAAACACATGCTGCAGTCTATTTTCATCTTGCTCACACATATTTTCCTAAACCTTACGCACACATGGCCCATGACACTAAAACCTTGTGATATACGATATTCATCAGCAGGTCTGACTCACACACTAAACAACATACTTTCCCAAATCAGTGACTACACATACTATCACACACGCTCAGGCCTCTCCGTCTCTCCTGGCTGAGTCCTGTGTGGACAGCTGCTCTTCAAGACACACAAATCAGCTTCATGTAAATGAGTATGACACAGCACTGTCCACATGAGCAGCATCCAACACAGTCAGTTAGAATAACAATAAGTACCACCTTTTCTTTCTCTCTGTGTCATCTCTCTCTTTCTTCCTCCCCGCTGTTCTTTCTTCCCTCACTGCATCCCCCTCACCCATCCCTCCATTTCTGACTCAGCAGAACAAGTCGGAGACAAGGTCATCTGACTGCTGTTGCTGTGGAGACCGAGAATTGGGGGATTTTTCCCTCCCCTCCTTTCTTGTACTGCAAGGCGGGGAGGTGCGGGGTGGTGTGGGACAGGAGGGAGCGAAAAACATGAAGGTATGACAGAGGTTATGAAAGGATAGGACTGGCAGCCATTTTGGTTGAAATGAGATTGAAAAGAACTTTATTAGCAGCACCACGGTGACAAAGTCACCCTCATGGGCAGCACTGTGGGCCTCAGGATCAAAGTATATCCGTTAATCATTACTGTACAATTCCTATATGGTGTCAACACTTCTGTGATACAAGGATTTAATATATAAAACAATATGCATTAAAGAAATGAGTTGACACTATAGAGAGATTATACTGTAGACATTGCTAAAATAAAAGTTGCCCCACAATAAATAGAAGACATTTAATGGAATTATTGTTTATGTTGCAGCGCTAAAACTGAATATCACATTAGACCTCCTGCACCTCTCAATAAACACCAAACACTATTTTACTGAAAGGCTTTTGAATTTCATTGGTGTTTCTGTTCTTTTGTACCTCCCTTGTATTTCTTGTATAGCACCGATGCTCACATTTGTAGGGGCCGGTCCACATAAATTAAAACAAATTGCCAATTTTATAATGTTAGAACCCTGAAATGAATTTGGAAATGAAGTCTGCAATAATTCATTACATTGCTGTGCTGCCAAAGAGCTTTGAATTTAGGAAGGTACCAGAGTATTAATGTTTCAGTAATGGTTGCATGATGTTGGAGTTTTTCCAAAGCCAACACTGATATATGCACACATTTTTTCCCACCTGACTGCAGAGAACATCAAGTCTCTCCTGTAGTTAAATTAACATAATATTATACCTGTTCTTATTGTAATGGCCCACTGGCAGATGAAAACAATAAAATACAACACAATACACATTTACTGGACAAAATAAAGACAACATTATTTTAATTTGATCATTTTTAAGGTTTCCAAACATCTTGCCAAAGGACTACAGCTGGCAGCTGGCGAACACTGGCTCATTTACAGAACGGCTGATTAATGTGTGCTGTCCTTATAAATAAAATGAATGAATGAAATGGAATGGAATGAAAACTACTGCTGACTGTTCTTCACAAATTTGTCTTAATGATTGGGATAACAGCTCTTAAAGGGAAACTTTGGCACTTTTTATGTGGCTCTTCCATCAATGTTGATGGTAAATGCAGTTGATTGAAGCAATAAATCCCTCGATGTGTGCTATATTTACTGAGAAAACTGTGATCTCCTGCTGCAGTGACATCACTGGATGCAGAAGACCTACAAGCTATTTCAGGGTAGATTTCTGGCCTCTGCCTCTGGGTTGCCAGGGGCCATGTTAGATGAGTATTTTTGTCACCTAACACTATGTTTTGGCCAAGAAAGTAGTAGCTACGGGCTAGGGTGGTGATAACATGGTGAGGTGTTGCCTGCAATAGATCCTGGTACATGACCTGCTGCACAGTTCTGCAAGTAGAAAAACTCAGCACACTCTGAGGAATCTATTGTTTCGGTTGACTACATTAACCATTAACGCTGACTGGACATCCACGTGAAACGTCCTGAATTTTCCCTTTAAGATGGGCAGTTAAATCTGTATTGTAGAAGGAATGCACTAAAACTGCATCATGATTTCAAGAGTGTCTCTGGGCCTCCCCACTAACTTGGACTATTCCATTACTGCACAGCTGCAGAAATGACTCAGATAGACATGTAAACAAACGATTCAGCATGGTGTAATGACTGTTGAAAAATGAAGCAAAGCTGTCCCAGCAAACCCAAAAAAGAGGAAGAAGTGGGACCATACTACAAAACAATGCCCACCCCAGCTATGGCTTGCTCGCCCTGCATGAGATACAGAAGTATCCACTGCTGCACGACCAGACTACAAAACAGCTTCCTTCCTGAGGCTGTTCCTCAATTCATCTTCCACCCTCAACCATAAATAAAAGTTTATTTTTATGACTTATTATTTATTCAAGGATTGAAAAAAAAGGGAGAACAGAGAATGTGGCTGTGCCTGAGAGTGCCAACGTGAGTGTCCCAAAATGGCTAAATCCACCCCTGACTTTCACAACAAGGCATCCTTTTTAAAAATGACCACAAGGACTAAAAATAGAATAGGGTAATATATTGATACTGTATGTTACATGCGTATATTCGTGTTACTTTCATAGTATTATCAGTGAAATTTCTACACAGTGGTAGCCTCCAGCAGGAGGAACAGAGGGTGGTAAAAGATTAACAGTCAACATTAATCTGAATTTACATGCAGCAGCCTGCGATTCGTATAAGCTCTACAAATTGTTCTTTGGAAACCAGATCTGGGTCAAACTGTAATGTAAGTAAAAGTGTCATCATTTACTTTCACATCCTGTGAGTGCTGCTGTATTGGTTGGATGTACCACACTGGGAACAGAATGTGTACTTGAAACTTTACCCCGCCCATCTGGTAGCTCAAAAAGGTTACAAAAACAGCAAACATGATTACTCACTGCTAAAATTTATGCCATTTGTTAGTCATCTATGAGAAAGCTTAAATACTAAAACCAACATGCACCATAGCAGCATGTTTGAAGACAGTGGTAGCTGACTGCTCTCACCCTGAGCTAACCCCGTGCTGATGCTCTGGGCTTTCGTGGTGCTGCGTGCGTGGTCATCGCCTGGGCCTGCAGCGAGGAAGGCAGCGAGGCATGGCAACAATCTGCTGCAGGGACAGCAGGCGTGACTCGCAGCTTTGCCTTGCAAATCAGCCTGGGCTCTACATGCATGCATGTGTGCGTATGCAACTCAGTGACTCTGCGTGAGAGCTCGCACTGCTGCATCGTCCAGAGGTAAAAACGTGACCAAAAAGGGTCGGCTTTTATATGTCCTGTTTGTTTCTGTTTGAATCTCCTTGAATACACTATCTGTCTATCTACCCATTTTCATTTCTGTCCTCATAGTCTGTCTTTTCATCCACACCGCCCTTGGCCTTGGTATACCCCCCTCTCTGTCTCCTGTCTGTCATTTCCATCCCTCTTTCTATCTCTCTGACTGTCCAGTGTTTAAAGGCACAATATGCAACATTTTCCTATAATCCCTTTCAGTCATCACTTATGACCCACTAGAAGTGTGACGGTAGCTGTATCTGCAGACACCCTGCTCTCTGCCTGTATTTATCACTATTTTGCTGTGCTGAGAATGCTTTTACCACCCTAAAACATCTGTCTTTGACAAAGGCATTATGTGCAACAATTTCCTGAAAAAACAATGTACAGACTCAGACAATAATCCCATCATCACTAGAAGTGTGTGATGGTGGCTTTTTCTGCAGAGACCCTGTTCTCTGCATGTATTAATCACTATTTTGATGTGCTCAGGATGCTTTCCCAACCCAAAATGTTTGATGTCTTGGAAATGAGACACAGCAATCAACCAATGTTTCTGGTGTGTTTATGAACAGCTCGTGCGAATCAAACCCCTACCTTTAAAGAATGCAGTCAGATTAGTTAGACTAGTTCATTCCTCATTCAGTGTGCGGATGCTTCCTGCAGATGTCAACAGTAGATAACATTGTTTTACAACTGTCCTCATAAATGTCAAACAGACACACAGCTCCTAAAAGACCCCAAATTATAGTGCTGGAACAGACCAGGTGTGATTCTTCTGAGGTGCACCACCCGTGTCAGTTTTTCACCTCTGCCACTGAGTGCAAGTCTCTGCATCAGCTCAAACTGCTGACTTTGAATGGTCAGACCTGTTCACCTGGCAGGTTGCAGGTAGCTGTCTGACCGTGCCCCTGGTGTGGGTTTTGTTTCAACATCGAGGGGGACGTATTAAATTTTAAACATTAAACACTTCATTTCCTGTATTCTGGTGATTTTTAATGCACCAATTTGTGCCTTTTAGTCATCAATGTGTAGTGAAAATGTTGGAAAACACAAAATTCAGGCACCAACTTCCAGATAAAATGGTATATAATGCAGTAAGGCTCTCAGAATAAAAGTCCTCTGCTACTTTCATGGTTTTAATGCACATGTTCTAAATATTGAGGGGCTGTCCCTTCCACCCCCCCAAAATCTACACCTATGCCTTGATTTCCTGAATTTTCTTCTTTTTATCTGCATTTCTCTCTCTCTCTCTCTCTCTCTCTCTCACACACACACACACACACACACACACACACACACACACACACACACACACACACACTGTGACTGCATGGCTGTCTCCTCTGTCTGCTGTACCCAGGCAGGCCCAGTGCTGAAGTGACATATGGAGGTGCACAACATGCTCATGACAGGACCAACACGACCGATGAGACATCCATCCACGGGTGCTTCTTATCACATGCAATAATGCACACAAACCCACTATTTTATGTTACATAGATACATTACATGATGAACAAACACAACCACGACAACTAGAATCTAACCTTGTGCGTCCATTTATACAAAAATTTCAGCCTAGAGACTCGCGATGCTGCTGGCTGCAAGCCTCGGAATTCTGCAGTAAAGCAGGAGGGGCAGAAATGGCCTTCTATTGGCCCGCTCCAGGACTGAGATGACACCGATTGGTCAGCGATTCCATCAGCGATGAGACGCTCAGGATTGTGATTGGTCAGACGAGTGAACGGTGGGCGGGTCTTACACGCCTCTTCGGTTCACTCATTCGCTTGAGGCGGCGCTTCTTCCACTGGCGGAGTGGTGCGGCTACAGGAGTATGAGTACTGCGGCAGCCCGGCAGGCAGAGGCGCGGAGGGAGACCAAGTGGTGAAAAAGGGTAGCTGTGCGGCTCGTTAGTATCGCCGGTCTTTCACCGCAAGTATCAGAGAGCAACGGAAGGAAGCGCATCCCAGCGTGATGCTCCGCTTGAGACCGCAACATTTCATTTGAAAGACGTCTCACGGGGGGGGACAGAAAGATTGTAGCCTAATCTTTTTGAAGGTTTGAGAGAATTTGTTTAGAAAAAAAGCCCAAAGAAAAAAAACGCCAGTTGATAACACCCCTGACGTCTTTTTTTCTGCTCAAGCAAAAAAAAGAAAAGAAAAACTGAGCATATCCTCTTTTATTTTTCAAGGCAAAGACATTTTGATATAATTCACCGTGAGGGGCTGACACCTCTCAAGCCGTGCATCACCTGAGAGGAGAAGAAGAGTGACTGCGCCAACATGGGGGTAAGACTGACAGACGATTCCAACTTTTTAAAACTGCGTTGTAGCCCACCTGAAGTGGCCTGAGAAGTGAGTCTGACATCTTATACCTGCTGACGAGTGCTTCAAATTAAGCCATGTTGTTGTTTTTCCCCTGTCCTTAATGTAAATCCCGCTTGTCTGAGTGACATTGACTGTAATGCGGAACCGTGTTTTAGCCTGCTCTCATAGACTGCGACAAATTGATGTAGCCAGTAGCTCCTGTCTAGTGCAGCTTCATGCAGCAGCGGCATTGGACGTCTCACTTTGATGTGACTTTAGCCTCGTTTTGGACTTGAATAGAACCTTATTGGCTTGTGCCGTTTGCTCTAATTAGAGTTAAATAGATCCAGAGGTTGCATATGAATGAAACTGATGCTTAAGTCTCATCAGTGGAGTGTGGTTTAATGTGTTTCAGGCCTTACTTTGACTATAACCTTGCCGGCTGTGGTAGGCCTAATCGGTTTATTCTTACTGAGAGCTCTGCTGGGGGAGAGAGGGAGGCGGGGGGATGGGTGAAGAGGGGGGTGCATGAGTTAGACACCTATTCTGCCATTAACTTGGGCTTTAAAAAAAATTAAAAAGTCACATTTGAAGTCCTTAATTCAGCTCCATGACTTTCTCAGTGATGAGTGAACACCATGTTCTGTGACCTCCTACATGCCCTCATTGCCCCCCTCCCCTCCATCATGTCCTCTCCTGCTTTAAACCCCGCTGGCACTGCCCTGCGCTGCACACACACACACACACACACACACACACACACACACACACACACACACAGGAGGAGAAACATCTGGCGGTGAACCGGCCGGAGGAGATGCCGCTGCTGCTGTGCTGCGTCCTCAGCAGCGGAGGAGTCTCATCCTCACTCGGCACCCTCGATGACCCATGCGTCATAATGCGGTTACCGGGAATAAGCGCCTCACCAGCTTATTTCCCCTTTAATTTGTGACATAACAGGGGCTCGATAATCGCCAACAGTGAACAAATTTGCGCACAGACACACTACTACAGATTAAAGAAACAGTTAAATTTGTTTCTAGGTTTGTTTCTAGATAAACTCATTAGTCATGCAAATTAACCAGAGAGGCTGGTGGTGGAAAAACACCGGGAAAATGCCACGGTGCAGATGCTGGTGTGAGCTATTGCGCAATTCTGCTCCATCACCATCCTGCGGACGGAGTTGTAATTTTTAATCTCCGACTGCGGCCTGTCTGCTGAATTATGCGGTGGTGGCGTGACGCTGCAGACAGGGAGAGCATGCGGTGGCGATGAGAGACGTTTGAGCCTCTCTGGTCCGTGTTCATTTAAGCCGAGCCGGCAGCTTTAGTGGGCACTGCGTCAAAAGGGATGGGAGCGCAGAAAGTGCTTACGCATGTACTGCTGCTGCTGCTGCTGCTGTGTGGAAGTTTGGGAGAGCTGAAGTGATGTGTCATTTCAGCTCTGCAGAGATTATTATAAAAGAGAATGTCGATCTGTGAAGGGTGTTTCCTTGCGTTTCATCCGGTGCGCGCTGAGGTCACCCTGAAAGAGAACAGGGATGGATGGATACATGATGTGATTTATGGATCACTCATAACACTCAACTGTATTTCCATCTCTTTTTCTCCCTCTTTCTGCCTCTCTTCTGAGAATTTTCGCACTGGCGCACTGTGCATTGATGGCACTGCCAGCTGTCCTTTCCCAAGGCCGCAGGGGGCATCGCTTGCGACGTGCCTCCTGCGTCAAACCGGGGGCGGGGCCTCCGGTGTGGAAATTCCCTGTAAAGAGCTGTGATAGGCTGGCACGAGGAGCTACGCAGAAAGGACTGGGTTAAGAGATAGCAGAGATGCTGTAGAGCAAAGCTTGGGCATGTGTCAGGAATACTAGAGAGACAGCCGGCACATTTGAGACAGATGCTCTAAATGTGGCAGAGCATCTCTAAAAAAAATGTCTTTTTTTCACTCACACACTGTCTCATCTTCCTCACTGTGCTGCTCTCTGCATCAGTGCAGCAGCACGTTACTGTGTCTGTAGGTGGAACGTAAAGCGAGATGTAAATGAAGGGCTGCACACATGCATCGACTGCTGGTTTTCACCTTCAGACACGTGACACTGATGGGGGAAGGCTGAGAGAACAAGAGCGACAAAGAGAGAAAGGAAGGGCATATAAGTAGTGACTGGTCTGCAGGTGTAGAGAGAGAAAGAGAGAGGGATTTAAAGTGACGGATGAGGCGTATGGAGGAGAAGGAGGGGGAGGGCTGCCTGCCTGCCTGCCTGGCTGCCTGTATATCCTGTTACAGGATAATGACCCAAGGCTCACATTACCATGGCTCCTGTTTCCTATCACTGTGCCTTGTGGGATTGGTTATCAGGGAGGCAGGAGACAGATGGGATAGGGAGAGGAGGGATGTGGTTGGGAGAATGATCTTCATAGGACATTGAATGAAGGGTGGTGTAGGTGGGCAGGTGTCCCAGGAAAGACTGAAGAGAGATGAAGGTGTAATAGTAACACTGAGGCTTTATTAGAAGGTCACACAGGCTGGTGGCTGGTGACGAGGGTGTGGTTGAGCTTCTTTGAATGCAGTGTGGTTGAGGAGAAGCTATAAGAAGTGACTCTTATCTGCCTTATAAAGACCTATGTCATGTTTTGAAGCTTCCTAGAACAGCGTGTACCTTTATATCGGCTCTAGTGCAGGGATAGAGAAGAAGTTAATGAAAGGGAGTTCAGGAGTTGGTTGTGTGTGGCCTCTGCAGAGGCCCAGCCCTCAGTTTGGTGCAGAGTGCTGCACATCCCTCCCCACTGCACCTGCTGCCTGATGCTGATAGGCTGCACTGTACCACCACTGGTCTGTCCCACGCGTAGCAGGAACCAATAGAAAAGTACGTCCATACAGGATGTGAGTAATTGTGTGTTCTCTCTAACCACACAGGCAGCTGTGATCTTTGGGCCCTGTGGCCTAGGGGTCAATTAAGGTCAATATGGCGACCCTTGGAAGCTCTCCTCCATTGTCCCCTTCAAGACTCTTGAGGGTCTCTGATCAATAGATAACCACTGTAATGACGAGGACAACGTTCTCAGTGAGAGTGCTGCAGAAGGACAGAGTCCAGATTTCTCTAGTGCTTCAGCAAAAATCCCTCAGGGTACTAACAGGACAAAGCCTGAGCAGTGTGCTCAGCAGCAGATTGTGTAATGCTAATAAAATGTAAAGGTCACTGCTTTCTCCTTCATACTGTAAGACACAACTACAGTAGACACATTGATTGAACAGTTTTCCAACATTATGGTGATGGTGTCCCACAGTGAGAGCAGAGGGGTTAGGTTGCCTGACTACAACGACATGACTAATTCAGGGTGTTGTCCTGGAGATGACCAAAGCACAAAGTGTAACACTGGGCAGCCACAATGGACAAAGGCTTGTTGAAGTCAAAAACAGATCATTTTACATCACTGTGCTGCATCTGATTTGTACCACAGTTGCACCATCAATTTAATAGCCTTAAGATGAACAGATATTATATTCCTAAACGGCGAATTGGGCTGCACAATTAACTGAAATATTATCAAAATCAGTCGGCCCAATAGATTATCCCCACTCATTGTAAATCATATCGCAATTGCAGTATCAGTCAGAATAATCTCAATATGATTTTTTTAGCATATCATGCAGCCTTAATAGTGAATGACTTTGCATTCATTCATTCAGGCTCAGCATAACAGATCCTGGTTGGAGTCACAAAGCAGCACACGTGCTTAAAAAATCTGATATGTAAATGGGTATTAGTTAGGGTTTAGTTGGTTTAGTCGTGCAGTCAGCAGCTGTGTGTATGGATGTGCGTGCATGCGCATCTGCACATCTGTGTGACCAGCTGTTTTCCAAAGAGTCCTAAGGTGCCCTCTCCCACACCATGGCGAGATGCCATGTTCCCTACAAGTGCCAACGAACTGAGATTTACAATGCTAATCTAGACCAGACCACATTTGCACACACTCACACCGAGACACACAGGCTGCAGTGCGAGTACAGTTTGTCCCTCAGATCTCACAGGGGTGGGAGAGTTCATTGCATAGGACTAAAACTATACCATTGTCTCCGTGGGATGAACAGATGATGACGATGTCGTGACAGACAGATGGACAGGATGGAAGAGGCAGGACGCAGGAGGGGTTACAATTTAAATTGGGATTTTCAGCCTGGGTTGCGTTTCTTGCTTTTGTTTATTTTTAGTTTTTGGACATAGCACAACACAGATTATTTGAGAGCTAAAGAGAGTTAATCTCTCTCTGTCTCTGTGTTCATGTGGTTTAGGGATTAAGAGTTTAAGCTCCCACAATCTTTTTATTGTACATTGATCTATTTAGGTATACTATTCCACTGGATAATCCAAGACATGTACTTGTACGTTTAATTTAAACTACCGCACAGTAGGAAGTGAATGCTATAGTCACTGCCTGTTTCTTTCAGAAAAGTTTTCTGCCATCTTTTCCTCTTTCTTCTTCATGCCTTACATCTGGAGTCTCCTGCTTTTGATGTCTATACACTTTGTTAAATAGAAAGATAAGAAGCCTTCATATCACTCTCCAGCCTGATACAGATAAGTGAAGCTAATATCTTGACAGTCTCTTTTACAAGGCACTCAAATCCTAATCATCTGTTAAAAGTAAACATCTGAACAATTCACTTACTCAATATTGTTAGAGGCTGCTCACTGAATTATTTAGCAGCAGGACCTGATGATAAATGTGGAGATTGCATGTATGGGTTTTGTTTTTTGCTGAGAGGGAACTGTTGAGGAGGAAGAGACGAGACAAAGAGAGGAGGAAGCACAGTGGGCTAATCCAGTGTAGTAATCAGACTGGCTAATCCCAACAGCTATGTCCCCTTGGTCCCCGGCCTGAGCCCCCCCACTGAGGCCCAGGGCCCTGCCATCCTGCTGCAAGAAACAGCAGATGGTCCAATGACCTTGCAAGGTCACACACACACATGCAGGCAGCGATACACAGAACACACATTGTAGCATGTCTACAGACACAGAAATTAATAACAAACAAGCGCATGTTTTGACATGCACTACTCAAATATATTTATTAAAATTGTGTGTTCATACCTTTCAACGCCTTTTCACATTATTATTAGACCTGTGATGATTATCGACTAATCATCACGGGTAGTTAGCAACTGTTAAGACATCTGAGGACGTCATGTTTGCCTTAAGGAAACAGTGATTAACAGGTTTTTACCATTTTCTGACATCTTATGGACCAAACAACAAATTGATTAATTGAGAAAATGATCTACAAATCAACGTATAATAAAAACAAAATCATTAGTTGCAGCCCTGATTTTCATAACAGTGACTTAACTTTTGTTTTTGGAGGTTATTGTTAACCTTTATGAATTCATAGACAGAAATGGACAGTATTTCAATTAAATGTATCTGAAATACAGATTTAAATACTTTTGCGTATTTGATAATCTGTATTTTGCTGGTCAGAAAAGAAATATGGAATTTGTAACCAAATACTTTAAAACTTGTATTTGTCTATTTGAAATACTTAAAATACATAATTTGATGTGTCATTTTATTCTCAGATAAAACACATTTTTATCTGCAGGTTGAAACAGTAGAAAGAACAACAGTTATAATAATCTAAATCTTTGGCTAACTGCAAATAGATCGTATGGATCCTAGTTTTAATCATACAGGTACCATACCTGTATTTTGTATTTTTATTTTGATACATTTTATGAGCAAGAATTTGTAATTTTGTAATAAGATATTTTCTGATATATTTGTGCCCATCTCTGTTCTTAGTTATAATAAATTGAGGTCAGAGCACAAGTGAAATAAGCGTCTGCAAGCCACAGAAAACATGTATCTTTTGTTGTTCAGCTGTAAGTCCATGATGTCGCTCTCACGTGGTCTGTGCAGAGGAGCTGATGTGATTCTCTGCTCTGGACAAAGAGGAAGTGCAGATTCATATGCAGATATGACAAATACTGTGGTGGTTTCTGAATGGTAAAATACGCACAAAATATGGATCCCAGTGTTAGTATTTCGACCCACAAACCACTTCCTCATGTGAGTTCCATTTTAAGAGAAACAGAAATCCCCCAGCAACAGCATTGTTGCTTTCTGCAGTTGTGTATAGACGCAGATGATTTGTCCTTATGCGTGCGATTAAAGGGGAAGAAGAAAATACCACATCACAGTCCCATTCGATGAGTGAACGCACATATGAGTGGGCATGCCTCGACCGGTCGTCCTTAACTCGACAACGGCTCGACATGATGGTTCTTTCAGGTGCCACTCCTAAGTTGTTTTTACTCAGTGGGTACATGGTGTGCACAGTATAACAGAGTAGTATCACTTGATTTCACTCTGCCAAATGTCTGTCTGCCAAAATAAATTACATCTTTGTAGTTTTATGCTATGAAAGAAGTCCAAATTTGTCTTGTACCCAGTCCCAGTGTACGTTCAAGTTCTAAAAAAACACTGTTAACTGCCGCTCTGCATTTTAGGAAGTATGAATTAAGAATGCAGTGTGGCATGTCTGTCTTTGTCAGGCCTCTCTGACTGCACTGGTTAAGTTGTGTCTTATCTTTGTGTCTCATGTTATTATTTCACAATCACCAGGTCTCTCTGTCTCATTCACTGCCTCACTGCTCTCTCTGCCGCAATGCGTGTACACGCTGCTCATACGGACTATAGCCAACACAATGACTCACCTCTGCTCAGACAGACACCGAAGCGCACACGCACGCACACAAACACACACTAATTCCTTGAATCAATTGCTTGTCTGTGTTATACAGCAGTGAATACAGTGTCCGGTTACAGATGCATCAATTATTACTCGTCCCGGATCACATCAGGGGATCCTAGGAGCACTGGGCCACTGCTGAGCTTCGTGACCATGCCAATGGCCATGCCGGTCACCATGGTTACTTCTTGCCCTCCAAACACACACACATACGCACGAGGACAAAATGCAAGGTTTAGTTTGGTTATCCAGAGCAGGCCTGCAGAATAATTTATGCTCAAATCAAGAACATAATCAAGTGAAACATCAGCTTCACTGAATTATTGATCCTTTTAAGTAGAATTTCATAAGCCAATATGTAACTGGAAGTGAGGGATTGAACTATGTAATCCATAGAGGAGCATCCAATGTTTCCATTTCCTGATGATGTCAGAGATGTGTCCATCTGTCCATCAGTCAGTTCGTCTGTGCGCCTGTGGGAGAGCGCCCGTCTGTAATTCCAGCCACGAGTCTCTGTTTCCTTCCTCAGGACAGAGGGGGCTCATTACATTACCCAGAGCTCTGCGAGACAGCTGGACACCCACACAGAAAACATGCGCATACAGGCACGCACGTTTTCTGCAAGTAAAGATAAGATACCCAGATTCTATATGTAATATAGTATAGACCTCTATTTTTTCTCTGTTGAATAATTTCACAATCAAATTGGAGACAGATATAAAGACAGACCAGAAGACAACAACTAACTACAAACGTAACTATGGATGTAACAAAATATCAAACACTACGTTACTGCAATAGAAAACTGACTTTCACAATATCTATAATGATACTACATGGTTAATTATTTTTTATGATTTTTATTTTATTTTATAAAAAGGCATCTACTGACAGCGCCGGTGTTTTTGTTTTGCAGTTGTACATGAATAATTAGGGCTGCAACTGATGATTCTAGATTAATCCATTAGTTGTTTTTTTTTTGTTTTTTTTCAGAAAATGGTAAAATTGCTGTTTCCCAAAGCCCAGGGTGACGTCCTCAAATGTCTCATTTTGTCCACAACCCAAAGATATTCAGTTTACTGTCATGGAGGACCAAAGAAACAATTATCAAAATAATCAGCCATTAATTTGATAGTCGAAAACTCATTGATTGATTGACTAATTGTTGCAGCTTTAAGTATAATTCAATTCTAAAACAAAAATTTTTTGCACATGCTTAGATTGTGATTGGCTACTTTTATTGTATTTCATGAAATAAAGGCAGCAGAAGTACTTTAAGTTAAAAGGAAAAACAAATTTTATATGAACAAAACACATCAGATTTAATATTTGATGAACATTTTTTCAAGTCCTCATTTTTCTTTTCATTGTTTTTTTTTTAAATATTGTGATAAATATAATATCATGGACTTTTTGTTGTGCTGTTATCATACCTTTAGTTTTCGGTTACATCCATAATATTAACATACGTAAAGGTGTAGTTTAAAAGGCTTTTACGCTGTAAAAATAAACTGTTTTAACTTTAAAAAAAGTTACTACATTTTTTTTATAGTCAAATAAGTTAATCCAGGTGTACTTGAGAAATATACTGTTCATTCACACTGATAAACATTACTAACAAATTTGATTTCCTTCATCATGGTTTGCATTATTTTCATTAAAGTCTATTAGAGACACACAGCAAGTTTTAATCACATATGTTTTCTTCAAACTATATAAAAAAGAAGGCTCTCAGGAGAGTTTTTACTGTCAAACAATGCATGTTGGTAAGTCTGTTTATATGCTGCTCATGTTTCTTTCAAAACTTAATTAAATGAGCTGATTCATTCAACTCATCATTTCAAGTCAAAAGACTTGTTTATAAGTTCTGAAATGTTCAGAAACTAAATATTAGACTTTTTAAGTTGAATTAACTTGAATAAATGGAACTAATAAAAGCAAACCAAATGGACCTTTACAGTGTACTTGGTTCATGTTTTTGCAGAAATGTTTGCAACGCACTGTAGGTGCAATTAAGACACATTTTTATCAGGTAGCAGGGTGTGTGTAAGGCGGGAAACAAGCCCTAAGGAGGTATGCATTCACATACATACCCTTAACAAACTGTAAACGTAGAGCAAAGATAAACCACCAACCTCTCCTTTCTCTTTGAGTCCTGCTGATAACTACTCATTCATTCATATCCGCAAACACTTAATGACACACATAGACGACCAGAGTGAGAATATAATCTATTAGCATATGAGAACACACACTCAAAAGTGCTATGCACACACACCATAAGTGAGGTTGTGCAATCTATTAGAGTGGGGTCACTGCAGGTCAAACACTGACACAGAGCCAGCAGACAAAGACTGCTGGTCAATATCTAATTAGAAGCATGAGAGAAGGGTGACAACAGCTCGTCTCTCTCTCGCTCACTCACTCACTCACTCACTCTCAGTCTGTTGCTTTCTCCACCTGCCTCTCTTTCTCACTCTTTATCTGTCCCTGCTTCTCACCTCCCACTGATGTCTCGCTTTCCATGTGCCCAATCCTGTCTGTCATCCACCCCCTTAACATCCGTCTCTCCGTGTCTCTACTTTTCACCACGTATCGCTTTGTTTGGCACTGCTCTCCACCTCCCTGCCAACCGCTTCCATTGTCTGGGCATATGTGTGTGTGTGTGTGTGTGTGTGTGTTTGTGACAGGGAGGGAAGGACCTGTGTGTGTTCTTATCAGTTTCATATGCTCAGCAGGGCAGCGTTCCTCTTTGTTTGTGGAGAAACTAGCCACAACAACAACATTAGACCTACACATGTATACTTTACACACCTGCAAGTCTGTCATCGTTGAGATTACGGCGCTTATTTGACACCTGATTACAGGGCTGGGTGATATGGATTTTAAATAACATCAAGATGTTTTTAGAGTATACCATGATATACAATATAAAGTCTCAAATAGTGCAAATTTATGATGATCTTTTAGAATATGATGCATTAAAGGAGAAATGTCTAAGTCCCTAGTGTTCAATAATGAGTACTGCAGTCCAAAAAGTGAGTTGTGGCTGTACATTATATATTAAGCGAAGTGTTTTCCCCCAGTTGCCTCCTCCCCGAAGCTCAGGCAGGTTGCAGTTACACTGAACAGGAGTGCACCGCTAAAACTGGACAATAACGAGTGACGACGAGTTCAACACTCTGTAGTTGATCAGCTGTTTATAACTGTTAGTTGTCTGTCAATGTAAAATTATGCCTGTTATCCTGAAAACAAAAGGCCACTGCTCTGAAAATACACACTCTGGAGTTTGAGTTCACTGCCTTACTAACTACAAGACTGCATTAACATATTGCTGAATTTAACAGTTATAAACATTTACTCCTTCTAAAAGATTATTAATGATTTCTTATAACATTTGGTGATAATTTAAATATGAAACAGACAAACAAAAACAATTATTCTGGTCAGGAAGATACATTTCTGGTATGAGGTTGGTATCAAGGCTGGGTGATGTGGAAAAAAAATTAAATGTAATGATACTTCAGTGTCGAGGTGAAGGCAAATCTGGGAAATTCAGAAAATTAAATCACTTTGCCAGGAGAAGACACGCTGTACCATGATGCATATCCAAATCAAAGACGATATGTCATCATATCGATATAATTTCAATATATTGCTCAGCCCTGCCAGATCAGGACAGTCTGTGACTTTCCATCTTATTCAACACCTGTAACGTCTCAGTAGAGATATGGCGCAATCATTCATTCAACTAATCTCAGATGAGCATAATGACGTAAAATGCATACATGTATATGCTAACACACCCTGTTTCTCAATCACACACACACACACACACACACACACACACAAACACACATCCTGGTTCTGTCTCAGAGGGGATGAGCGGCAGTACTTTTCCACTGCATCAGTCTCTGCTGCTTCATGCAGCCTCTGCCTCACCAGGCCTGCCTGGTCTTGCTGCGGCAAGAAATTTGCTCACCTGCCCTTTTGTAGCAGAACTCGATGTGTGTATATGTGTGTGCTTGCGTGTGTGTGTGTGTGTGTGTGAGAGAGAGAGAGTGTGTAATAGCTCCCTCCCACTGACATGCCCCTCTTTGCCTGACATGCTTGAGCGATTGGTTTCATTGTTTGCTTTGAATTCAGAAGCGGTCGTTGAGCAGCCCGCGCTCCGCAATTAATGAAGTCAGTGAGAGTTGTCATCCACATGTTGTTTCACGAAGACATGTTTTTTTTTACGATGAGAAAGAAACCAGAAGCACGGGTTTTTGTAACCACATACATATTTAATACGGGGAGGCATGATTTCACAAGAGTTTCACACAACAACAGCAGCGCAATTACAGCTCAAGTGGAAAACGCAGGGGCAAGCTGATCTTTGGTAGTCACATTTTGTCGCACTGCAGGTGTGTGTGTTTTGGTGTGGTCTGGGTGTGTGGAGGACCTGAGATCTCCATTCATACTCACCAATGCTTTTGTAAATATGTAGGTTTGGCCGCTGGATTTTAACTGGTTCATGAGACACTTAATTTGTCAGAGCAGGCATACAATGAAATTATGCTTGCTAGGTCTCAGAGACTAGTGAAATAGAAAATGAGTTAATGGATAAAGTCATTAATAATAGGATAAAAACAACAATAAAGGGATTAAAAAACAAGAATAAAATGTTAAAAAGGCAAATACAAGGATAGAAACAAGAATGAAAGAATAAAAAACAAGAATAAAAAGATAAAAACAAGTATAATCTATATATAGGCACATGGATGAGGCAAGTAAATAATTAAAGTACAAACAGTGCAGTATAAAAATATATTGCACAAAAGTTTAAACAGTGGAAAACAGTGCTGAGACGTGATAATAGCTTAGATGGGTTTTATGTTACAGCTGAATTGGATTTGATAATATTTGGATGGAAGAGGCTGATTTATTTTAAAGTAAACATTCATTTAAACATCATGTCAAAGGACACATCCATTTGCTTCTCTGTAGTACTTATCTTTATTATAATACCGGATGAAGACAAAGACGTTAAGCAGCACTCACCTGCACATTTTGTCCTCCTGAAAATGTTACTACCCGGCTGTGCCACTAGAGGGTGCTTACTTTATACCAGTGAATTTCACTACACAGTTGTGTTATTTTAATTTCCTGTGAGAAACTCACAGCCATAAATAAAATTCCAACCTTTAGCCTCATCTCCTGATCTTTTGACACACATGCCTTAATCTGGAATTAAGCGGATTGTTGCTATTGATTATCAGTTGATTAGTATTGATGTTTCTGTCTGACTCGGGGTAAATGATGTGGCCTCTATATCAGCTGGACTCTGCTACTCTGTCATCGTGCTTGCAAACTCCCTGCTTTGAGCCACCAGTGTGTATCTGACTGTATTGATCTGCCACCAAGGACAGTTCCCTGTTGTGTCAGTGAAGGCCCCGTCCACTGGGACCCACTCACAGCTCCTGGAAGGGATTCTTGCATCTCCATGTCACCTCTGACCTTTGATGGGGGACATTTGTATTGACGTGGCCCCGCTCGCTGTCCGGACAACGAGCTAGAGTTACAACCATAGACCTAGAAGGGCTAGAATGTGCAGCGCTGGAGCAAATCTGGGTTATTAATAGTCCACTCACGCCTGGTTTAACAACATAAGCCAATTTTCAAGGGGGGACAATTATAGTAAGCAGGGTGCCTGGAACAACAGTGAGGACGAGGACATTTGATGTGCTTGTGTGTGCGTGCATGCATGTTCTTGTGTCTTAATTTTCTTAGTAATCTTGACATCAAAGTGTCTTTGATGTATTTGGTCTATTAGTGTAGAACAAACTAGAATCTAATCTGAGAGCCTTTGATGAGAAGTTGTCTGCGCTCTCTCATGTCCTTAATGCTTGCTGTTGCTGGATAAATGAGAGAAAGACCAGGAAGTGATTAGTTAAAACCTCCAGGTTAAACCATTTGCACTTTGCTGTGACGTGTCCATCGGGCTGTTGTGGACATCTGAGTGAGAATTATTTGATCGCCAGAGATCAAATGGATACGTTAGAGGAGAGAGCAGGCTCATGGTTTATGTAGATGTTTTTGTTCTGAAAAAAAGAGCTACCAGGGTAATGCATTAACCTTTCATTAATTCTTATAATGATCATTTTTTTTATATTAATTCTATTCATCTGATGTCTTCCTCATAAACTGATAATAATTGATGTTATTTCTTTCTGAGGAATACAGGCTGCTTCCCAAGGCCACTTCACAAGGGTACAGCGTTATTTACTGCATAGTGAAAGAGAGAAACCTCAAGGGCGAGTCAATAAAGCCCACTGGCTTTATTTCCGTTGCAGTCAGTGATTGGTAAATACTGTTAGAAGGCTGCCAGGCAAGATAGTTCACTGATAAATGAAAGCATTTAATGCATTTTCAGAGAATTAAGTATAGTTTATAGTTAATGTAATGTCCATTTACAACCCCAGAGAATAGTTAAGATTGCAGCAAAGGCCCCCAAGCTACTACTATTTCCTTAATCTAGTCCGAAGGCATGTATAAAACATGTGTGTGTGTCTGTAGTATGGGCGGTCAGACAGTTACCGCGTTGCCACCACACAGGACAAAGATGACCGATCCCCCAAGAAGAAGAAGGGGGCGACCAAGGACATGGATGACCTGAAGAAGGAAGTGCCCATTGTGAGTAAAGTCTCTTATTTCTGATTACTTGTGGAGTTAAATGTTGATATAAAGTATGTTTGAGGACAATTTTGACCCTGTCACGCGAAAGCTAATCAATTTGATGCGATTCATCACATTGTTTTCGGTTCATCTCACCTTCATCAGGTATGTCTGACATGCCTGATGAAGGTGAGATGGACTGAAACGTCGTAATCTAAAAAAAAGATTTTTATTCCATCCGTGCACATAAGGGTCTGAGTAAATTATTTTCACTTTTTGAAGAGCATCCTCTTCGATCTTACGGTGAATTAAAGCACTTTGAGCTCTGTTGAAGAGAAGGGAAATCTTTCTCATGCATTTTTGCTGGTAAGAGGGGTGACTTGTTATCAGGAGGTCGTCACTTTGATCCCACATCCCAACGCAAGAAACAGACACCTGGGTCGCCATATCTGGCTGCCCCGATTCCTTTATCCCTCAGGTGAACTGCATGCATGGAGTAAATTTAACTTTGATTTGGACTACCTTCCACATTTTCCTTGCATGCAAAAAATTGAAACTACTAAACAAACTGAACTACAGAGAGAGTGCTGATTATCTCCACATCTTTTTCTTTTTTTCAGACGGAACATAAGATGTCCGTAGAGGAAGTATGCAGGAAATACCAGACTGACATCGTCCAGGTGAGATTTTCATTTCACATATTGTGAACTGCTCTGATTTTAGACTGCTCTTCCAGTTGGACACTAGATGGCACAAGAGTACTTGTATTGGTTTATTACCATTTTGACAATCCAGCAGTCCTTCAGATCAGGCCTATTCAATTGCTTTTTAGAAGGACCAGATTTGACAAAAGTAAAGTGCCAAGGCGACGGATATTTACATTTCCTGTAGCTGACCAGTGAAATTAAGAATTTAAAAATGTCAGATAATGTACAGTTTTAATTTTTATCCACTTAATTAGTTTTCACAGTTGGAAAAGAAGTATTATGCACAAATGTACAGGGAAAAAACAATGTACATTTATAGTTCCAGATTAGAAGTAGCTTGTTACTTTAATAAACACTATGTTGCATTTAACAACTCTCCTAAATTCCCTCTGCTTTAACAGCCTGAGTCTCTGTGTTTAACGACAGACATAACCAATAAATTAGCTAATTAGCCTGCTAATAAAATGATGATCTTCTGAAAACCATGTAAATACCCCAAAATACAGAACATTAGCAGCTTATCTAAGCAGCAAATCTAAATTAACATATTAACACAACTAACAGGTCTAAATGAGCATTCATTTCATATCCACACGTCTACTCTGCAGTGTGTTAGTTATGATTAATTTGTACTTTAACTTTGCATCTCTATCACAGCAAGGCCATGTTTTGTTGCATTTATGAAATTATAAATAGAACTACAATAAAGAAAACTATTTTTGTTGTTTGATTGGAGTATGCTATTACCAACAAAACACAAAACTGAACTGTAGTGGAGAACAGATCCACCGGTATTTGTAGGTCTACATTGAAACAGAGTGGCTAAAAAGAGTCCTACCTGTGTTTGTGCAAAAAATTAATAAAATAAAATGTAGCCCACTTTGATAGGAAATAAAATATCTAAAAATAATATGTGAAGCATCTAAAAATAGTATAAAAAAAACCCAACAACATTACACTGCTGAACGATGAGAATGATAAACTAAAACCAGTGTGTGTGTGTGTGTTGGCTTTGCATCAGAGCGGATTTGCCTCTCTGCTAACTTCACATCCCTCTTCCTCTGTGTTCCCTCCAGGGTCTGACCAATGCCAAGGCAGCAGAGTTTCTGATCAGGGATGGTCCCAATGCCCTCACCCCTCCTCCCACCACCCCGGAGTGGGTCAAGTTCTGTCGCCAGCTCTTTGGTGGATTCTCCATCCTGCTGTGGATCGGCGCCATCCTCTGCTTCCTGGCCTACGCCATCCAGGCAGCCACTGAGGACGACCCTGCAGGAGACAATGTGAGCAATATACACACATATAAACACACACACGCACATTACATCTGGCCCATCTACACCTCATTAACACATCCGTCACACTTCTGACTCTGAAGCACAGACATAAATAACACCTCGGCAAAGCAGTTTTAGTATCACACACGCTGAACCCAGTGCCTCCCTGCAGCCCACACTCACATATGTTCGACTTTGTCTCTCTGTCTCCCTCTCCAGTTGTACCTAGGTATTGTGCTTACAGCTGTCGTCATCATCACTGGTTGCTTCTCATACTTTCAAGAGGCCAAGAGCTCCAAAATCATGGAGTCTTTCAAGAACATGGTGCCTCAGGTAAATATGTGTTTGCTCAAAAGAAACCAACTCGTGTGTGAAAGCTTATTTTGAGTCGCTCTGGAAAGGGGACGCTGACCATGTGTTTTAGCCTTGAAAGGGAATATTTTTGGAAACAATTGACAGACAGCGGGAATTATAGCGAATGTGCTTTGCAGTATACAAAAGGAGGTATCATAGCTGGTGGTTGCCACTCATGGCCTGCAAATAGTTATGAATACTGTGTGTATTGATTTCAAATGTATGGAAGCCCATCTCCACTACTGTGACAAAAAAAGATCCTGTATGTCATTAGAATGAGAAACTTTCTCATAATATCGAGTTAGTATCTACAAATAATGAGAAACATTGTCAAAATAATTACATAAATATGCAAAGTCATTATTTTGAGATAATAATTTTAGAAGGTTTCTTATTATTTTGTGTTAGTAGCAAATTATTTTGAGAAATTTTCTTACTATTTTGGGAAACTAACTCAATATTTTGAGACACAAGTCAATATTCTGACAAAGTTTCTCATTGTTTGGGGTTACTCATTCAGTATTTTGAGATACTAACTCAGTATTTTTTATTTTTTCATATTTCTTTAGGATATTAAATCAATATTTTGAGATTCAAATCCATTTTTTTGAAAAGTTTCTCATTATTTAGGGTGACTAATTTAGTATTTTGATATATTAACTCATTATTTTGAGAAACTAACTCATTATTTTGAGATACGTTTTTGTTATTTGGAGAACATTTCTTGTATTTATGGGACACTAAGTCAATATTTTGAGGTAATAAGTCATTATTTGACAAAGGTTTGTATTATTTTAGCAACTTATGATTTTGAGAACCTAACCAAGTATTTTGATGAAGTTTTTCATTATTTTAGGATACTAACTCAATATTTTGTGAGTTGGCAGAAATGGGCTTCCCTAGAAAAGCACTGGATTTGAACAGTATGCTTAGACAAACAGTTCTTTTCACATTAAAGTATAGAAAAAGGTCTTTGCAGGTGTTTTCTGCTGTAACTCCCCATATTCTGAGAGTGTGGTTCTATAAGTAGTGTCTGGTGTGTGTCTGTGTGTATTTTCTAACCCTCGCTGATGTTTCCCTGCAGCAAGCGTTGGTGATCCGTGAGGGTGAGAAGGTACAGATCAACGCTGAGGAAGTGGTGGCCGGAGATCTGATTGAAGTGAAGGGAGGAGACAGGATCCCTGCTGACATCAGGGTGGTTTCTGCTCATGGCTGCAAGGTACACACACACACACACACACACACACACACACACACACACACACACACACACACACACACACACACACACACACGCACACACACACACACACATCCAAAGTCTTGCCTCTTGCTGTGCGCAACTACATGTTTTTCTTTTTCTCTTTCCCGTCAGGTTGATAACTCCTCACTAACAGGCGAGTCAGAACCCCAGAGCAGGTCACCTGACTGTACCCATGACAACCCCCTGGAGACCCGAAACATCGCTTTCTTCTCCACCAACTGCGTGGAAGGTACTGTCGGTCACCATGGCAATAGTATTACATGCTATTATTAACTTGTGTGCCTGTGGCTGGTCTCAGACTAACTCTGTAACTCTGATTTTAACTTTAAATCAGGACCGTTATTGATGTTGCACATGATATTTTACAATGTTATGTGTCTGTTCTTTTTCCAAACCAGGCACAGCACGTGGCATCGTCATCTGCACCGGAGACCGCACAGTCATGGGTCGCATTGCTACTCTGACCTCTGGATTGGAGACCGGCAAGACCCCCATCGCCAAAGAGATCGAGCACTTCATCCATATCATCACAGGTGTGGCCGTCTTCCTGGGCGTCACGTTTTTCATCCTGGCCATCATCCTGGGTTACTCCTGGCTGGAGGCTGTCATCTTCCTCATCGGTATCATTGTGGCTAACGTGCCTGAAGGGCTGCTGGCCACTGTCACTGTAAGTGGAAAAATAATCAGATACTTCTTGTTGTATCTTAGTAATGTTGTTGTTGCTCATTAGTTTCTTTTGGACACCTAATTTTCTTTCTTTATGTTTGTTTGCTCACTTCTATTATTTTTTGTTGTTCCATTTCTTTAAATTTAGTTAAGTGTTTTAAAGAGATAGTTCCAATTATTTGTTGGTGAATCCAAGCCATCCTTTAAAACACCAAAGTCACACAATAACACAAACAAACAGATTGAGTCATCTGTAGACAAACAACTCCTGTGCTCTGTGACGTAAAATTACAGATTTCACCTATGGAGTTCGGTGGGTGAGGAGGGTGCGATGCTTGGCTTGGCAGTTGCCCATCAGAAAAGGCTGTCTGTTGGCAAAATAAATAGGTTAAAATCTTCTAAATATATTGTGCACTTAAACTGATGTTGATTTTTTTCAGTGGGGCTTTTTTTAAGTGGCTAACATACCTTTTGTTGTACCTTATACAACCCTACATCAAATAATCTGAACTATCCCTTTAAGTATTGCATAGCTTTGGTGCTGTACTAGATAAATATGTACTTGGTTGCTTATTATTTGATTGCACTCACTTTATTTAGCACCAAGAGAAAGAGAAAGATAATTTATATTGTTTTTAATTTCATAAATGTATTTGTGTGCAGGTGTGTCTGACCCTGACTGCCAAACGTATGGCTAAGAAGAACTGCCTGGTGAAGAACTTGGAGGCTGTGGAAACCCTTGGCTCCACCTCCACCATCTGCTCCGACAAGACAGGAACCCTGACCCAGAACAGGATGACTGTGGCCCACATGTGGTTCGATAACCAGATCCACGAGGCTGACACCACTGAGGACCAGTCTGGTTAGTGAAAAGAGGACACACTTAATAAACATGTTACCACTTTAATAAGAATAAATGATCACTAGGAATAATGAAGGTTAATAAAAAACACTCTTATGTTCTTTCTGCAGGTGCCTCTTTTGACAAGAGCTCAGTGACCTGGCTGTCTCTGGCTCGTGTCGCTGGTCTGTGTAACCGTGCCCAGTTCAAAGCCGGACAGGACTCGTTGCCAATCCTGAAGCGTGATGTGGCCGGTGATGCCTCAGAATCAGCCCTGCTGAAGTGTATCGAGCTGTCCTGTGGCTCAGTCAGGCTCATGAGGGACAAGAACAAGAAAGTGGCTGAGATCCCCTTTAACTCCACCAACAAATACCAGGTAAGTAACAGGTTGGATTATAGCTGCATCCACCCACATATGCACACATATTCACTACATCAAAGTAATTTTTATTCTCATCTCTTCCTCCAGCTCTCAGTGCACGAGACAGAGGATCCCAACGACAACCGTTACCTGCTGGTGATGAAGGGAGCTCCAGAGAGGATCCTGGACCGTTGCTCCACCATCCTGCTGCAGGGCAAGGAGCAGCCTATGGATGAGGAGATGAAGGAAGCTTTCCAGAACGCCTACATGGAGCTGGGAGGACTGGGAGAGAGAGTGCTGGGTAAGAATAGATACAGGTGAAGATGAATAGTCAAGGTTGCAGAGAGAGAGGATGACAGCTTCAGAAAGAGAAAATAGGGATTTTATTTAGATGGAAGAAAATTCACACATCCAGTCATGTTTTAAACAATATAAAGTGCTCTGCAAGAATAAATAAATTGTATTGTATGTGTAGTATGTTTTTTCTTGCAAAATAAGTTCAAATACCTTGTTTTCACATAGTATTAAAGGATCATGAATATGCAAGTAGACCCCATCCTCTTCAAACAAGTCTATTTGTTTTGTCAGATCACATGAATTACAATATGCTTGAGTTACACTATTTGGAAACATTTTCCCAGTGAAATAAACTGCCTGCTGTGATTTGCACTACTGTACTGTGAAAACCATGTTTTTCCTGCACTGAAATGTTAGCTCACTTGTCACTCATATCAAATTTGGAAACACAGGATTTTCATATTTTCATTGGACAGCGACAGGACAGGACAGCGTCTATTTTTTTGGAAATGGGGGAAGTTATTCTTTAGGGCTTTCTGGCAGGAGTCTTTCTTTGAGTCAGGTGATGAGGTTTAAAGAGCAACAAAATCAGTAGTAGGTCAAGCTCAAGACCCAGACTTTCATCCAGGAGACTTGAGTTTGAGTTCTGTGTTAAATTTATCATTACCCTGTCATCTTGATACTTTTTTTTTTTAAAAACGTAACTGACCTTTTTTCTTTCTTCCAGTTTTCTTTTGCAGTTAGATTTGGTTTAGGCACCAAAACTACTTTAGTTTTAGAAAAACATTAAGATTTGGGTTTGGGTTAAGCACTTGTTAGAAAGGCTTTCTGGCAGAAAGGCCCGAATGCTAACTTCTCTAATGTGCATTTTTTTTTCTAACTTAAGCCTGTAAAATTATTAAAATGAGGCAGTGTCACAGTGTAAATTTCTGAAGACAGAAGAGGATGTAGGGAGTAGGGATAGAAGATCTGTGCTGATTCTGAGACATCCTGAGACATCACAAGTCAAACACCAACTCATACATCTCTTTTTCCTGCAGGTTTCTGCCACCTGCTGCTGCCAGAGGACCAGTACCCCAAGGGCTTTGCCTTTGACACAGATGATGTCAACTTCCAGACAGACAACCTTTGCTTTGTTGGCCTTATGTCCATGATTGATCCTCCCCGTGCTGCTGTGCCTGACGCTGTTGGCAAATGCCGATCTGCTGGTATCAAGGTGAGTTTTCTCAACACGCCTGATAGATAATCTCTTTAGTCCTTACTTTTCAAAGCGAGATCACATGATAAAATGTGTTTTCTGTTGATCTTCTTTTGTTGTTAGGTCATCATGGTCACTGGAGATCACCCAATCACAGCCAAGGCCATTGCCAAGGGAGTGGGCATCATCTCAGAGGGCAACGAGACAGTGGAGGACATTGCAGCTCGTCTCAACATTCCAGTCAGCCAGGTGAACCCCAGGTAAAGAGTGTTCACAGAAAAAAAACACGCACACAAAACCAAGCCCATAGTCATACGGTAAAATATGAAACCCGCATCAATGTTTTTAATGTCTTTGTTCAGGGACGCCAAGGCCTGTGTGATCCACGGTACAGACCTGAAAGATCTGTCTCAGGAGCAGATGGACGACATCCTGAGGAATCACACAGAGATCGTGTTTGCCAGGACCTCCCCACAGCAGAAGCTCATCATTGTAGAGGGCTGCCAGAGACTGGTGGGTGCAGTATGAGATTGTTTTAATAAAATGTGTTCCGGACAATTAATGTCAGGAGTCAAATATCTAATCCAAGCAGTGTTGTTGGCTTGAACAGAAGACACTGGAAATAACACTGGGTACGTCCAGGGACCTCTCAGTATCAATATACCTCGACAACAGCAGATGGCGCTAGTTATCTATTGACTGAGGATTTCCAGACTGACACATAAAGCATTTTTTTTTCACTGGGAGATGGCTGAATTGCATTTGAAATATCAAATGTTTTAATTTTATTGATTAAAAAATACATTCATTCATTATTTTCATAATTTAAGTACATTTTAAAAAGACATCAATACAGTTATTTTGTGAAGTATTGATTAATATAGAGTATTTATCTCTGGCTTTGGCATGTATCGTTGCAATAAGTAGGTCTCATTTGAAATAAAGATACCTGGGTGGATAAAGGATAAATACTTTTTCAATAATATTTTATTGGAGAGAACATTTGGTGTACAGAAATATACAAATACAATGCAAATGGAAAGGCTTGTCCCTCCCGATGCCAATACAAAAAGGTTAAAAAATTGATAATAATAAATAATATTATTGTTTATTATTATTATTTACAATTAAAATATGGTGGAAGTTTATACAGCAAATACTCACAAGTCCAAACAAGATGTATTCTGTCATCTCAGTTTCAGGCTCAAGCACAAAGCACTATGTACAAATGAACTAATAGCAGCACCATATGGTGTCATACATTTTAGTAAATGGAAGAAAATACATCCCATATGCCATAAGTACATTAGTCCTCATGAATAAACAGCATCTATCAAAGTTATGGATAAATTAATTAAACAAATAGAGCTTCTGCTGTGTGTTTACACGATATAACCTCATCTCTCCTTCTTCTTTCCCCAGGGTGCCATTGTAGCTGTGACAGGTGATGGTGTGAACGACTCTCCTGCCCTGAAGAAGGCCGACATTGGCGTTGCCATGGGGATCTCAGGCTCAGATGTGTCCAAACAGGCTGCTGACATGATCTTGTTGGATGACAACTTCGCCTCTATTGTCACAGGAGTGGAAGAAGGTGAGAAAGACCCACGACTGTACTGGAAAACAAGGAACATTTAAAGGTCCAGTGTGTGAGATTTACAAGGATTTTATTGGAAGAATGTGGCAGAAATGTGATATAAACCTCCAGCTCCTGGGCTGGTCTGCTCAGTGATAATGGCCACCTCTCCAAACGTCTGTCACCTCTCCAAACGTGTGTCTGCTGCAGCGTTTTCTTTGTTGTAGTTGTTTTTTTCATCTTTACGTCATGGTTTTCATTGGCTCATTTGCAATCGGATAGCCTTATTGGCTACAAAAATGCAGATGAAAAGTTTGGATATTAATTCAAATTGTAGGTCTACTCTTTAGTGAATTATGATGTTAAAAGCAGCAAAGTAGATTGCATAGTGTAATGTGTACTTAAATAATTAACCAAACAATTACAGGCTTGAAAAAATAATCAGAAAAAGATGATTTAATAGTTATGTGAATGGTAGTAATTTGTTGCTTCCACCCCTGAAGATGACTGCAGTTATTTCATTATGACCCAAAATTTATCCCAAAATTTGGGACAGCGTTTTGTCACCTCTAGATGCCACTAAATCCCACACTTAGGACTGTTTCGATAAAATTTACCAAGAGAAATATTCTGATACAAAATCTGAGCTCGGGACAAAAAAAGTTCATCACAAGTTCATTCATCATAGATATATGGGTATCAGCCTATATGTTCTGATATACACTGATATACAAACCTTTTTACCAAACATATATTGCAGAAAACGTTGATTTAGCTTTAGCACAATGGGGAACATTTGTGGGAGTGGAGGAGCTCCCCCAGATGTAACTGCAGAGAAGCTGCACCTCCTCTATTGCAACCTGCCCCCTAATTGACTTGCAGCATCAAAATAGTCGGCAATTAACTGATACTCAAATAGTACAGGTATTTATTTAGCTTTTTTTTTTTAATTATTCTTTATTTAAATGGTCAGCAGTTGACTAATTAACATACAGTATGGACAAAATAATATATATATATATATATATTTTTTTTTACATCAGACCTTTTTCTTCCTCCTTGTATTTTGATTACCTGCCTGCTCAGAATGATTTTTCCTTGTTTTCCAAGAACATCAGACATATTCTTCATCTACAATTGAGATACAGAGCAACCAGTCGTCTCTCTTTTTTCCACTGAACACACAGTGCTGTTTGTTTAGCTATTTAATTTAGTTTTTATTCAGTCTTTATTTTCCCATGTTCATTTCTAGAACTGGTTGACAATGTATATGTTAAATTATTTAACTTTAACCTTCTGAGTACCTAATAGTCATATTAGTGCAAAATCGTTGCACAATACACAGAGAAACGGTCCATTTTCATTCCAGCTTTAAAACTCACTATGTCAGCCACCATATTCACAATCAGTGAGACTGGTATCGTCTCAGACTCAAAAATCCAATATAGGTTGGGCTCTGGTTCTAGAGATAGTGATCGTTGATCAGTGGATGTACATGAGGTTTCAGAGGTCTTCTTCTTCTTCTCTCTTCAGGTCGTTTGATCTTTGATAATCTGAAGAAGTCCATTGCCTACACCCTGACCAGCAACATCCCAGAGATCACCCCCTTCCTGCTGTTCATCATCGTCAACATCCCCCTGCCACTGGGAACCATCACCATCCTCTGTATCGACCTGGGAACTGACATGGTGAGAGCTGATCTAACTTGCAGACTTACTCACTTGCACAAACCGGCATCACTGAACACATCTCCTGTTAGTGTGGCACATCATACTGTACTAAACGTTCACATTTCTTCTTCTTCCTCCTCCTCCCTCAGGTGCCAGCTATTTCACTGGCTTATGAAGCAGCTGAGAGCGACATCATGAAGCGTCAGCCCAGGAACCCATTCAGGGACAAGCTGGTGAACGAGAGGCTTATCAGCATTGCCTATGGACAAATTGGTAGGTGAAATAAAGACTGCTACTGCTGATCCAGGCTGTGAATTGCCTTTGATCTTTGAGAGAAGTTGGATTTTGTTTGCCTTAAAGCAATTTTGCGTTGAAATCAACTTCATCCCCTTTTGTTGCTCCCCAAAAAACAACAGCGGGATTATCTTTGGCTGCAATGTTTTGAAGAAAACAAGACAATGAAAGTGAGAAAAGGTACAAATCCGTGACCTAATCTCTGCATCTGTTTGTTTTTCCTCAGGTATGATCCAGGCTCTGGGAGGTTTCTTCTCCTACTTTGTCATCTTGGCTGAAAATGGTTTCCTGCCCAGCAAACTAGTCGGCATCAGGCTCAAATGGGACGACCGCTCCGTCAACGACCTGGAAGACAGCTATGGGCAGCAGTGGGTAAGTGTGTAGTTTTTTGTGAGTTTAAGTGAACTTGTAGGCTTGTTTTTTTTCGGGTTTTGTTACTTTATCTGATTGTCTGCCTGTCCTCTCCTGCCCTCAGACATACGAGCAGAGGAAGATTGTTGAGTTCACATGCCACACAGCCTTCTTCGTCAGTATTGTAGTAGTGCAGTGGGCTGATGTCATCATCTGCAAGACCAGACGTAATTCTGTATTCCAGCAGGGCATGAAGTGAGTCCAACCACTGTCTTAGCACTTTATTTGCCTTTTTGCTAACGGTCATTAGCATAATGAGATCTAAATAAGGATGGCATGTATTTCATTTTCTGCATCATCGTTTCTACTCTTCAATATTTGTTGTGTCTCTCCACCCAGGAACAAGATCTTGATCTTTGGCCTGTTTGAAGAGACAGCCCTGGCTGCCTTCCTGTCCTACTGCCCAGGCATGGACGTGGCACTCAGGATGTATCCTCTAAAGTGAGTGCCATTACCGCACGTGTCACAGGGATACACATGTTGATGTCAAGACCTGTCGTGTTATGTGTTTACTCGATTATTTTTAACCTTTGTGGTTCTCTTGTCTTGCCCACAGACCTACCTGGTGGTTTTGTGCGTTCCCCTATAGTTTTCTCATCTTTGTTTATGATGAGATCCGAAAACTTCTCCTCCGCCGGAACCCTGGAGGTTAGTATTTTTTTTCTCTCAAAAAGTGTGTCACCCTGTAAACCAAAATCTCTCTAAAGGAACAGTGCAACAAAAACACATTGTGGTTTTAGGGGGGGAAATGTGATAATGGGATAATTTGAATTGTTTGAAGCAGGGGCTGAACTATCACTTTAAATGACAACATTTAGATTTTTTTCACTTAAGCTTTTGTACCAATCAAAAACTTAGAGACAAGGTGTTAATTAGTGAGATTTATAGGTGCAGGTCCAGGTCCTAAGTTAAACTGTAGTCTCATATTTACTTTACAGACATGAGAGTGGTTTCAGTGCTCTGATCTAACTCTCTGCAAAAAAAGCAAACGAGCGTCTTTACCAAAATGTTGAACTAGTCCTTTCACAAAATTCTAATTGAAAAGAAAGTCCTCGTAAAACATGACTTGAAAATACTGTTAAATTAACTGTGAACCTCTCCTCTGTGTTTCTTTCTCTCATTTGCTCTGTAGGTTGGGTGGAGAAGGAGACATACTATTGATCGACGGAGCATCTTTGCTCAAACCCCCTACATCTTCCACTTATTTCTCCCCCCCGTCACTCCATTCCTGGCAAGACACACCTCCAGATGCCCCGCCCCCTTAAAGACAAAAACCGCTTTGAAGCAATTTTCATCACAACTGCCCCAAAGATTAAAAACAGCAAAAGCACCTTTACAACTTTCTACATCGACCCGCCCCCCTGTCCCCCCATCTCCTATGATACTCTTTGCATGTGTTCTCTCACTGCTGTGTACATAAACCAATATATCTACCAAACGGCAGCTGCATATTGTGTATGTAGATTTGAATGAGCTAAGGATACAAAGGGAGTGTCTATGCTCTGCAAAAAAGGGCCATCCAGCTCCTTCCCTTCCCCTGCTCTTTACCCTTCGTCTTTCTCTATCCCTTCGTTCCTCTCTCTTCCTTCCTCGCCAACCCTTTGCTTGTCCTCCAATCGCACACACAGATATAAAGATCACACAGTGAGATCCCACCGCCGACACCACTTCGACTGCCACCTCTCGCCTCCGTCTCCTGTCTGTGGAGGACCAGCGGAGTGGTCATTCCCCCGTCGTTATCGCTGCGTCCATTTTTCCTTCTCTTCCGTTCTCGACGGCCACAGTGTTGTTGTTTTTTAATATGTGGGGTACGGGGGGGTTTCAATGATTTTACTTGTCTTTTTTATTTCTAAGACGAGAGGGGGGGTATGTGAGAGCTGCTTTTCCTTCATTTAGGCCTAACAAAGCACACCCCATGGCGTCCTGTCCCCCCTCTCTCCCCCTCTGTCTCTCACACTCCTCCCCTCCCCTCCCTCCTGCCCCGTTTGTCTCTGTTTGTGTGCACTGTGTGAACCATTGTCCTTGTTAATAACTATTACAGTACACCCCCCCTCCCCCAAGTTGGTAAATACAACTCAATCTTTCTGTGTGCTCTAGGAAATCTATATAATTCTATACTGAATTTAAATGAAACAATAAAAAAACACATGTTGAAAAACAGCTCATGAGAGACATTCATGAAGAAGAACATCAACAATATTGGTGAAGATAGGAAAAAGCAAGAGATACGTGTCTCTCTTTTTGTTTTTTGTTTGGTTTCAGTTATTTTTTGCTGGTTTTTCAGGAGGCTACTCTAAAACTGTAACAGCAGAGCAGGGTTTTGGTTGTGTTTTTACCAAAAGACACAAGATACCAACCAAGGCTTTCAGGTTCCTGTTACTGCAGGTGTGCCGGTATGATGTGGTGCAGTGTGCTGTGATGTGGTGAGTGGTGACGATGAGTCCACGGTGCTCGGGGGGTCTGTTACCGGACCGGGTGCGCAGCCTGGTCCGACCCGGGTCTGTGTGCATGTATGTGTTGGAGACCTGTGAAGGGCCAGCGGTCTCAGGCTGGGTCTATCTCAGATGGCTGCAAGAGTTGAAATTCAAGAAAAAAAAAAAACACAACTAGTAGAACATGTGTGTCAAATAAATGAAACCAACACCAATAAAACATCTAGAACATTTAATACAACCTAGACCTGTCTGTGTGTCTTTCTGTCTCTGTTTTTACTCATTCAAAACTATCCCTCACACTAATTTATTAGAGAACAGAATATTTTCTCTCCTATTTTATCTCTTGGGCTGGGCTGCACCAACAAGAATTTATTTTAAAACCTGATGAAATCATGGTGTGACTTTAAATCATGTTGCACTTAAAATTAAGAAACCTCTCTTTAAACCTTAGTTTAGCTTTTACTGTAAACCAGGATTCAATTTGTTTCTGCTGCAACAAAACTTTAAACTTTTAAAATGGCTGATTTTTTTAAATATAGATTGAGTAAAATACTCAAGATCCTGCAAGCAAGTTAAGAGACAAACTCAACTCAACAGTTTTGTGATTCTTCTTTTATTTCTTTCACACCAGCTGATAATTCAGCCAACAAACTTTTCCCAAAGGAGAAATTAGAGCTTGTCTGCTGAGTCATCATGAGTAGTTTAACTAAGCTAACTAACTTTTTGGCTAGCTAGCAAACAAAGTTTTTTAAAAACTTTTTAGATAGTTAGCAAACAATTGTTTTTTGTTTATCGTAAAGCATTTTGTCTGTTTGTTTGTTTTAATTTTTAGCTAGCTTTCATTACAAACAAAGTAATGTTTTGTTAAGAAATACAGAACAGCCAAAACTTTTCCCCCCCTATTTTATACTTACTAAGTCCTAACAGCAATCAGATTTATTTTTTATTTATTCATTTGTTTTACTTTTGGTTAATCAAACTTCTGCACATTGATCAAACTGTTTAATTTAGGTTTAATTCACTAAACGTGGATGTTCTAAACTAAGATTAGTTTTTAATTATGCAACAGAGCTCTGCTAATTAAATCTAATTAAATTAAATCAGGATTTGCTCATTTTAAACCTATTTTTGTTCAGCTCTGATTAGAACTAATCTTAGATTAAATAAATCTTTGTTGGTGCAACCCAGTCTTTTTTCCCTTCCTTCTTTCTTCTTTCTCCACTGCTCTCTTTAAAAAAATGGTCCCCCTTTGCATCGCTCATCAAGGTTGCATATTAGGAAAAAGGACTTTAATGCCATTTATTACAGTCAATCTGAAATAAATTCCATGCATATGGGATAGCTTCCCTCATGAACAGACCGATTTTCACAGCAGCCTTTTTGACATAGTAAACACAGGTGTTACCAGTGATACTAATGAAGACTGTGTTTTATTCAGGTCAAACAGAGTCATGGTGCTGTTACTGTGGATGTTGGCTCGCTGGAGAGGCTCTGCAACACTAAATAGAACAGGGCCTTAATTAGTATCATTGCTAACACCTGTGTTACCTTACTGTTTCACATCAAGAAAGGTCTTTTTGTTTACTGCACTCATCTATGTAGAAGACTCAATTTACAACAGAAATATTCAAATATGATATTTACAACAATTTGACATTATTTCATCACATCTGAATTGATGCAGGCTGATAAAATACTTTAACACGTGCTGCTAATTTGCTGATTTCAGTCGTAAGTGTACAACACATCAAAAAATGAGGAGGGAGAAACATGAGGATGGGATGCCACCTAGTGTTGTGACTTTACATGCACTTCAACTTGCAAACTGCATAATGTTAAACTGCCACGGGAGGAGGACGAGCTGGCAGCAGCCCAAGGTAATGCACCAAACCGCTGTGTAAATGTGTCAGCCTGTCTGACACCAGCATTGATGAGCTTCAGGGTCAGAATCACTGTCAGCAGGAGAGCGCCCCGCTATTTCCCAAAATCCATCTTTCCACACTTTAAGAATTTGGAAATAGTTCATGAATAATATGTTCAGGAAGGAACAGCAACTTTTGTGATTAATAAGTTATTATTTCCAGAAGGTTACGTTCCTGCAAATACAGAAAGGCAGTATATCTTTTGCTGGCTCTCTGTGCCACAGGGGTCATCTATTTTAAATGAACCTCTTATTGCACCCATACTTCACAAATCAAATAAATTAAACACAATATACAGCTCTATAATGTTAGAGATAAGGACTGGGCGGTGTGAGAGGTCACTTTGCCACATCCTGTGTGAATTTAGGACACGTCCCTCCGAGTGAGACACACGCAGAAACTTTCTGGCGCTGCTGTCCAATGACAAATGTCTCTCGCTCATGCATACACACACACGCGCACCCACTTTCTGTCACTCTCCCTGACAAACACACTCACACGCTCTCACCCTCTCTCTAATTTCCCCTGTGTCTCTGCAGTGGGCTCACTGCAGTGCGACTCTCCTCTCCACCACCCCACCCCCTCCTCCACCCTCGCCACCCTCCGTATAATAGAATATCGATCGCTCGCCTTTGCCGCAGTGTGTAAGCGAGTGTGTCTGTGGACGGGTGTGTGTATGTGTGTGTGTGTGTGTCTGACTGGGGCCCTCCAAGGTCATCGCCATGGCAACCTGAGCACGGGGTCCTCTCGCAGTGCTGTCACAGAGCACAGGTCACAGGGGTCACGTGAAAAAGGGGGACAAGAGGGGGACCATGCGGGGGACAAGAGGGGGGTTGCCGAGTGCTGCAGTGTTCGGTGTACAAGAGACAGAGAAGAGGAGCCACAAGAGTCGGAACTGTCCTGTTCCACTGTGTGTTCAGACCAGACCAGAATAATGAGAAAGTGTTCAGACTAAGTACTGAAGGCCACTGAGTTCATCACAGCTCCCGTCACTGGTGCACACAGAGGAGTCAACTGACGTTTCCCCTGAATAAAACAAACTGTGTGAATTCATTAAATATGAACGAAGATACCGGTGACAAGTTATCGTCACATCAGGAGTTTATTGCACTTCCGAAATGTAGTTTAAATACAAAAACACCCAAGTTACATCAAAATGTAAACAAATGAAGAATGAATTTCAACAAAGAAGTATACCAGGATTACAGAGTGACCTTCGAATCTGTTTGTCGTCAGAAGAGCTGATAAATACGCGTGCAGACAGTCAGCACAGACAAGTACCACATTATCTCAGAAACAAAAACACCGTGACTACGTACTGACCTTTTAAGATTTATTCTCATCAGCATATCTATGTTAAGTCCCCTATCAGAAAAAGCTGTTTGTATTCTCTTGAATAATTGTGCATGATTATTTTTAAAGCTTTAAATAGCACTTTTCCTTTGGAAAATAAATCATTTTATAGCAGTTTAGAATAGCAAACACTGGATTTACTGTATATACATCATCTTTACATATGACAATCTTTTCAGATGGTTTGGATAAAGGAGTGTACAGTAAAGAGTAGAGCACAGATAGTCCTAAAAGATTAATAAGTCGAAAGATATGTCACTATATAACAGGGGTGTCACGATTCTCCAAACCCACGATTCAATTTGACTTTCAATTTTAAGGCACCGATTCGATTCAGTTCTTCGATTTAACTTTTTTTTTGCACAGACAGCTGTGTCACTATCAGACTATCGACTCTTGACTTGTAAAGATCAACAGATGATTTGTTTTATGACCTGAGGACGGTCATTTACATTTCCAAATTCTTCTTAAAAAAAGAGTCTCTATGGCATCAAGCGTGATATCACTGCTGGTAAGCTATGCTGCGTCGCCAATTCTGCTTTTGATTTCAATAATTGAAACTGAGAGCTCATTTCGATTGACGTGATATTGAAACTATGACACCCCTACTGTATGACTGATGTTACAAGGAGCCAGAGGCTATTTGACACAAACCGGAGGCATCCAGTATAAAATATAAAGAGAAAGGCATATAAAATGTATGATAATGTGCTTAAATACTCATTTATAAATTAATTATTTGTGCATCTGACAAGTTACGTATATGAATGAGTTTGAAAAGGCAACACAGTTTGTAACAACGATTACATTAGAGGCAAGACAAGGTGCATTCTGGGTACACTGGCATAGGTAAGATACAGGGAATACAGGACGCACGTGTAGCTAAGAAGGAACGGATCTGGGAGCAGGTTTTCCTCCGGGCTCACACAGTTATAATGACGGCTGATCGTCAAACAGCTCCTCACACGGGCTCCATGAGCAGCTCTTCCATGTCGGACCCCTCCAGCTCACGGAACGCAGCATGAGAGCCAATCACGAACAGCGTTGCTCCTGAGAGGAGACGCGAAAAACGGAGAAGAGGAGCGTGAATACAAACACAATGAGAATGAAGAGGGTTTCCTCCACTGTAGCTAATACACCAACTGTCCGTAAATAATAAAATAAATAAATAATCTGAAAAATCTGTTTAAAGTAATTTAGCAGACACTCTTACCCGAGACTATTTATTCAATGTAGCAGCAGACTATGCTTCAATACATAAAAACTATTTAAAGAAGCTACAGTTTCCAAATGAGCATTGATACAAATATCCCTGCATCCCAAAATAATAACAAACAACAACAACAACAACTAATATGTTTTGGCTTACCCAGAACCCAAAAGACTGCAGCTCCAGCTCCGGCCAACCAGAACACAGGAAGAGAAACAGCTCCAGCCAGACTCATCTGATGAGGGACAGTCAGCTCCTTGCCTAGTTGGCAAGAAATTTAAACAGATTTAACAACACAAAAAAAAAAAGCCACATATTTTTCTTCTGCCTCTTGCCAGTCTGGTTTATTAGTAATAAATACACATTTTTTTTTATATCAGATGCAAGGGATGTAGATCAGATATTGGGGAAAACAAACAAGCAAACAAACTATAATTTGACATGATCCATCAGCCTAAACTATCTCAGAAATGCTTAACTAATCTTTGAGCGACACGCTGCAAAGTGATACATCACAGGTAACACAGATGAGCAACACGTATCATATGAACAGTAGCTAAAACCTGAGTGATGCCTGTCAGTATCACTGTTAAGATCAGGGGAGAAAAAAGCAAAATGGACAAGCTCAATTTATGCATTTATGCAACTTATTTAAATTTTATTCAGGATGTTTGCTGAGTCTGTCCATTCAAAAACACTGCTAAAAGTTCTGTGTGTGAACATGAAGAAGCAGCGTTGCATAACTGAGTCACGTTGTGGGCTTTGTGTTTCATCCTTAATGGGAGTAAAGTATTTGTATCACAGTTTGGGCGTGATAGTTTTTTAAATGGCTGCGTTACGCAAAGTGCGTTCTTACAGATTATCATTTACAGCTTAGTTGTTTCAGAGTCGGAAAAAGACATGGCATCAGATTGCACCATCGGACATGAATACCTGGTATCTAGCCATCTGTACTGGATACAGACATGCATTTAATCTATTCTTGAATAAACTTGCTTGTTTCTTCTGTGCCAAAAGTCACAGAGAGGTAACTTCCAACAATTAATTATTTAAATTCACACATAGCTAAAAAAAAAAAACAACCTAAAGATGTTGTTAATATTTCACAAAATTGAGCATATATATTCCTGTTCTTCAAATATTTGAACAAACTAATCTTACTAGGTTTTATTTATGTTAGCAGACAAACACAAAGGTTCATATTAGTCAGAATATGGTTCCAATGTGCCCAGTGATTTATGAATTCACTATTTAGCAGGAACAAAGGACAACTCACCGAGGATGACCAGTTTGGACTCCAGGGACTTGAGGTGAATTATGTAGAAGGCACCAGCGAACACAGCCAAGGCAATCAGTAGCATAGGAGAGCTGATACTGAGGAGAACAAACATCAACAGGTTTTAAGTCTTGGCGTAAAGCTCAAATTATTTTGTATTTTACTTTTGAACCAAATCTCATAAATCTAATAGAAATTGTTCCGTTTGTCTTTTCTAATATACGAAGTGACCAAAACCCTCGAAGAAAACTGTCATGTGATTTGTGTACAGGCTGAGCTGAGCAGCAGGAACAGGAAATATTCCAGCTGATAAACCAACACAAATGGTTTCCTCTTGTTGGCCTTACATGCAGTACAGGATGAGACCCAGGAAGATGAAGGTATAGTTGCTGTTGTAAATCTCCACATTTTTCACCACCCTCTGACACATCTCTCCGAAGTTTCGGGGTTTTGAAAACTTGCGTTGGTCCACGAAGCTGGACCAAGGTCGAATGGACACCCGACGCCTGTCGATCCACTCTTTAGCCATGGTAGCTGAGAAGCCTTTGGGGAGCCCGAGCCTGTGAAATAAGACCAAGATATTAAGAATTGAAGACACTAATTGCTTTGTTGTTGTTATCTGTATGACTGCATATCAGTATCTATCATGTGTCTGCACTGCAGACTAATAAAGAAAATACTTCAGTATATTTCCACAGGGTAGAAGGGAGGACATTTGAGCAACATGACATCTTAAATCCTCTCAATAATAAAATTATCATGACTATTGTGTGATGAATTTGGTACACATGACACTCAAAATAGGCCCTTACTTTGCCAGGATTCCAGCTCCACCTGTGCCAGTTGGATGAGCATCCTCAGCACTGAACAGATCTCCAGCCTTGCTGTCCATGTCTACAAGGCAGTTCTCCCCCTTTGGAGCTCCAGATGGCATCTACAGACTGTTTGCTGCAAGGAAATAATAATAGCACAAACATAAAAATTAATACCATTTCATTGCTGACATCATTTTCTTTCCTAGCTATTTATTTTTGTAACTTTAGAAATGAAATAATAGACTAACTCCTCCATCAGTTAACTGAAATCTGTATCAATGCAGTAATTAATTATGAATGTGGTACCACTTTACAATAAGACTATTCTTACAAATGTTTTTTAATCGTGCCAATTAGATTGTAAACACTTTATAAATCATTAATAAACAATTAAACAGGTTATAACAGTTTCCATACATCGATGTGGGCTCACTATGTGACAAGTTCCAGTTGCTGCTGACGAATAATTGATCTTACTAATGAGTTAATAATATTTATAACTGCAAAAGTGAGTCTTATTGTTAAGGTTAAAACAGTACATGCAAAAAATGTCATGGTAATCAATGTTAGCAAAACTTTAGTGTGTGAATTTGGTAATTTTATATGTCAAAGACATGCCGGTTCTGTTAAAATGCTGGTAATTTATTAACAAATATCAGATGAAGAGACAAGAATAACTCACTCTTTGCAGAGCAACAGGTCACGGTTGCCCTTTTAAATCTAATGTGTTGTAACACCTTCTTAATAATTTATAAAGTGTTTACAACCTAATTAATCTAATTCTAAACCATTTAGAAATCATTCATAAGCGTCGCCTTGTTGTAAAATTGTATTATGAAGGACTGTTCGGTCGAACTGCAGTTTCAAGTGTCAAATTAAAGAAATGCCACAACATTTCACAAGAAAAGTTAAATCAAAAAGCAAGTATAAATAGTTCAAAACTATTGTGTTCATAACAACAGTTTGACGTGTGCACTTCTCATACATACAGGGTGTAGCTTTGCCTTAGTGGAAAATTTTAGTCAATAAAGGGCTTGGTCACTGCCACATCGCACAATACACACGATATACAAGAAACTGTTGAACGCAAACACACATTTCTGCGATCAAGTATTAATTTAAGAGGCATTTTAGATGGCGTTAGTAAATTCTGTACAGTCAAATAAAAAAAAAAATAATGTGCAGGAAAGACAACTTTGCTGGTTGTTCAAAAGATTGTCACTGCTAACAGCTATGCTAGCTTCTTTGCTAACGTTCATGCCAACTACAGATCCAGACAGACAGATCATTTTCACATCAACACCGATGTATGGACGTGACAAACAAACACAAAACAGACCCAATATGTTTGTAGTGTCAAATCTGTAATCGTTAAATCAGTTCTACTTACAGCTGAAGTTTGGTGGGACAGCCTCAGACCTTTTGTTGCTGTGATGTTTCACGGATGTGATGTGGATGATATTTAACTTCCTGCTGTGTAGGTGCAAAACACCGCCACCTACTGACCGCATCGGGAACTGCACATCTTCTGTGTATGTTTGTTCTAAAGGTTGTTTGCTAAGATCATTATAGTCAGTGACAACTAAAAAAAACATTTGATTTAACTGAAATAAAAACAAAAACTAGACTTAGAAAGCCAACTGGTGCATTGGTGCACATGTTTGGGATGTTTTCATGACTGTCAGTTAATTGCACTTTGTTGAACTTTGTTGCGATCATTTATTTCTCTTCTTGGAAAATCATGAATTTTTGAGTTTTAGAGGTGAAGGCAAAGAATAGTTTATAATTTCATATTTTCAGTTGCAACCATGTAATTTTCCAGCACCCAAATAATAACAAATTAGATTGCGAACAGTTCTTGAAATACAGATTTCTGGATGGTTTCTAAAACTCAGTAATTCAAGTTTATATAAAGAAGAAAAGTGAATTACCTCTACAAAAGCCCATGGGCCAGAACAACTTTTTAGTTAATTAAAAAACTTAAGAGTTTGATTTAAAACTCAAAAATTAGTGAAGATAATTGCCTTGACATGTCTATATGAGTTTCCCCAACTTTCTGTTACAGGTTGACATGAAGACTGACTATACTACTATAATATATAATACTGAAACTAATTAATATGTACCAAAATTAAACATTAAAAACAACAACAAATGAAAATAAAACTCCACTGCAAACCCACTCTGGAAACAAAGCTAAACTAAAAAAAAAAAAAAATGTAATAACTCTTTTGGTGACACACTTAACGACACGGAACGACATGCTTTCTTAAGTGTGTTTTTAAGTTATTTTCCCCCACACAAAGCTTCCACAATCTTTTAGCAACAAATACATACGTCGGAATCCTTTGATAATCTCCGTATGTTTAAAACAATGTGCATTTTTTATTCACACTTTCCTGTGGAGGTGGTGTCAGAGTAGAAAGCAGTATGTTATGGGAAGAAAACAGCTGAGACAATAGAATCAAAACAGCCTGGGGATCAGCTGTCTTTTTCAGACGTAAAACGTGACCTGACGTCACCGAGCATGCGGGCGGCTGTGATTGGTCAGTTTCTGTATGTTATTGTGCATCTGTCAGTGTATGGTGCTGTGGGAGTTACCAGATCACCCGACGCCAAGAACTGGGAACGTGAGTTGTCAGGTACGTTAAATGTTTAAATATCGTCCCGAAAATGCATTAAAAAACCTTTACATGCATTTGTTTTCACGTTATCATTGTTTATCATTCAGGAGGGCCCGTTTCTATCACGGCCCGTGTATAGCTAACAACCTCTTTAGCTAGCAAGTAAGGTCTGTTAATATGTGTTTGTTCGACAACTTTCTGTACATAGTGAGCAGAATATTTGTTAAACGTGTCATGTTGTGCCAGATTAGACGCTAGTTTTCCATTTGAATGCGGGCATTGGTGGCTAATCAGCTGTTTGAAGTGCGATGTAATTATGCTTGTTTTGTGTTGTTTTTTTTCCCCCTCAGAGAAACGTGATTACGTAACGTGCTAAGGGGGTAATTTGCTCCACTGGTTGCTGTTCGGACGCCCGAGAAACGCCTGTTTTCTTTGGTTTCGAGACGACGGCGACGTATTCACAGCAGACTCCACAGCACTGCATGTTGGAGGGCAGACGTCGAGCTGACACCGAAAATAGGTAGGACTGCTGAGCTTGCTAAACAGGCCCTGTAACGTTAGACAAACGCTAGAAAACGTACATGACGCGGAAATGATGCGAAAACACAAACGTCAGCTTCAGTAACGTTATATTCTAAAGCGCAGACGGCTGTTGGTGTTTTTACTGTCTGCTAGTTTGCGAGGGTTGTGGTTAGCTTACGTGTTTTGTCAGCTATTTACCGAGATTTTATGTTTTCAGGCTTTTCAAACAATGTATCCCTTAAAAACCCACAGTGGCAGGAACATTGAGATCAAACCTGTGTTGAATTAGCATGTAGTGTCTGCAGGAACAATTCAGTGTTCTCACATTGCAGTAAGAATTGGCGAGAACATGAGCCACTTTTACATTTGATGGTGCTGGTGCAAAATAAGTGTTTTTGTTTCAAATATTAGTAACTATACAAACCCCATCAAGTTGTGTATCCATGTAAGGTAAAACAAATTATCTAAATACTATGGTTTTAGAACAATGACCCATCAATGATAACCCATAGCACAACTTGCACCAAGTTAGGGTCAAAATGAGCATAGATGCTAGGTCCAGTTTTCAGGAATGGAAGTGCCATTCTTCCTTATGAACACAAATTCAACTTATCTGTGAGTTATTCAATTAAAAATTGGTCTGCAAGTCTCTTTACGCTGAGCCTAAACTTGTCAAAAAAAATTTGAAGTAACAATACTTTTTCGGTACTACATTTGAATGTAATACTAACAATTGATAGTATAAAAAGTATCAAAGCTAAGAAAAATTAATGATCTAAGTGCTCACTGAAGACCTCACATCAGGGAAGTCTTTATTTTCTTACCTGAAATTTGTAGCATAGAAAAACCAGACAGTGTTCAGTGCATTTTGTGCTCTGCTGCATTGTATATAAGTTGTAAATAGAAAAAAAGGGTATTGTTTTTGCACTAGTATTGTATTGTAAGTTTAAAAGTCTGGTATAATGACAACTCTGCTGATTCCATGTTGTGCTGAATGAGTTTTGTTAGTCTAGCATAGCCTGTTGTGGGAACATAAACTTTACTTGTTTTGTTGATATACCTCTAAAGTCTCTTTCTGTCTAGCTTGTGGTCCTTTGCCACAGACTGAATGGACCTCCCCTCTGACACTTGCCCTGCTGCTCTTGTTAGATAATCCAAAGAAGCCGAGTTACTATTTATCTCTCTTTTGCACTATCTTGCCATCTTCACCACGTCTGTAGAATATCAGAACATGATACTTAATTATACAAGTTACTCTGTTCATATGTAGCTTGTTTAAACTTTTGGGGGTAAATTGAGCCATGACTCAGCTTGTCCCAACATCACTGGCATATTTTACCCCACAGCCTCCATTTTGACAAAACTGTATCACAAAGTGGGTCAGATCCTCAATTATACTAATTTATGACCTTGTTTTGTAGCTTACGCTGACTTAAATTGATATGTTATAATGTCCAGAATGTGTCCATTTTAATTAAGATATAGATCATAGATTTAGTAACATGATGATATTGCATGGCATGACTTTTTTTTTTTTTTGCTCTGGTTTGCTTACCATTCTCTCCATGTGCTTGAGTCCATGATGGATTGAGTAATGTGAACTATTCTTTTTAACTTATGGTCATGTGATTATTTTTGTTTATGGTAATCATTCTCACTGACAGACTACTTGTATTCACATTGGTGGTTGGACGCCTCATGCTGGACATTACAGTAGAACCACATGCTGTTACTTCCTGACTTAAATGTAATGTTTATCTGTGTTTTTTTTTATCCTACAGTCCTCCTATAGAGTCTTGACACAGGTGGGAAGGTGGAGAGGGGCTATAGGCAGAGCCATGGCCGCGGTGCATCACCCAGGGTACCCACTCAGGGACTCGCTTTACTGGGACGAAACAGAGTGCCTGAACTACTATGGAATGTTGTCTCTCCATGAGGTCTTTGAAATAGTTGGTTCTCAGCTGACAGAGACCGACATAGAGGTGTTGTCATTCCTCCTGAATGAAACCTGTTCTACACCACACCCTCTTGATCCAACAGGCTGGACAGTTGAGCCCCAGTCGGGCGATCCAGATGACTCAGGCATCTCTCCGAGTCCTGAGCTGTTAAAGGCCTGGATGCGGTTAAAACCTAAAAGTTCACAGAGTTCATTTGTGGCCTCATGTAAGCCCAAGAGTGGCCTTGAGCTGTTGTTAGAGCTGGAGAGGCGAGGATACCTCAGCGATGGCAACCTGGAGCCACTACTGCAACTGCTGAGAGTCCTTACTCGTCATGACCTGCTGCCTTTGGTGTCCCACAAGAAAAGGAGGACAGGTGAGGATGAATCATAGGGTTTTCATGATTAGATTTTGAGATTATGTTGAGTGCTATGGCTGTGGCCTCTTTCTAAGATGGCCTCCTAGAATGTGTCCGTCATGACAGCATTCCTGTCTTAATAGCCATTACTTAATGATCACTAATCTGGTTTTATGCTTTTCAGTATCTCCGGAGAGAATTGGACAGAGCTATGGAATAGGGAACATAGAGCTGGTGTGTGCCTCTGGAATGCAACACAGCTGCAGGCAGACAGAAATACCTCTTCCATCTTTCACGCAGCAGTTGAGAACTGGTAAGTACCGTATTCAGCTCAAAAGTGTAAGCTACAGTGTTTCTACAAAACTTCGTCAGGCAACGAAGTGGACTTACAAAAGTCAGTTATTATCATTCCCTACAGCATGCAACATATTTTAACTACACTTGATGTCAGATGTCAGTAAACACAGATAAACATGAAGCAATTAGCAGAAATAGGACAGATAGGAATATTAAAACAGGATGATGACACTTCCACACAACAAAATCTCATCCATGCCCGTCTTCTGTCAGGTGTTTACACTCCTATGCCTGGGCCATTTGCCAGAAGGAGGCGGAAGAAGAGGGGAAACGGCTGGAGCCGCAAGCCCAAGAAGACAAGCAGACAGGCCCAGCTACTGCCTCCACCACAACCAGCACATAAAGTTTCCTGCAGTAAGTGCAGCCCTTGCATTCTTACCTGTCTTGCTTTCAGTGTTTCATCTCACGCTCCCCGATCTTCATCCGCCATTTTCTTTTACAGATCACTTTCCAGTCTTTTAATTAACAGCATAAGCTCCAGTTTTTATTTTCAATCTGTCTTCTCCTGCATCACCACATTTCCTGTTTTTTCTCCTTAATTCTGATGTTGTTTGTCTAGGCCGAGCTTTACCTTGGGTTAAGGAGTTTTTCTTGTCACTTTTTTCAAACCATCATCCCAAAATCTTACGGCACAACAGCCCTGTGCATCTATTGTTTGTTTTTTTTTAACTCCATGTGAAAATTTGCGTTACAAAGCAGTAATGGTGTAAAATGTTTATTTGCTCTCTGTTGTCAACAGAAAATGTAAAGAGCAGGGAGAGAATTTTACTCATTACTAACACACAATTTCTTACTTTGAGAGCGCACACACAGCGAGACGCAGATCTGTGTGAGCTTCAGTGCAAGTCCATCAAAATGAGAACACGTTGCCCAACCCTTCTCCAGTTCACCATGCTTTATTCACCAAATATTTTTGGCCTTCCACCCCACTGAAGTCAAGGCAATATGACGACTAACACACTTCAGGAGAACTGGACCACTTACTGTAGTCCAGTTGATCTTGAATGTGGAGTTTCTGCAGGTGCTTAAAAAGTCTAAAATCCAAACATCTGAATTTTAGAATTTTAGAAACTTAACTAGGAACCAGTAATCACTAATGCAAACTGTGCAGCCTGGTCAGAATTTATCGGAGCATATGCTGCAGGTGTACTGTGATGTGGTGTGTGGACTAACGCAGCTATGGCATCTACTCCTCAAAAAAATAGCTACTTCGGGGAGTGATAAGTTAAATTGTTTTTGTTAACGTTACTTTAATCTAATATGGGTGAGTGCAACTTAAGTGAGGTCTGTTTGAGAACAGTGCATTTAGTGCTGGATTGAAGCTTGTTGACAATAACAAATCTGAAGGCATTTACAGCCATTTGAAGTCAAAGACGTAAAGAATTACTTTGCAAGTGATTATGGGATTTTCCTTCATAACCGTTGTGTTGTTTTTTTTGTTTGTTTTTTTTGCGTTGTGAATTTGAAATAGGTCTTAAATTGCATTCACAATGGTTCTAAAAATTCAGCATCAGCAGTCAGCATACTTCGACTGTTAACATGCACTTGAACTGCACAGAATCACCTTTTTCAGATGTGCCAGTTTGTTTGTTTTTTTTAGAAAATAGGGATGCATGATCAATAACCAATACCAATACAGATCAGAAAACTGATAATTACACAGTTTTGTGGGATTTTTTTAAAAGAAGTTACTATAACCTGTAGTTTATGCACACCTGACGGTAAGAAAGGCTCAGATGTAGTGAACTAAACAAATCTGACATCACTGTTACAACAAAAACAAAGAAGAGTTCTGATCCTCAAAATGTTCATTTATTTCATCAGTTCATTTAAGCACATCGAAAAATTTTGTAGATATCCAGTTGCTTTAATAGAGCTTATTTTGTAAAAATTAAAATTAAATCTTTGACATGATCTGTCAAATCAGATATTATTCTAGCTGATAATAATTGAACTATGAATTTGGTGATATCACATGGGTATAAAATCTGTCTCTCCAACAGAGGCCAAGACTGTGGTGTTTTATTGTTGTACTTAGGATAACGTTTTTGTGTAAGCACTAATGCCAAACTTACTTGTGAGAGATGATAGAACTATGTTTTAGTCAGACAATTTAATTCTGTGTCTCATGGCACCAAGGAAGTCAACATCTTATTCTCTGTCTGTGCAGCAGATGCTGAGTTAACATCTCAAACGCATCAAAAATTCAAGGGCTCTGTCTGATTTACAACTTCAGCAAAAAAAGAAGGTTCTCAACAATTGATTCATCTGTTGGACTCCGAAAACAAATAGCCCGCACTTCCCTCTCAGTTGACAGACCACTCTTTTACTACTCAGCTGTTTCACATGGTATTTTCATCGTCACAATCTGATAATGTTTCGACTAAAAGTATAAACATGCAACATCAGTGGGATTTTGTTTCCCTGTCCATTTCACCTTCTGGCCCCTCTTTACGTTCTTTCCTCTCATTTCACCTTTTCTCTAACCCATTTAACTATGTTCAGCTGTTGCTGTTGATAAGAGCTCAGACTGGTAGGTTGTCTCCTGTCCTTTTGTCTACTCTAATTGACTGAAAGTTGTCCAGTCATCACTAGATGTGGCCCTTGTTCTGCTTTATTGTGAAGCTTGATACAAAGCTGTCACGAGTCAACTGTCAAACCTCACATTTCCTCCTGAAAAACTATTTGAGCAGTTGTTCGAAACAGTCTAACTCCACTGGAAAGCTGCACTGTGTAATCCATTATCAATGTCCTGCTCCACGTTTCCACTATTGCCTGCCTCTTAATCAATCAATGCTAGTTTCTCTCAGCTCAATAACATCAGTTGCCCTTTGTGTGAAGTTTGCTAAGTCAGCCTTGCAGACCTTCTCAAACATTTCTTTTGAACGTCCTTCATTGCCTGTTGCTCAAAAAAATGACAACAAAGGACTGATGATTCTGACTCGATTTAAAAAAGAAACAAATCATCTAGCAATGAAGACAGCCCTTCTTAGCTGTTCAGGATGAGTGATGTGCCTGTGACTATGAACATGTTGCTGTCTTGACTCCACATTTGATTCCACCAGGTTGACTCAGGATTGTGACTCAGATCGAGTAACCTAAGACTCAATGGATCATGGAGACAGAGGGCGAGACTGAGGAACAAAACAAAAAAGTCTGTCCCTCCACTCAGTCCATACATACTGCAGTGTGCGTGATCAACTCGATCATGCGCTCTCTCACAAGTCTGGGCCGATGCCTAAGGTAAAAGAGGCTCTCCCCCTTGTTACAACAGGGGCTGGTGCAGCCACTTTGCTCTGTATTCGATGATTGTGTCTCATAATGTAGCTGCCCCTTTCCCTGTACCCCTCAGGAAACATAATTTACTCTTCAAAAAAAATCATCCTGTAATGTTCTTTAGTGTTGTGAACTGTGGCTGAGAAAATATTCTGTTTGAGATTCCTGATTTTTCTATTTATCACAAGGGTTGTTGGTGTCAGTGTTTCACAGAACTGAATCCTCAGCAGTAAGCCTCGAATATCTTCAAAAAACTTTCCAGAAACATGCCAAAGTGAAAGAAATTTCTGGACAAGCCAAAGTTTATTTGATCTCTAAAACCATGGTAATGGGGATAAATGTAGAGAAAGTGTATTTTGAATTCTCCAATATTCTCTGTGGGTGATAATTCTGGTGAACTTGACACACTTTCACAAACATGGCCAACAAACTGCTTCTATTTCTTGGCAGGGCTGTCTCTGTCTTCATGAATACTGTACAGCTCAGTACAGGTAATGACACTGACAGATATTTCTGTTAACATGACATAAATAGTGATTTGATGAATGCCCAACAATAATTTTGGTACCCAGGTAATATTTGAGACGTCAGATCAAATCATTGGGCTGGACAGCAACCGTTGCCAGGTTGCCATTGACAACCAATATTTGGCCTTTTGTTGTCACCAATAAAAACCACTATTTAACATGCCAAAAACAGGGACAGCAAACAGCAAAGTGTGCAACCTGAAATAAATTAACTTTTGATATTTGTTGCATAGGTGATATTTAGATATTGCTGTTACAGTCAGAATCATAACTAGGCAACACTGCACACGTGTCACCGTGGTTACTCACATTGGCACTGGCATGTGTTTTAGCGACAATGATGAATCAAATTCAATTGTTTGACTGTGGGGTTAAAAGTTCGACTAACCCATCAGCATTACAAACAAATGTGCAAAGTGCAAATTGGTTAAACTGACAAAGAACCAGATGAACCTGAACAAAAAACAAAAAGGGAATTTGTGAAGTCCTGGGGGGGGTGAAGTATCCTGGCATCTTTAAGCTAAACAGAAAATTATACTGCAAAAGATGAACAATATCCTACACCTTGATAAGTAACACATCAAGTTCACTACTTCAAGGTAGCATATTCTACTGAACCACAGATTACTGTGATAAAACCTAAACATTCCTTTATGTCACATTTTCATTATTAAACTGATGTATAACTGCATAAATATGTCAATCATACTTACAGATTCTGCAGCCAAAAGCTGAAACCTTTTTTAAAGCGGCAATAAAAGCATAAAAGTTAATTACATTATTTGTATTATGTTGTATACTATATTGAAGTGGATAATCTTGAATGTGTTCCATGTGAAAATTTCCTGGTTAACATGGCTAATAAGACCGACAATAAATCTTTAGAAGCCAGATTAAAGCGCTCACAACACTGAGCAGCTAAGTTCTAAAATGTGCAAATGCCAGTGTACTCATGACCCGAGGCCTGTCCGCATCAGAGGGTGGAGTGTGCAAATTCTCTGAATGGAGAACAAGATGCAAATATTCGTGGTGAAATTGAAGAGAAAGTGAACACAAACTTTGATTGTGCTCAAAGCTGCAACAGTAGGGTAAGAGTAGGAACATTATTTAGAACTGATCCTGATGTTTGATGGTAATTTGTTTTGCAAACCAAATAAGGAGAGAACAATCAGCTGGATTTGTCTAGTTTTAGTTTAATGGTTAGTGAAGGACACTGAAGTAATTAACTCAAGGGTTTGTTTTGGAACAATACAGACCTGCAAAGATAAAACAGAAATATGTTGGGCATGTTTGTGAAATAGCCATTTCATCACTGTACGTGGGAAACCTTTTGGGACAATACTTTCCCCTCACGCTATCTTCATTACAAGTGGTTGAAAACATCTGCCTTAAGATTCAATCATCTCAAATCATACTGGCTAACTGAAATTTCACGTTAGCCAGCTAATTTGGATTCTCATCCTCGTCGTAAGGACTGGCCATGTACTCGATTTCAGTGAATCTAAGATGGCTGCCGACCGGCAGCTGTTGAAAAAATGCCAGTGTAACCTTTACTCGAGCAGTTCTGAGGAAAATAACCCAACAGTGCTCTGCTGAAGGAAGCTCCTGCTGTATCTTATCTCTGTGCCCCGTGTGAGCCCTGGGTGTGCGTTTGTCAAGAGGGAGCAGAGATAGATAGGGCGGTTCAGTCCAATGCTGGCCCCTAGCATTCAAACAGAACTCAAATACTCTTTCTTGTCATGATTCATCTCTCAGATCATTTTCAGCGAAGTGTCTCAATTACATTCTGACAATGACAACTGCTGTTACAAATGCCCATAAGGTGTTTGTACCTTCAGCTCAGTAGTGGTTTTGCGCTGTCTAAATGGGGTGCTTGTGATGGCTCTTGGTTTAATGGACGTATCTGATTAATGTTATGTTTGGAGCTTAAATAATGGGCTGATGATGGTGAGGGTAAGGGAACTGGTTAAGAGTAGTCTCAAGCATCCCACTTAGACACCACCTTGTACAACCCTAATAAAAAATGTGGGAAGTTGTGTAAAACATAAATAAAAACAGAATGCAGTTATATACAAATCATTATTGACCCATATTCAATTGAATACAATTATCAGAAAAGATATTTAATGTTCAAACTGATAAACACTGTTTTCTTTTGTAAATAAACGTGCAATCTGAATTTGATGCCTGCAACATGTTTCAAAAAAGTTTGGACAGGGGCAACAAACGACTGGGAGAGTTGTGAAACGCTCAAAAAACACTGGAACTAACGCATAATTTTATCAAGGATACTACGTGGCTCAGAAACACTTTGGAAAACTATTGTCAGTAAACACAGTTTATTGTCGCATCTAAAATGCAAGTTAAAGTGTGCTGTGGCCTGACAAGTCCACATATCAGTTTGTTTTCAGAAATCATGGATGTCATGATCTCCAGCCTAAAGAGGAAAAGGACCGTCCAGGTTCTTAATAGCACTGTGACGGCCCTATTAATGCTGAAAAGCACATGCAGGTTTTGGAGAAATATATGCTGCCAGCAAGCAGAGATGTCCCTGCTTATTTCAGCGAGACAGCATCAAGACACATTCTGCATGTGTTACAACAGCGTGGCTTCATAGTACATAGTACATAGTACAGTTCTGGTGTTGTTAAATGAAAAAGTGATGTATCACAGTGATAAACATACCCTTGTCCCAACTTTTTTCGAATTTGTTGCAGGAATCAAAGGCAGAATGAGTGTATATTTACAAAACCAATAAAGTTGATCAGTTTGAACATTAAGTGTCTGAGGTTTTAGCAATCATTGCATTCCGTTTTCATTTGTTTTTATACAGTGTCCCAGCTTTTGTGGAATTGGGGTTGTAATATTGTAGAGCTATAGTAAAGGCATTTCTGAGCTGATTAACTCGTCAATACCAGCTATTGCCCTGACTCAAACCTCATTACAACTAAGAGAAGTGAGTGCTGTGCCATGCCTGCTTGATGTTGAAAAAAACCAACCCAGTCGACAGATATCCAACCCACTTGTGCTTGTCTCTTTCTCTCTTTCTCTCCTTTCTCTGTGTTCGCAGTTCTAAACAGACCAACCTGTGTGTCAGGAAAACAGTATCCTTACACACAATGAGAGGGAGAGAACGAACACTAAATGCTCAAACTACGCAAAATGGTTCAGAGAGTGATTTTTGTCTTTGCGGGGAAACGAGAGAGTTCTGTCTGCCCGTCTCTCAGTACTCCCCTAACTCTCCACTCTCTTGGTCAGTCATTCAGCAGAAAAACGGATCGATAAAGAGTTGAAGCTCTCCGTGCCAAGTGACTCCTCGTAAATGGGTACTTAAACTTTTTTTTTCTTTTTTTTTTTTTTTTTTGGTGGGGTGAGATGGAGGAAGCCAAACAGGCTTGGTGTTTAAAGTGAGAAAATGAAAGCTGTGCTTCCTAATGTCCTGTCTAAGTGGATGTCTCTGTGTCTGATGAAGCGTGAAGTGCTCTGTAACCCTAACAAAATGACTATCATTGTGTTCCTGTGGTTTTAAATGGCCTTCTCCTCACTGCCCCTATCTCTACCTCCATCCTGCTCAGTATGAAATGGGAAGGCAGAAATGGGGGCCATCCATAAATACAGTAATTGCATGAAGGGCAGGTGTTTATCATAGCCACAGCCCTCACACAGTGTAATGATCCAAAAGGTCGAACTGCTAACAGCTTTTTAACTTAATATGTCACTGAGTCCATCCTGAATATTATAAAAGAGTGCAAAAATGTGTATTCTATATCTCTTTTAAGATAGATGCTCCGTTTGACATTTTGTGATAGATCAGAATACCGAAACACATCACTGTCACTGCTGACTTGTCAATATGCTTGCAAGGATATTATACAATGTTTTCAACTCCCTTACCTTGGACAATTAAATGTTTTATTGTTTTGCAACATTTAATTACAGTGCATGCATTTTTGACATGGACTCACAGATAAAGACTTTGTCAAAGTGAAAACAAATCTGCACAGATCTATATTATATATGAATGTCCTGAATAATAACTAACATTTGCAGAGTTTAGCAGGTCTTGCCTCCATGTTTTCTCTATATTCTGTTGCATTTACTCTCTACCATCACAAGCGGTACAGGGCCTGCTGCAGAGACACGTCCCCATAGCATGATGCTGCCACCACCACACAGTATATTTATATTAATGAGCAGTGATTGGCTTGTGTCAGACACAGAGGACAAAATTCAAATGAATAAATGATGATGAATTTTAATTGAAAGATATCATGTAATTGTCTTTTCAGCAGTGACATTCTCTGCACCTGACTACAGTTGTGTGCACAGTGTTGTCCATCTAGAGGTCTTTACAGGTCCAAAAATTTGTGTCCAAACCCCATAAACCCAGAAATGTACTACCTGGAACCAAACCAGACCCATCTTAGCTGGGATCCAAATCCATGCAGAACCAAGAAATGCTGGACTCAGGAGACACTGACTCAGTTGACACCAATTTTACAGCTGACTGCTATTAACAAGTTAACATTAATTTACAGTAGTACTCTTCTCCCCTGTGCCTGGCTTCTTGCCAAGAAAGTTGGTAAAATACATCCAGGTTTTCTGTTATTTTCCTGCTGATTGAAACAGCACAGCTAGTCCAATTCTTATTTCATATTAAAAGTCCAAACATGACTTGTTTAGAATCAGCTGTGCAGGTTTTGTTGCATCTAGCTTAATAAAGATAACTCAGCTGTTTGCCTTTTTGGACTATAATAATGATTGCTTCTTTGTTGCCATGGCTGCTAATGTTAGCATTGGTAATTTGCTATCATCTGTGCTCTCCATCATGATTAGTGCTGTCTGGTCATGGCCAGGTCTTCTCGGATCCACTTGGGTATTACAAATAATGTTAAACAGACCTCGGACCCTCTGTAACAGAACAGGACACGACATGGACCTAACTGACTATATGAAACATGGATCCAAGCCCATGCAGGTACTGGGTTCGGTCTCGGGTCCCTTGATTTGTTTCATGATTGATTGTACTGTACTGAGGGTATCATTGCATTGGAACTTTTTTTGTACCCTTCCCCTGACTGATACATTTGACCAATCAGAAATCTTTGTTTGTAATGTTTGTCTTCAAGGTGCAATTTTTGCCATGAAATAGACTCACTGGCTGTTTGCAGTTAATCAATGTTGCAAGACAATAAAAACCTGTTTAAAAAAAAAAAGAAAAAAAAAAGGGGGGGGGGGGGGGGCATGAATACTTGTTATTGGCACTTAAAGATCCAGTGTGTAAGATTTAGGTAGCTTTATTGGCAGAAAATGGCATATAATTTTCATAAGCCTGTATTCATTAGTGTATAATCACCATATAAAAAGAATCTTTGCGTTTTCATGACCTGAGATTGAGTCGTTTATATCTACAGAGAGCACGGATCCTCTTACATAGAGGCCGCCAGGTTTCTACAGGAGCCCAGAATGGACCAACCAAACACAGTAAATCCTACACACTGGCCCTTTAATGTCCTCTGAGGACAGCCATGATCTGTGGTATGACAAGGTTTTTATAACCATAATGCATAAAACTTTTATCTGTATGTATTGTTGATGGATTGACCTGCAAAAAAATTATTACAGACTATTAGTTATTTAAAATCTTGTACTAGAGACAGGATTTAATAATTTGTCAAAGCAGAATCAAAGGTGTTATACCTGTAAAATGTCAGTGGTTCATATTCTTGTAAGAGTATACCTGAAGAAAATTATTTTGACTTTAATTTTTTTCTGTGAACAGACGTAGTTCTTAATTGAATTATATCTGTCTTCAAGTAGGTTCTCAGTTGGTTCTTCTTTCCATACCTTCATATTTTAAACATTTCGTAAACCTTATTGATTAAGTGTCCCCTTTGATCCGGTCCTCTGTTTTTATAGAAATCTAATTACAGCCTTACGAGGCATGAATGCAACAGCCAGTGTTTGGTTATTGCTCTCCTACAAATGTTAAGACATGCAAAATCAATGCCTTAATTCAACATTTGCATTTCTAATGTTGGCATTTTCCAAACTTTATCCCTCCTGAGTCCTGCGCCATTCCCCGTAGCCCCAAACAAAATATGAATGGAGAGAGGGTAAACATGAGTTGAAACATTTATCAGTGGAATCATCGCTACTGTGTAGTTAACCAATTACAAACCTTGAAACTGAATGTGTTTAAGTCGGATCCTTGGTGCTCTCTTGTGCTGATTCTGTGCCTTAACTGAGACTCTGGCCTTTTTCTTCCCATCAGTTACGGGCTTTCTGGGTCCAAGTCATGTGAGCACATATTCTATTATTACTCCTACAAAAAGTGTTTCAGTTTATTTAAATATTCAAAGGGATTTTACTGACATTTATTTATTTTGAGTGTAGTCTAAAGTTCTGTTTCCTTGTTAAGATTTCACCTCATGAGTCCCTTTTTAAAAGTTTGATGGAGAGCAGTGAATAGCTTTGTTTTTAGCGTAGTTTTGCATACCTAGAGATACAATTATACCTTTAAAAGTGCTCAGAAAAAAAGTTTCTATGCACCTTTGCAATGAGACATTGGTGAGAATGTTTCCAGTGAAATGGATGTGATTGGTAGAGAACACTGTTAACCTCTGCTGAAGGGGTTTGAGTGGGAGAGATGGGTCTTTGTTGCAGCAAAAAAGTCATCAGCCGCTGGTTTCCACTCGAAGCTCTGGAATAATCACATGGGGGACGATCTCAGCCGTGCTCTTGCTCAGTACAGTATGTATCCTCTGATCTTTCTCGCTGTGCTGTTGCATGACCGCCAATCCTGTTAACTACGGAACTCCAACATCTGTTCTCAGCATTAAACGTGTTCAACAAAATGAATCTGGCGTTTTTAAACACCGGGCTGGAGCAAAATCCAAGGCTTGACACCGCACCAAGTTGCTTTCATTTCTGCCTCCACGATATTTGCTCAGGGTGTCAAGTTAATTTGAATATGCTCACTAAATGAACTCTCATGTATCAGTTTCCTTTGATTAATGGCAGTCATCTAGTTAACAGTCGACATTAACAATTAGCAATTATGAAGTTGCCTGGGAAGAAAAGGAACTATGTTGCTGGTTCAGTGGCAGTCTTTCTCTTGACGCTCCAAAATGTCAAATTCATTTTCACTGAAACAGACTCAAGGGGTTGCAGCAGTTTTTAGCACAAAAAAATGCACACAGTCGGGTTGGTCTAGTTCCAGTGCCCCACGTAATTAGCAGTCTGCTCTGCCCTGCTACAGCATTGTATTTGTTCTTTTATCAAGAAAACTATTCTGAAGTATCTCAGTGAACATTTCCTAGTCAGTCTACTGGGTCACTTTCTCTTTTTGGGGACTCTTTTGTGCTTTTGAACTCCCCCTCCTTTTTAAAATCCCGGTTCAATGTAATACACTAATTTAGTTTAAAACTAAACGAGCTGTCCTATAATGATTTTGTCTTGTCTTTGTTTCTCCTCCCTTTGTTTTGACTTCATGACCCCTCCCTCTCTGTCTGTTACGTTGATCTTTCCAATTTAACTGTTCACTGCTTTTAACTTTTTCCGTAATCTTTTCTCCTCTTTCCTCACCCTTTACTACTCTTGTTTCCTCTCTTTCCTCCCCCCTTTTACTCTCTCTATCATTGTTCACTTTCTTCCCTCTACTTGTTTCTCCCTACCACACTGTCATCACTACTTTCCACCACTGCTCCCTCCTCCTCTCTTCCATTATCAGATATTCGCTTGCGTGTCCGGGCGGAATACCTGGAGCACGAGTCGGCGCTCCGTGACGGCGTCTCCTCGGACAAGCAGCAGCCCCTGGAGCGCCAGTTTGAGTTGTTCAGCCAAGCCAACTCGCTGCTGCGTGCCAGAGACCTGGGCTCCATCGTCTGCGACATCAAGTTCACAGAGCTGGACAACCTCGAGGCGTTCTGGGGCGACTACCTGAGAGGGGATCTGCTGGAGGCCCTGAAGGGAGTCTTCATCACTGACTCTTTGAGGATGGCAGCAGGCTCGGAGGGCGTCCGCCTGCTGATCAGTGTGGACCAGGATGACTATGAGGAGGGCCGAAGGCTGTTGAGAGCCTTTGGCGGCAGGAGGAGAATGCTGTCATCCATTAATGGTGGGCACACAAAGACTTGCTGGGCTGTATAGGCTGGTAAAACTCTTAGGGGTGTATAATATTAACTTTGAAGAATGGAATAGTAGGGAAAACTGTTCAAAGATGTGGTCAAAGGTGAATTTGGAAGCATTTTAAGGCCTTCTTTGTAGTTGCAATCTATGTAATAACCACTAGATGGCAGCACTTACCATTTGTTTGTGTTTAACAGGCCTTATGTGTTAAGGATTGTCAATTGTAAGTTGAAACATCACCATTATTTATATAAGAAGGCTGATTAATAATGCTTTCCCTTTGAATTCATGCACAGGTGCTACTTTGTAAAACACCAGGATGAAACAGGAGGTGTCAAGATTTTTCTTGTCTCAGTGAGGAAAGGAGCAAGCAAGGTGCCAAAAGTTGGTGTGGTAAGCCCCTCATGACATTATCTATATTAAATAAGGTGAAGACAGCTGGGCTGCCACGAGTGATAGAAAATACCTCAATAAGTGTTGACATATTCACATGGTCGTGGTCAAGTTTGAGACTACACAGTTGCTTGATTTTCAATGATGTTTGACTTGAAGAATAATGATTATAGTAACAGGCACATGATTATTTCAGCTATTAATTGCTAACTATTTAAAGGACAAGGAAAAGTTTCTGATCTTTAAAAACTGGTGAGAGAACTGAGAACCGATGGAGAAGTGGGCTGCTCTCCGCACAGATTGACCTTTATGTCTAACTTTGGAGAGTCTAGTCCATACACACCTAGATAACAAACACTGGGATCCTCAGTCCTGTATGCCACGATAACCCGACTTGTGATTGCCGTGGTCAGTGGATATGGCAGTTGCCAGTAGATGACAGCAGTGATTAAGGCTAGGCCTCAGCAGACCATGGAAGATTCATCATCCCAAGCTTGTCAACAGCAACCCGGATAATGCAATGGTGGCTTGTGTCCGGGGCTTCCAGCTAGGCCTCGGCAAGTGCTTCTCTCAGCAAGTAAAGCACAGGACAGTGCATCGGTCAATAGAAGTGATGTTGGGGAGATCAAAATCAAAAGTGCACATCCCAGCTCCACTCAGCCCTGCTATGTAGGCCCAGTAGAGTGGCTCACGGACAGCTGTCTACTCACCCTGCTGGAACTAATGCCTGGACTTCACTCATAGAAGACGATCAATAAGGCCCCTCCTCTAAGTCCCTTCATACAGGCACGACTTAAGCAGGCTGACTTGCTACTGTCTGAAGTGCAGGGCTCTGCAGGGCCAGGCAGAGGAAGAGACAATGGACATATTTTCATGTTTACTTTTGTGTGTCTTGTATGAATGAATATGATTGTATTGTTAATATGAGGAAAAACTAATTCAGGGGAACATTTTTGTTAAAACAAAAATTTGCTTTTGGTATGGAATTTCTTTTTGTGGAAATCTTTATATACTAAACATTATTTCTGGTGAATAATAAAGATTTGATGGTCTAAAGCTGTTTGTGCAGATTGTCATTAATTAACCTTAACTCTGTCTTTAACTAAAATTGCTGCAGTTTTAATATTTTCTGCCAGTGCTGTATACGAGAAGAGCAACCTGGAACCTTTATTTTATGATTGCGTTACCCAAAAAAAGTTTTACTCCAGCATTAAAGTTACCTATTAAAATGGAAACTGCATTTTTTAGACAAGCTTTTGTAGACACAAAGAGTATTTTAAGACACTAACCAAACAGATCATCTAAAGCATATATATGGTGTTAAATTCAGGTTTAAAAATTCAATATGGCATAAAATGTCAGTGTTTTTTCAAAGTTTTGAAAATACTCTATAATACTCTATAATCTAATTGCAACCTCTTAAACCTTCTATCACTTTAAAGCTTATGAAATCTGTCGTATCTTAAGTCTCTATGTCTCACATTTTGTTGTAGTGCTTGCTTTTTGTTATTTTTCTCAGTGTTCTGAGTTGTCATTTTTCCTGGTCCTCCACCCTCTGTACCTGTATTAGTGGGAGTGTACCCTCTCCCTGACCTCAAACGGTCTGAAGAGGTCCATCGAATGCAGGTCACCGTGGATCAGATCCTTAATTATTTCTCCTTGCTCTAAGCTGTCGGCGTGATGAAACCCAAGAATGGTGTGTGCTTCGAACATCTTGTCAAACTACCCACCCATGCTATATTTTCTTCCTTGTACCTTGTACATTCACTTGCTTTAAAGCCCAGCAATTACTGTGGACATAATGACACAGCACTGCTGTTTTGTGTGTTGAGTCACGTGATTTAAGACCATTCTTCTGACCTGATAAATGACCTTTGCTTTTAATCAAAAGCAATTGCAAACACTTAACTTTGACGATTATTTTTGCTGAAGTTAAAATCTATTTTGTGGCTGCCTCTAAGCTATTAAATTGATTTTAAGGGGTCTCTTGTTTTGGTTTTAAAATATTGACATTGCCTTGCTCTAAATTACATTGCCAACAATGTTACACTGGATTTCTGTGAGTCTTAAAAATGTCTGAAATCCAATAAACAGAATTTTAGGCCTTAAAATGTCTTAGTTGGATTATGAAGGTAACATATTAAGTTCAGTCTCACTTTTAAATGTGTTTTGGGGAAAAATTTGCATTCATCACAGTGTAAAAATTACAAAACAATACCAACATGGAACCAGTAAGTGCTAATATCCACCCAGCTTGCTTGCTTCATGCTCCATCTTCAGCTGTGGAAAGGACAAGGTCTTACATCATGTGATTTGGATTGGCATACTTTATTATGAGGTTAATTTATATTATAGAATGATTAAGAGCTTAATTAACATACTTTTTGCCAATATGGACGTGGAATGGTTTAGATTACGTACATAATGGTATTTTTGAAATTTGCAGAAATCCTGAAGTCCATTCCTCCTATAGATTTGAGATTGTTTGCTTCTTTTTCAGCTTTTAAAAGAAAATTAATCTGCTTTTCTTTGATGATTGCAAACTCCTCAAAATCGATTCATGGAGGTCAAACATAATATGGAGCTTTTAACCCCTTATTTAGTTATTTTCAGAGTAACGTTAAGAAATGTCGATTTGTCATTCATTATTCTTTATGATAGCGAGCGGGGTCTTTTGACATCATCACTGGGCCTCCTTGGACATAATTAACTCCTCTGATGTAGACCAACATGGTCCTCAAGCACATGAATAAATAATGTAAATGTTGGCTAAAGGGCACTTTGAAGAGTCACATGTTGGATAATGAATACTTTTTCTTCAATAGTCCATTTGCCTAGAAAATTTATGGTTTATATTTTTTTTATTAATTTATAGATCAAACTAATGCACGTGCCTCAAACCAGAACTTCTTTTGCCTCCCGTGGCCAAGTGGTCAGAAGCACTTCTACACCTGACCTTTTCTAATTATAATGGCCTTTTAGACCACTTACGGATCCTCAAAGAGATGTGATATTAACATGAAAAGACACAGGGGAATAGGCTAACTTATTCATGATTTATAACTTGTTTTAATAACCAGATTTTACAATTAAAATTAATAATTTATCATTTGTATCATTATATTTATTTAATCCATTATGCATTCAAACTGCAGCAATCAGTGCTGTCTAACAAAGCTAAACTCACTGTAATTTTTATTGACATTTCACAGGCCGTTCTTGTTGATTCAGGTCTTCTGTTAGATCTCTTTTGTTTTAAATATTTAGTGCACTGCTACTTCGTTGTCACTTGGTAGCTTAAAGACAACCATTATTAGGTCACCTAAGAGCACTCTCACCCCACCCACCCTTTTAAAAATACTGCCGAGTGTACAAATGAAGTTTAATTATTGACTTGCCATCATGGAGAACAGTAAGCGGGACCAACCCTGGGGGAAAAATCTGATAGGGCCGTTTCTACCCTGTAAAGAGTGTGCCTTGTTTGATGGCCAGCTAAACTGCCCCGGGCCTGCCTTGGGGAAAAGTGAGGTTTTTGAAAGCCCAGTTCTCACCACACCCAGCCTTAAAGCAAGACCAGCGATGTGATGCCCACGGGGGGACCCAGGCACTCTGTCTGAGAAGTCTGCAAAACTATAAAGATCCAACTCAAAGGCTTCTGCCATGTTCCTCCTCCGAACAATGACTCCCTCTTGGATGACCCTGCCACTATGAGAGATTTGTTTGTCAAAGAAATTGGGACGCATATCTGGAGCACTCAAGAACATTATGCTCACAAATATCCAAGGACGAGACACAGGCACAGCACCATCAACAAGTCTGCGCTTCTTTCCGTCAGGCTGCCCTCTCCCAGAGGAATCAGATCTCTGAAGGTCTTCTGAGGTGTCTCCATCAGGCAACAAAACTGCTCGAACAACTGAACTGCTATACCCTGGGCCCAACTCTACATCTACTGACATTTCTGCAACTCTCGCATTTCATCTTGCTGTAAAACCAGAGAAAAATTATGCAGAGGATACTGCACCTGTGGCAATCTCTGAACCTCCTCCCTGTGTTTCTCAAAACTGCAGAAAGTTTTCCACAATCTCCTATTCTGGATTCTTAAAAGCAGTGATTTTCAAAGTGGAGGCCTGCCAGGGGGGCTAGCCTGCAGCCACAGACATATATATGTAGACGCTGTGTTGACCACTTTGATCTGTTGCTATAATGTGGCAATTTTGACACCATATTGGTCCAGTCAAGCCTGTGAACAAGTGGCCTACATGTAAACAGTGGAGCTGCTGTTTTCTGGATAAAAAACACTGTAACGTCTACATTTCTCCACCAGTTTCAGTCAGTTATGTTATACTCAAGGGTTCATTATCTGCCTGTATTAGGACAAAAAGTTTTGTTTTTCTAACTGACTCCAAGATCATTAACCACTGAATGTAAAAATGACTAATTGAAATCCATTGAGAAATGTATATGTCAGGGCTTGAATTGTCCTATATTGCGGCAATGCTCATGTACAATTCAAAGAAGCCAGTGGGGCATCTATATAAATCTATGGCTTGGAACTAAATCTCAAGCTGCCTTAAACCCTCTCAATAAGTATTTAAAACCATCAAAACTTCAGTGTCACTTTAAACAAAAGTAGCAGAGGCCAAACAAACACTTGACTTGCTATTTTTTAAGAAAGCAAAAGGCCATAAGCTCATGTTCATGAAAAAGTTTGTGAATCCCTGTTGTAATGATTTTAAGAACTAACTTGTTTGCTTTCTTGATAATAGTTGAGCAGATAAATACCACTGACATACCTGTCCATTAAATATAAGACTACAGCCACTAGCCTGTTAGCTTAGCACAAAAACTGGAAACAGTGGGAAACACTTGCCTGCCTCTGTCCGAAGATAACAAACCCACCAAACTTACCAGTACCTCTAAAGCTAACTAATCAACACATCATACTTAGTTTTTTTAATATATACAAAACCTGAAGTGCAAAAACATTAATTTGTTTGTTACAGACCGACACACTGTGACGTCATACCAACAACAACAGTGACTTAGGTTAGACAACTGCCAGTTTGTTTGAATTACAGAGATATGCAGAATTGGCAGTTTTTTATTTTTTATTTTCTGTTGTCATTTGTAGCTGAATTTTTTAAAGATATAAACAGTTAAAAACAGTCATGCAACCTATCTGAAGTATCTGCTGTGCCTATTTTACATGCATACATGTGTTGCTTTGCTTTGATAAACCAACAACGACATCTCACTACTGGTTGAACTAACTGCTAGATTTAGGTCAACCTAAACTGTCATTTTCTGTAGTCTGTAATTCAACAGATAAATTACATCCCCAGTCTAACATTAGTGAAAGCATAAAACATGAATTTTAGATGACTGAGATGTATAGCTATACTTTGAAGTAACATCATGAAAAAAGAAAAAAATCAGTATGTTGCTTGCTGCCATTAAGTTGTATATATGTGATGGGTTTTCTATCTTGACGTTGTTTTTTTTATAATTAGTAATCTTTACGGGCAGAGCCAGGCCAGTTGTTCACCATGTTTCCAGTCTTTATGCTAAGCTAACTGGCTGCTGGCCCTAACTTGATGCTTACAGACTCACAACTATACATACAGCACAGACAGACATGAGACTGGTGTCGAGCCTCTTATCTGACTTTCTGCAAGGAGGCAGCTGAGCGTATGTCCTAAAATGTCGAACCGCTGTAAAGAACACCGTCATTGTCCAAAGCTATAGTGATCGAGGTAGAACAAGCCACAGCTGAAGGGTCGTTCTAAGTCTGAAAGTACAGGATTTAAGTCTGTCAGCCGTAGCGGACCCCAGGATCCTGCCATCTTCCCGGCCTGCTGCTGACCCTCAGAGCCCACACCTCATCACCGCCGCCACAGTCACCCCCTCCTCTGCGGCTTCAGCACAGCGGCAGCTTTCAACCAATAGGCTCCCCTGATGCCTCACTGATCTACATCCAGGTCAAGGATTCCACAGACGGGGTCAAAGATCCCGTTGCTATGGTGACAGAGCTGGGGCAGGACAGTGTGATGCAGTTGGCTGGGGACCAAACAACCAGGGGAAGCCATAGCAAGAGAGAAACAATGATGGAGCAGACACCGCAAATAATAAAAGCGTATTGTTTTTTTAATGAATCCATCAGTTTCAACATGTGTTTTCACTTTCTATTACCTGTAGTGGGAATAACTCGGGAGTCAAATATATAAAGCGACCCTTTTTTTTTTTTACACTATTGCACACTGTGAACATTTGATGCGGCGAGTGTTCGGTTTATTGGCTAAAACACTTCATAGAGACATCAGAGGTGGGTTTGTGTTCCATGGTGCAAATTGTATTGAGTTGCAAAAGCTAATGTAATGCTGGGTTGTGTGGCGAGACACTGGTCATCATCCTCCTGTAGACTTTATTCCACTGTCCGCAGGTGTTCTTCGCACCTTCTTGATTGGATGGAGACTCAAGTCATCTTGTGGTAGCTCAGGCCTAAATCTGTCTCCTATCGAAACGTGTCATCTAAAGCTGATAGACACTACAGCCTTCTGCCGGCCCACTGGGGCTGCCTTTATTATATGTATACCCTGCAGCATATGGTACATCTCTCTGATGGGGGAAATTCTACAGCTTTTATTGAGGAGAGAAAATTAGATTAGGTGATCTTCTCGAAAGCCTTCTTCCTTGGTTTACCTCTGCTGTGTGTGTATGTGGTTTAAGCTAGTGGTCAGTCACGGCAGATTTCAGACAAGGTATTTAAAAGACAATGAAATTCATAATTCATTAAATTATTACTATTAAACCAGAAAGAAAAAATATAAAAATTAAAATGTTGGTTGATGTATTTATTCAGTTATTTGAGAAATTCTGAAACAGATCATTTTCCATCAAACAAAACATGTTCTAGCTTGTTTGATTAGATTAAAGGTGCTGCATTGTTTTTAAATGCACCATTCAAAGTTGGCTCCTCTCTCAGGCCCAACAAAAGGAAGTGAATTTAGACAATGAGCAGCATTAGCTAGAATAAAGCTGTAAATCAGAGAAATGAAATGTTATTTTCTGGTTGTTGTATAGCAGTTACGGCCCATGTCTCTGCAAAACACCGGATTTAGTGTGAATACAGCCAAAGTAATCCTCAGTCGGCTCTGCCTGTGTGCGTGTGTGAAACTCTTTCTGCAGCTCTCACAGACAGAGAGTGGAGGAAAGAGAATGTGATGAAGGTGTTGCCTGCTACGTTTTTAAAGAGTCCCAACCTCAAAACCTGCACATTGTATTAGCTGAGCGCTGCCAAATAGGCTGAAGCCCAGACACGACCCAAGTGGAGCAAAATATGAGAAAATGAGAGACAGAGGGCAGAGTCTCACACGCTTTTAGTATCTCAAAGGGATTATTTAGAGCAGGCCTATTCAATCATTTTTTTTTAGAAGGGTCATCCTTTTTGGAAAAAAAGTAAAGTACCAAGAGGCCAGATGGTTACATTTCCTTTGTTTGACCTGTAAAGGTAGGTATTTAAATGTGTAAAACAATGCAGCTTTTTATTCTGTTCACTTCATTAATTTTCATAGCCGGAAAAGAAACATTATGTACAAAGTTAGAGGAAAAAAACAAAGCAGTTTTGTAATCCCAGATTAGAAGTAGCTTGTTGTTTTCATAAACACAATGTTGCATTTAATATCTTTTTTCATTCCTTTTGACACTCCTATATTCCATCTGCTTAAACAGCCTGAGTTAATTTCTTTAATAAGGTGTTTCTGTGCTTAACAACAGATGTAAACAATGAATGGGCTCATTAGCCTACTGATAAATTCATTATTTTTTAACGCGAAATGTTAACATCCTTAAACTCAGAATGTTACTAGGCTATTTAAAGGTAGAATCAGTAGATTTTCTGTCGTAAACACACCAGAAAGATAGTTTCATTTTGTCCCGCGCACAGCAAAATGTGAAATGCAGGCAGAGAGCAGGGTCTCTATAGGTACAGAGACCACCACCACGTCCTTCTAGTGGGTCATAAGTGAGGGAAATGTTGGATATTATGCCTTCAAATAAAATCACAATTATATATTTATTTATAGTCATAAATGATTCTTATTTTCCAAGTGCACTAAGCATTATGCACTAATGAAAAGATGCATAATTTCTGCAATATTCAGCCTATAAACCCCTGTAAATGTTACACATTGGACTTTTAAGTGTTGGTTGTTTTAGTCCTTATTCAGTTATTCAAGAAATTCTGTAACAGATAATTTACCATCACACAAAATCTGGTGCAGCTTGCTTTATTAAGGGAAGTCAGACCTGTTGCACTGATAAATCAAATACAACATGCAAACCAAATTCATGAAGCAGTGATTGTGTCAGTGTGTGTGAGCAGAAGGAGCTGCAGGCTCGTCTGCCCATGCTGAGCAGGGAGGATTGTGTTTTCTGTGGCCTGCAGGTGGCAGCATATAGATGAATCACCAATTTGAGGAGGCCTCATATTCAAAGCAGCAGAGCTCCTGCTGAATATCCACTGTGTCATGTCAGAAACATCTGCCACATCATGAAGTTACACAACTTACACCCAAACCTCCCATATCACATACAGATTTTAACTTTAAACTTGCAGAACTTTATGGTTTGTACATATTTAATGGAATTATTATGCAGCGAGGCCACTGAGGGTCACTTTGGGCCTTTTACACATCTTGAATCAGCACCATGAGCATCACACTGGCAAACTGGCATCTTCATGGGTTCAATGTGTTTTTTTTTTACAGTGATATTTAATCTGTTGCTAATTACCTCATCTGTGTCCTGATCCTCCATGCTTGCACAAACGACCGTCTCTCCGCCTTCCCTCCTTCTCATGTACGCGCCTCTTTCTCCTCAGCTGCAGCACCACAGCCACCGGGTCGTCATGGAAACCGCTGAGAGACACACGTCGAGGGTGAGAGATGGAGGAGAGAGAAAGAGGGACAACGAGGAGGGACAGAGAGAGAGCGAGAGAGAGAGAGAGAGCGAAAAGGGGGACATGAAAGGTTAGGGTGTAGCCATATGCCCCCCCCCTCCCCAACTCCCACCCTCACCTCTAACCCCTCCACCTTCAGTTTAATGTTGAGCCCCCAACCCAGATCAACACACCCCACACACATGCACCTCTGCCCGCCCCCCCCTCTCCGTACCCTCTCTCCCCCATCTTTTTGCTCTCCATCCCTCTCTTGTCCAGACAGGCTGCTCGCATGGCGGGGATGGAGACGTTCACCGATGGAAGCACTGGTAAATTCTCCACATCCACAAAAACACGCACACATAAAGACTCCTGCAGACTTAACTTCTTTTCCTCCATGTGTCTTTTCACCTCTCCTCCTCTCCTCAGCTGTACTATACACTCCCCACTTCCTTCCCCCCCCTCACTCTAAAATCATCTTTCTATTCTGTGTCAATTCAAAAAAAAAAAAAAAGCGAGAGATTTGAGTCTTGCAGGGGAGCAGCAGCCGTCCTGGGGAAAGAGGCAGTGGAGAAATATCGGTCCTAATGATTTTTTTGTGCGGGGTTGGTCTTTTTCTTCTTTATTGATTAGATAGAAATTAATTCACGGGGGCAACCCTCGTGTTCTGACTCTCTCCCACTCTCTCTCCCTCTCCCACTCTCTCCTCCCTTGCTCCTTTGCTCCGTGGACGAATAGCGTCGTGTCTTCTCGCCTGCTCTGCATGTTGTATTATCGCGGGAGTATTTGATTCGGAATATGCGCTCTCTGTGTTATGCATATACGGGAAGTCACGCTGCAGCTCTTTACACCTGCAATGCCTTTTCTCTCAGCGATTATCACGCACATTATTTGCTTCATATTAACGACGTGAGTGAATGTGTGGTTGTTGTCATTGCTACTGGATGAAGTGTTTTTATTTTGTGTGTAAAATGTTTGAATTCATGCACATCTGGATCTGGCAGCATGGACTGTTGGTTTGAATTGAGGAATAATGCTGAAAAACCGATTCACACTATTTAGACTCTATTGTTCCGTTGACTCATCGTATCTTTATCCCCTTTGTTGTTTGATTCCTAATTGTCAAAGGCCACCAGGCTCATTTGAGCGCTGTTTACGCACAGGTGGGCGTGCACCGCAGGCCAACGTGTGTTAATAGACAACCCGCGTCTTAATCTGTGCATAATGTCGCCGGTAACACAGCAGTTTACGGCCAAATTCACCCGCGCTGTGTGTATTTTGTAATCAGTGTGGTCGATATTTGCTCGTCGGCATCCCGATGCCCGCAGATAGCACAATAACACCTCAGCACGGTGAGGGCTGATACGCCGCCGAAGGGAAATCGATGGACAGACTGAGTTAATTATGAGAAAATCAATTAAAAGGAGGGGATCCGCGGGCTTTATAAGGCCGAGCAGAGAGCTCGCACCGGCAGAGGAGAGGAGAGGAGGGGAGCGGACAGTGGACACCTCTCAGCCGCTGCTCCAGCCTCCTCTCCGCCTGCCCGGCCGCTGCGCTCCCGCTGTCCGCCGCCTGCTTCCCGGCGATCATTCATTAACAAACACCTCTTTGATATCATCTGAATCGTGCGACAAAGCCCTCGTTTCCTGTTATTTTACACCCAGAATGTCGTTTAAACATCTTCTAGATATAATTTGGTCAGTGATGATTAAAATATGGCACTGACAGACAACACACAGGGGGGGCTTTGGTCCTGAATTATCATTGCTGTGATGTGGCTCACAAACACATTTATTTCCATTTCTGCGTGACCTTTGCTCTCCATTAAAGTCACCACACTACACGCTCACATTTAGGTCAGTTAGTGCCTCGTCTTGTACCTTAACCAGACGACTGTCACCTCACACATGACCAGAACACAATGTGTTGATGGGAAACACGCTGTTTGTTTCTTCTGAAGACACTGTCACAAGGCTCAAGTGTCCCAGGGTTGCATCTTTGATTTTGGGAGGTAAATCTAGACAAAGGCCCATTTTGAACTGGCGGCTGTAGAGCAGGATTGTTGCACAGCAAAGTTTGTAGGGCAACTCGAAACTGTGCATGTGCCATTTGGAGTGTGTGTTTCGTCCTATGGTTATGTTGATTAATGAAGCAGTGTCCTCGTATTTAAAAAAAACTCATGAAACTGTAATTGTAAACAGGCCAGAAGCATTGTATTAAATAGCAGTCCAACGTGAGGTGTGAACCACAGTGCACACATGACTTTAAACCTCCTGAGGCCAGGACACACGCTGTGGTCAGCCGAGCGTCGTCAAGGCTGCAGCTCTAAACAAAGAAAAACAGACACGTTTTCTTTTTTATTTACCAGTTATTTACCTACAGTTTGCATTTATCGCACTTATTATTATTTAGCAAATGGTGTCTCATTAAATGTCACGACTTTGTTGCATAGTTATAGTTTCTGTACTGTGGTTCACTTCATTCAGACCTGAACTTATGCAGAAGGCGTCGTCATTTATAATAATATCACTAATAATAATGGTAATAGTAGTTCAATAGTGTATTTTCCTTTTTTTTATTTGTCCACGTGTTTTCTTAACGTGTGAATGACGAACATGTTTGTTTTGATGTTCTCACTTTGCGGCTCGTGTTTTGTATTAATATGAATAATATAGTAGAGCTCGTCAATAACTGGTGCTCTGACTTCCTGTTCATCCTAACTTATATTTGTAACTCTTTATCTCAATTTAGTATGATTTAAATATCGATATTCAAAAGTGTGTGTGTGCGTGTATGTGTGTGTGTGTGTACGTGTGTTTCCGTGTCCGTGTGTGTGTGTGTGTGTGTGTGTGTGTGTGTGATATCCCAAATTATCTGCGTAATTTAACGGTAAAATATTTTATCTTTGTTAATTGCAAACGGATTAAAATGTTGTTTGAAATTAAATTAAATCCCAGAATTAAAAGCGAGTTGAATCTGAATCGTGATGTCGTTGTGATGAGAACTTTGAAAACTGTTTGCATATGAAGTTTAAACCCTCAAATTGTCATTGGCTGTTTGATAAAAGCATTTATTGCAGGACTCGGTGTTATTGATGACATCGAACATTTTTTTAAACGTAATTCCGTTTTTTAAATCCACAGTCTACAGGTGTTAAAATTTACGTTTGATCAGAGAATATGTAAATATGGATGCAGATATTTTTACATATTAATAGGCCCAATTTTAGACCACTATTCAGGTTTTCGATCGTTTTCCTTGTAGTTGATTGTCCTGCGGATCGTGTTACACAAAATATTTATTTATGAATATATGCATATAATTTAAATACAAAGATATTTAGCCTACTTTATATTTATTTCTTGCAGTATAATATACAGTCTAGAGTTTAGGATTTTCACAAATTGAATTTTCATTTCGATGTTATTTAAAATGCTTCCTAAGAAAGTTCAGCAATATTTCGAAACTTTAATTTCCACAAAACTGCAGGCCCCTTATTATACCAGCGAGTAATTCGCTTGTAGTGGTCTAATAATTTAATTTTATATTACAAATTGTCAAGCTGTTTACAGGAGTTATTGTTTAGAATTTCATCTTCGTGCAAATATAAAACTGTAAGAAAAAAACCGTTTTGAAACTGTTTGAGTTCCAGTTTGTAGCCTTAAAACAACAGAAACCCGTGCGTAAGTGTGCACAGAGTATCAGAAAAATATTAGACATCAGACATCACAATATGCGACATTTCAAAAATATTTAGACACGGAAAATGTTTTCTTTTTGCGATGCAAACTACAAAAGATAAAGAGCTAAAAAGAAAGCTAATATAATCGCTTTTAAATTTATCGTTAGAACGTCAGCTGTAGTACCTGCAGTTTTACAACGTTTCTATAATAATGAGGGAGTAAAATCAAATACACAGAATATTTAAAGGATATTAATCAAGTGATGTCACCTGCACTTAATACTAAATAAAACTACGAATTGTTATATTTTTTATAAAATCGTATTTTCATAAGTCTGCATGGATTTTAAAAGCATCACGTTCATGGATATTAATATTTATCCAAATAGGATTGAGATGACTGCTCCAGTGAAACGCCTGCATATAAGCTGGGACTGTTTCTGCAGAAGTGACACCCTGACACCCTGACACCCTGTCCTGTCCTGCACCTTATCAACTTGAAACAGACCACAGCACCGATACATTCAATTTTATGGTTTATGTTAACGTCTGACCGAAAGCTCATTTCATAACCGGTTTATTGGCTCGGTTTTGGTGTCATAAAGCGTGATGGTTCCTGTAGGCTTTGATGTAGCTTTTCTATACATTTTTGTTACTGGCCACTTCCAGTCGGTATCAAGCACCACAGGCCATCCAAAATTAATCCATTTTCTGCGCACGACTCCCCTCCCAAATGGTGTGGCTGCTCTCCGCGGGCCGGTGCACAATGCGGTAATGACCCGCAGGTCAAAGGTTGGTTGGCCAGTTCCTCAATTAAGGCGGAAAGATTGCAATTGCACGATGCATCGTTTTTTTGTGACAAGAAGGGGCCAGAAGTGACCGGTACATACGGAATATATTGATGTAGGAGGATTTGCCTGAGGAGAAAACTTTCAACCCAAAATGAAACAACATCTTCCAAAGTGTTCTGCATATGGTTTCAACAATTTCTTACTGAATATTATGTTTGGAAAAAAATGTTATTTTAAATATTTATGTTTTAAACATTTTAGATGTTGGTGTGAACTAACTCACGTTTTATTTTGATTAATTTTATTGAGTATATTTTACATCGAACACATTATTCTGCATTCCTTATCAGAATTATTGCCATTGCTTCACTTTAAAAACACCTTATTAAACAATTAAAGACACATTAATGAAGACACATTGCCATAATTTAGCGTATTTGCACAATAATGATGGTGCAAAATATACACACAGTAGAAAAGACTAATTACAGTGCAGAAAATGTGGGAAGCTTAAAAGGCTTAGCAGAGTTCTTCCCTATAAGCCAAAAAAAAAAAAAGAAAGCAGTCATCATTGCTCATGAAAAATGAAACCAAACAAACAACAAACTATCATACACACAAAACCACAAAACACCATACAGATGGAGGGGACAGGTCTACCTTGATATTACCCCCCCCCCCCCCCCCCCCCCCCAAATAAAATCAATGAAAGAAGCATCACTTGACCTGCACAAATAATATTCATATAGAAAAATAAGTGGCAATAAAAAGATATGAGACAAATTATACATAGTATAGTATTTTGAATTGTCTTCTGGCACATACATTTGTGTTTCCCTTCACATGAATAAAGACATTCCCGCTATAAATTGATGCAGAAAAGGCAGAATTTGGTGCATAAAAAATGAACAAAATGAATGCAGGAAATAAAGTGTCCCTCCGCAATGTTGAAAGGAAACCTACACCTTTGCAAAAATCACAAGCAAGCAGCGGAAAAAGAAAGAAGAGCTGCTACAAGAAAATTAAGAGAAATTGTGGAAAGAAATCCTTCATTATGGCGTTTTTGGTTTGTGTGCACGTGTGTGTGTGGCTGCCTCATCCATCTGTCCCCCCACATACTCATGTATCAATTGTGGTTATTGAATATAATCAATGGGCAATTCACGATCATCGCAGCATTGATTAGCTGATAAATGGTGGTTGGATTAATCATCTGAACAAATCCGGTGGTCGATGGCGTTGTCTTTCTTAACCTGACCACTCAACCAGCGCGGCGGCCGCACAGACCGCGAGGCTTCGCCGGCACAGACAGGACTTCAATAAGTGACAAAAGAGAAGTGATAAATTGATCAAAAATGACCACAATGAAACGGGCCTCTTGTGAGGCCGCACATGTCCATTATGTGAGTGTGTCTGCGGGTTTGTGGTTGGAATACATCAAGGGCTGCGGGGTCAAAGTTCAGCTTCATCCCAGACTGATGACCCTGCAGACTGACTGACCTTTTGGGGTCTAACAGCTGGGGGAGGAGGCAGCGTATACTGGACCGGCCAAGGAGAGGAGAGAGGATAGGGGGGAAAAGTGGGGGAAAGATGGAATTAGAGGAGCTGAAATTTAGGACAGAAGGGAGGAAAATAAGAGCGAAGGGGAATCTGAAGAGGAAATCGGCAGGGGGAGAGACAGAGGTGGTTACCACAGCGGACCTTGAATATATCCTTGTGGTTTTTGTCGATCTGTTCCACTGCGGTCTCCTCCGGTTTTGGTGCTTGGCTCTGGTTTGAAGCAGTGAATTAACACCTGACCCCGGCTTCTGACCCTACCCCCTTCCTCCAGCTACCCCCTCCAGATTAGCAAATATGTGCTATCAAGCCTGGACACACACTCACCCACACACACATGTATTCAGCAACACAGAATCACAATCACACATGTACACACATAGATACTTAATGTATAGAGAGTGAAAAAAGAACAATGCAGCGCGCGGACAATGTCCACACAACCTTTGCACATCCCATCGTCTGTCCACCATCTAATTCCCCCGAGAGAAGCCTCAGTGTGTCACTGCTTGTCACCGTAACGGTCAGTCTGTAATGACTACCTCCCCCCACACAATGACCAGGGAGGCACACTCTCCCCCCACACGCTGACCCTCATCCATTTTACCTGCAGGACGAAGCCCAGCGGCGGCCATAGCTTTGAACCTCGGGACATGTTCCCACATTGGCACCCTGCCACACCCATGACCTAGCTTTTGTCCATAACACTTTACACCTTTTGATTTCTTACTCCTTAAAATGAAATTATATGCAGAGTAGTGAGTACAGCAATGTTTTGTCTTTTAAGTTAGCTTGTTTTGAAGTGTCAAAGGAGGACTGAAGTCTGGAAAGCAGGGTACAAAATTAACTTTTTTGTCCATAAGCTAAATGGCTGATGAATGTTAATAGATTACCATTGTTTTTTGGGGGGGGTATTCAGTGAAGCAAATCTTGCACATTTTACCTGCATTTTGTCCTTTTGCGTCCTGCTGGAAAGTATTTGAAATTTCACAAGAAAAAGCAAACAAAATCATAATAACCTCAACCGTCTTGTGGAACCAGTGGTTGACAGCTGTGCGGCTGCAAGCAGCGATGGTGGGAGCTTCCCTTTATAAACATGTTATACAGGCATATAACTGCTCAAATAAAAAAATATAAGGATGTGCCCTGGTAGACATGTGCAAATATTATTAAAAGTTCAGCAGTTGTATAAACAACATCTGAAATTTTATTAATATACAAATTAATATTCAGTCGTGTAGCAGAATCAGTACAATAACATCAGTTTTATTTCTAAATCTGCTATAAAGCACCAACAATGCAAATTTATTTCTGTGTATTGCAGCAAATGTGTAGTTTTACTATTAAGTAATGTTTTTGTTTTTTTTTAGATTTCAATCTAGACTCTAAAATGTCAAAAATAATGACAAATACCAATCAAAAGTTGCCAGATTCTAAAATGATCACAGTATTCAGGTATCAAGGTAATTTATTTATCATTAAATAACACAGGATGGTAGGCCGTTCATGCTACACACATAGAATATATCTATATAATATATGCAGATAATTAAATTTAGAATAGAATAGGATAAAGTATAAAATAAATTAAATGAAACAATATATACAGTCACTTATATAATACAAGGGATACATCTGGATCAAAATTTATTTGGGAAAAAGCAAATAAGTCAATTGAATCAGAAATTTCTTCTATTCAAAGTTGTTCATTATTATTCAGAAGTCAGCTCCGTGATTACCTCTGCATAAGTAAAAAGGGTTGCATCTACCTTAATCAATCAGTAATTTAACGCACCAAGATTGACTTAAGGATATTTTCATATACCTGTATATCTTTACTGTAGAGTTTTCTATTTCCAGTTTTCAGTTCAAAATAAGAGAGAGATATTAAAATTACAGTATGAAGATGTGGAAATATATTTCATAATTAATTATACACCAATGTTAAATGATTTTGATGCTTTGTTGGTGCATCTATTGCATTACCAATGATAATTAGGTTATAAAATAAAGTATTTGCCCAAATTAACTTCTGGTACAGACCACACCTGCTTCCAGTCTTTTATCCGATACAGGTGCAGATAATGATGTTTATGTGCAATTTTTTTTTAAATTTGTATCTGGGGAGATAGAAACATCAGCAGCAAGAAAGCGATGATAATATGGTGGACATTTATACATAAACATCTGTGAAAGATTGACCATCAATAGCAAAACACAGAGTCTGTCTACCCCTCATTCTGCTGGAGTCGTGTTACAGTTGTTAACATGCATACATACAGTTGGTTACTTATAACCTACAGAAACAAACAAACGAATACACATTTCACTCAATATGAAACAGACTGTCACACATTCATCAGCATGTGAGTGTGTGTTTGGTATTTTCTTGTTAAATTATTAAAAAGATTTTAAATAATTCAATTTATTTTCATAGCTAGAACTGCTTTTATTTTTAATTGTCTGATGAATAAACCAAGTGCTTCAGGGCTATTGTAATGGCAAAGGTTATGAGAGTGATTATAATTCATCATATGAGCCCTTTAAAAAAACAAAAAACAAACAGTATTACCAGATGCCAGGCGTTCTCTGCACTGATGCTGATGGATGCCAGGCATCGACAGTATACCCACATATTTTTCTCACATGCCCAGCAGGAATCAAACTCCTAATTCTCGACAGTGTTAGTGGCACGTGTTACCCATTGAGCATCTCAGGACCACATCCCCTTCCATCTCATCCCATCTCCCCCAGCCTCCTCCAGGCTATTGTGCCGGATTGATGGCCGCTCCGGCCGATAGGTGAGGGGGGTCTCGGCCGTGCCGGTCAGCAGAGTTTGCAATGCCCACCCTCCGCCTGTGAGTGTCAGCAGAGAGCAGCCGGTGTGTCTGGCTCGATTAGGTTTCCTACCTATCTTCCCACTGTGTCAGACAGAGGAGGAAGGCAGCAGAGAGGGGGAGAGCAGCGGGAAGTTGCCCAGAGGAGAGGGAGGACAACAGAGGAAGCAGGAAAAATACATCTTTTTATCCCTGCTCTCTCCGTCAAAAGCCCTGTATAGTTCCTCTCTCTGTGTCTCTCCTGTTTTCTCCTCCTCTCCATCCCGCCCGCCTCTCACTTTGTCCTTCTCTCACCCAAACCCCTAATCCTCCTCCTTTTACCCCACACTCGTTCCTTAATCCTAAATCTCTTCTTCCCTCTCTACTAGCCCTTTTTTTCAATTGTTCTCCCTGTACCTCTCAGTTACCCACCTCCTCCCTCCTCTCCTCTCTGTCTATCGCATCTGAACATGCCACCTCTCAGCATAACCCTTTTACACACTCCAGATGACTGCAGCACACCTTATTTTCTCTCCTTCATCTCTTGAACCTTTTTTCCTGTTTTTTTTTTCCTCCTGTTGTTTTCTTTGTTATCATCCACACATCCTGTTTTTGCTACTACCTCTACCAAGCCTCTCTTTTCATTATGTCGCTTGCTTAAATGTCACAGTTAAAGTCAGAATATATTCATCACTGCTCGTTCCAAAATCATTTTTTTCTATGTTGGAACAATTACCTTGCAGTTGTCACAACGGGATTCTTTTTTTTTTCCGTCCCGAGCAAGCCTGAGCTCACACCAATTTTAGTCACTGCGGCCATTTTGTCGGATGTGATCAATTTTCTGTGATTTGGCCTCAGTGATTTCCAGCCCATCAGTGTCTCTGTTGTGCGAGGGTTCAGCAGTGTTGCCATGTATAGCTCAACGTTTTTCCAGAGGAATATGAAGAATTGGTTGTGGACAGTGCAGCATAATCATAGACTGATTTTTCCATTAACAATTATATAACAAAATCACTGAATGTAATGACCTTTTTCCCTTGCAAGGTAATAAGTGAAAAAAAATGATGTTACAACCACAGTGAAAAACTACTTTCACTTCTAAGGTTCGACTTTTTTTTTTTTTGTTGCAAGAGTGGGCTGTAATTTCACTCCCGAGTTTAACCACTCAATGTTTCACAAATAGTGTTTCCGTGCCACCTCAGCACTGCTCATATTATTCAGATAACAAGGGAGCCTCTGTCATGTCCTACAAAATAGGATATGTTTTCTTAATCTGTCAATGGCTCCGGCCCCTGAAAGACTTCATTTTGGCTGAGCAATGAAAAGGCTCAAAAACATCAATGTGGCTGAGCAGGATAAGAAGAAAGAGTCATATTCCAAGTCTGTATCGCATTCCCTCCATATCCTCCTATTTGTATGGTGCAGATATTGGGTCTCAAGCGAGAAATCAGGATTGCGTTCTCTCAAGAATGGCAGCATCCGTCTGTTGAAGTGGAATAGGAATGTTATACGGAACCAATGCATCCGGACTTGCCTGGACATCTCAACAATACCCCCTCACACTCTCTCTCTCTCTCCCGCTCTGTCCCTCTACGTCTCTCTCTCAATAAGTTTCTCGCTCACCATCTCCATCATAACCCACAACGGTGTGGAGGAAGAGATGTGGATTAGGCCTAAATGTAGAGTCGTGTCGGCCCGAGCCATGACTGCCTGCCTCTCATGCTCTGTCCACCATGGAAATAAAGTGTGTGAAGAGATGAAAAAGTGGGGGGGGGGGGGGCAAAAAAACAAGAAAACAAAATCCACTCCACTTTGTACGCCTCTCACTTCCATTCTCTTTGTACGTTTAACGTGTAAAAGGATTGCTGAAAGGGTGTCAAGAAAGCAAGAAAAAAAAAGAGATAGGAAAAGACAGACAGTTATCCTTGCTTTGCCTCGCCTGTCACACTACAATGTGCATGGTTGATAACTAATTCAAAAAACATGCATGGGTCTGGGTTTAGCTTTTCAAATAGCTTGTACGTGTGAATGCGATTTAAAGGATGTTTTTTATGCAGCTGCCTGTGGCTGATCAATGCTGTTCCTTCTGTCATGCTGGAAGAATATCACATTGGTATACAGTCATTCAGCACTGGGCGAGGGGAAGCGTTTTGCATTGTCAATGGATAAGGTTTGGTTTGCAGAGTGTGATGTATATGGATGGGGGTTCGGGGCTGTATTGTAGTCCGTAACTGTCAGTGCAGAAGAAGAGAGAGCAGTCTCAGCACTGCAGACAGTGATTTCACTGATGTACAGTCGCTGCTTTTGCCTCCTGCCTTTTTTCCCCCTCACTCATCCTATTTTCAGCCTTTCATTTTTTACACAAGGGGAAAATGAGGAAGAACAAAACCAACATATGAAAACTAAAACATGACAGAGAAGGGGAGGGGGACGGGGTAGGGAAGGGTGGGGAGGAGGAACAGAGGAAGGAGAGGCAATCTCAGAAAACAAGAGGGCTTTCAAAAGTAAGGGATGAAAGCTAGTCAGGCTGTTATTTTTGAAAAATGATCCTTGTGTTGTGCTCCTCTTAAGAGCCAGGTACATATTATTTTATCTTCCTGAGGAGACTCAGCGAGGTGTTTTGGCACAAAAAACCCTCAGCAATGCTTTCTTTTAAGTTGCACAATTTATTGTCTTTAATGTGATTTTTGACAGGCATATTGCAGATTACTTATTTGTATGTGACATGTTTATCAAATCAGCTGTGGGTAACACTATAATAACCACCGTTATTAAATGGTAAATTGATAGTATATTAAACTTTAATTTATAGTTGTTAGCAAACAATACCAAGTATTTGGTAATGATTACCAAATGATTTGTAAACATTTGAGATATCATAACATGGAGAGTTGGAGTAGATATTTGTAACACTTACATGGCTATTATAAAGTTGCAGCTGTTGATTATAGTACCTTACGTACTTATTTACTTTATGTTACGTTACATTACATTTGTCTATAAAAATCTGCAACTGATATTTATAACAATTTTTCAGTGTTTAATAAATACTGTGTAGTGCAACAATAAACATTTGGATGGCCAATATAAAGTTGCAAATGATGTTTATAAAACTTTACAGTCACTTAGTAAATGGTTTATAAAGCATGTGTAAACATTATGTGAATGTCAAATAACTAATTAAATTAAATTAAATTAAATTAACTAAAGCTTAATTAACTATTTGCTTACCATTACTTTTTAACAGTATTATAAAGTGTTACCCAGCTGTGTGCATTAAAGCTCCAGTATGTAACATTTTTGCTTTAAAATGTCTAAAAATGCTAGACCTGTTATATATTTTGTTGAGTTGTACGCTTACATTATCACAAATATTTCCATGTATTCAAGGTAATGGTGCGTTTTCTTCTTGCTGTTGCTAGCTAGTTGCTATAACGTCTGGGAAAACTGTGTCGGTGAGCGAGGATGGAAGTCGGCACGAGTGATTAAGCCTAACATGAATAAAACTTTAATGTTGCCTCGTCCATGAACATGATTTCTGTTCAAGCCATGTCAGATAGATTTTCATCTGCAATGGCGGTCGTTTAACAATCACAAAAGCAACTCTCATGATCCCGCGTTAAATTAAACTCCATTATAAAAGCAGTTTTGCACAAACAAAACCAAGTGTTGTGTTATATGTGAATTTCAAAAGTTGAGTTTTTATAAAATAGATACTTTCAATCACATAAGTTATTGCAATAACCTTGCGTAGGCCATCTGTGCAATTACTACATGTCGGGCGTTTGTGCAGTTACTCTGGGAGGGCAACATGTAATTCTCTTGGTGCGTATGGTTCGGTTGCATGGATCTGGGTGTGATTCTGTGTGTTGATTATATGGTTTGCAAAGTCATGCTTTTTAGAAGTTGGGGTGGACATGTCCACTCTGTCCGTCTGCACATAAGCCCAGAGCAGTGGAACTTGTGCATTTAAAAGGTAGTTTAGGAAATCCTGAAATTTCTCCTGTTTGTTACGATAGTATCTTGACAACCAGTTATTCAAAAATCTTTTTTTTTTTGAAAATCTTATTTATATATCACAGTCTAAACCAGCAGCGTACCACCATGCCACTGGCAAAGACACACTCCCCCTCTCTAACACATACTCCCTCTTTTTCCTTAACGGAGGCTGGTGATGGCCGGCCAGTGGCTGAAACCTGAATTAGAGTGAAGCTGGCGTCCACACAGAGTCATTTTGAGTCCCCCCTTTGACCCTTAAAGCCAGGGATCCCAGAGAAAAGATGAGGCACGTGATTTGATGTGATGTGATGTCGGGCCGGAGAGGAGAGGAGAGAGGCTGAAAAAAAATCTAAGTGGCTCCTGGCTGCTACTGAATCAGAGGACATTGTCGAAGTCGTCGGTCAGTCTAATTGTTAAACACTTTATGGGCGCTGCTCGGAGCGATGCTTTCTTAATCACACCACTGGACAAGACAAGTATAAAAGAAACACAAAGAAGACCATATTGATTTGGGGATATTTGTAATTTTATGTGACATATTCTGTGAGATTTACAGTCAGTGTTTCTGCTCTTTAAACACAGGTTTCAGTTTGTTTGTGTGTCCAGAATAAGGTTGTCAAAAGTAGTGTTGTCATGATACTGAAATTCCTAACTTGGATATAGTATCTTGGAAAATAACCATTTTCAATCCCACGGGGAAGATGGACAAAATTGAACACTGAGGGCATACAGTTTTAGATTTTTATTAAAAGGTAAATATAACAAGCCAATAACATGACAACAGCTATTCAACCAGATGAGATAAGTGACAAGAAGAAAACTGCACTGTAGTGGACACTGCCGCGGTGTGTGTGTGTGTGTGTGTGTGTGTGTGTCAACTCAACAATATTCAGAATTGATGTGTATCGCTGTGTCAGTATTTTTTATAACACTTATAAAAAGCATCAAAGTATCAATACTTTTTCAATACCTCATCAAAAGCACCAAAGCAATGAAAAAAAAACAGATGTAAGTTCTCATTTGAGACCTCAGTTCAGTTCAGTCTTTATTATCCTGCCTGAAATGGTTGCAGCAAAGTAAAAGTGTTCAGTGACTTTTCCTGTACCAGCATTGTGTGCAGGTTGTTAATTAAAGACATAAATATGTATACATAAATAAAAATATGTAATATATTTACTGTACTAAATCATAAAATAGACAAACAGCTACAGACAGCAAATTGTCCTTACAATTCCAGACCGTCTTTTTTTGTTTGCCTGTTTCAGATTTATTAGTTATAATTCATGCCGAATGTTCCTGAATGAGTTATTGTCTGTTTAAGACTCACAGGAAATGATTAATCATCTTTTTGAAGGAGTAGATGTTTGATTTTGTTTTTCAGGATTAAAAGGTCGAACTTTACATTGACAGACAACTGACAGCTATGAACAGCTGATCAGTTTACAGTGTAGTACTCGTCGTTGCTTGTCATCTTCAGATTACAGTGTTGCATTCGTCTTGTGCTCCTGCAGTGTTCCTGCAGCCTGCTACAACTTCCTGTCTGGGGAAAGAGGAGTCGGGGGAAATATCTCGCTTCAACTATAGACGGTACATTAAATAGGATTTGGCACATATTGATCCTTTAATTATAGTGACAAGAGTAACAAAGCTATGAAAAAAATGATCTAAGTGCTCATTCAAGACCTCACTTCAGTCTCTGTAATTTGGCTTGCCGCAGAGCAAAACCAGACAGTGTTCAGTTACTTTTTTCTGTACCAGAAATGTGTGCAGGTTGATAATAGAAAAAAGAAAAAAAATGCTATTTTGTGTGTCTAGGACGTTTTTCTTTTTGTCAAAAGATGTATTGTGTTTTAAAACTGGTGTCGTACTGATGTTTAAAATTCTGGTATTGTGACAACTGCAGTCCATAACTGAAGGAATCTCGCTCGTCAATACAGCGGATGTTTGTATTGGAATGTGCCTCACTGTATGTGTGTGTGTGTGTGTGTCTGTGTGTGTTCAACACGTGTCTGCCGTATCAATAGGTTAATAGCTGAGATGTCAGTTTCAGTGACTGGCTGATTAGTTGTGTGTTCACTAATCCACACTGGGGCGGGGAACTATTGGCTTTCCCATTGATTTTAGCGTGGTGAGCAGGCAGAAGATAGAGAGAGGGGAGATCTATTGATTGACCCCAAATTAGCCCCCCCACCACCACCACCCACCCACCAACCCGTTCCCGCACTTAGCCCCGGCTTCCTTATTGGGCGCCCGCGCTGACAAACATTCGGTATGATTGGATGCTTCAGCGGGGGAGAGAAATGTCTCCTTTTTGATGTCGTTGATTTGGAAGTGTTGCTTGTTTGTGATCCGGCTGTCAGTTGATTGGCTGTCACTGTACTGTGTCTGACCATCAGGAGCAGCTGGTTTGGATGCCTTTGATGAACCAAATAGTGCCACTTCCAGTTTTCCAGAGGGAGGGTATTACGTTTTCGTGTTTCTGATCACAAACCGTAACCTTATTTATAACACCCTGCTCTGTTTCTTCTTGTTTTTGGAACATAGGGTAGAATATTCATAAAAAAAAGTGTGTGTGAGAAATCCTTTCACTCGCATCCTGCAACTTCTCCTCTGTTGTCCTTCATGACTGTCACACCACTGCATCATATTCTTCCTTTTTACTGTTCTTTATCTCCATTGCTGTCCCTCGCTCCCTGCCTTTTCTCCGCCCCTCCCTCCAATCCTGCGTTCCTTGGGTCTAAAGCTTTGAGCTTTCTCTCCTGAGCCTTTCCTTCCCATATATCACTCCATCTCATCCCTCTCTGTCTGCCTCTGATATTCCTCTTTAGGCCTCCCTCCTCTTTCTCCGTCTCCCCCTTCTCTCCCCTGTGTCTATGTAAGCAAGAGAGAGGAGGTTGTTAAACATTTTTCTTCCCTCTTAATTGTTTTGACTGGGCCGATTGGCATCCCGATTAGGCCCATTGATTTCCTGGCGCTAAGTGCATTGATTTTTAAATTTCTTATTGATCCCCGCTCTAAATCTCCTGCACACTCACTCACACAGTCTCACCGTTCGCCGGGGCAAGAGATGGAGAAAAGGATTGAGAGGAGAGGAAAAGGGGAAAAGGAAAAGAGATTTGTGTTAGGTAAATACACTGACCGGTGACAGTGTAGTGAATTAACAGAGTGAAAGATAGAAGAAGAAGAAGAAGAAGAGCAGGAGGTGAGGAGGGAAAACAGAGTTATGAGCTGTGAGGGGACTGACAGTGCAGGCGGATACGTGCAGGGAAAAAACAAAAGAGCAAACAACACTGATAGGTGAATTAGTTTTAAACCATTAAACAAAATCTTCACTATGCTGTCAACATTTAAAGGAGATATATGTAGCATTTGTGCATGCAAATATGAGCACTGTAGTCCAATTAGTGAGTTGGAGCCATAGACTGTATATTAAATAGGCTGAAATATACTACTACTAAATATATAATCTATGATTGAAGCAAGTTTTTTCCACCACCCTGTCCTCCCCAGCTCAAGGAGGCTCAGGCAGGGTGCAGGAACACTGCAGGAGTGCAAGCATACTTGCCAACCTTCCCACTTTTCCTGGGAGCCTTCCATTTTCATTGCCCTCTCCTGGTTTCCTACCAGCGTCACAATTGTCCCGTTTAACAAGAGAGTACAAAGGAAAGAAATATTCAAACAAATTTCAGACATTGTGGAAAGAAGGATTTTTGTTCTTTACGTAAAGTTTTAAAGGAAAGGGGGAGCATGAATATCACCTTTAGAGAAACATTTGTCAAATAAAGATTTGTTCACAAAAAGAAAAGCATGGGGCGCTCCTGCAGCTCAGCTGGTAGAGCATGTGCTCGATGTGCTGAGGCTCCCAGTCTGCTGCAGCAGCTGTTCAACTCCTGCCTGCAGCCCTTTGCTGCTTGTCATCACCTCTACTACTCTTCAGCTGTCCCTATCCAATGAAGGCAAAACACCCCAAAATATAATCTTATAAGAAAAGGGAAAGCATTTGTAAAATATTCATTTTCTGTGTTAGGCTATTGTAATATAATTTTAAATTGACTTGACAGCTAACAAGTGTCAGTTACATGTCATCTGCAGGCATCTGTTGTTGTTATTTTCATTCTTTAAAAGTCACCTGAATGCTGCAAACAAAGTCTGTGACACTTCTTTTTTCTGGGGGAGGACCCACAGATCCTGTGCTTTGGTTCTGACTTCCTCCCTATTTTTGAGGTCACAAGGTTGGCAAGTATGAGTGCAAGAGGGAATGGGCTTTACAGTGCAAGTTGATCAGCAGTTTATATTTGTCAGTTGTCTGTCAATGTTAAGTTAAGCCTGTTATCCTAAAAATGAAACCCACTGCTCTGAAAATACACAGACTGACTGCCTGTCAAACTGATTAACATGTTGTTCAATTTAACTGTTATAAACATCTACTCCTTCTACAAGTTTCTTAATGATTTCTACTGAATCAGAAGAAGACGCTAACTTACTTGGAGAACATTCAGCATTAATTTTGGCTCTAATAAACCTGAAACAATCAAAAACTGTTATTCTAGCCAAGCACAGAATTGTTAAAGGAAGACGCTGTGGCTGTAGTGTTGTTGTCAGAGTAGCGAGTATTTCAACCTATCATGTTTCCTTAATCTCTGATGACATATCGTGGTCATTTTGTGATTTATTACAGTAAAGATATTACAGATTTCTCTTTTAAATCTCTTTATCTTCAGCACGCCTTGCTGTATCCCAGCTGAAGAGCCGTAAAATGTAAAGAGAATCAATAATTTTGTAATTATAACAAGCATCAGGAGGGAGCAGCGGCGAGTTGGCGGCCTCGTAGCCGTCCGGATGGAACGTGTTCATCTGTGAGGAATGAGTCACTTTATGGGTGAACAGAGGTTTATGAGGGATAGACAGATATTGGAAATGTCAGAGATGGAATGGAGTGTTTTGTCTTTGCCTTGCTATTTCACATGGTCTGCAGAGCCTACTGGAGACGTGTGTGTGTTATTTCTGGCTTATGACTGTGTTAGGCTTTAGAGGCCCGCTGGACTCCGAATCTTACATGCCCACTGGTGTTTCTCTGAAGGTGGTGGACCTAATTGGCTGTATCCAAGCCTGTGTGTGTGTGTGTGTGTGTGTGTGTGTGTGTGTGTGTGTGTGTGTGTGTGTGTGTGTGTGTGTGCGTGCATGCTTGAATGCATGTGTGTGTGCAGCATGTGAACCAAAGTCTCCTTCCGTGTGTGCACAAGAGCATACGTGTGTTTTTACATCTGTTTGTATATTTGTGTGTGTGTTTGTGTGTGTGTTTGTGTGTGTGTGTGTACGTTTGACCTTTTCTTGCTTTAAGTGTTGAGGCTCAAATTCAGACATTCAGTTGATAGCGTTTTCTTTTTATAGCCTCTGTACTTGACCAAATTGTGCTAACCTTTTCTAAAGTCATTTGCTGCTTTTCTGTCTCAGCGTGCAGTTGAGTGCCTCACACAATACACAATATATGGACCATATGTAACATTACTGTGTTGCAATTACAATTTACTCTCTGTAGATCCACTTAAGATAAGTGCTTTCAAATGGCAAGCAAGAAAAAGCAACTATTGTCAGCAACATGGGGGAGGAAAAACTTCAATACCACTATCATCGTCAGAGATAATGTGATGCTGCGCTGCAGTGACATTAAATGTATAATGTTTTAAGGAGTGCTGCTCCTTAATGGCTGCATTTTTATGGTGATGCTGGAGCTGGCAATGATGGTGATGATGATGATACTGACAGAGGAGAATGTTTTGCTTAATCTTTCAGTGTTTGCATCTGCAGAAAAATGTGAAATAACATATTATTTCATAGCAGAGTGTGTGTTGGCGAGACAATGAGAGATAAAGTGTTTAAAATGCATACGCTGGGCTGAGCTGCTGTTTGTCTTGTAGCAATGGGGCCTGTGTTTGCTCTGGTGATGGGGATGGCCTTACAGCATGCACCCTCACATGCACACACACACGCATACACACATACACATGCATGGATAAATGAAGAATACGCGTCTTTATGTGAGATTACACACGTACAAACACATGCAGGCTCCCGCAGACAAGAGGGCTCCAACTGCCTGATGGTCACTCTAACTGACCGCGTTTTTAGATGAGAAGTAGGAACCTGCAGACTCAGCACACACACACACACACACACACACAAAACCATGTCTGACACACAGACCTCTCAGCTCATGCACACACATGATCAAGAGACACACACAATAGCACAACAGTGACGCACTCGCACCCATACACTGTCCTTGGGCACGCAGACACCTTTCACACACTCACATAGAGAGACGGACACACACTTTGTACAACACACACTCAAAACATAACCTTGACCTGTCGTACTCTCAGCCCACAGTCTCATACATACTTCATCCGTTCACTCAGGGATGTCACACACACACACACACACACACACACACACACACACACACACACACACACACACACACACACACACACACACACACAGACACACAAAGCTCCACTTTGGAGCACATATTGATCATATGGATGTTTGAAAACACAAATTCATATCGGTGTTCGCATCGGGAGTTTTGTCAGAAAGTGAGAGATTTTAAAAAGGTAGCACCTCTGAATAAATGATGGCACACATTTGAGGAAAAGTACGTAGTGTATTTAATTATTTAAACTGATGGTAGGATCATTTGAGCTATTGAACAGTCTAGCTTAGAGCCGGGCAATACATTGATATAATATTGATATTGTGACATCAGGCTAGATATTGTCTTAGATTTTGGGTATCATTTTATTATTGTATGTCATAAGTGTTGTCTTTTCCTGATTTTATAGGCTGCATTACAGTAAAATTGTGAAATTTATGAGCTTACCAGACAAAATCTCATTTCTGTTTATTTTGTGAAAGCACCAATATCCGGCACTAACTGTTTTATATACTGTTCAGTTGTTTAGTCTACAGCAAAGCATCAAATTCAAATTCAAGATCATTATATGCTTGCAGTCTTTGAGAGTTTACGGTATGTTATTTTAGAGAAAATGTGTATATGGAGATATATATAATTTATTAAAGAATACCCTAAAATTATTGGGATTTTATTTATAAGCCATTTTGCTCAGCCCTAGTCTGTCTCCTATTTATTTAAAGATTTGATAATGAATAATGTCAAATTGCAAAAAAAACAATCTTCATTATCAATAATGATGAGTTATGGATTGATTTGGTCTATTAAAAAAAGGCAGAATTTCTGAAAGACAAGAGTGATGTCTTGTTTTGTCCGATCAAGTCCAAAACTCAAGGATGTTCAGTTTACAAGGACATAAAATAAAGAAAAACAAGAAACATCCACATATAAGAAGCTGGAACCAAATAATTTTGTAATTTTTGAACAGAAAATGACTTAAAAAATATGAAACTTATTTCCACAGAGCTGTTTATCACCTTGCCTGCACAGACTTTGCACAGACTTTTGTACAGTTTTTGTGGCACATACTGTTTATATTCTGCTTTCTACGGCACAAGTTTTTTTTCTGGTTTATACCACACATGCTGTTTTTTTATATCACACATACTGTTTTCTATATTGCAAATACTATTGTTATACTTTATACTTGTCTACCTCAGACATCTTTTGTTTTGTTTTCTCCTCTTCTTTCATTCTTTCTTTCTTTGAACTTAAGTTTCTAGAATATTTTGTATGTTTGTGAATAGAATAATTGCCAGCACCGGGTGGAAAGACGGTAAACTAAGAATTTAATTGCAGAGATAACTGGTTTATTTCCGCATATGAAAATAATGCCTTTGAATTTTTAAATCTTTGTAATCCTTTGGATTAATCTTCTGTCAACTGACTAATCGATTAATCGACTAACCATTGCAGCTCTGTCAGTGACTTTGATGTTTTCTTGCTCACAAACATGGAATCATGACTTCTCACTCATATTCATCCAAATGTGTCTGTAGAATTAGAGCAGATATACAGGCCTACTCGGTGATGAATTTCACTGTCAAAGACAAATTCGAAATAAATCTCTCGGCATGGACTTCCAGCGTGTGTCGCACTCTGATAATTTCCACAATATCCTCTGCAACCCCCGGGGGCAGATTCTTTTTTTTTTTCTTCCTGCTATTTCTCTCTCCATCTTCTCCTGTTTGTTTCTATCCCTGTAAAATGCTGGTTGCTTTGCTGAAATACTGCAGTGCTTTATCTGCCCTCTTTTTCCTCCCTTTAGCCCCCCCTCCCACTCTTTTTTCCTCCCCTCTTCTCTGTCTTTCTCTCCCCTGGATGGGTTGGGTGGGTGTACAACCCCCCCTCCATACCTCCACCACCCCTCCTCTTTTAGTTGTTGTTGTTGTTGAAGATGGTGTGTGGGGTGGGGTGGGGGGGGCCGAGGGTGGGTGGACGGGCGAGGTGGAGCAGAGGGGAGGGGGTGGTAGCAGAAGCAGCCGGGACCCAATGACGTGGGTGCGACATGTAACCGTGGCGCAGGAGAGGAAATCAATACATGAAAGGATGAGGAGCACTGGGGTGGATTACCGTCTGGGGCCCTGGCTACTGGAGGGATGGAGGGAGATGGAGGGGGTGTAGATGAGGCCTGGGGGGGTTGGAGAGTGTATGTATGTGTGTATGTGGAGGGATGGGGGGGGTGTGTGTGTGTGTGGAGGGCGAGAGGCCAGATTGTCCAGTCCCCTCTTTCTCCTGCATCCCCTCCCCTGACCAAGCGCTGTTTGAATCTTGACCCCTCCCATCAACCCTCCCTTGGCTTCTAAACACTGCTCAGCACCGGTAGGCAGCCATAGGTGAACCTTCAGCTTATACGCACACTCACACACTCACATACAGGTGCAGCAGACTCTATAATGTTGAGTGAATACATGGACGGTTATGGCCAGTGTGCGCTAACACTGCTGATAACCCTACACTATCTGTATGGGGAATAATCGCCTGATATTACCAGTGTAAATTAAAGAGCCCCAGAGAGATTGTGTGTATATGTGTGTATCCTCGTGTGTGTGTGTGTGTGTCTGCGTTTATGTGTCTGCGAGGTTGAGTTTAAGTCTTCAGCAGGGGTGCGTCCGCAGCACTGCCACAAACCCAGATAATAAATATCTATAATAAATATCATTATTATTGGGCCAATCTCCCCCAATAACAGAGCCTCGGTGAAAGATGGCACGAGGGACTGAGCTGGATATTGGCAATATATCAGCATTGATTATTGAGAGTGCTGACAGAGAGAGGGAGGCAAAGTTAATAAAAACTAATAAAAAAGACAAGGAATACAGAAAGAACAAGGGCTTTAGCTGGATCAGCTGCTTGTACACTGAAGGAAAGGGAGAGAAGGGAAGCAGGAAGTGAAAGGAAGGAGATAGTGCTGTACAGTCACGGTGTGTGTGTGTGTTTTCTCTCTCAGTGTGTATATCTGTGTGTGCGAGTATGTATCTGAATTGAAGTTTTATCACTCTTGATGTGCATGTGGTACTTTTTTGTGCAGCTGTGAATTGGCATTGACATCTACATACACACAATCTGTTCAGTCCCTCTAGAAAGTTGCAAAGTTGCAACAGTTTGTACAAATTTAACCAGCCTCTGTGAATTCTGCACTCCGATCATCGCAACTTTTCCACAAGTATCCTGTGCAGATGTCATACACGTACATCTCAGTGAACTGACGGAGCGTTTTATTATTTACCAGTCCATCCAGGAAGTTGCGATCAAAACAGTTCATACAAATTCAACCGGTCTTCACTGCAAATTTTCCAAACAAGTAATAGGCAAATGACAAATAATCGTAGCTTCCCACGAGTTCCACCAATCGTAACAGTCCCTTTCGCAAAGTCGTATGTGTGCGTCTTGATGAACCAATTCATAGTTTTATTATTTACCAGTCCCTCCAGGAAGTTACGATGTCGCAATCACAACAATTCACGCAAATTCAAGCAAGTTCTGTGAATTCTTTTCAGTCTTGCAATTTTGTCCAATCGCCACAACATTGCTGCAAATTTGACCAATCGTTGTAGCTTCCCATGAGTTCCACCAATCATACCAGTCCCGCCCCAGGCAAATGTCGTACGTGTATGTCTCAATATACCGACTCACTGTTTTTTACCAGTCCATCCAGGAAGTTGTGATTGCAACATTTCACACAAATTCCACCAATCCCTGTGAGTCCTTGCAATTTTGTCTAATCACCGTTTCTGCAGATTCGACAAGTAATTGTAGCTTCCCGCGAGTACGGCTCGATGAACCAACTCAATAGTTTATTGTTAACCTTTTTTTTGTTTTTTCTTTCTCAGGGGTACTGAAAAGAACACAAAGTTTGTCATTGTTACTGACATTGATCAATGCTCTGTGAACGTTCATAATTTATAATTTGGTGCTGTTGTTGAGTTTGAGCTCCAAAACGATTTTGCTTCATTGTGGAACACCCTCCAGTGCACCTCTTCATTTTCATATAAAGCATATGTTTAATTTTTGTTACCCTGACCCTTTTTGGTAGCGTTACTTGGAACACTCAGAGGTAGGTAGCTGAATTATGAGCAGTTGTCCTGAATCCTGTCCTGTTTGCCCCGAAAATTAGTCATTATAGTAACAGATAATATGAACAAGCTAATACGAGAGCTGTCTGAGACTTAGCTTAACTTGAGACTTGAAGCCAAAAATAGTGGGGACACCTGACTTGGAGACACAGTCGTATTTAAAAACGCCACACTGAAGGTACTACTTGTGATCCTGTTCTGAATTTATTCTTTTAAAAAATGAAACAGAAGCTGCAGTCGATGGGACAGGGGAAGTATAGCCACGGGCATCTGGTGTGTGTCATACCGCACTGATAAAATGAATAAAACAAAGTAAATTTTATACAACACAGTCATTATTATTCTTTTTCCCTAATGACAGACAGTTGACTCATATGTTTTACTGTTCATTGGCACTAAATGTATATACTGGAAGCCACGCACACTGTGGCCACACGACCACGCCCACCCCAACTTCCCTGTCTCAGTTTTCATCCTTTCTCATCTGGTCATCCTACTCAGAACAGTATGATTTTATTCTCCCAGGAATTATACGATTAATGCAATTTTCACTTCCCACAATTTGATTGTCAAAAATGCCTAAAAACATTGTGATGTGCATCACCATTTTTTAGAAAAGCAGCTGTGAAATCAGGCATTTTAGGCCGCAACAATCCCAAAAAAAGCCCGCGAAATCCTGGAGGGACTGACTCTCACTCACATACACACACACGCACACTCACACGGCTCACTTTTTCTTCTCCCACATGTGTGTCTTCTTGGATTGATTGAATCTTGGTTGGATCTGAACTCTGCGGTTCAGATCCAAAGCCTGCACAACCTTGCCATTGGCACTAACCAAGATGCACAAACAATACTTACCCACACACCCACTCTCACACACACACCCACACACATACAGGCAAAGACACCAACAAACAAACCTCATAAAAGCCCATGCATCATATCCATATTATCTTGACAAATCTATACATCATGTCAGAGCATGGCTTTATGTGAATATTGCATTTTGCTGCCTGTTATTGGTGTGTGTGTGCAGAGAGGATATGAGAAGAGTGCGTTGGCCCCTCCACGCTGCTGGTTTGAGATGGGACGGGGCGACAGTGAGGGAGCGTTGTCCATTCTAATAGGGGCCTTGTTAGGCCGCTGACAGAGCCAGTAACGCCACTGTTGGCTGCTATTGATTCCCGACCGACGCCGTTATTGATGAGTGAGAATTTAATTCAACCAGCTCGTTTGTCAACATGACATCACCATTTAACTACGGCCATGACATGGATGCGAACACCCGCGGATGAGCTGGGTCACACACACACACACACACACACACACACACACACACACACACACACACACACACAAAGGTGCAGGAGCACACACGGCCGTTTCATTGAAGCAAAAGACTCATTTTTCAGTTAGAAGCTGCTGTTGCTTCTTCTGCATCATTTACAACAAAATAATTTTGTTCAATATTCAAACACTGGGTTTTCAACCAGTCAAATCAATCATTCAAAATGAATAACAGGCAATTACCAAGAGTGCAATAAACTATATGACTAATGCATGGGCCCACGTTATGACTAATGTATAGCCTAGGGATACTTCTGGCTCTTTCTGATTGGATAAATATTTCATGCCACATCCTGACCTACAGCACATGACATGGAAAACATGCTGTGGTGAAGAATTGAACAAATTGTTTTCTATGAATAAATTTGTTTGTCACCAGTGCAGGAGGCAAAAACCACGTCACCAAACCACCATCCGCAAGTATGGTACTTTTTAACGTACAGGTCTAACGTGATTTTTTTTTTTATTAAAGCATGACATTAAGGTGCTATTGCATTTGATCATTACTGAATAAAAATTATCAACATAAAAAGATGCACAAAATATCTTATTGGATCTGGAGATATCTTTTGTAAATTCTTACAAGAATCTGGATCATGTCTGGAAACACAAAGCCAGCATTTATGTCATATACAATACTGTCACCAGACGCATCCAGTGTTGCATACATATTAAATAAATATCCAAACATGCCCTTGTGCCATATGTTGAAATATATGAAGTCAGTATTTGGCCAGAATATGTGTGGTCATTAAAGCATGTGTGTGGCAGTAAAAATACAACATCAGTCATATCTGAAAAATATTTTAACTCCATTTTCTGATAATGTCCATGTAGTCCAAATCCAGAGATAAGATAAACTCCAGATCTGACATCTTACAATGCCGTGAACGTAAAGTATCCAACATGAGCTTCATCATATATGAGTCAAAGTTTCAAATATCTGGGCAAAACCACCTCCAGATTCTGGGGTATTTTGTGCAATACAATATAATACAATGCATAAGTTGATAATAATTGTTCCCTTTTGAAAATTATACAAAGAAAAGCAAAGAAAGGTTGCAATATTTTATTTAGTTTTTTTATTTAGCAGTTACATTTCATACATTAATGAACAGGGGAAATTCCATATAATCAAATACAACAACAGACGATAAGTGCATTTTACAGTAATGCTGCATGATATGGTTAAAAAAATCAATTGTGATTATTTTTTGACAGATATTGGAATTGCGATGATTCACGATAAGTGGGAATGATCATTTTTGGATCACAGTTTTCAATTTCACTGCAAAAAACTATATAATCATGATGACGTGACATTTGTTGGGGTCTGTACCGAACGAACATGTTTTCTTACAGCTGGAAAACAAGATTTGTAGACCAGGGCGTCTCTGCAGCACTACAATAAATAACTGTGCAATCTTATTGAACAAATTCATTAATATTACAATTTCTACTCTAACTCTCCCCAACTCTCTAAGATCTGCAGAAGATGAATATGGAAATTGTGATGTTATAACAAATTTAAAAATGTATCAGATGTTTTTTAGTAGAAGTCGTCATAAAATGCTCAATGGCAGCGTAGATGTGTTGAAAGTGTTTGAAATGCAGTGCTGTATAAGTAAAAGTCATGTTAATTTTGTACTTTAAAGGAAAACAGTGTGCCCATTCTTATGTAGAAAGAAAATACAGATTTAGAAAGGGCACTCCTGAAGAATTTCTTTTAATTTTTGTGATGATAAAAAGTATATATTACACATCTAATATACAATGATCCCTAATCACTGGACTTTACTACTAGTATCCAATATCCAATATTACATCCATTACAGTATTTCTCTATCTGAAAAAATAGAGGCAAAGAAAGAAAGAGGGAGACAATTTTGGAAGAGTATTTTTCAATACAGCAGGGGGAAGATACAGCCTAGAAAACAATGGAACCAGCTATATATCTCTGTATGGATTGGGAGGCTTGATAGGGAGGGAGGTGGACAATCAGGACCGTGTGGGTCCCCCGATGAGAGCAGTCCAGCAGGGGTTATTGGCTGGAGCGGCCCCCCAGGGGAGCGTTCTCCCTCGCTGTCTCTCTCTCTGTCTTTGGGCCCATGGGTCTCTCGGGGGTCCCCGGGGAGTGAAACTGTAGAGACCGAGTCGCTGCAGGGGCCCTATAGGCACCAAGCAAGAAGCACACTGAGGGGGGCAGTTCGCTGAATTTAGGTGGTCTGTCTTCGACGCAGACAGACAGATGGACAGACTCAAAGATAGGTGAGATAGATGTCATCTGCAGGTATCAGAGCCTTCATATTCTGGGTGTATTTTACTTGTCAACTTGTCCACCTGTATGAGACAGAAAATGCCAGTCGGAGCAAGAAAAAGAGAGTTTGTTTCTGCCTTTAAAAGTTTTTAAGGTTGGATAATGACGTTCAATCATCCTTCGCCTGTTTGTGAATTCATCTGTGCAGGTGTTTTTTGATGGCGGTGTCTTTTTCACATGTGCGTGGTTGATAGTTTTTCTGTAAACGTTGCCTTTGCGGCCGTGTCAGACGGAGGAAAAAAAGAGGAGTTTGGTCAGGAGAGTGCGTGGAGGACGAAGGGGTGGATGCTGTAGGTGTTAGCATCCCTCCTCCTCCTCCTCCTCATCCTCCTCTACCCCTCCAACACCATCTTATTTTCCCCTCCTTCAATCTCACACACCCTCCCTCCATTCCTCTCTTCCACAGACGCGCACAACCACACTACATTCTACAAGAAATAATTGCTTTTGTCTGGAAGGAGTGTGGGGAGGAGGGAAAGGGGGCGCGCATGGCTCCCTCTGTGGAGAGAAGGGGGTCTTTGAAGGACAACTAGTCACTTCTCCCTTCCCCTCCTTCTTTCTCCACTCTCCTCCCCTTGCCTCACCTCCCTTCCCCTCCTTTTCTCCCCCATTTGCTTCCCCACCTTACTCCTTTCTATCCTCCTCTCCTCTCCTTCTTTACTCCATCTCTCTACTCTTCTTCTCCTCTCTGTCCTCCTCCTGCTCCCCTTCTCCCTCACTGGACCTGCGGATGTCATCTGTCATACGTGTAGCGGAGGGAGAAGGACAATAAAACCAGGTTGTCTACTACAGAGGATGACACATTTTTCATAATTAAGAATATGCCAGTTTAGTGTGCAGCACACATTTCTTGACAGAATGGCCGACTGTTGATGATTGAGAAGATGACGGCACTGGTGATGATGGCGAAATCATTTATTTTATGAGCAAATCTCCATTAAAACAGTCCTTAATCAGCCGCAGCATTAAGTGAGCACATCTAAACAGTCCTGCGGGATGGGGCTCTCAGGCCCTACAGGAGCCAGAGCTCGCTCATTCCTATTGATTTGCCCGTATTGACTGCGATGTTTAAGGTATAGATTTTTCTATTTAAAAATCTATATCGACAATAATCTGGTGTGTAAGCGCCCGGCGTTGACTGATGCTGGCCTGTAATTGACAGCGTGTAACATGTCGGTGCCGGGGAGGGAGAGGGCAGAAGGCAAAGAGGAGAGAGGAGAGGAGGCGTGCTGGGGGAGGCCAGCATGCGTGGCCGGGACGGGAGAAACAAGATCCAGGAGGAGAGGAGGAAAAAGAAGAGGGAGGTGGTGATCACTCCTGTCATGGAGGAGCTGACACCCCCCATTGGCTCTCGTATGTAGTTTCAGTTGTAATAGGGGTGGCGTGATATACTGGTATTGATGATAACCATGACATCTGAAGAATGAAATATTGATATCATGTTAAGGATATAATATGAAACATTTTCAAAATCACAATCCCTTTCAATCATCACTTATGACCCACTAAAAGTGTGTGGTGGTGGCTGTATCTGCAGAGATCCTGCCCTCTGCCTGTACTTCCTTATTTTCTCATTATTTTTCTGCGCTCGGAACACTTCACCAAACCCAAACCGTCAGTATTTGACATCCTGGGAAAGAGACTCAACAATTAACTATCTTTCTGGTGTGTTTGCAAACAGCTCGGACAAATCCCACAGATTCTACCTTTAATGATGCACATATGATAATATCATGTGAATTATCCAGAGCCTCTTAAACACACTGTAGGCTCTTAAATAATTTATTTCCACCTTTTCACAAGCCATAAAGTGTAATTGCACTTGCCGTACGGTTTTGCACAGTTATGGTTACAGGTTACTCCACCTCCTTACACTTGTAGCATAGTTCATTTGTCAAAACAGACAAAACACACAATAAACAAAGTTAAATATTAATTTGACTAATAGCCTTTTTTCAAATTTTACATACATATTGCAAAAATGTGATTAGTTTAACATTTTTTATTGATTTTTCATAAAAACCACCATACATTTGTTTGCAGCTTATTTTGCAAATCTGAGTGTATACAAACACAGAGGAGCTGCATTATTCACATAATTACAATCATGAAAGGAACCGATCCCTCCCTCCCACTCAACCATCCCCACTTGTCTCTCAAGTCCAAATCTTCACAGGATGATTGTCCATTAGGGTTGGGCTGATGGACAATGCCACTGTCCATCGTGATACCTGACAATCATCGGCTAATGAGCCCTCTATCATCATAACATTGTGATTTAAACATGCCTTAGTAAGAGTGTCAGCCAGAGAGCACAAAAAAGGATTTTATATATTATAATTGTACCTTGCACCTGATTTACTGAAGGAAAAACTGCATGAAGTACTGGCCAATTAGTTATTATTATCAAACATACATACATATAAAAAGCATAAAAGAAAGTACATGAAAACAATATAATTGTCCATCATGAGGTTTCATTACGGACATCGTCATATGCCAGTTTGATAGACATCACCTAACTCCATTGTCCATTGAAGTGTTTGTCCAACCAACGAACACAGAAAAAAAATACAATAAAGCTTAACGATCAAGTATTGATGAAGTATCAGTCCAAGGGAAAAGAGGGTCCGTCCATCTTTATGTGTGCTTTTGCACAGCTATGTTTACAGACTCTCTCCACCTTCCTGAATTCATAGTTTGACTGCATTTCATTTGCCAAAAAAGAGCAGAAATGTGCAATAAACAAAGTACAAATGATGAATAGTACTTTTTTTCTTTCAATTTTTCTATAGATATTGCAATAATTTATTGTAATTTTTTTTGGCTACAATATTTGGGTAGTGACAACATGATATCTTGGCAGCCCTCATTTGTAAACAGGCCCTCGTCTTGATGCAAACCCAGGTGTTACCGATGATACTAATAGAGGTGAAGTCACACCCTTTCCAGTGGACCACCAAGGGACCTTACATTGGAAAAAATATTAATGGTAGTCAATGGTGAGGCATGTTTGTCCTAAAACTGTTTTAAGTATAAGACTATGAAGATATGTAATTTAAAAAACTACATCCATAGTTCATGTAGGTGATGTCATAATTTTGTCCCTCCAATGTTTGCCACTGAAGCTATGATGCCTGTGCGTGTCACACAAGCAACGGGTCTTGCTTGTTTTTTATATTTTTTTTCTTCCTGGCTGATAAAAGGACCAGGAGTTGCTAGATAAAGCACTTCAAATGTGATAATGTTACAAGGGACAAGTATATTGTTGTTGGTGATGCATAATGTGTGAAACGAGAGATGTAGCTCACTGAACGGTTCCACATAAACCAAACTAAACTATGAAAAACTCTTTGTTTGTCATGTAAAACGTTCTTTTAAATTGACAAACATAATATGTATAATTTCCTGTGCTATTCAAAAGTGAACAAAATATCTCGGCCATAGACTACCCTTCTTATTTTTTCTGAACTAAGGTGGAGCAAACCGGAAGGGGCGTGGCTTTGCTTCTCTATCGCGCGTTGAAGTGTTTGTCCAACCAAGGATACAGACGGTATAGATACAATGAAGTGCAACGATAAAGGATTCGTGAAAAAGAATCAGAAGCTACGAGGGAAAATTGGGGTAAAAATGTCATCGCCGTGAATTCTTTTGGCCTTGATAATTGTAAACAGACCCTTTTCAAAGCAGCCAAAATGGATATGGAATAGGAGAGCAAACACAGGTGTTAGCAATGATACCGATTAAGGTGAGCCAACATGCACAATAGCAGCACCCTGACTGTTTGACCTCCACTGAACGCATCTTTAATTGGTATCTTTAGTAACACCTGAGTAAACTCAACTATTTCATATCAAAATGGCTGCCGTGAAAAAAAAAGCCTATTGTGTGCTTTTTTAAAAACGCTTAAAAATCTCACTTGTAGTTTACACCGGGTTAAAAAAAAAAAAAAATCACCTAAATGTACTTCCAGGCTGCAAATCATATTTCTCCTGCTCAGGAACAGCAGTGGTCGCTCTTGTCTTCCTCTATCTGAATAACCTAATGATGCACCGCGCTCCGCTCAGGAGGGCTTATTAAAAGCAGCAGTGATGAGATAAGTTAATTGCGTGTGCATGCTGGGTATCCTGGCAGGTATTAGCGTTAAGCACATATAGGCATCCATGGATCCTCTTGTCGGGGTCTTCATCACTTCATCCCCAAAGCAGGGAGGCAGGGCCGCCGGTAATGCACTGATCACCATTGGCATCATTATAGCCGGCATTATTAAGAGAAGGGGGGAAAAAAATCCAGAAATCAATACAGGATACCTTTTGCAGCGGTAGTGAAAACGAGGGAGAGGTGGTGGTGGGGTGGGAGGGGGGGTGGTGGTGGGAGGAGGAGCGGAGAGGAGGGATGGAGAAGGGAGGGAGAGGAGGGAGGTGCGGGGGTGGGGTGGTGATGTGTGAGTATAGCGGGTCCTCTCTCGCCTCAATGTTGCGGCCAGCCTAGTGGCAGATCGCTACAATCCTGGAGGGAGCCGGGTCGAATGAGCTATTGGGGGTTCCCAAATAATAACGGGGGACAGACAGAACAGACAAAACAGAGACACACAGACGGATGGACGGAGATAGGCAAGTGTTCCGATAAAAAAAAAAAGAGAGAGAGAGAGAAAGACGGGAGAGCATAACCGGATTCTATGAGCTTTTTTTTTTTTTTAGTATTTTTTAATTATTTATTTATTCGCTTGTATTTATTTATTTATTTATTTATCGATTGATTGCGTTTTAATTACTGCCTTGTGACAGAGAGAGCGAGGGAGGAGGAGCGTCAGGGCCAAGCGTTGTGTTTGTGTGTGTGTGTGTGCGTGTGCGTGTGTATCCTCTTTTCTCCCCCCCCACCCCCCTCCCGGGTTGTTTATTTATTTGTTGATGATGATGATAGCCTTTTAATGATTTAAACGTGCTCGATCCGCTGCTTTTTTTTTTTGTGCGCCAGCAGGATGAATGTGTTCTACATGTAGCCTTCATGCAAGAGGAGGAGGAGAGAGGAGCAGCAGCGTGTGCAGCTAGAGACCAAATACAATAGATCAAACCAAATAACTACAGATCAATCCAAATAATAAGACTTTATATAACTTAACTCTGCTGGCCTTTTTTAAAAAACACAGTCTTTGTCTGTTTCTATGCGTGTTACCATTTATTTGTGCGTGTTTTTAAATTGCAAAGATACCAAAGCTGAGCCCGGCCGGTGATGCTACAACAGGAGGAGGCTAGCGACTGTTCTCATGCCTTTTCACACCTATAGGAAACATTACTGGATCAAATAAGCAGCAGCTCCCCGGGCCTCTATGTTTACTCAAGGAGACACGCTTTAGGTAACAGAGCAGCGACACAGCCTTTTATTCTAAAACTAACTCCAATAGGCCTGTAATTGTAACTTTTTCCTGCAGCCTGTTAGAAGTGATCTCCTGTCTGTCCGTCTGTGTGTTCAGTCTGGACTGTAAAGCTAAAACTGCTGCACTCAAGGGACCATCCGACATATATGTTCTATGCACATTTACACCAAAACTAACCAGTCCACACATGTAAATAAAAGTGCGCAAGAGCCGGGCTACATGTGTACACACCTAACGGCGAATGTTGTGAGCTCTCCACGCCAAATATTCTCCCAAAGCTGCCGGACACAGAAGCTTGAGAAGAGGACAGAGCTCGTTAGACTTCTTCTGTCAGATTATTCGCATCAAAACAAGAAGCCGGAGGAAGATCATGTTTGTTCCCTTGCCGGTGCCGTTCGTGTTTCAGAGAACTGCCCCTGACCTCAACGCCTGGCGTCTCAAGTCCCCTCTGGCTCTCCGCTCCAACTCCGGTAAGACATTTTTCCTTTTTCTTTCTCTTCTTCTTCTCCTCCCTGCTCCACATCCTCCATGTCGGTCAGACTCGGCCATGCAGACCCGCCCCGCCTTTTGCTCGGTGCCGCGATGCACTTGCAGCCGGGAGAGAGCTCACACACACCCACTTTACACACGCACACACACTCCTCCGGCTCCTTTTCGGAAGGCTTAAACAGGAGTCCTTTTACACTTCGCTCCAAACCAAAGAAGCTTCCCCCGAGCGCGCTGGAGCGTCCACACTGATTCGAGATTAAATGCGTAAAATGTCCATTTTTTGCTGTCCATGTTCCACCCGTGTGTTGTTTCATTTCCAAGCCGCCTGTGTGCTCCTTTTCTCCGCGTATTTTTCTCTCCTCCGCCTCCGTCCTCCATCCTTCCCCTCTCCTCCACTGCCTGCGCCTGAGCCTCAGCCTCCGTCTCTCCCCAACTAGACTCTCGGCAGGCAGGGAATATTCATGCCAACTTATCGATCCTGCGGAGATCGATTCCTGGGCCGGTGGAAGCAGGGAGAGGGGGAGATAGAAGGAGAGAGTAGGTGCACGGAGGAGTACGAGCGTACGAGAGGAGCGAGAGAAAACAGCGTTATTCTGGCGTTTTATTTCACTCTGTTTTTCGATTGTGCTTTATTAATGGAGATAATTTGTTAGTGAGTCGTCTGTGAGGTGGCCGAACATCTATTGATTCTCTGATTGGTGCTTTTGCTCTGACATGCATGCTGGTTACAGGGGGACAAGACTCCCATCTTTGTAAACACCGCTGGAAATAGACTTCCAGTGACTCCATCTCTCTGTCCCGTCGCTGCTTCGGCTGCTGCACGGTTGAAAGCGGAGAAGCAGAGGGAGTGTGGAGTCAGGGAGGAGGGGGGGAGGGTGCCGGCTTGGGCGCCGTCTGCGTTTCATCTGCGCTGAAGCGGAATAAAAGGACGCATGGTGGGAGCAGCCAGGCTGGCTTCAGTTGTGTCACTGACTGTCGCTGTGTGAGAGAAGCTCCAGCTCAGACTCAGTCCAGCTTCGACTGTTTCTCAGACATGCAACAGCTGCCGTTCCCATCTTTGGAGAGCTCTAATGTGTTTTCTGTCCTCTGTGTGCACGCTGAAGGACTGCAGAGTGTAGGGGAGTGAGGGGAAAAATCATATGAGGTCACTGGGCTTTTATTTCCAGTGTATTTCAGTATTCACTAATGCATATACATACATCAACTTGCGTATCAGTGCGTAATGGTGCGTAAATGTGGCTGGTGTGCACCTTAAGCCGGTGGATGGGCTCTTAAAGGGCCAGGCGTCCCCCCCTCTAGTGCACAGCTCCCCTCTCATTTCCAGATCAGTTCAAGCCCATTTGATTTCATAGATGCCAGGCTTCACCCTTACTCCACATACTCAGTCAACAGTGCACAGCATGTGACAGTGAAGGGGTCGGTGATAGAGGGGGGAGAGAAGGATGAGAGGGACCTGTTACCCACCATATCTCCAGAGATATACACACAGAAGAGTGGGGAGAAGAGGGGCTGGAGCAGGGACCGGGGAGGAGGAGGAGTTTTCGCGCTCCGCACGTTGAAAAATGGCGAATGTCAGAATGAGATAAAAAAAAAATGTGGAAAGAGAGAGCGGGAGAGAGAGAAGTGGGTGAAAGTAAGAGTAGATGACAGAGTGAAAAACGAGGAGGGAGAGGAAAACCCAGTTTGAGCTTGAGAGGTGAGAGTAAACCACGGATGAGCCATTATGTTGCAGTGTCCCGGGCCAGGGCCAGCATCTGAATAAGCAGGCAAACTGATGGGATGTGTACACAGGCGGCTGGATTCCTCAGATGGTGGGATAACAGTGATTTACAATGCTATGCTGATTTTAGTCCGTTTTGATAACGCGGTACAAGGTGCTGTCCTTTTCAAACTCACAGGGTTTGTCGCTTAAGGGGTGCGGGGTCAGTTAAATGTCTCAGAACTGAAAGAGGAACGCGCTGTTGTTTCTTCAAGAACTGTGCTGTGGCAAACAGCAAGGGACAGCATCACATGACATTTTTACTCATAGGAATACTGAGGGCAGGTTCACAGCTAAAGGTACGACACCAAAGATCATTCTCTACTCCAGACTTTGGTGCCGGTTCTGTTGAAGCTCATGATATCTGGAGACCTACAGCAAATAAACTAATGCACACATTTGTAAAAATCAGCCAGTGTGCTTCTCCATGCATCTCCCATAAGCTTCAGTAGAACTAGCACCAAAGTCTGGCACCAAGCAGAGCATAGAGTGTTCTATTTTGATGTAATGTCCCTTCCTTATTTTTTAGTTTCCCAGAATTGAACCAATGCGAGGATGTTACATCGCTTTAATTTTCCAACTGATCCGGTTTGCGTTCACAAAGGCAAAACTCAAACGGTACAGATTATTGGCCATAGAGTTGGTGGGTACATCATGGAGCACAGTCAGGTTCTGTTCATGTTGGTGATGATCTGGAGCGCACATCATCAGATTTTAGAAAACTGCATACATGAACGTCTTGTAAGAAAGCAGGGTATTAAAAATTGAATAATTCGAGAATTTCTCACTCATGACTCCAGGGGTGTCATTTATAAAAATACTCTTAGATTTTTACTTGAACTTACTCCTAAGATCATTTCTGACGGTGTGCTTATGTTCAAGTCATAAAAGATACTGACCATAAAAAACCTTGCTGACGCAGGTTCTGGAAAGCCCATTTGTAACTTACACACCTGTGATTTATAAATCTCAAATTAACTTAAAATTAACAGCACCTCTCTCACAATCACTGATTTCCCCTGACACAGCACATAAGGCTTTTGCCAGGAATAGATATGAGAGAAAGAGAAAAGGGCAAAGAAAATAAAGAGAAAAGCAAACTTTTTGGAAGACAAGATCACAGCGGTGGTAGAGGAGATTGAAGCCAGGCAATTTGTATTATTTGGTGGACTAATAACGGGCCTATCCAGTTGTTCATAAATCTAATGCAAAGTTAACCACAGGCTTGGGTGCATATACCCCTAAAAAAGCAGCAGGAAAACGTTTTGACTTTGCTTAGTGATAAGATTTTTTTCCACTTCAAAAGTTAGGTTTTATGATAACTATTTATATGTGTTTTTATGCACAAGTCATTCTTACGAACAAAATTGATCATGTCTGTTTAATAAACGAGGCAAACAAATTGTTCTCACTAGAAATGAGCAGCTTCATAGTTCACTTGACTGTGGTCTGAGACCACCCCTTTGAAGAGGACCAGTGAGTCTGCTCCCATGTTCAGTTCAAATGGACTAAACAAGGCAACCTGCCCTAAGATCAAGTCAGCTCACCACAAAGGTCTTCAGTAACTTGTTCAGGCGTTTGTGCCCTTGAGCTCTAATCTGTGGTTCCACAGCTTCTGCTGATAGTTCCCGTAGAACTTTTGAATTCCACCACACACACACACACACACACACACACACACACAGATGTTGTAGTTGTAGAGCTCTTGACTCGAGCTCTCAGTTAACTTCTCTCTTTGACTGGTGGGAGCTCCTTGACTCCTTTGAGTTAGAGCTCTGTACGGGGTCAGAGGTCACAGCACAAGTGTTTGACTCAGCCCCACCTGACCCCTCTCTGCCCCCTGTGTTTTCATTCTCTTTCATGTTACAACAGGCCTCGAGCACTCATGCACAACCCCTGTGGGGGCTCTCTCTCTCTCTCACACACACACACACACACACTTCCACATAGTCATGAAACAGACGGACCATCATATAGCATAAAACAAGCATGTTAGACCGTTTTCCACCTGGATAGCGAGCTGCTCTAACAGATCCAGGTTTTGTTCTATTTTTAATGGCATTGTGTCTGTGAAGGTACAGGCAGGTCAGGGCCACTGCTATGTGAACTATGTGTGTGTGGATGTGTAGTAAAGTGGTTTGTGAAGCCATCAGCATTAACTGGTGTATGAAAGTTTAATGGGACATAGAGGAGAAACCGCAGGTTTCCCACACAGCGCAGGGCTTCATATGATATGATATGATATGATGGGACATCAAGGAGACTGGAGGCTGCTTTTTTTTCTCTCTCCCTCTCTCTGTCTCTCACACACACTTACACAAACACCTAGATTCAGTTCATCTCAGCTATGCACCTTCTGTCACACACCATTAACCTCCGTCTCCCACCATATACTGTCTAACTTTCTCCCTCACACACACACACACACACACACACACACACACACACACACACACACACACACACACACACACACACACACACACCGCAGATTTTGAACTTGCTTTATTCCTGTCTCTGAATTTAAAGCTACTACAAGGAGTTTGTAACTGGTTATGAAACAATTTAATGCTGTTGTCTTTATATAACCTACATAAGCACCATCCACAGGAATATTGGCTGTTTCTTTATAGTTATTCTTAAAGCCACCAGGCCACGTCAGATTCTGCGTGAAATCAGTTGAAACAAGCCTGTGTTTACGTTTTCCCAGGCAAAGTTACAGGGAATTGTACATTAGCCAAGTTAAAGGAGGAAGGAAGAGTTTTTTCTTTAGATAAATTTATTTTTTATGTTATTTAGTGGTTATGACAGATGAAACACTACCACTTTTGTCCACAGGGGGCTCCAAAATCAACACATCAAGAAAGTTCCTTGTAGAAGCTTTAAGAGTGAGTAACATTATCCATACAGTTACTGATATTTGTATTCCTCATAATGTTTCCTGTAGGGCCAATCTGATGTTTTTATTTCAAGCAGTTTATTCCAGTGAAACCTGGGTCTTTAAGAGGTGGTTTGTGATACCTTGGGTATCCTCAGCTTTACTGCATGGGGGTCGCAAAATTATTGTTTGATAATTTTTTTACGAGTTTTTTTCTACCTGAAAATAGGTAGGTAGGTACCTCTTTCACAGCAGCAGAGATACAAAGGCATAGAGAAAAGGGGACAGTAAATAAGGAAAACAAAAACAAAAACTAGGCAATACAATAAAAAGAATAAAGATATTAACAATATTAATACCAATGTGAGAACATGATATGCAAAGAAAAGTGTAAACAAGTATAAAAAGTGTAAAAAGTAAAGTATAGAACAGTGCAAACAATGCAATAGACAGTATGCATAACAAAATTAGTGAGGCAATCACACACCTAACATCAGCCGTGATACAACTGCTGCCAACTTAGCAGCTACAGGTAAGCACAAACAAGACAAGACTCAAAAATATTCAATACAAAATATGTAGTAGGAGGTCCCTGCTCTGTCTTTGAAGGTGTCCATGGCCTGAAAAATCCCTTGACAACCCCCAAAATAAATCGCCTAATCCAGGCATGTCTACAGGTCTGTGCCTGTGCTTCTTGGCTACTTTCAGGACATTTCTACATGTGTCTGATGCTCTGGCACATGTCTTCTAAGACTGCATGATGTGAGAACATGTATGCGCTTACACATTTGCAGAAACAGACAGAGTGTGTGTGTATGTGTGTGTGCACAAGCATGAGCACACGTGCAAACTAGTGTGTGTAGGTATAGATCGGTTTGTGGAGGGGAGCGTGCAAGTCGCAGTGTTAACATGATTGCAAATGACAAAATGTCAACCTGGGTTTGTTAGCAACATAATGGGGAATCAATAGACACGAGAAAGATGTCAATACTACATGCTTTATTGCATTAAGCTACCTCTCTCCTTCTCCGTAGCCCACTCTCTCCCTCTCTCCTCTTCTTTTCCCTTTCCCTCCCACTCCCTCCTGCTCTCTGTCACAATACAATTCTCTCTCCCTCCTCTCCTCTCCCTGTGGTAGTAGAATTAGATTGCAGTATATGAGCCGGCCACGGGGTTCTGAATGCAGCAGGCTCATGGCAGAATGCTTCAGGAGTCTAATGGGCTTGGCTATTTACGTATATTAGGCCCACATAGATGCCCCTGACACAGTTTCATAGCACATCGACAAGCCCTGAAGGAGAAGCAGCAGTGACGTCTTATGTTTAACAGATGCATTTATGTAATCAGACTAACAGCATATGAAAACCTGCTTGTTAAAAGTAATCAAAGGATATTACTGAAATCATCTGGCAAGAAAAGAGCAGGCTGGTTTATGACAACATCACATTATTTCTGAGTATGTAATCACATGCTCTTGTAATTATGTACTTAAAGGGATAGTTCAGGTTATTTGATGTTTGGTTGTATGAAGTACTTACTGATATTCGGTGTATTACTTGTAGTAGATGGCTGTCGACACGCCGGCAGTCAGGAGAAGCAGAGAGGGGCTCACACACAGGAGCTAAGCAATGAACTGCTGGTGACATTTCCAGCAAGAAAAGGTATTTCAGCTACTTAAAAAAAAGTCCACCTAAAAAAAGTAGATATTAGTTTAAGTGTACGTGATATTTAGAATATTTTCACTGCTTTACTTTGCCGTCTGACAGACTTTTCCGACAGGAAAGCAGTTATACAAGCCAAATATCGCTCACTCCAAACCACAAGAGTTGCTGCTCTACCACTGCCTCAATCAGTTAGTTAGTGTTATTTTGTGGCTTTTGTGTTTTAAAAGGATAGTTCAGATTCACCATAGTCACACAATTAACTAAACGAACTAACAGATCGAGGCAGTGGTAGACCAGCAACTCCAGTGCTCTACAAGGTAAGATTACTAATTTCACCTATGGAGACTGGTTGGTTTGGAGAGAGTGATGTATTCGTTCTCCTTCCTTTCCTTTGGTTTCCTGTCGGCAGCAAACAGCAAACTAAAAGGGGTGAAAATCTTGTAAATATAGCTTCTGTGCTGGTGCCCTCACTACTTCTCCTAACATCAGATAATACACTGACTTGAAAAGTAGCTCATACGACCCTCCAACAAATAATCTGAACTATCCCTTTAAAGTGACAACATTCTGTCTAGACTGATATAACATTTGGGAATTAAACCTGTTACATGGTTTTGGATTAATACAAAAAAATCCACTCTTTAAGTGTGTAATGATGATAAGACTGTGTTGTGTTATAGCGGTGTTGAATAATTCCTTTTAATCCTATTAACTGTTTACCTTTTTATGGATTTGCACAGGTGTGCATATGCGCCAGTAGGTTGTATTTATATATAGTTTGTGCTGTGTGTGTGTGAGCGCATTGAGGCGTGTGTTGGTTGAGACTAATGTAGTATTAATGCTGATGAGGTCCCACAGCTCATTAGCAACAGTGAGTGGTATTGAGTTTCTCCTGGGGAACAGGACACACACATATACACAGTACATCCTAATCAGCCATTAGCGTATTAATAAACATTACCACACACTCATGCATGGATAAACACGCACGCACACACATTCGCTCACCAAACAATGACAATCACACACATGCTTTTAAATATGCATACTCCAACAAAGACACTTGGAGCACACACAGCAGGACACAGCAAGAAAACCATGCAAACGTATTCATCTAAAGAGCTTGATGAGTAGCATTTACAGGCCGTCCATTATTCTCGAATGTGTCGCTACACACACACACATGTACACGGACTCACACTTGGAGGAATAATTTTGTGCGCTCGGTCGCTGTGTCCAGTGAAATACAGCCCAGCATTAGTCCTAATCAGAGGCCGGGTGAGCAGGCCACTTAATCAGACCTATCACCTGGAGAACACACACAGAGAGGGATAGATGGAGTGTGTGTGTGCATGTGTGTGGGTGTGTGTGCGGGCAGTTAATCAACACATCAGCAGGAATAAACACATACAAACCACCTGACTCCATTCTGGGTATTGATTTATACCTCTCTCTGTGTTTCTCGCTGCCTCTCCCTCTTTCTTTCAATAACATACAGATGATGCACATACTGAGAGCTCAAGCGTACTTGACCTCTACATGTGGGACACCCTGTTGTACTCTGAGTGTGTGCGTGCGCGGACGCTCGGTCAGTGGTGGCCTGGCCGTGATCAGGACTGGAGTGGGCTTCTCCGCATGTCACCAATCACCCACATCAGCCTAGGCAGTCAAAACAAGCCTTTGAACTCCTGCTGACCATATTGAACACTTGATTTTAGTGCTTATTTTTGCACTCAAGATTGCCTGATTTATTCAAAAAACACACTCCCTGCATTCCCCTGGTCAGAGGGAGCAAAGCTTCATGCGTTTCTTGGCAGCAAAACATGCATCATCTGGCCCGTCTTATTTGTCGAGATGACTGTGGTCTCATAAACAGACCAACAATGTGTTTTCGCCGAGCCGCCGCTGTCTTTTTTTGTTGTTGATTGCCGCAGGCTGTCACCTCTGCCACCCCGCTCATGTGCCAGTACATTTAGATAATAAAAAAGACCAATAAAATCCAGGGGTTTGATTGGGTGTCTCCCCTTAGCTCCAGAAGAGCGGACGACTAAATCAGGGGTCCTTCTCTCCATTTCATTTAGCTGATAAGATTTATGGTAATGAAGGGGTCCTATTAACCTTTGGGGTTCCACTGCTGTCCTTCAGAGTGAGGCTGGGATGAGAGTGGCGGAGAGAGGCAGCGAACATGTCTGCTATAAGCAATGTCACATCATCGTAAATGCACCCTCTGGAGCGCTTATACACACACACACACACCCGCGCGCGCACACACACACACACACGCACACACGAGACTCTCCAAAAGCAGCGCAGCCCTTTGAGAGAGTTGAATGCATGTTTAATCTCCCTCCTCTCTTTCTCTTCTCGGCATTTTCTCTTTTCTTTATCCCCTCTATCCTTCCTGCTCTCCATCCTTCTCTTGGCAGGAGCGCTCTGTTCTGAAATTAATCTGTTGTACTCCACCACCTCTTCTCCCTCTCATTCCCTTGTGCAATCTCTCTTACGCTTACGCTCTTTCTTTTATAAGTGCATGGTCCCACTCTTTTTCTCATTGCTTGTGAAAGCAAGTGCCAGGATATTAAAAATACAATTACATATCATTGATTTTAATCTTAAAAGGCATATTCCAATAGTGTTTTTTTCCCCTTTCTAAATTAGGGGTGTTAATATACCAGTATTAACAATAACCATGATATTTTAAAAAAAATGAAACATTAATATCATGTTGATAAGATAAGATAAGACATAAGAATGCAACAATAGAGTATTAAATATCAAGCGAAAACTAAAATATTGAGTGTTTACGAGTAAATGCAAAAGAACAGTGCCTAATCGAATGACAACAGAAGTAAGATAAGTACAAAAGTAAGCAAAAGTAGTGGCATTTACATTGCAAATTATTATTGACAGTGACACTGAGAAGTAATGCCCCCCTCACACATACTTTTTCACTATCCATCAAAAGAGGAATCTTCAATATATTTTCTGTATTAAATCATAAAAAGATTGTGATATGTCATCAGAGATTAAGGACACACGTTAAGTTGAAATACTTCATTTGTAAGTGTCTGTTTATGAGTTATAAGAAATAATTAATAAGCTTTTATAAGAAGCAGATATTTATAACGGTTAAACTGAGCAATATGTTAATAGAGTCTGGCAGGTAATGAGACAGACAGTCACTGAACTCCAACTCGAGGTCTGTAGTTTCAAAGCAGTGGTCTTTTGTTTTCTGTTTTCAACAGACTTAACTTTTACATTGACAAACAAGTGACAGTTATAAACGGCTGATCAGCTTACAGTGCGGGACTCGTCATCACTTATTATTGTGAAATGACAATGCCGCGCTCGTCTTGCGCCTCTGTAGTGCTCCTACAGCCTGCCTGAGCTTCCTGGAGTCTGGGCGGGAAGGGGCAGGTGGAAACAGCTCACTTCAACCGTAGACAGTGCGTTAAGTAGTATTTTAACTTATTTAAGATACAGTCTATGTCTCCAACTCGCTGTTTGGACTGCAGCACTCATTTTTGGACAAGCGGTTGCTCCTTTAAGTGTAAAAGTACTTTTTATGCGCCGTCGTACAGTTGAATTTGATTTTTTTTGGTTATTTTTTCTTCTAACTTTCTATACATATCACGATATTATTGTTATTGTGAATTCTTTTTGCCATGATAATTTTGTAGTGAAAGTCTATAAGATATTGTGACAACCCAAGTCTAAATTAACATTTTAGATTTTGATGCACTTTCAGTATTGCTAATTTCTCCGTCTTCCTTTCTACCCGCATCTATACCAACATATCCATACCAACAATATTCATTGGTTGTCTGTAAATATTAGGGAGCAAAGAGAAAAGGGGGTGGGGGGGTGACAGGGGGAGGCGTAAACCCCTCCTTTTTCTGTACAAGGGCTGCACCCCTCTGTCCCTTTGTCTGCTTGTAAAGGGGACAAGGGAGGAGGCGCGGAGCAGGGGGTGCTGAAGGAGTGACTAAGTGACCTCTCTCTCCCCTTTCTTTTGACGGTCCCGTGTTCTGTCTATTTTGTCGTGCACGTCCCTCTCCCTCCCTCCTCTTTCATCCTCTTTCGTTCCCCCTTTTTTCAGCCTGGTTAAGTCGCCATGGCTGTTGGCCTCGTATGTCCTGTCCTCCCTCGCCTCCCTCTCTCCATCCGCATCTTCGGCAGCAGCAGCAGCCTGGTTGCCAAAGTGTCTGTAGGACACATTAAGGCCCATAAAAGCCTAGTCTGCGGTCGCACTCTTAACCACCAGTCAGAGGTAGTGTACAAAAGTGACTTTAAATGAGTCTGTGATTACCCCGGAACATGGAGAGACACTGAAGTGGCCAAGAGAGTGTGAGACAAGGCCGGAGCATCAGAAAGAGGGGAGGAAAGAGCGGCTCTTGGACGTTTCATGAGTCTCTTAAGGAAAATTGAACAGAAACGAATATTTGTTTCTCCCGCAGCTAAGAGCTAAAAAGGCTACCTGAGTGGAGCGAGCAATGAAAAGTTGTAACCCAAATTTCCTGCCGCCCACCCCCACTTCCATCGCAACCTGCTCGCCCCTCCCCTCCCCCGTCATCTCTCTTCCTAATTGGCCACATGCTGCCTTGAGTGACAAGTGTAATCATCAGTCAAATTATGATGGGGGGGGGGGGAAAGGTGGAGGCCAGGGGAGGTGGAGGAGGAAGAGAGGAACAGCAGAAGGTGGCGAGGGGGGTTGAAAGGAAGTGCTTTGATCAGAGATAGAGAGGGGGTGAGCGGGCAAACAGACAGGGCTACATGGAAACCTGCTGTCCACACACCTGCTGCTTCATAGATGGGCAACATTAGCACCCTCAGACCTCAGTGTAATATACAACATCACAGACAAGCTCTCTGTAGCCTCAGTTAATGGGGAAAATGTGTATTGATTGCCGTTACAATGTAAATAGTCATGAACTTGGATTTTTCATTTCAAAGTGAATAGCAACAAACCTCCTTTTCTGTCATTACAACACAGACTAGAACAATGAAATCACTGGGTGTGGTAGCAGCGCGGGCTTTGATTCTCACTGGCCAGATCTGTGTTATATTTGGGTGTACTTTGTTAGCGAGAGCAGATGTTAGCTCTCCAGCCGGCTAACGAGGTTTACAGTAATTAGGAGTGCTGATGAAGCGCTTTGATTCTCCGGCTGTGGCGGCCCTCTCATTAGCGGCTAGCTAGCTAGCGCTGCAGCAGGCGCTCCAGTCACATCCTATTAGGCGGCTCAATGTACACTCTGAATTAGGAGCGGGAGATTAAGTGGAGATGAAAACTGTCTGCGTGCACACACAGATAAATGCACACACGCATGTGTGCACAGGCATACACACACACACACACACACACACACACACACACACACACACACACACACACACACACACACAAATTCAGACTGTTTAAAAAAAAGACCAGCAAAGTCCACATACACTCACTGTTATAATGAGGTTGGTAGAAGAAAATTCCTCCTTTGGAACCAACAAAAATTTAATAAGATACTAATTGGAGGCAGTGTTGTACTGAACATCTCTCAAACTTATGCACGTGTCAAATACCACGTTTTAATAAAACAGGCTTGTATGAGAAAAAAGACAAATGCAACAAATAGGAGGAAAACAGAATCATGAATTTTAAAGTGCCATATTACGCATTTTGGGTTTTTCCCTTTCCTTTAATGTATTGTGTAGCTTTTTGTCCATATAAGAAGTAAGCAAAATCACAAAGATCAAAGTCTATGCCAACAAACAGTCCTCCTGAACTGCTTGAGACTCCTTGTTTGTAATCCATCCTTTGTTCCGTTACTTGGTGACATAACTATGTAACGCATTTGCTTTGGGGCCTTAAGAAGACAAGAGCTAAAATGTTTCAAGCAGAGAGTGAGTTGTGTTGCTGCTAATGCCAGTATGATAAAAATAATGTAATGTTTAAAGTAATGTTTTTGAACATGAAACCATGTAAACCTGCTCTAATAGAAACTCAAACAAAGATATAAGCTTGATAATGAGCATAATATGACCACTTTAAAGGGCCAACTTAAGCAAGGTGAAAAATACAGATTTTTCCTCTGACTTGTAGTACTATTTATCCATCTAGATTGTGTTAGTGTGAGCTGCAGAGTTTTGGGGATATCAGACATAGAGATGTCTGCCTTCTCTCGAATATAATGGGACTAAATGGCACTCGACTTGTTGTGCTCAAAGCATCGCAAAAATAGATTTGAAAAACTCAAAACCAGCGTCTCTTTTCAAAAATCGTGGCCCAGTTACTCAAGACAATCCACAGACCTTGTTGTGAGCAGTTTCATGTAGGAACTACTTTCCTGCTAGTAGAAAGAATGTAGTTCCTACATGAAACTGCTCACAACAAGGTCTGTGGATTGTCTTGATGGGGTCATGATTTCTTCAAATGTATTTTATTTATTTATTTTTTTTGGCATTTTGAGCACCACAAGCTGAGTGCAGTCTACTTCCATTATATTCCAGATAAGGCAGACATCTCGACAACAGATATCTCCAAAACTCGAAAACTCATACCAAAACAATCTAGATGGATATATTGCACCACAGGCGGAGGAAAAAATATGTATTTTTGATTTTGGAATTGTCCCTTTAAGAAATAAATTTGTGTGTGTATCCATGAATCTCCAGTGACTAATCCAGGCGGTGGAAGAGTTCCTCGTGTTTCCTACAAATTAAAAAAAACAAAAAGAACACCTTGAAAACACTCAGCACCTTTTTTTCCCGTCAGTTCTTCTACCTCGCCATTCGTCAATACTCGCTACATGCTCCTCTCTGCTCTTCCCGCTCTCTCTCATCGTCTTTTGTGTGATGGAGTGATTATTGAGGACGTGGCTCCTGTGTTTAACGCTGGTTGATGAAGTCTGCCTTTGTCTGTCTGTGCTAACCTGTCGCAAACGGGACACCGCTTATAGCAAAATCAATACACAGAGTGGAGGAGAGAGAGAGGCCTGGCAAGGGAGGTAGAGAAAAGAAAGAAGAGGGAGGAGGAGGGTGGAGGGGAGGTAGATGAATGCAACGAGGAGCGAGGATGGAGCAGGAAGTCATTGGAAAGAAAAAAGGAAGAGACTGAGAATGGGAGGAGATTTAAATACTTAACTCCACCACTGGCTGGTGAAACGTGGTGAACGGCTGGTGTCACAGTCCTCGCATGTGTGTGTGTGTTTATGTGCGTGTAAATCAGGGCATTTATATGTATATGTTTGTCTTGCCTGTGCGTGGCCTTGACCGAGGGGCGGTTGTATCGCTGGTGGTGTGTGTGCATGTGATTGTTTAAGTGCCAGCAGAACGGGGCTATCACTGTGTGTATGTGTGTGTGTGTGTGTGAGCTTCTTTTGCTTCCACTCCCCAGAGTCGGAGCCGGCGTGAAGAGGCGACAGAGGGACGAGGAGAAGGACGGTGAAGCATAGGGAGAAGGGGAGAAGGAGAGGTGTAGGGGGGTAGCAGTTGTGTGAGAGAGGCACAGCTGGGAAATGAGAAATGCAACCCCCCTCCCCTTATACCACCACCTTACACTCACACATACGGCAGACACACACACATGCACGCACACACACGATCCCCATCTCTTTATCCTTCCCTCAGGAAAGAAGGGGTGGAGGTGGAGGTGGAGGAGGGGGTGAAGGGAAGGGAGAGGCAGGGGGGATAGGAAGAGATGGAGAAGGGGACAGATAGGGGCATTAAAATTCATGGCCTTTTTTTTTATTTTCCCTGCTGAAAATCAATAGTGTTTACTATGAATGAGTGGAACAGTGGACAACAGTGGTGCCGGGGGGACAGAGAGAGAGACAGAGAGGAGGAGGAGGAGGAGGAGGAGGAAGAGGAGGAGGAAGAAGAAAAGACAGAGAAAGAGAGAGGCAGGGAGGGAGAGGTAAAGAGGAGGAGGAGGGGTGACTTTATTGCGATAGGCAGAAGCACCAGAGGCCAAGGTTAAAGACCAGCCAGGGCAGGGAGACAGAGAGATAGAAGCACTAAGTAAATTCAGTTGTCTTCTAAAACAGACGTACTGCCCTGTAAATGCATATTTACTATTGGCTATCATAAAAATGTAATGTAATTTAAATCATAATCTGCCCTGCTGTAATGTTCCCTGCTGTAATATCAACCACTCCACTGTCTTTACTTTTCTAACTTTCCATTCCTCATTCCTCGCTTCGGCTGACTCTACCTTTCAAAAAAAAAAAAAAAAAAACTGTGTGTGTTAATTGGCAGCCCACAAACACGACTGACATGGTCTCTCCCTCACAAACAAACAGAGGGGCCATGTGCATGCACACACACACACACACACACACACACACACACACAAAACACAGAGACCAGTTCACACTGAGTTGTTCAGCAACCCTGACCCTGTTTCCTGCTGCTGAAAGCCTAGAAGTTCAGGATGGCTTACCAGTGTTTTGATTAAGCACTGCCTGTGTGTCTCACACCACTTGATCAAAGAAGAAAAACTGTGTGTTTTTATCTGTTTTTTTTTTTTCTTCTTTTTTGTCTAGATTTTGCTGGATGTGGCCCCCACATGTTTCATAGCAATCAAAGCTTTTAAAACAGTTATGTCGTTTTTCAGCCGGGCAAAATTCTGTCAGCAAATAGAAAGTAGATCATTTAAGATAGCCGAACACTGCTTCTAAATTACAGAAAAGTTTTGTTTTTCTCTCTTTTTTCTGAGACAAAACAGGGTGTTTTTTTTTCTAGTTGTATTTCTTTTCTCTCTACATGTATAGTATCAGATTCTCACCATGGAAGCTGTGTCTTTGAGTTGTTTTGTGCGCAGCTGTGGTGGACTGCATGAGTGTGTATGTGTGCATATGTGGCAGCATGTAAGTGTGCATGGCTATCTTGTGCGTGTATATGGATGTGTGTGTGAGAGAGCTGTGCAGGGGGTGATATATATTCAGGCAGCTCATGCATTATGGAGAGTGCAGGTGAGAGCGTCTAAATGTGAACTGCTGGTATGTGGAGGGTTCAGGGCCAATCTCACCCGAGCCTTTTGTATTCGCATAGCATCTCCATTTCAAATCGGCCTGTCAAAAGCCAGAAGCATGTTTTATTCAGCAACAGATATTGATCACATATTATGCATACATACCAAATCTATATTGCATACCAAATCCGGGCCTTTGATATGTATATGATACTGCTTTGCAAATATGCTGCATGCAGAATGTAGGTGTTTGTTATGTGCATAAACTCTGCAGCACTTTGGTGATGCAAAATATATATATTATTTATTTATTCATTTTGAAGCTGCAGTTATTTGATGTGATGAAGGGTTTTGACGTCAGCCATGACCCGATGGTCCATGGTCACAAAAAGTTACTCTGTGGCCACCAAATATGTCATATAGGTGGCCCCCTGCCCCAAACTGCGAGCCTTCATCAACACATTAGTTACACAAATATTCCAATTCCTTCACACCTTTTAGTTCATTCTATGAAAACAGCAAACAAGACTTGTTGCCGGCTAGCTACCAATATGCCTGGGCTACTGAAGTATGGGTTTACGGGGTAGGTGTACTCAGTCTACTAACACAACCTTTACAGAAGAACCAGAAACACAAAACACAGAGTATGAAAGAATGAAATGGCAGCAAAAGTTTGGGAATCAATGGAAGCAAGAGTTTTAGTGGCATCTGAAAAAGTAATGTACTGCTGCTGTACTCAACTAGCTGAGAAGTCTGGCTCATTTTTCATTGGAAACGATGCCTTCGGGAAACTTCATGCCACAATTCAAGAGGACAACACAAGTGTCACAGTTCCCTCCGGAGTCCAGGTTTATCTTGCTACATTAACATGCATTGTATCCTATTTTCAGCATAAATTCAACTATTGTTCATTATTTATACACACAAATAGCGTAGAAACGTAAAAAATAAAACCACAATACTGTCTGTTTACATGTAAAGTGTTTCCAATTCACTTTGGTGCCTATTTCATTGAAAGTCAGCCTGTAAACTGAAACAAAAAAATATTAAACTAAACTTTTTTTTTTGAAGTTTTTGTGTTGTGTGCAGACATATATGACACAATGAGAGAAAGCTCCATGGCAGCACTTTCAGCTGGTTTTCCCAGCTTGTCTCTACATGATTTGTAAATAAAGTTATTTTACCATAAACTAGAAGAGTGCACTAAGTAGAGCACAGATCTCCGCCTTTAATTAGTAACAGTATTTTAATTACACAGTAACTGTAACAGATTAAAATGACAGTTATTTTGTCATTTAATTACATGTAACTAGTTACACATAAGTAGTCACTCTCCAGCACTGCTAGTATGCTATTAAACATTAGCGTGACATTTTGTCATATTAAGCGTATGAATTCTTGCGTTACGTCACCTTGACCTTTGACCACAAAAATCTTTGGTTATAATATGTAGTAATGTTGATCAGGTGTTAAAGTTGGGAGCTGAGAATGACTTGTTTACTGGTCAAAGAACAGGCCAGAGGTAGGTGAGGTGCATCCATTCAGCTGCTGTGTGTGTGAGTGTGTGTGTGTGTGTGTGTGTGTGTAGACACTGCATCGTCTGCGGGGACGAGGAGAGTTTGCCGAGGTCAGAAAGGCACGGCGGTTCTTTCCTGTGGGCTTGGGTGTGTGTGTTCATTACTCCGCCGCCTCAAAAGACCAAAGTGTTGTGCTGTGTGCTAACTCCAATTCCTCGATCCACTTACCGAGCTTCAAGCTTCTCGGTTGGAAATGACCTCCAAGCACCCGTATACATTAACAGCCAACGTTTCACCATACCAAGCGTCTCTTTATCCATCACGCATGTTGTTCCATCAATAGTTTTCCACGTGTTAAAACCGGAGACCCGAGGCCATCTCTGCCTCTCTATCATGTGCCCTTTTTTTTCCTTTTTTTTTTTTTTTTTTTTACCATCACGCTGCATCGGTGCCGCACTAAATCTCCCTTCTCTAAATGACTGGAGTGGATGAGAGGTCACAGTATATGGGGGAGGAGGACAATGCAGGCGTTAGCTGTGATGGAGCTTGCTTTCTCACCCTTTATGAGCAGAGGTGGCCCATTTGGTGAATGGGACATGAGGAAGGTAAACGCTGGTTTTGTTGGGGAGTGAACATTTTTCCTTGACCACGTGACTCTGTTTTTTTTCTCCCCACGAGTTTTCCTACTGAGGTTGAATTCAGTGTTTCATTAGCTATCTGTCTTGTACCTCTTGAGTTTTTTTTTTTTTTTCAACCATCTTGTCCACCCCTCTTTCTCTCTATCTCTCTCCCTCTCTCAGTACTCTGTTCCCTTAGCGACCGTTTCCAAGGTGCCCATTCCCAAGGGCTGGAGGAGGGGTCCAGTGATGTCATGCATGCATAACTCTACACCTGTAATTCATGTCCTGCTCTCCGTTACTCTCTGTCTTTGTCACATTTTTCTTTCCTTACTCCCTCCTCCTCATCTCAAATGTTCCTCTACATGTCCCCCGTCTATTTTCCTCTTTTTTTTCTCCACACGTCTCCCCTCTCTTTCCTTGTGTGGCTTTCTTACACATCCGAAAACGACTTCTCCACCTTCTTCCCGCTATGATAAAACTCACTTTTGATTTAGGAATCGCTTTGGTTTACTTCAGATTTTGATTTAAACTTAACGTGAGTATTTTATTTTAACAGTATATGGAACGGTGACGCTTATCTTTTCAGTCGGCATTAAGAGACAGACAGTTGAGCTGCCCTCTGTCCACAGTGTACATGACTCTCTACATCTGCTCCATGTTTAAAAGGTCATTTGTCAAACCTGACATTTTCTGCCCTTACCAAAGGTTTCCTCAATATCCAGCCCCGGCTCTCCCCCATTCAGAGTTTATGTTTTTTCATCTATTTGTTTGCTTTTGTATAAACCTTTTCTGACAATGCGTTCCTCTTCAGTGTCAGAAGATATCAGGAGAGTGGGAGGCTGAATCCTATCATCTTGTAATGTTCAATAAACTAAGGAATGACAGATGAGGTCCCCTGTGTTGGTGTGTGTGTGTGTGTGTGTGTGTGTGTGTGTGTGTGTGTGTTTCAGTGTGTGGGTCTGGGTTGCCCGGGTAATGGGAGCGAGGATTCCATGAAATGTAAGTTGCAACCGGAAGTGTAGTGAGTGGGCACTTGCACACGCGCGCAGTGGGGTCTGATGAGGGATTAATCCGCGTGCATTTATATGAGTGTGTGTGTGTGCGTCCATGTGTGTGTGCCAGCAGGATGTTTTTACTCAGCACAGGTTGTCACTCTCCTGTTTCCCCCCGTGTGCCTTTTGTTCCACCCCTACTCCACCATTTTGGTTTTTGTCCCGGACAAAAAGAGGCCCCACAGCAAGGCCCCCTACCTGAGCACCGCCTCCCTCCTGATATTTTTCAAAGCTCCCCCTCTAACACACACACACACACACACACACACACTCTCACACCCGCTCTCTCTTCTAAAATCCTCTCTCCCCACCTCTCTTTCTCTCTCTCTCTCAAATTCAAATGAGCCTCACTTGCATGACCATAATTGAGCGCACAGTATTGCTAAAGCATGTCGTATAAAGTTTACAATGTAAGTATAATAAATCACAAGGTTTGAAAAAAATGAAACAAATGGTTTGCACATTACCACACACACCATAAAACACTCAATACAATGACATTGTTATGTAGTGTACTATAAGGCAGCGGTTGTCAAATAGGGGGTGAAATATTTTCAGATTTATTCGTTAAGTGTAGATTTTTTTTAAACAAAAGGCTTCAATAGTCCAACGGATAACATTTTCATGTTTTAAATCTAAAGTAGTTAGAGATTATGCTCTATAGATTATGTTCTACTCACCCATAAATGGTGGAACCTGGCTCTCTCTACATGGGTATTCTGTGCTGACATTTTTTCTACATGTCTACTATTTTTCTAATACTTTTCTCTTGTGTCGTTCTTTCACATAACTAAGTAGATGAGGTGGCCTTGGTATATTTTCTATCTTGTATGAAGGACAGGAAAGCAACAATTTGTAAACAAATAATTATAACAGTTAAAAAACTATACATATGATGAGATATAGCAATAGGAGGACAAGGAGGATCCATGCGTTTTTTTTGATAACTTTCCCTCATATTTGCTGCATCAATTAATTTGCATACAAAAACTACGTGGTAGTCAACAACAACAACAACAAAAGAATTGCTGTTTGCAAAATAGGGAGGTTGAAAATTACAGATGGAAACACAGCAGCTTCCAACTTCATTCGACATTTGCACAAAATAACAGTAAGTTAAGGTTCTGTTTTGTACAAGGTTTGGTGAAGAGTGTACTGGGACTTGTCTGTCTTGACTTGGGACTTGAGCGTCAAGACTTCAGACTTAACTTGTGACTTGGCAAACGATGACTTGGTCCCGCCTCTTTCTGGAAGTGTTGCTGCCTCTATTAAGCTGTCAGGAACAGCTCAGGATCATTTTGTCATAGCAGCTCCACTCTGTATTGTAGGTCACATGACAAAAACTTTCTCTACTGACACTACATATACATATTTTCATGACTTTGAAGCAACAGGAAGTCAGCCAACTTAACCAGAGGATGTCTAGAACATCCACTGTTTATAAGTTGTTTCAGCATTTATGTTCTGTGACTGATGTTCATTTTAATAAATGTGGCACCAGTTTGGAAATGCTTTCCAATTCTCTTAATATATCAACAATCACTACCTTGTTGTTGCTGTCAATTTTCTGTGGGTTGCCAGGTCAGTCTGTGTCCACCAGTCTCAGGTCAAGTTGTGGTCACTCAGCGTGGTTTTAGTTAATGTCTTTTTCAGACCCTCTGTCTGCTTAGCTGTGTGCTGTGGTGATTGGAGGGCTCTGGTGGGCTTGTTGAATGAACTCTGTGGTTGTGCTGACAAATCAATGATAAAGAGTAATGACATCAACAATGTAATGTATCTCCTCGTGCTTTCATTGACTCCCTCTGTCTCCCCCCTCAGCTCCCCTCGTTCTGTTTATGCCACCTTGGGTCTTTGACTTTGCTTTGCACCATAAACTATGTTTTTATCTCTTTATGTTTGTCATTATATGTATCTTTTATTTCTGTCGTTTGTTTCTCTCTATTGGTCTGTCTATCCTCTAACTCCCTCCCTCTCTCCCCCTCCCTCCCCTCCCTCTCTCTCTATTGATCCAGTCATAGTTTTCTCAGTCTTCACAGTACTGGGCCGCTCTAATCAATACAGATAATTGTCTGCTCTCTCTTGATGCCAAACATAGTCTCCCCTTCTCCCCTCTCCCTCCCTTCCTCCCTTTTTATCAATGAACCCCGGTCTTCCCTCACCCCTCCTCACCCGCCCGCCTCACCCCCCCCCCAGATGGGGAATCCCCCTCCCCTAATGACGAGAGATAACCTGCTTTCTTTACCGATTTTCTCCCACCCGCCTTCCTCCCCCACCACCACCACACACACACATCCCTGCCTCGCCCGCTGCCTCCCTTTCCTCCCTCGTTCATCGATTACCGTGAGAGTCGGGGCCCGGCCCGCCCGCCCTACAGATGTAAACACACACAGCGCTCGTGTTGTGGTTTAGTTGCCATTCGACCGCTCTTCGTGTGCGGGCTTGTTGGTTAATCAGCGTTATCCGGTGGTCTTCACCTGGCTTACGCAGCTTTCTATGATGATGCAACCCGTGATCGTCAGGAGGATGACAGCAAACATTCACCATCTCCAAAATATTATCTCCCATCACTCTCATTTGTGACGTCAAAGCAGACATCCTTGACCAGTAGAAGGCCCCAATCCATACAGCAATTGATCCATTTGTCTCCATACAGATTTTATCTGGTGCTGATGAAAACATGGTCCCACCAAAAGATGCTGTCACTGTAGTTAGGCTTCTCACGATAACTATTTTAAATAAAAGTTTATACATTGTGTGAAAGGAGAATATGTTTGTAACATGCATAATATATCTTTATGACCATTTTATGCCACTGATAAAATGATAATATAATAGCCTTGTGATGTAAGTGCACTCTTTCAAAGAGCAATGAACTTTTATGAACTTGAGCTGTGAAAAAACACATCTTGGCGTCTCATAGTCTGGAAAACCCTGATGTTTATTCTGGCATCAAGTTGGCTAAACTGCTGGTGACATTCTTACGTAAACAAACACACATGTAAATACAACAAGCAATACTGATATAATAAAAAAATTATACATGTCCATGTGGGATAGGAATTGACAAGATTTTATTGATACTAGTGCCATAATCGATAGGTATGATTCTTTATCGATTCCTGATCAAGTTTCATTGTCTCTGATTGTGAGCACAGAAGCCAAGTAGAAAAAAGACTCTACTTTGACTCTCTCTTGCAGCGTAGATGAGTTTGATGTTGTTGTTTTGCAGTTTGCAGCTGTTAGAAAAATACACATCGGCATCAATAAAAGGAACCAGTAAGCTCAGAGGCGTACGATTGTGATGGATTGGACAATTTGGACCTGGTCTAATATGATAATTTGATTACCTAATTATCATGACAGGCCTAACTACAGTACTACAGTAATACAAAGATTAAGAGCCTTTAATGAAGTCATATTGAGTCGATTGTATTTGTGCCGTTCAAAATCTGAAATTGATCTCATCTTTAAAATCCGTAGCCTACAACATATTACACTCTCAGGAATACCTGCACAAACCATTTAATATGACAGAAAAGCAGAAACTTCAGCAACATTTTCTTCATGGATGGCATGATGTAGAAGTGTTGCATATATACGTAAAGTAAATAAGAAGTAGCACTTTTAGAATTACAATATGGAGAAACAGAATAACAGTATTGAATTGACTGCATTAAGTAAATATAAAGTATAATAAGTTAAAGAGATTCAAGGAAAATGTAACAGAGTGAAGACTGGAGTGAACAAGCAATTGTACACAGTTGGACCCAGTGCAGCATTCATATTCTGTCTCTACATATGAAATCCTGCGTGTTTAATAATGCATCCACCCATCCAGGCAACAAGGCAGGTTATAGGCCTGCAGGTTATTGTACTCACACTATTGTGTGTGTGTTTGTGCGTGTGCACATGCACGCTTGTGTGTGTGTGTTTTCTTCCATGAATCAGACGTGTAGCATCCAGCAGAAGTCTCTGATGTATACTCTATCACTGAACTCAATCTGGAGCTGCACGTAAACCACACAAGCAATATCAATGACAATATATATACAGTATATGTATCCAATGTTTACACAAATATCTCATATCCACTCACATCTGCTGCTGCAGCTGATAGCTGAGGCAATGCCGTGTTTCTGTTTGGTCTTTACCACAAGAGGAGTAAGTGAGATGGAGTTGGAAGGGGAAAGAAACTGTTTCCATCATGATGGAGGTCGAACATGAAATGATGCTGCTGTAATGTGGGAAAACAAAAGATAGTGAGAGCAAAGCATTTGTATTTGAATTGTAAGAGTGTATAGGAGGCTTATGAATATGTTTGTGCATCGGTGAGTTTTCTGTGAATGTGTGTGTGTTTGTTTATGAGCAGACCGGTATGTGCACATCTGAGACTGGTGGAGAGAGTCTGGAGGCTAGGCTCAGGTTTACACGTGTCTGATCAGACTAAGCACGGCTTAAAAGGGCCAGCAGCGGGATGGAGAAGAGAAAAGAAGGGTGGAGGGAGGTGAGGCAGGGGGGTTATATTGTCCTGGAGGAGGTTTGGGGTGGGGGGGGGCTGGGGTCGGACGGGAGACAGCAGGGATCCTCCTCGCCCCCTGGGAGTTGAACCTACAACCCCCTAACCTTCCTCTAGCCCTCTGGTCATGGACTTGAACCCTGTAACCCCCTGATGGACAATCTGTTCTTCTCCCCAGCCTCGCCGCAGCGCCGTGCATGACATTAACGGATAAATAGGCTGTCTGTATGTGTGTGTGTGTGTGTGTGTGTGTGTGTGTGTGTGTGTGTGGGCACATGGACACTTGCATGTATGAGTCAAGTGTTTGGTCAGTTGGCCATGGCTTTGATGTTGGGTCTTGCCCCCTTTTTATTTAACGCTTGTCAAACAGAAGAGGTGAAAAAAGCCTGAAGCAGTGATTTGTTATTTCAACTGCCTCATTTTTGTCTCAAGACTTCTGTTTTGCAAGCCAGCGTGAGAGTGTTTTTTTTATTTTATTTTATTTTGCATGGGTACTAGGGGTATTTTGGAGTACTGCAGGGGTTACGTTAATACTTATTTACTTAATCGAAATTTTAATTAAAAGACTCAGTCGTGCATAATTCCTAAAATAGTTATACTATAATGAATTTCAGTTTGATTAAAGCACATTTTTTATGATACAGCTTTGTTTAATGCTCAATTCTGATTGGTCAATTCCAGCATTTTAAGGTCCGTTATTTTGGTGTTGCAGACGGTTGCTATGGATGGAGTTCTGATCATAGACTCCGGAGAAGCAGTGAAATAATTTTTAAATCAATAAAATAATTTTCATAATTGTGTCAGATTTAAAATTCAAAGAAGTATCTGTGTAATAAGCAGGATAATGTACAATGAGTGGGTCATTATTGCAAAATAAATCCCTTCAGCGTGATTCAAGTGTGCTGCAGCACCATGTTGGGGTTTATTTGACAGTTTACATTATCCCTAACATATTCAATATTATATTTTCAGTGCAATCGTTACCTGCCAAAAATTGTCAACTGCCTTAAAACCTCACAGAAGAACAAACGCAACCAACAAAATCATGTTCACTGTGAACAGGAAGTCGGTTTCTGTATTGAATGACAGGCGAAAATCAAGAAGTGTAGTGGAGGAAACTGAGCAGTAAAACAGCTGAAAACATGGAGAGAGAGAGAAGTGGAAAAGAAAGCGAAAACTGAGCCAACAAACTACTGTCACTACCAGGAAGAATGTGTTTTAATGAGATTTACCTCCATGAGCTGACAACGATGATGCCATGCTGTGTGATACCTCTTTATATAGGTATTTTTTTCTACCAACGTGTTTTGTTTGTGGGGATACTCGGCTGAACAAAAGATCTCAAACGGGGGTGCATCATTGAAAAAAGTTTGAGAACCACTATGAGAGAGTATTCGTTGCGATCCACATGGGCCGTTTCTGTCTCTCGTGGATTCCGGCTCTCCTAGTGTCCCTCTTAACAAGGACAGAGGCATAGAGGTTTATGCATGTTTGGACTTGGCTCATTCTTCACCTGTCAACAAAATCATTCTCCCCTCGGAAAGAAATGGAGATACAGCAGGGAGGAGGACAGGACGGGGGACTGAAAGGAGTAGAGTTGTCATGTTACCAGAATTTTAACCTTACGTAAAAAGTCATACTCAACACTTGCAGTACTTTTGATACAAGACAAAATAGTCCGATTTTCCTATGCTGCAAGACAAAGTTCTTATTTTATTCTTATTTAATTACTTGGATCATTTTTTTTAAATAGCCTTTGGTATGTTTTAAACACCTGGTATTGAAAAAGTATTTAAGTACTGATCCTTTTAACAATCTTAGAAAGGAGATATACAGATGAGGAAGAAGAGAAGAGGACGGGTGCTGATGTATTCCCCCTTTTCTCTTTTTTTGCTCTCCTTTATTCCTCTCTTTCTTTCCTTGTTTGTGTTTGTGTGCTCTTATCAGATCGTAGCTCCATTCAGGGCCTCGGTCAGGGGAAAGAAGAAGCCAGACGCCTCCATCTCTCCTTTCATTCAATCTCTCCGTCTTCTCTCTTGCTTTTCTCGTGCTCTCCCTCTGCTAACCTTTGAGAATAAGAGCCTTGAATTTGAATTTCAGAGCGAGCCAGCGAGCAAGAGGAGGGTTTGGAAAGAAGGAGGAGGTGGAGGAGGAGGAGGAGGAGGAGGAGGGGGGCGAGCAGGAGAGGCTTGGGGGGGAGGCTTGGTCGTTGAGAAAGGGCCGGCTCAGCGCGTCCCCCAGCCTCCCCCCTCGAAGGGGCCCCGATCGATACAAACTCGGAGCAATAAAGCTTTCCCCCTGTCATCTCTGCAGAATACAAAGCAGAATAGAGAGAGGGAGAGAGAAAGAGAGGGAGAGAGGGAGAAAAAGAGGGAGAGGTGAAAAGCTGTTCCGCTAGCCAGACCAATTTCCTAACCCCCCCTCCTCCTCTTGCACACTCCCCCCAACACACCATCACCACCACCTCTATCACCCCTTTCCTTACCTCCTTCTTTTTTATCTATCGCTCTTTCACCTCTTTTCCCCCAAATGCACTACATATCCCCCCAACTGTATAGCTGAGCAGCTATCTCTCCATAATAAATACAGCATGAATAAAGTATACAATAGATTCCCATGTTTCCACAACTATCTGAGAGAGAAAGATGGAAAAAAGTGGCAAAAATGAGGGGGAAAACAGTGAAACAGCCAGGAAGGAGGGATAGTAAATGCGCGAGCGTGTAGGGGGGGAGAATGGGGATAAGGTGGGGAAAAGGAGGGAGGGACAGAGGGGGATTTCACCCGGAGAAAGATGGATGTAGCGATACAGGTAGAGAGGAGGTGGAGGAATATTGATGAGGAAGAGGAAGAGGCAAAATGTGTGTGTGAGGGAAGCGAGCGCGGAAGAGAAAAGAGGTGAGGGGGTCAAACAGCAATCCCTTGAATTGAGAGCCAATTACTGTAATTGTAATCTGGATTCAAAGCGGTGAGACACAGCAGTGACAGGCTCACGCCGGCAACAGCACGCACACACTAAACAGACAAAAGACAGCGTGTGTGTACGTCTCTACTTGCTGTGTTGATTGTCCAAGCTGCAGATGTGTATGCATTTTGTGTGTGTGTGTGTGTGTGTGTGTGAGTCCTTGTCTCCATTCTTCTCCACTGAATGGCGGTGCAGGAGTCAGCCTGCCAATCAACTATTGTACTCTTGTCAATTTAATAATATTTCTGAGCACTGACCTCCACAGCGGCTACAGCCATCGCTCTATATGTGTGTGTGTTCCTATATATTTCTCTCCCTCTTTCACCTCAGCCTAACCCCCACCCCTCCCTCCCCCTCTCCTCTATCTCCCTCCCCCGGTCCCTGTCTCTCATTCTCTCCTTTATTAGAAGAAGATAGTGCGAATCCTTCATCTCTCCTCCACTAATTCTCTCCGTTATTGTCCCTCCGTCCACTCCTTCACTCGTGTCCTCCTTTTCTTTTCTTGCCGTGATCTATATTACTTGTTTTTTTTCCTGTCCTTTCCTGTTCTGCTTTAGCCTTCTCTCATTCTTTCTTCCAATCCCTATCTTTTCCTGCTCTCTTCTCCTACCTCATCCCTCCATCACCTTATCTCAACTTCCTCTCACCTTCTTTTCCCTCTCCGATGGCCCCTTTTCCAGGCCGACTCATTTTCAACATTGTCCCTTTTTGCTTTTTCATCATCATAGGCTCATTTTGTCAACTCCATGTCCCCTCTCTCATTCCTCACCCTCCCTCCATCCTTCCTTCCTTCCTTCCTCATCCCTCTCTCCCTCCCTCCCTCCCTCCACCCTGTTCGTTGTTCCCTGGGGAGGTCAGTAATAATGGTAGTGATGGAGTGAGAGAGGGAGGTGCGATTATTGTCTTGTCGGGAGTCAGAGGAATCGATCGGCCCAGAAATATGAGGCGCGAGAAAGAGCCGCTGTGTCAGATACAATAACCACCCGCTCCCGGGGGCTTACACACACACACATTTAGACACACACACACATTTAGACACACACACACACATTACATACAGACACGTACACGTATTCGACACCAACATACACATTTATTTGGTTCGGCGCAAGTGCAGACACTGACACGCGCGTACATTCTTTTTCATTAACACGATGCACACACATCCCTCTTCTTCTTCTTCGTCTTCTTCTTCTTCTTCTGTGGTAGTGGAGAGAAGAGTGGTGAAGCAGCCCAATCATCTACATGCTTTGATCTGCGATAAAGCACAGAAGTAGATCTGTTCTGATCATTCTTCATGCACAGATAAAGGGCAAGGCGAGGAAAATCACTCACACACCTTTCACTCACGTAGCTATAAACAGACATAAACACACACATACACGCGCATGCACGCACGCACGCCTCACACACACGCTCACACCGAGACCTTTCACTGCTGTTGCCTGGCAACGTGGCCGAGTGTCCAATCCGAGCGGAGAACAGTGGCCAGTGATGTCACAGCTGCTGCTGACCAGCAGGTCTGAGGGAGAAAGAGAGACAGAGGAGGAGAGGAGAAAGTTTAAATTGGAGGAAGAAAAGAGGGGGGAAGGTCGTGAAAAAAGAGAGGGATGATGATGATGACGATGATGAGAGGGTTTGAAAGGAAAGAGGAAGAGCGGGTGAAGAACAGGTGGAGGTGAAAGAGGGGACGGGAGCACAAAAAGACAGTAGTTTCCATAACTTAAGCACTCCCATTTTTTGTATTGCACTTGGGAAGATATGAATTAAAGCCCAATCAATGTTGGATTTTTTAGGCCGAGTAAAAAATTAAGATGTTGATATATGAGCCAATATTCTTTATACAAAATATAAAATACATCATAAACACTCATATTGTGCAATGATCCCTCAAGTTGTTAACACTTGTGTCAAAGATACGTAACTGAGGCTAGAGCCCAATCAATATCAGCCCGATATTGATCTATTATAGATCTATTGGTCTATACCTGTATCAGCATATATGTTGTCTGATATGTGCCTATATGAAAACTTTTTTTAAACAGAAAATAATGCAGACTGTTTTAAGATTTTCAGCTTAATAGACAGCATTTTATGTACATTTGTTTTTTGTTTTTCTTAATTCAGCATTTATATATACAGATATTTTACTTAAATTATGTTTCTTCTTTCTTCTTTCTGTAGTTATTTTAAAAACATTAAAAAGCACTGTTGCAAATTTACTGTTTCAGTGCCCTGATATCATTCTGGACAACAACTTTAATTCTCTTGAAATTCTTTCAATGGAATAACCCTTTTACATGTACCATCTTGTTTTCAAGGGGGTCTTTAACGACAAAAATACAACATAAACAAACTACAGACATACAATATAAACACTGTAAGACTAAACAATTAGCAAAAATAAAATAAAATGAAACATGACAAAAACAAACGAACAGCAGCAAAGTTCTGTATATATTCTTTATTGATATTAAAGAATATCATTATTGATATTAAAGAATATCAGCTGATGTATCAAATCAATATATATATATATATATATATATATATATATATATATATATATTTTTTTTTTTTTTTTTACTTCTGTACAGAGGTATCGGCATCAGCTCCAAAAATCCAGCATCAGTTGGCCCCTAAAATATACATAAACACACATTTTTTGCAATGATTCCTCATCAGTGGCAAAGGTAGGATATCAGGGAACTGAAACAGTTTAACTAACTATAAATTTAAAAAAACAAACAAACACACGAATAGAGCAAAATATATGCATATATTAAACCTGAAATGTAGAAAGGAATAAATAAAACTAAAAAAGATCAAATATAAACAGAATCCTGCCTATAAAGGAAACAAATAAAAACAATCTGTATTATGTTCTGTTAAAAAAAAAGTTTTGAAATAGGTGCATATCAGATAATAAAGCTTCGATGGGCCGGTATTGGGCAGAGAATATCCAATAATATATCAGCCAGGCTTTAATATGAAGGCTAATTCTACACAACAGCCTGTTTTGTCGGTGTAAGTGAGCAGTTTAGTCGAAAGTGGCCTCGATGCTCCTCGAGCTGGCGATGAAGGCCACCGCTTCCTCCTGATACTCCCTCCGCTCTTGTGCCAGGAAAGAAGAGGAAGAAGAGCGGGTGATAGGAGCAGAGAAAAAAGATTTGAGCTTCAACCTTGGTAGCGCCGTGGGAGAGAGCGGTGTCTGTCTAGACAAGCCCGGCTCCCTATGGGCTGCCGAGATGATATAGAGAGGAGGGGAATGGTGTGAGAGAAGGATGGAGGGGCGGAGGGGCCGGAGGAAAAGGAGCGATTGAGAGGTATTAGGACAAGGAGAGGGATAGGTGTTGTAAAGGTGTAGGCGGCATGTGTGTGTGTGCGAGAGAGATGGCGCATGCAGGTCCCATGGTAGCCAACAGTGTGAGTGTGTTTTAGCCCCTGCTGCTTTTCATACAAAACCTCAACCTCTGTAGTCTCCACACTGCTAGACCTACTGTTTATAATCCTGCAACTCCTCATGGGGCTACACCCGCACCCGCACACACACATGCCTACACTGCACTGGATTTTAAATCCCTCACCTTGTAGGATAGAGTCTTGCTGTTGGACTGTGCACAGGACTTGGAGGGTCCATCACCGAGCCGTGCTTTTGTCCCCTCTATAAGAAGAGGAATATGATGGATTATATGAATTAGAGCCAGTGTGTGCTCCAGGCCCGAGGCTGCGCTAGATATAGGAGGACCGAGCCGTGGAGGGACACTGAACTGGTTTGGAGACCTCCGAATTGTCCCTGCAATGACCCATTATACACGCAGTCTCCTCCCACCTGCCTCACCCCCAGCTAACATCCTTCCTCCAGTCTTTTTTTTTACTCCCATCTCTCTATCTCTCACCTTCATTCCCTTCTCCTTTATCCCCCTTCTGTGGCTGAAATTAACAAATATTTTCACTATGGATTTATCTGTCAACCTTGGTGAAAATTTTTGATCAAAACCCAGAAAAATGTCCTCAAATATCTTGTTTTCTCCACAACCCAAATATAATGTCATAGATGAGTAAAGAAACCAGAAAATATCCACATTTGAGAAGCTGAAATCAGAGAATTTGGACATTTTTTTCTTTTAATTGATCACCAAAATAGTTGGCAGTTAATGTAATAGTTGATTAATCGACTAATGGTTGCCGCTCTAATTCCTTCCCTTTATTCCTTTACTGTTTTCTCTCTTATAGTAACCCCCATTCCTCCCTCCCTGCCCCTCCCTCCCTCTCTGACAGTGGAGTGATTGATGGCGCTCTGGAGGCCCCAGCCTCCCCCCATCCTCCTCCCTGGGGTCCCGCTATCAGATTGTGTGTGTGTACTTATATATATATGTGTGTGTGTGTGTTGGTGTGTGTTTATTATCTTACAATTATAACTTCTGGTGGTGGTGTCCAAAGCACATATTTCCTAATTATGATAATAATATAATTTTCATTCATTTTAAGTTATTTATTCTGTTTTCCATATCTCTTATATTATCTACAGCAATTCATTGATTAGTTGTCAACTATTTTGATAATCAATTAATCGCTTTTAAGTGATTTTTTAAGTAAAAATGTCTTTCTTAAATCTAAATATTTTCTGTTTTTTTAGTCCACTATGACAGTACACTAGATATATTTAGGTTTTCACTATTTTATGATATTTTAAGGACCAAACAACTAATTGATTAATAGAGAAAATGATCCACAGATTAAAATAACATGAAAATAATCCTCAAAAATATCACACTGTATTATTAATATAGTGTGTGTTAATATGTCGACTACATTATTGAGACCATTTGTCGCTGGCCCGGTATCATCGAAGTGGCAAGGCTGGAGTGTTGCTAGGTCTGGTCTCCTAGGCCCCCCTGAACTGTACAACACACACACACACACACACACACACACACACACACACAGACACACACACACACACCGTGGTAGTTATGTGGGTAGATTGGAGTTTGAACAAAGGTCACGGCCAAAGCCAGGCAGCCCAGACGACCTCTGACCCAGAGTAACGCCCCCTTCCCCAAATCCCCAACGCACATTGGCCTGGCCAATGAGTTCACTCGTACACACATCTACAAACACACAGTCTCTCGCTCGCAGCTGATTACTTACAGGTAGACAAACAAATCTCTCTGTTCACGCCCTGATGAAGGCCAAAACACTATCATGAAAATAATGTGAGATTTGTCTCAGGCCTCATGTGTGTTTGGTTTACATCCTGCAGGTGTTGGAGGGGATATCAGTTTTTTTTTAAATTATTATTCAGAGCTGCAACAATTAGTTGATTAATTGTTTAGTTGCTTGACGGAAAATTAGTTGCCACCTCTTTTGATAATTGATTAATTGTTTCAGTTATTTTACAAAAAAGCATGTCAAACATTTTCTGGTTCCAGCTTCTTAAATGTGGGGATTTTCTGCTTTTCCTTGTCATATATGACAGTAAATGAAGAGTTTTTGTGTTTTGGACTTTTGGTTGGACAAATGAAGCAATCTGAAGACCTCACTTATGGCTCTGGGAAATTGTGATGCGCATTTTCACAAATGGTTTGATATTTTATAGGCTAAACAGTTAATTAATGATGAAAATAATTGTTAGTTGTGGCCTTAGATTGATTAGCACCCAAAAAAAGAAAGAACTGGAGAGGGAAATCCTGCTAGGGGTGTGACTAGGGAATCGTCTTTCCGTAAAATGTCATAAAACAGTGACAAAAAACCCCCATCAGAATTTCCAAGGTGGAATCCTCAGATTACTTGTTTTCTCCGATCATCACGCCAAAACCTTGAGACAGTGAGTTTAGAATTATAGTTGACAGAGAAAAGCAGCAAATCTTCAAATTTGAGAAGTTTTGATTCGGCATTTTTGCTTGAAAAATTACAGAAATTATTAATCGGTCATCAAAATAGTTGACAGTAATCTGTTGGTTGACTAACCATTAATCAACACATCGTTTCAGCTCTAAATTCAGCCATTCACCACAAAATATTGTTCGGCATATTGTTTGTTCCCATCTCAACAAGGTTTCTACACTGATATTATCTCCATGGTAAATATGTATTAACTTATGTCAGAGCATCAGTATTTTTTGTGTATGTGAGGACAGATTTAAAAAGATGTCTCTGTATTACTGGGGGCACCTCTAGTGCAGTGCCGTATATGCACTTCAGAGTGAGCGTCTCTCCAGCAGTACATTGGGCTGTTGTAAATCACCACATAAAGTATTTATAAGGTTAAACTTGGGAACTCTGCTGCCGTTAGCTTTTGAATTAGTGAACTCGGACCAAGGGAGAAGGAGGAGGTGGGGTGGAGGAGGTGGTGAGGGGGTGATCAGTGCACGCTCTCCTCTCCTCATCCCAGCCTGCTTGCCGATCAGTATTAGAGAATCAACAGTGCCACCTTATGGTCAGCGTGGCCTACTGTCAACATCCTCACTTTCAGATTTGAAAGTATAGGCAGTATTTCTGCTGAAACATGCTGTTCTGCTTCCTCGAGATTGTCAGATTTTCACTTATTTAGCAGCTTCTTAGTCTGTTAATCCTTGTGGGCGACACTGATAATAGCCCATATCTAGTTTATCTGTAAATGTTCCACTTTCACGCCACATCCACCCGCCACATGGTGTGGATTTCTGTGGTGTGCAGCACACAGTGTGGGGTGGTCAGTGGTACAGTGAGAGTTGTGACTGAGTTTTTCCTTCCGCTCGGGTTAGAGTGGAGCTGATAAACTCAGCTGAAGATGTCTCACATCTTCTGTTGGCGCCTGGTGACCTCCCTTGACAGACCACCTTACACCCACATATGTATTTCCTAACAACAACCACCAGCCACCACAGTCACGCTTCGACACTCATATGACCAAGGAGATATGGTCATGACTCATAGGAGGCAAAACAGGCCACCAGAGCTTTTTAAAAAACAATTAGTTAAGGAATCAGTTTTAGATTAGAGGTTTTTGAGGGTATACTGGGTCACACGCCACGTAAATGTGTAATGCAGTCTTCTGAGGATTTCCCAGGTGACGTCCACATTCACATTTGAGAGGGTGAAATCAGAGAAAGAGAAAAGAGAAAAGAGAAAAAAGAAAGAAAAGAGAGAAAGAGTTTTTTGTAAAAAATGACTCAGACTGATTAGGTAGGTAGCTCTGTTTTTCCTCGTTTGGAAATTTCAGTCTCACAGCAGCAGAGATACACAGGAATAGTTTAAAAAAAGGACAGTAAATAAGTGAAAACAAAACAAAACTAGACAATACTAATACTAATGTGAGAACAGGGTACATAATATGCCTAGTAAAGTGTAAACTGAAATATAAAAAGTGTAAAAAGTAAAGTGTAGAAACAGTGTTAAAGACGGTCTGCATGAGTAAAAAAGAAAGTATGAAAAGTGCAACTGTGCAAAAACATAATAAAGCAGTACAAAGTCAACGTGTATAGTTATTATAGTTGCCCTTTATTTTACAGTACACTAATAAGACATATCAAGGTGTACTTTGCACCAATTTAGACAAAAACTAGAAACAATACAATAATAATACAAAGTACAGCTTGTAGTGTCTTATTAGTGACTGTAAAATACAGTTCCACTGTTGGTATTATTATTACAAACTATCATAAACTCTCTTAATCAATCATCAAAATAGTCGGGGATGAATTAGAAAGGTGAATCAGTCAGAATGTCAAGCTTGCTGTTTTTCTCCTGTGTGAGTGAGCGTGAGTGTGTGTGAGTGTCTGTTTCCAGCCGCGCCATCACTTTCCGTCGTCATCCCCCTCTTTTTCACCTCGACTATCTCTTCTATCTTCCTCGCACACTCACTCACTCCCCCACTCTCTAACCTCTTGCGTGTCCCCCTTTCTTTCTTTTTTGTGTCTCTTGTATTTGTCTCTCCTCTCTGTGCCGAGTTCCTAGTCTTTTGAGGCTTACTTCCTGTGTTGCAGGATGTGGGGAGGAGGTGGGGCTTGGGGGTGTGGACTGTCATGTGTGAGAGAGAGAGAAAGAGAACGAGGGAGGGGCACAGTGATCCTCCAACCATATGATTTAATACACTCGTCCTTTTTGGTTAGAGAGAGACGGAGAGAGGGAGAGTGAGAGTTAACGTAGAAGCGCGCGCTCACACACACACTCTCTCACACACAGACAGATATGACCAAGACAGCAGCAATAGCCGCAAAGGACTTCACCAGTATGTGGTTGCCAGGTGAGTGACTGTCTGTGCAGCCCTCTCTGTTTGCTGGCCCTCATTTACCAAGGACCAATTAAGCTTTGCGTGAGGGAGAGGGCACTGTTTGTGTGTGTGTGTGTCTGAGAAAGTGTGTGTTTGTGTGTGTGTGTGAGAGAGAGAGAGAGAGAAAGAGAACTGTGTCCACACTGTTGATTAATGCCACTGGGTCTCACAAGCTCAGCTAATTAGAGAACATCAAAGAGCGAGAGGTGGTATGAGGAGAAAGATGTGGATGGATGGAGGGATGATGGATGGATGGAGGGATGGATGGATGGATGGAGGGATGGGTGGACGGCTGTCGCAGGCAGAGGGAAAGGTCAGACACCTCGCTAGCCCATAGCATTCTTCAGTGTGTGTTTGTGTGTGTGTGTGTGTGTGTGTGTGTGTGTTATACTGAGTAGTAAATGCTAAAAAAGCTTGAGAAGGATACAGTAAAAAAGTTTGCTGAAATGTCTTTTGAAAAGAAGAACTAGTGTTAGAGGTTGCATGTCTTTCCTGTACTTTTCTGTACTGTGGTTGTTTTTCGTTTGACATGATAAAGCATCTTTTCTTTTTATTATCTTGCACTTATGGTAGTGTTATACTTGCGTTTAGTTTATAGATATTTAGATGATAAGGTTTCTTTCCGTGCAACTGGTGTGAACTTTGTGTGTGTGTGTGTGTGTGTGTGTGTGTGTGTTGGAGATGTGGGGGCTTGCACTGATTATTGCTTTCAATTTTTAATTTTTGTAAATCATGGCTGCAACCAATGATTACTTTAATTGTTGTTTAAACTCTCAGTTACTTTTATTATTATTATTATTATTATTATTATTATTATTATTATTAATCGATTAGTTGCTTGGTCTATAAAATGTCTGAAAATGGTGAAAAATGTCAGTGTTTCCTAAAGCCCAAGATGATGTCCCAGAAAGTATTTACATTTAAGATGCTGAAATCAGAGTTTTTTTTCCTTTAAAAAAAAAAAAAATCCAAGACACATTTTTAAAGCATTCAAATTCAAAGATATTTGTTTTTAAAATAGTTTTAAAAGGTGGAGATGCCTAGATTGATTTTCCTTCTCAGTATTTGAAAACTGAAATGAAAACAAAGCAGGACAAAATCAGTCTTCTTCCTGCCCCACGGCCTTATTTTGGTCTTGGTCAGCTCAGGCTGGGAGATGTGGAAGACAGACAAAAAAAAGCATAGCATGGCTGTTGAATTACTCACTAGTTACCAGAAAATGTCAATTAGCTCATGTTTCTGCTGATATGCTTTCTTAAAAAACGTGTGTCTTTGAAAATCTTTGTTAATCAAGTTGTGATTCACTGATTAGAAATCACTGACTCACTTCCTAACCTGTTAAGGTCACTGCTGTGACTTTCGGTAACTTACTTGGACAAGAGTGACACATCCTCGGCCCAAAAACCAGCAACAAATAAGAAAACACCAGAGTGTAAACAAAACGCAGGTCCATGTTAGTGTAAGTGCTGTTTAATTAACTGATGTGCTGTTTAATTAACTGTAGTTCAAAATTCTGGAAATTTATTTTCTGAGTCATGTTCACAGTTCACGTGTTTTCTAATTTATGCCAGAGTTACACATGAATAAATGAGGACTATAATTGGGGCATTTCCCTAATTTTAGTTAATGGTGCAGTCAATATAACCTCCGTGCCTTCTGCATTTACAACCACACTCATCTGCTCAAAGTGCATCAATTCAGTAAGGGAAAAAATATGTATTTACTTTGAAATATTAACATAATTCTATATTTAAATTGTCTTAGACCTGCCACACATGTGCCCTTATTCCAGCAGCATTTTCTTATATTCATAAGGTGTTTTATGAGCTCACATTTTGCATTTTAAATCATTAGTAATTTGTGTGTAGTTAACACTGTGGGCTGCAACTAACAACTATTTTTATTGTCAGTTAATTTGTCACTTTTTTCTTGATTAATTGAGTAGTTGTACTGTTACAGAGGACTAAAGAAACACGAAAATATTCACATTTAAGAAGCTGAAATCTGAGAATTTGGGCTTTTTTCCCTTTAAAAAATGCCAATTAATCGATTATCAAAATAGTTGGCGATTAACTTCATAGTTGATGACTACTCGATTAATTGTTGCAGCGGAGTTTCATCTCAGCCAAAATACCCAGAGGAGAATAACAGAAACAGTCCAGACTGAGCGCAGGCGCTGCTGTTCCTCCTTGTTCCTTTTTATTGCATCATTTATTCATGACACAGGATTATACAGCATTAAATTTGCTCTGTTTAAGATACAGTGAGGATGATTTAGCTGCCTGGTCTCACTGGGTCACAGATAAACCCTGAGCTTTGGTGTAAGATTAGCATACGCTGTAACAGCTTAATGATGGACGAAACAGACATAGTAATTTAACTTTGTATGCGGAAAAATGCTTCTTAAAACTACTGCAAAATAAGTTTTTACCCCTCAAGGAGAGGCTATTAACAGATGCTGCTTTATTCTCAAACTTCTGAAATTGTAAAAACATCTATAACATGTGACTCTGCTCTGTGTCAAGCAAAATTAGTTGTGTGTTTGCATGTGCAGCAATGTGTTGAAAAGAGAGAGAGAGCATTTTAAAAGATAGAAGGAGAGAGTGAGACAGAGAGAGCAGGCTAATATTAATAGCCTCACTGACAGTAAGTGTTAGGTTTAGCACTCTGCGTTCAACCCGGTACAAGGGGAAGTCGGGAGGGGAAGTGAGAAAAAGACACAGCATCTTGATATACTGTCCCACCACTGTATTACTGACCACATTATCCACCATGCTACTGTCTGTAGGCCATTTTCCACCATGAATCAATACACACACACCTTTCTCGGCCGGGTGTCCCACAAGTTAGTGAGCTGGCAGTGCAGCGCGAGAGGCAGCACTTTGGGAACTTCACATTACAGCTGTTTTATGAGCTGGCCAATCATTTTATATGGTGGATTTGGCTTTGGTGTTGCACACTGCGTGTATTGATGATCTGAGCACGAGATAGTCCAAAGCAATACGAGTGACACACGGTCGAAATTCTGTTTTGCGTTGCAGCTTTTTTAAGTTTTGAACAGCGGTTGAATAAAGTATTTTTTTCTAAAAACTGCTCAAGGAAGGGGAGACCAGGGACTGTTGTAACATTTTTTACATTTTCTGTCATAACTCACAGACTACTTGAAACACACTAGTCATCATCATCATCGTCATCATCAATAATATAGCCTTTATATTTTCACTAATAAGAACAGCACTATAATATATATAGAGTTCATAGAGTTGTAATTGCCCCTTTGTTGGTGGCAAAAATAAATCATATTAACCTGCTGTATCTCAAAATCACATCTGAAAGTATGGTTCTAAATATACTGCTGTTGTGATATCTAAAAATTTTACTTATTTTTTTATATTGTTCAAATTCTTTTAGATGCATCCAAAGCAAAAAATCTCTCTCTATTTTTGCAGACTAGTCAACTAATCTAATTGTAACTAGATTTGTTATCATTTCAACTGAGATCAAGGTAATTTTACCTTTAAATTTAGTGGAATATGAAAAATGTCAACACAGATATGCAAGGTGCTTACATCGGGCCACAGTGTTACAATTTTCCCTGCCCTTGCAGCCATGATAAAATCTTGTATGCTAGCTAGCCACACCTATAGTAGCATTTCCGTTTGTCATTTTAACAAAAGACCTTGAGATAAAATTGATCTAAGTTTAAATTCACAGTCGTCTAAACTTTAGACAAGAGAATAAAAACCCAAAAAGTAACTTTAATGCCTCAAAATCATTTGATTCCAATCGAGCGTGTTACAATTCCATACTGTTACAGTTGCCCCCGGTCTCCCCTATTAGTTACTTCTTAACCGATGATGTTTAGTGCTTTATCAACAGCTGGCACTCAATCAAAAGACATTCCTGTTTCTTCAAATGTTAAGTTTAAATTACTCCCAACTGCTCAGCGGTCATGGTCACGTCTCCAAACCTGCGCCTGCTGCAGCATTTGTAGTCCATTCTTCATGGTTTCATTCAACCTTATTGGCTACAAAAATGCAGATGAAGAGGGGCACAGACAGGTCACTAATCTGTATCTGTATTTGTATCTGTTCATTAAACAGAATTATCTGTTTCTGTATCTGTATTTAGATAGAAGACCGGAGGTTAGCGTGATTTATTCTGGAAGTGGTGTTAAATTGGGAAAATGCTGTAGTTTCTAACCTCATATTCATTGGCAATGCAATTATTGTGTCTTCAAAGCATTAGGTTGATTTATTATTGACTTCTAATTGTGCGCATATTACTATGAAATACATTTACACATCCTCATACTGTTCATTTTCTTTTCATCTCTCCCTCTTTATTTGTGTTTTTAACTAAACTAAATTTAGATGGGGCCTGTGTCACTTAACACGCTTGCTGGGTCATGCATTAAATCGGTGCTTAATTAAGTTATTTTTTCTTCCTGAATAATAATGAGCCACTTTGTGAAGTAGAAAAATGTTTCCATCACATTATTTGTGCTTTCCCAAATCAGTTATTTGGATTTGGGTGCATCCCTAGTAGTTAATTATGAGATTAAAAGTAACTAAATGGATAGACCAATGTATGCTTAAGTTACAGTAAAATTACTGTGCAAGTACCCAGAAATTGTAGTTAATTACAGTTATTTGAGTAGTTGCAATTTCTTACTTCCACCTGTGGTTTTAAATGTGTGCATCTTAAGCGGAAGACATTATATTTTTGTACAGATTCGGTGGTTTTTATTACCAAAAATTGAGCAACATTGGGCAGTTTTAGCCATGCACTATACCACCAGAACAGGAGCCATATGTAATGCTGGAATAACCACGAATTGACCCCATAATAATAGATCAACCAGATGTTTGCATCCACTGGTCAGTGACCAAATTAGCTTTTTGCAGAAGTCGTTTATTTGAGGGAAATCCTGCGGTCAGTCTATGTGTGTGTGTGTGTGTGTGTGTGTGTGTGTGTGTGTGTTCCCTGACCTCAGGTTATAACCAGAGTGGCGGCAGAGTGGAGCTTCTCTAGCTGATCGCCACTTCCCCCTTCCCCTAAAGACACGCATGTACCAAAGTCCACTGTTCTCACATCTGGTTCACTGAAACAAATGTGTTTCTGCAGCTGACTGTGAATCTGAGCAGGGAGTGGCTGACTTTATCTGTAAGTTCTTGCTTTTGTAATGACTGCACTGGACTGGTTTGGTTATTTTAAAAGTGGCATCTGGTCAGTGATGGTCAGTGAAGCAGGTTTGCCAGCTTCTCCGTGTGTCACTGCTGCCCCCCGATGGCGAAAACCATGCTTGACCAATGCAGAAAGGCAAAAGGGAGTGTTTTCTGTGTCTAGTGTTCCTTCTTGATAAAAGCACAGCAATGAGCTGATGGGAAAATGAAATGATTTGCCATCGTGCCAGTGCTCTCTCATCTGCAACATGAGAAAAAAACAGGATGAAGAGAGGACAGATGAAGGGGAGAGGAGGAGGGGTTGAAAGGGGAGAGAGAAGGAGGAGGGAGACTGAGAGTTTATTATGCAGGTGGCAGATATAATTAGTTGGTCGTTGGGCAGATTTGCATGTTTTCACAAAAGGGAAGTAGCTCTGCATGTGTGTGTGGTGTGTGTGTGTGTGTGTGTGTGTGTGTGTGTGTGTGTGTGTGTGTGTGTGTGTGTGTGTGTGTGTGTGTGTGTGGTTGTCAGAGAGAGAACAAGAGAGGAAAAAAAGGTTTCAAATGGACATAACAAAAAGTTGCAGTTTGTGGTTTCAGACAAATGAAAAGTCTTTTAGTGAGATGATACAATCAGGTTATTAACAAAAGAAAACTACACACACGCATAGAAGTATGTAAACATGCACAGTGGACGGGTGGTGAAAGTACGCATGTTATTTACGTAAGTAGAAGAACAGATACTTGTGTGAAAAAAAAAAAAGACCGGTAAAAGTAGAAGCACTGATTCAACTTCTTTACTTAAGTAAAAGTGGAAAAGTACAGGCTCTGAAATGTACTCAGAGTGTAAAAATAAAAAGTAGCTCTCTGAAGGATATTTCTACAGGCTGTGTCTGTGCGAAGCTCACTGAACCTCGCTTTTCCTCCACTCAGCAGTCTCCCTGTCTTGTCTGTTTCGTCTGATGTCATTTTCTTCTTGTTGCGTTTATCGTGCGTGATATGCACTGATGGATACGCCAAGGAATCGTCTTCTCTTCGATTATTGCTCCATCTATTTAGGCTGATATCAGTCTGAATGTTGGGAAGGCAGGGCGCAATGAAGCAAAATAAACATTGCGAGGAGTAGTGGGTACAAATATTGTGTTAAAATACAGGGAATAAGTTTTAATTGTGTTAAAATACAGGGAATAAGTTAAAAATTGTCATAAAAATAAATACTCGTGTAAAGTACGGATATTTGAACTTAGTTACTTCCCATCTCTCACAATGGACACCTATATCCTCACAAAGTTGGAGGGAATTTGAAAAAAAATGTTATTCTCCAAATTCTTCACCATCCCGACTCAGAGTAAACATCAAGGTGTTGGAATGAATTGTTGGAGGTTAAGTGGATCAAACAGCCAATCATTATCATTTATTTTGGGACTGTCCAAAGCTAATAAATGCTTGGAACTGGTTGTATTTTAAACCATTTGACACTCTGGCGACATATGGGTACTATTATACAGAATATTCAGAGTACAGCTGACAAACGCTCAATGAGAATATTACTCATTGAAAGGAAAAAGCTGTGAGACTAACTTTTTCTATAAATATGCGAACAGAGAAATTGTGGGGAATGTGGTTAAACTGGATCAGGTACATCTTCTCACGGAGATCAGACCTGCTCTCATTCAAATTGCCATTTCAGCTGGACTGCTACAGCAGGGGTCCCCAAACTTTTTCATGTCAAGGACCTTGACAAAAGATTCACATTAGACCACACACATCCATTTTGAGAGGATTTGGTCTGAAGCAATTCCCTCTGAGTGATTTTTTTTATTGTATTTATTTTTAGGGTTTAAGGTCTTCATCAAACCAGGATCACTATAAATTACAATCAGTCAAAAGAGATGCAGTGTTTAATAGTAATAATAGTTGTCAACCATTGATAATAGTTATTTTTAAGGAAAGTCCAAGTTCTCTGATTCCTAAATGATAATATTTTCTTATTTCTTCACTCATCTATGACAATAAAATGGAATATCTTTGAATTGTGGACAAAAGAACCCTTGGGCTTTGGGGAGCAATGATCAACAATTTATCTAATCAATCAATCAAGAAAATAATCAACAAATTAACAGTGAAAATAACTGTTAGTCGCAGCCCTAATCAAAATGTCTATCTCTATTTCTTGCCTTGTTGTTCACATTAAAAAAAAATGTGATAATAGAAAAAAAAAAGTCCACCCTTTTGCTGGGGACCTCCTGCAACTCACTCAAGGACTCCTCTTGGTCCCCAGACCTCAGTTTGAAAACCACTGTACTAAAGACATTGCGTAAGGATGTATATGTGAGTGTGTGTGACTTAGTTTTGTTTAAATGTTCATAGTTACTGAAAGTAAAACGAAAGCAAGAGCAGTAGAAGGAAGACAGACTTTATTTAGACAAGGATCAATGTAATTATTAATGTTTATATTATTATGTTTTCATGTAAATGTGATCTATGTACTCCTAAATCCTCTTTTCTTTTTCTTTTCTCTTGTAAACCTAGACTATAAACTCCCTCCTCAATAAAAATAAAATGAAGAGAAAAGTGAAGAAGTACATATACATACACACACATGTACATGTACATACATACACACTTATTTTCTCAAAACTCTCTTCAGATTATTCTCTGTCCCATCATTCCTACACTCTCTGCTACTGAAGTGCCACATTTCTTTTGTAGTCAGTGATATTAAAGACTTAAATTTCTTTTGTTCTTCCCTTCAGTGCTGTTGCCATAGGGACTGTCCCATTACAGTACCAACCAGGAAGTGATGTGGTCTGATAATGAATGACACACAACATGAGACATTTTTAGTGCCGAGTTGCTCCCACGTAAACACCTTGTGTTGGGTTAAATTTAGAACAAGCAAACACCTTGGTTCAACCTACTCTTTATGTCAAACCGCTGATTGGAAACAATGAATGAATGCAGGCTGGATTCAGCTTGTCAGTGATTCAGCCACATTGTCTGGTGTACAGTGAGTAGGTTTAGGTCTGTGACCTGAAAACACTTAACCCTGACCTATCTGACATCAACGCCCTGGCCATCCTCTTTCCCCTGTTTCGTCATCGAGATTCTTATCTCCTGCTTCTGTTACTCTGCTTCTGTCTGCTCTTTTCTCTCTCTGGCACAGATTTAAGATTCACCCATGCTGACTTGTCTATCTGTGTGTCTTCCTCTTACAGATATCAGGATGTCAAAGCCAGTAGAGGTGGAGAAAGTAGGGGCTGACTCTCCGTTGGAGGGCACAGGTAAGAAGTGCTGTTATTGGTGGCAGAAAACACACAATTTACATGTATTTACTGTATATAAAAAGTTGTCCATACATGATGCGGTATGTTTCAGTCATCTGTGCGTTTGTGCTCGAACACATGATCGATTTCTCACTTTTTCCTTTCCCTCCCACGCAGATTCAGAGCGGAATGGACCTGAATCGAATCACCAGGTACATCTGACGCCTGTGATTATTACATTTATCTTCCACCTCTTTCACCTACATGATTGATGCACCAACAGAGATAACAGTGCCAGTCAGATATTTGTAGGGCTGATTAATTCCATTATGGATTGATTTGTCCTTTCTTTTTCATTTAATCTACAGATGAAACCAAAACCAAAATTATCACGGTTATTAGTATTATTATGGTGGTGTTCAAATGTGCTGAAAATGTTCAGAAAGTACTGATAACACACTCTGAAATCGCTACACCAACTTTTATATTGAAAACCTCTCGACAGCGTAAATGGGATCATGTCTTTTGTTGATGTCAGTGTTTTCGTTGATGAAAAACAAACTGTTGCCGTGGTTGTGTCTACGTCTGGGAGACTGTTGCTAACTTTTCCTGATGTCGATGCTGAACAGTGTTGTGCAGTTCATGCCTCACCAGAGCTAAGTTCAGTTAACTGAGATTAAAATGAAGTAATTCATGTTCACAATTTTGAATTTTATAACTAAATTCGCAGTCGCAAAAATGAACTAGTTCACGTTCATTTCCTCTGTTTCTTTAAAACGTATTTTTAAATAGAACCTCCTCCTACAGCAGAGTGAAAACTTGAACACCAACATACCGTTGAACTTGGAAATTCCAACTTCCCAGTTCAAATTGAACACATCATAATGCTTCTTACTGTTGAGATCGAGATCTCATTCTCAAGTCATACCTGAGTACAAAATAGGATAAAAAGATAAAATATTAATAAAAATGAAAGGACATAGATTAAATTAAGTGGCAAAGATTTAAATATACATTCATATAGACAACAGCATGATAAAAAACTAAAGATACATTTTAAAATATCCTTGGCATCTGTATTCAAATAATTAAAAAAAAAAGAAAAGTATATATTTTTTTAAAACAATCACACCTAATATCACTAAGCCCTCTAATCAAAGTTTTGAATCAATGTGTCAATGGCACAAAATATCTAAAGCTGTCTCTCCAATATTGCTATTTATTGTGGGCACATATAAAGTTTAAAGTCAGTTTCTCAGAGGCGAAGGTGGCAGCAATTCTTCACTTTTAAACAGTTGGAATCAGTGAGTGTTCAGCCTTTTTGCTTGATAAGTCAGTAAAACAACTGTCAAGAAAGTAAAATTTCTGTTAATAGATCATGTATTTTTGTAGTAGCAAAGAAAATAAAATCAGGGTAATAGTTTATATAATAATTTAGTAATTCATTATGCCATAATGAATGATTTAGAAATTATTTAAGCGTCATTCAGGAATAACAGACCATAGAATGTAACTTGACCAATAAGAATCGAGTGTTCGACAATACGGTGTAATAAGTGAGGGATAAAATACAGCGAGTTCTTCGTGTTGGGGTCCTGCACCACCATTATCCCACTTTTTACATGGCTACTTAAAGTAAAAAAATAAATGTGACATGTGTCATTTAAAGTCTACTCAGACATTAGAATGCCCTAATTGACCAATCAGAATCAGGTATTCACCAAAGCCGTGTTATGATAATAAAACTTATTGCATACAAACTCATTTTCAGAAGTAATTTCTGATATGTGTTGTGGTCTCATTCTCCTCCTGTAGGCACAGTCAATGAAAGTCAATCCATTTCCTTTGTCACCAACTCTGAGCAGCAGCAAGGTGAGTGATTGTGTGTGTGTGTGTGCTTGCGTGTGTGTGTGTGTCCATGTTAGTGAGCTGTCTGTGCATGTCTGTGTATAAGTCTGGGCCTATGTTTGTGCATCTTTTGTGTTTCAACGTAACAATAATGGGTTTATTGACAGTATAGCCGCCTCAGCTTTGTATTCATTGCTATGCATTCAATTGCTGTTTTGTCATGTTCGACGTTGAGGCTCGTAAAGTGTCGACTCTCCACCCAGTCGTGAGTGTAAACAAATTCACTGAGAGTGAAGAGTATGATGGCACTCTCCCGTCACAAAGCACATTTAAAACTGAAATAGGTCTCTAAATACTACAACTCACCAAAATGTGGAATCATCCTCATTTGGATACCACTGGAGATATGCAAATCAGTACACTGGAAGAGTCCCCCACCCCCCCCGCTAGTTCAAACATGCCTGATCCTGGGAAAGAAGTTCACCTCTTTGTGCAAGAGAAAGAGAGACTAGTTGACTGTTAGTCCCTGAGACAGACTAGACACATTTCTGATCAGTTTAAATGTGACTGATCATTAAAACTACCTGAAATTATACATAAATTTTAACTGATCAATGCTGCCTGTCATGATCTTGAACCAGGTAAGCTTATGTAGTTGTATGTTTCTAATTGGCCTCTCTTTTTATTTGACCAGTTTAAGCTCTGGAAAGAGCCCTGCCTCATGTTTTTGATATTTGTCATCTTTTTCTGTTTGTATTTTTAATACAGGCCTGATTTTTGCAGGATTTTTGTTTTGGATACATGTATGTTTTTGTTTTAATCGGTGTTCGTCTACATTTACCCTTTTGTTCCCCACAGAATAAGATGGAGGAGTGTGGTGAGATGTCCCCGGCCCTTCCTCTCTCTCACGGTCCGACCCCCTCACAGACAGCTCTGCAACACACACAGCTCATGCTGACCGGCTCCCAAATAGCAGGGGTAAGACAGACTTACAGCCAGACAGTGGAATTAGTGGAAGGGGCTTACAAGTGAAGAGGAAGTGCCTTGAACCTGCATTCTCTCTAATGGCCAGCAGGAGGCATCTCTGCTGGTTGCAAAACGAAGTCTCACTTGACTTATGACTTCAGTAAACAGTTTACAAATGGGTTGCCTCAGTCACTAAGACTGCCTTAATGTGCAACACATAAGGCTCACGAAACTCTGCTTAAATATGGATCAAGATCAAGCTTATTTCTCACTCAAAATGATTTCACAAACATATTTTAGTGCAATGGTCAGCTGTAATATGAGAAAGCTGGCGACCAGGCAGGCCGTCATTAATTTTTGTTGAACGGACGAACCAAAAACAAGCACCTCCCAAGTCACACTGCGTCATCCACCAGCTCCACACTCATGTCTGTACTATGCATGCAAACAAGGTGGCAGCACCCATTAATGCCAAACTCGAGGCTTCAAAACCCACAAACCAATGTGTGATAGCACAGTGGCTCTGTCCATTTTTTCTTCTGTCTATGCTCACGACACATCCACACAGACACACTTTGCTTTGCTTTTACCCTGCTTGCTTCCCTTGTGCTGCTTTTTGAACACTTTCTTTCCTTCTTTGTCTCCTCTGTCCTTTTCCTTTCTTTTCTGCTCTTCTCAATCCTCTCCTCTCCTCTCCTCTCCTCTCCTCTCCTCTCCTCTCCTCTCCTCTCCTCTCCTCTCCTCTCCTCTCCTCTCCTCTTTCTATCCATCAGTTGACAGCTCTGTTGCCGGCTCAGCAGCAGTTGTTGCTGCAGCAGGCTCAGGCGCAGCTCCTTGCTGCAGCTGTGCAGCAGTCCAGCGCAGCCCACGCCGCTCACGCTGCCCACGCAGCCGCCCAAGCCAATCAGCAAGCTCAGGCAGCCGCAGCAGCGAATCAGCAAGCCCAGCAGCAGCAACAGCAGCAGCAGCAGCAGCAACAGGCGGGACAAACGGGTCAGCAGGCCCAGTCGCAGTCCCAGGGACAGGGACAGAGCACACAGGAACAGACAGCCCAAAGTGTCCCTGTCCCACCTCCGCCACCCCAGCTCACCCTGTCCCAGCCAATCCAGCTCACCGCCCAGGTACTGACTGCCAATCAGAGCCACTTCCTGCTGAGCGGCTTGATTGAGGAACCAACCGTGGAACAATTTTTCTTGCATGTCAATAGAATATTTCATGATTCACTGTTTCCACTTTGCATGAATGCACACAGTTTTCCATTTCTTCTCTCTTATGTTATACAATAACAAAGTTCTTCCTCCTACTTCTATGTTTTCCGTATGTCCAAATCTGCTCCTCCTCTCAGCTGGAGATACGTAACATATTAACACATTTTTTCCATTGCTGAGTCCCTCTATCTGTACTTATTAATTCATAAATTCTGACATGTCTTGGTTATGTTTTGATTAAACAGGACATCCAGCAGTTGCTGCAGCTTCAGCAGTTGGTGTTGGTGCCCGGCCATCCGCTCCCATCTCCTGCCCAGTTCCTCCTCCCACAGGCACAGCAGGGCCAGCAAGGTGGGCAGGCCTCTCACCGACAGTAGTGGAAAGATGACTGAAAATCCACTACACAAATAAAAGCACTGTTACATTACTGAAATATTGCACTGCTACTAGTAAAACTACTGGTGTTAAAACAATACTGACGTAAAATACAAAGCATTCCTGTCAGTACTAGTTACTTTTCAGCTGTTGGTGTTCAGTGCATTATCAAGAGCAGCAGTAGCCCATTTGCAATCAAATAGCCTTATTGGCTACAAAAATGCACATGAGAGGTTTGGATTTTTATTCAAATTAAAGGTCTGCTCAGTAGGAAATTATGATTTTAACCCTCTATTTCATGGTGTTGCCATAGAAGAACAATTAGTTGAACTTTATCTTATTTTTTCTAAAAGATTGTGATATAATATCCCTGTTTGCTGTTTAGTTGTGAAAAGATGCTCTTTTACTTTGAAAAGGACAAATAATTGATTACATTACATAACCAGGAAATCCTGTTCATGGCAACTGTATGCAAATACATCTGTGTGCATTCAGTCTGTTCAGCTGTCATTAACTTACATAGCACTAGGCTACTGTGAGTCTCTGTTTACAGCTTTAGATTACATTTAATTTACATTTAGACTTCGTAACTGTAACATATTGTGTGGATTGTAATTATAAATTACAACACTGGAAATCATAGTTGTAACAGAAGGAATTTCTGATATCCCACCCAAATTATATGTTGGTCCACTTAGGAGTACATTTCTAGTCAATAAGCCAGTTTAAAAAGTAACTAAGTATATTACATGGTATAATGCATACTTAAGTAAGTAAATGCAAAAATACAGGCTTGAAAAAATACTCTAAAAATTTAATTTTCTTGTGTGTTTTTGGTAGAAATACGTCGGGATGCTACCATGAAATCTACTTTTTGTCATAATTATAGTTGATAATGTATTTTTATGTTTCTCCCAGGACTCCTATCACCACCAAATCTTATTCCGCTACCTCAGCAAAACCAAGGGAGTCTGCTGTCCGCTCCGACTAGAATGGGGCTCCAAGCACAGGTATAAGGAAACTTTCAAGCTTCAGTCAGTGGAAAAGTAAAACTCAACCTCTGCAGCACGGATGAACAAACACTTCTGTTTCTCTTTCCCTCTCACTTTCATTTCCTCTGACGTCGTACCTGCCACAGCGAGATAAGAGTGTGGAGGTGAGCGGCGGTGGAGGCATGACCACGGTGCCCTCAGTGACCTCTCACCCCGAGGAGCCCAGCGACCTGGAGGAGCTGGAGCAGTTCGCCCGCACTTTCAAACAGAGACGCATCAAACTGGGCTTCACGCAGGTAAGCAGAGACACTCGCTGTGTGTGTGTGTGTGTGTGTGTGTATTAATGCGCAGCTTGTGTTTTGACTTGTCTAAAACTCCTTTGTTATCCGTCCACCAGGGAGATGTCGGTTTGGCCATGGGGAAGCTGTACGGCAACGACTTCAGTCAGACCACAATCTCCCGCTTCGAAGCCCTCAACCTGAGCTTTAAGAACATGTGCAAGCTGAAGCCACTGCTGGAGAAGTGGCTCAATGACGCAGGTGAACACTTCTTTACCTGACATTTACATTTAGATCACATGTTCAGATGAACTACAACTAGTTTTGAACTGTTTTAATAATTTAAGTTTACCGATGCCTCTTTGTGACCTACATAAGCAAACAAGATTACAAGTTAAAACGTAAAAAAAAAAGAAAAAGAAGCAGGAGGAAATTTTCTTTTGGTAAAGTTAGTTTTGATGTTGTATTTTGCGGTTGCCCCCAAAATCGACACATTATGAAAGTTCCTCGTAGCTGCATTGAAGTGGGTTTGTGTGGCAGTTATTCTAATATTCAGTCCTGTGTGCTGTTTTTTTTTTCCTCCATCAGAAACCATGTCTATAGACAGCACCCTGCCCAGCCCCAGCTCGCTGTCCTCACCCTCTCTGGGCTTCGATGGGGTTCCTGGTCGCCGCAGAAAGAAGAGAACCAGCATCGAGACGAATGTACGTGTGGCCCTGGAACGCTCATTCATGACGGTAAGACAATTAACCTTATTATTTCTTTACAGTTTGTAGAATTTTCATATAAATTTTAGTAAGTAAGTTCATTTATATACTTTTTTGGATCGATTTTAATGTCTTGCCTGGCCCAAGTGCAAAAACAACTTTGTGACTGATCTCAACCTGCTTGATAGTGTTTCTATAGTTTAAATAAAGATTAGTGTCTGTATTTTTGTCACCACACAAGATTACACTGGTTGAGTAACATAAAATGCTTTAATGGCCACAGGAGTTTAATGGGGTTTTAAACCGTCATCTTAATACAGCCACTTAATAGAATCATTTGTTAAGTCATTGTTTTTTAGCAGAGGTTTTAAAGGTGCTATGTGTAAGATATTTTATTTTATCAACAGAATGTGAAGACTGAACAGTTGTGATGTCATATTTAAGACTTAGCTGCAGGTCCAGCCAGACTCGAGTCAGCAAAGGGCCACAGGCTACAGGGCTAACTGAGCTAACGTCAGCTTGTAGGCTAACTATAGCCAAAGATAGTGACAACACAGAGCAAACTAAGCAGCGGTTAGCAGGAATTCTGGTGATATGCTGCCTCCTATTTCTTTGGAGTTACAGTATCTTACACAGTGCTCCTTTAAATGTCAGATTCTGCTCTTTGTGTTCATGAAATGTTGCGTTGTTGAAATGATCCGAGTTCCTGTCTCCCTCCTTTCCTGCAGAACCAGAAGCCTACCTCAGAAGAGATCCTGCTGATCGCCGAGCAGCTCAACATGGAGAAGGAGGTGATCCGGGTCTGGTTCTGCAACCGCCGGCAGAAAGAGAAACGCATCAATCCCACCAGTGCCACCCCTCCCCTGCCCAGCCAGCCCCCCACTGCCCCACCAACGCACAAACCGCCATGCTACAGCCCTCACATGGTAAATATCCAGCCTCGTCTCATCTCTCATCTCAGCTGTTCGTAGTGTCAGAATCCTGAACCCGTCTATCTTTCTCTCTGCCAGATGTCCAGCCAGCTGTCGCAGGCCGTGACCAGTCTCAGCAGCACAACAGTGACCACCATGTCCTCCGTCTGCCCCCTGACTTCCAGCCTCACCTCCACCCACCCCTCCCTCAGCTCCGCACCCTCCCCGGTGACTCCCCCTCCTCCTCCCCGCAGCACGGCCAGCCCAGCCACTCCCAGCCACAGCACACTCAACCTTAACACAGGGTAAGAGACCCCGAGATGCTCGCAATACACCACAGGGATTACCCAATCAGTTACTTTACAGCAGCTACGGTTAGATTAATTTAGGATTTTAAAGCATCAGTTCATGCATATTATGAAAAAATATATTTTCTAATTACCTTCCGGGATATCTAGCCTTTCAGATAGTTTTATTGTTTTATTTGGCCAGATATAGTATATAATATAATATATCTGCTCTAAATGGAGCCAGTGTGCTTCTGAAACCCTCTTGTCCCACACGCTTTCAGACACCGAAACCCATCCTACAATATTTATAACTTTCTGAAACAGACTAATCATCCCACATTCACGCCCACTTCAGGGTTTGAATTTAACCCTTAATCCCTCTATTTTCATTCTTGAAGCAACGATCTCTGCCACTTTTCGTGTATACAAACAAGTGCAGTACTACGAATGCCTTCCAGGAGAGGCCGTTAATGTTTTCATGATACCAGATTTTTAAACTTCGATATTATACTAGTATTAAAAAAAGATACTTGATACCACAGCAAAAAGAAAAAAAAAGTCCTAAGCACACAAAATGGGATCATTTTTCTTCTCTTTTTTCAAATTAACAACCTGCAGAGAATGCTGATACAGAGAACGTCACTGAACACTGTCTGGTTATGCTGCAAGCCAAATTTCAGGCAGGACAATAAAGGCTGAACTGAAGTGAGGTCATGAATGAACACTTAAGATTTTTTTTTAACAGCTTCAGTTGCCGCCAAAAATATAATTAACAGAGATCGTATCGTGCTAATCACGTGGGATTGAAAAAAAAAGGAAATGACAGTAGTTTTGACAACTTTCATAGCTGTTGGGTTTGACCACATTAGCTTTCCAACATGTAAAAAATAGTTCTTTTCGAGCAAACCTGGCCCTGAGATGTCTGCCACAACTACCCCAGCACAGTGGAGGTGAATGAGGTTTTGCTCGTGGTTTCTCTTCAGAAACAATCAGAAACATTTACACCTGGTATTAAAATGGGATTTGTATCCAGATACTTTATCCACATGAGAAAAAACACATGTGAATGCGAGGTGTAAATGCTCCGTGATCAGAACTTTTTTTGCTTTAAGTTATCATCATGAAGTAAATGTTGATTGCAGAGTGTAACGCCTGTAGAATAATGACACCATCTGCATTTAGACCCCCATGAGTCTCGCTTTCAGATTGCAATTCTGTCTGCACCGAGCATGATTTTTCCTGGAAAAATCATATCCATTATAGACTAAACCAATGCACAAATTTAGACTTTTTCTCCTAATGTCACTCCCACCTTTTACCCCACGCCACCCCCGGCTGCAGTGTGTTTCCTGTCACGTAGTGTTTCACTTGATGGTGCCCTCTGATGTTAAAGAGAAGGGTTATGGTTAGGCGTAGCAGAGTAATGGTAAGTGGGAGCTCATATCAACTGGGAAATCAAATCAACGCCCGTCATCTTTGCCACAGCAGCAAACCAATAATGGAAACGCTAAAGGGCTGATAAGTTGTCTGTTTCCACTTTAAGTAAAACCACAGCATCTGCCTTTCTCACTTTGTAATTTGGATGAACTGACCCTTTATGTGTTTCAGCTATGTATGACCTCAACCGAATCCTGAATATTTATTAAACAATCACTGTTTCTACTGAATATTTTAGGCAAAACATTTAAAGACACACAACCACAGATTTCCATGCACACGCTCACCATGAATACTACACTGCACCTGCTCGGTTCACCTGCAGTTTGTAGTTAAATGGTTGATACTTAACACACACACAGTGATTGTTCTTGCTCACGCACACACACACTGATACCTCACTGCTTCCCCTGTGCAGCAGTGCTTTATAACCCTGTGTGTGTTTGTGTGTGTGGTTCTTGTGTTCACAGCTTATGGCGTATGGGTAAAAAGAACGGTGACGTGTCTAACTACATCACCGATTTTGCTGCAAACTTAAGGTGAATACGACAGAGACACGCATGCAGATACACAGTGCAATACACATAAATGCATAGCTAATGAGAGTTTTGGTGTTTTGTAACATTTTTCAAGATGTTTCTGTTTCTTTCTGCTTTTCTAACCTCTTGTTTACAGCTAACTGTCAGCAAACTACTGCTCTTTAAATGTGCAGGGCTGAATTTGCCCTCTGCTTTGTCCTTGCTGCTAAACCTACTTTTTTTCTCACCTTTTCTCCTCTGCCTGTCTGTGTTCGTATATATGCTTGCACATGTATGGTGCTGCGTGTGTGTCTGTGTGTGTGTGTGTGTGACACAACAGGAACACTGTGATGGGAGTTAACACAGGGATGAGCCAAGCCCTCCTCGGTAACAATCCCCTGGCCACTATCCAAGGTGTGTGTGCGAGAGAGAAAGACGCTGAAATGGGTTTATTTCAGGACAGTGAAAAGACACTAAACTTAGCATCAGCACCGCTGATAAGCAGAATATAATTTAGAGGTCAAGGCTGAGGTGGAGGTGTGCTTTATTATTTCATTTCTGGAGAAATCTCGGGGTCACAGAATGCATAAAAATACCACAGAAAAGAGTTTTTATGCCCAGCACATTGGCGATACATTTCTCTCCTCTCAAATACTTACACAAACCTTCATCTCTCATACACTCCTACACACACATGAATGCTCAAATTCAGCCACATACTGTACACGACACATACCCTCACACACACCTTCCTACACTTGAGAACAATGCAAGAATAGCAACAGGAGGAGAAGGAAAAAAAGTGTACAATCCTGTAGAAATGACCAAACCAAACACTCCCGACCACCGTCAGCAGAGCTAATTTCTAATCATACTTGGTGGCGTGTTGGTGAGAGATGTATTAAAAAGAGAAGTGTGATGATGAGTAATACAGTTATGCATGGTAGGTGAATCAAATCGTGCTGGTAGACGGCAGGCTGGAGACATGGATGAATAGGCAGTGGAGGGTTTTTGCTCATCCACAGTATGAGGCACCCGAGGACAGAAGAATGACTTACTTCTCACATGTTGCCGTCGACATCCATTAAAACCATCCCATCAAGTGTCTGTGTATGTGTGAGTGACGACGGTTACGTTAACGTGTGGGCGAAGTGTATATGTGTGTGCGTCTGTGTTGTCTCACTCATCTGTAGCTTTTCATCTCTTCATTTCATCACTGGTCACATCAAATTCATCAAAATGTACGCTGTTGTCAGGGATGTTTCTTGCACCTCATGTAGTTGTTTGGGGGCTTTTATTTGTTTTTAAAACATAGATTTCATGGTAACACTTTATTTGAAGGGGAGTGCGTATGACTGCCATTAAACTGTCATAACCATGTCCTGACACCTGGATGTATATGACCTTTGTCATTTGCTCAGTTGTGTCATATTTTATGCAAACTTGACATTGTGGCAGATGTCTTTGTTATGACAACTTGACATTAACCAAGACGAAAATGTCTTTGTTTTGACAACTTATTAAGCAAGACAACATAACCTGTCAATGTCTTTGTTATGACAACTTGACATTAACCGAAACAATTCGGTTTCACAGGAAATACAAAATGGAGGTGGTTTTCTTGCTAGGTTTGGACCCTGACACCCCGGCTAATTAGGCAGCTAGCTCCAAAGCTAACCATGCTAAGTAGCTAACACGGGTAACTCTGTGAGCTAAATCACCTTGGTGCTGCTCTCTGTTGTCAAACTGGCCTTATAACATTTAATGACATCTTTATGACAAGTCCAAGATGTACCACTGTTACCACTTTTACGTTGGGGAGGACATTCATGACACACTTATAATGGCAGGCAGGGACAAAACCAACCACATATGACAGTTTAATGCCATGATAAAACATAAAGCTACACAGTTTCTGTTTATTTTCAGTTTGATAATGTTGTCATGACAAAGACATTGACAGTTTATGTTATATTGATTAATAACAAGTTGTCATAATAACCAAATAGCTTAGTCAACTTTCCATAACTAATACACCTTAAACAATGTGGACTTTGCATTAAAGATGACATAATTGACCACTACACTTGTAAAGGGGTGTCATGACACAACTTTTCCACGACGCATAAAATTAAGTTAACAAACAGACATGACATGTCATGACATGAAAACGTGTCAAGTCAAAGCACAGTCTAATACCATTAGTTCCCAGGTTGACGCCTCTCCCTCCTCATATGATCAATAAAGGGTCCCCTGGTCTTCAGAAACCTGGGGTGGGACTTGAATAGAGGATACAGATTTTCTCTAAGATCTAGATAAGAAATTGAGTCATTAAGCTTTTTAAGCAGATCTGGGAAAATCAGTCTCTCAGTATGACCTTTTATTTCTATGACTATGTGAACATGAGGGCTCATTGTAATACTGCAGGAAGAGCCAAAAAATAGTTTGTTTAACCCAATATCACAAAAAGATGCTTTTATTTATTTTCATGTGAATGTGTGCACCAGTAATGGATGTAAAAAGGTTTAAACCATCAACATTAAATATCAGGTGTTGGTGTCAGAGCCTCAGAGTCACAGAGCAGGAGCTGCATGTTGGACACTTTGATGCTCTACACTCCTCAACACACCAAGAGATCGATCACTGAGGAGGCAGAAATATCAGTTTCTTCACCAAAAGTAGCCTCAACAGACCATGATGCACTGCACCCACAAGACATTCTGAGCTTTGAGTAGCAGGGGTGTTTAATGCCCCCCCCCCAAGGATAGAAAAAAACTGTTTTTGTGATCACAAATGTTATTAGGCTGCATGCACATGTAGCATTTTGCGTGTGAAAGCAACGCTGCATGAAGCGCCTCTCACAGCCCATCATCCACCTTGTTTCCATAACAACAGACCACTCACGTCAGCTCACCTGTTGCTGAGCTGAATCTGATCCCAAAGATCAGCTTGCAACAGATATTAGACTGTGTTCAGTTATCACAACAAGCTGTCATCTCTGTTGACTCTCACTCAAAACAAAAAGTGCACAGCAGCCGTACTCTGAGCACACTGTGGCCACTCCCTGTGCCTTCCATTTAAAAGAGGTGGCGACGGTTATTCTCCACCCAATTCTGCTGAATGCAACAAGTTCAGGCACTTGCTCTGGTCTGCCTGCATGCTGTAGGAAATTATTAACTTGAGTAGTGGTAGATGAGGAAGGCTGACAGAGAGTTGATGGACTGAACATTTTATTACATACAACACCTGCTCAAAAGCACCGAATATTACTATTTAATGACAATATATACCAAATTTTACTGTGTAACAAAGGACAAAAGATAGAGTGGAGGACTGTGTTTGATTTCCTTTATGAAGGGTCCGAAAGAGGAGGAGTAGAAAAAATATGTATACACTAAAAATGTATCTGAGAGGGAGCCTGATAATGCTAAAGGTTTATAAAGGCATGCACATCCAGATGCAATAAATGCTAGATACTAGACAGGAAAAATAGAGCCTGCACACCAGGTTTTGCCCCCCTGAACATTTAATAATATATCACCAAGGGATGCACCAATCATGTTTTTTTGCCGCCGATCCCGATTGCTGTCGTTTCTTGATTCCTTATGGCAGCCAGTGTATCAGTATTGTCGAACAGTTCGATATTAAGCAAAGTCCGGGCTGAAAATACTGAATTCTACTGACATTTTTAGTGAATTTTTAGCACTAGGCGATGCAGGTGACTCAGCCGCTCATGAGTGAAAAAGTAAGAGCCAATCAATGAAAGCAGAGTTGTAAGAAGGTGAGTTTCCACAACACATTCCTGCAGATGTTTCACAATAAAAGCATTGTTCATGTGGAGGCAGCCTAAGGCAACATGGGGTGAGTAACTGTGAGCATAAATCCCAATCGCCTGATCGAATATTTTTTATTGAATATCAGCCGATAACGATCAGTCCGGGCATCCCTAATGATACGGTGACATATATTCATGAGAGCATTATCTAGTGTGCAGATTATTTTTCCCTTTAAGGAGCCAAATAATACCAAAACACAAAAATGAAATTAAGTCTGCCTCTGAAATACTGTAAAAGTGGAACATTCCTTTAACCTTTTCCTCTTCTCTCTCCCTCCTACAGCCCTGGCAGCCAGTGGTGGCCAGCTGCCTCTTTCCAGTCTTGAGGGGGGCAGCAAGGTGATGCTGGGGGCCTCTGGGGGCCAGGGAGGGGGCCTCCCTTCCTCCCTCTTCCTCAACCACCCGGCCCTTCTCCACATGGGCCAGAACCCCGGCGTTGGACTGATCAGCGCCGCCGTAGCCAAAGCCTCCCAGCCCTCACCTTTCCCCTCGGCCAGCAGCATCAGCCCCACCCCGTGCTCCCCCTGCTCCAGCCCGGCCTCTTCCTGCTCCTCCAGCGAAATGGCACACAGCCCGCCCTCTCTGGGCGGAGCCAAGATTGAGTGACCACGCCAACTGGCCAATCAGAGAGGAGGAGGAAGGAGGAAGCAAGAACCTCGCCTTTCACACCAAAGCTATCTCTTTCTCTCTCTTGCGCTCTTCTTCCGTTATTTTTCTCGCAATGGCTCTCTCGCTCCGTCTCTCCCGGTCTTTCGATGCCAAAAATACACAGAATGAAAGAGGAGGGAGGGAGGGAGAGAGGTGAAGGAGGGGAGAAGGGGGGGAGAAAGGGGAAGATTGAAACCAAAAATCTTTATCTATCCAAACAGATGGGGAAGAGGCAACGTGGGACCTTTTTGTCAATAACACGTGATATCGACATGGCGCCTCTCCACTCTTTCTCTCTGAAGGAAAACAAACCAATGACTCTTTAACAAAGAGATGGAAGAGACGGCAGAGACCCATGTCGGAGTGCATAAACCAAAAATGACAAAAGATAACTTTACTATGTGACAAAGGAATGGCGGCAAGGACAAAGAACGGAGAGGAGGACTGTGCTTTCTTTTTTTTATTATCATTTTGAAAAGCTGCGGGTCTGAAGGAAGAGGAGTAGGGAGGATAAGTTTAAACCAAAAATTTACCTGAGGAGGAGGCGGCGGAGGAATACACAATGACAAAAAAGAAAAAAAAAAAAAACGACAACCATACCAAAATCCCAAATACCAAAAACCAAAAATACGGAGAGAAAAGCTTTATTCAAAAGGACGTGTAAATACTGAAGCTATCCAGGACCAGGACTTCTTCTACTGCTACTGCTACTCACACACACACTCACACACACACACCAACACACACACACACACACACATCAAGAGCCAATCCATCTTTACCATCGACTCATCCTGTCTGTGTCAGCTCATGTGTCTCTCATAGGTTTTCATGCAAGATATTTTGGACAATTTTTGTAAAAGATTGTTACTGAAACGAGTGGAAAGCTCGTGTATGAATGATTGCCAGTTCTACTGTACCTTCATGTGTTAGTCTCTTTACCTACCTCTGGTTCGAAGAGCATAGAATAGCTTTCCTCTCTCCTTTTGATTTCAGAGGCTTGTTATTCACTGTCTGTTTTTTTACACTTTGAGAAGTACAGTAAGGATTTGTTTTTTTTATTATTTATTAGTATCATTTTACAAATCCAGCTCCTATTTATTGTCGCAGTCTTTTTAAGAGTTAGCTTTTTTTTAGGAGTTTACATCATCATCAGTGTCATCATCATCGTCTTCATCGTGCATTTGTGTTGTCAATGTGCTTTTTTTTTTTTTTAAATGTGACTATTCTGCAGGAACAGAGATGACGAGGGTGAAAAGACGCTCACCAAGTGCCAAACAGATCCAAAACAGAGTTGGCACACGAGTTACGAGTTGATTTCAAGGTGTGAATGAATTTATTAAGACTTAAACATGTGACATTTTGTGCTGTTAATCGGACCACTCTGCCCTCACTCTTTAAGATAACCCATTATCGGGTGACTCCATGGCTAAATGAACATGCCCTGGAAAACTTCACACATTTGTTAAGAGTGGGCGAACGTTTTTGAAAGTATGAAATAGGGCCGTGATTGGAGATTTAAAGTAATAACCGTGGAGACTGAAGGCTGAATAAGTCAATAAAGCCAAGTTTAGTCACAGCCGCCTCTCGTTCCTGCCTCGTCAATCAGCATAGACGCCCCCAACACCTGTCTGTCTAGACATGTTTACTGATATTTGTCTGTTTCCATCATCACTCCATCAATCACATTTCACTGTCATTTTCCACCTCAGACTGCCATTAATTCTCAAATGGAAACCAAAGCATTCTCAAGGCTGTCTCAAGCTCTTTGTAAAGAGCCTCAGCCAAGACATATGAACACAATAAAGACACAGAAGGGGAAGAAGTGGGGGGTGAGAACAGGACTTTACCACTGGAAGCCCCCCTGGTGTAATCCCCTCCACCTGGCCCGTCCAAAAAAAATCCCTGCACGCACGGGGGAAGCTTTATTTAGGGAACTGATCCTTTACTCCGAACCCCCAGAATGAAGGGTACACTGGGACAGGCGAAGGAGGGACACACTGTAGTGCGGGGAGCAGCAGGCGTCACACTTTTTTTTGTAAGAGGATACCAAAAATAAACCCAAACCAAACCAAAAAACCCAAGGAATGACAGAAGCAAACCAAAAAGAACCCTAACCAAATGTGGCTGGAGGGAGGAGGGGAGGAGGACAAAGTGCAGGTCGCATCTGTCTCTCTGTCTGTCTGTCTGTCTGTTAGCTTTAGGGCTGCAGCATTCGCCCCACTCTGAAACTGTGTAGCATGAATGGAGGGACGGATGGACAGGCAGATAGACACGCGAGCAAAAAGAAGGACAAGACAATTTCCTCCCCTCCTCTGCCCCTCTCACTCTCTCCAGCTCGGCTCTCTGGTCCTGGATGGAGCTAAACGCAAATGACCTCACTGAACTGAAATCTTCTTTAAAAAAAAATCTGTTTTTATTTTTCTGTTGGTTGGTTCTGATTGTTTTATCTCTGCTGTGTCTCTTGATGCCGTTTTATGTACTGTACTTTAGTGCTTACTACTCATTTGGAATAACGTACTCGCTTACTTACTTACTACAAGAGCTCCTTATTTTTTTCGTAGTCGTGCTAGAGATTTTTATCAGGTGGTTGGAAAAAATACTGTGAAAATTTAGCTTCCAGATTTTTATTAGATAAAGAAACAGACTGTCTTGGCAGAAACAAAAAAGACACACAAAAAGCCAAAAACAAAGATCTTGAATAGCAAAACCTTAAAAACGCCAAACCAAATGCTGAACCAAACCGAACACAGTTAGAGAGGAGCTGCCTTCTCTGCGCGAGGGCACGGAAATGGGTAAAAGTCAATTTGTCTGAGGTTGACCTGTGCGTTTTTCTGTTTATGTGAGGCCAAATGGTTAAAAAAAAAGAAAAGAAAAATGAGTAGGGTCTGCAGTGATGTCTTGTCATTAATTTTGACCTCACACGCTTCATATGCAGAATAACAGCCACAGCGGCGGCCTCAGTCAAGTTGACGGTTTGAGAGTTGGACGCAAACATATCCAAAGAATATTTGGTTTGATCCACACCAGAAAAAAAAAAACAGTCGACACACGAGAATCGTCTCACGAACCAAACTTTAGATGTGGGGTTTGCACCATAAAAAGGTGAAACCTTTTCTCCACATTGACTCTTAGACGGAATGTATCTGTTAGTGCTTCTATAGATTTTGTAGAAAAAAGATCTATGTTCTACTGCTTACTTATCGCTAATGTATTAAAAAGAAAAAAACGTACAAAAAAGACTTTGAGAAAAAAAAAGATCCTAAAAAACATTGATGATAATAACTTGATTTTAGACCAAAAATTTTAACTATCTCTCTTTGGACTTTTTATTTCTCCTTACTGCGATGATTTAGACTTTTGATTGTACTATTTATTCAGGGTAGGGTTGATTTATTTGCTTGTTATCTTTTTTGCCTTGCTATTTATTTCTTAATTTATTTCTAGAGGTGCTTTTTCATATTCTGGGATGTATTTGCGATGTTTTTTTTTTTCTTTTGTCCCCTGCTGAAGTTCTTTCTTACTTCTTTAAACCAAATAATACCAGAAATGCAACCACGGGTCCTGTCGGGGCTTAATAAGAGAATACAGCTGACTGGAAGGTCGGCCGTGAAGATATTCTCTTTCTCACTGAGACGACGCTCCTCTTAAAGGGGAGGGGAAGCTCATGGTAGTGAGAGGCAGCACTGTGTGGACAAACACCTCATAATTTACACTTCTCAAGAGAAGAAATGAATTTGTGAAGGCTTTCTGGACAGACACATGCCTTCATAAGTGGGATTGGGTATCGTTTGGATTTTAACAATTTCAATTTCGATTTTGCTTCTCAATTTCCAAGAATTTCATTACGATTGGTGTTAGGGGTTCATGAGTTGGTTCACTCCATTATAGCTACACTAAAATAATATAGTTATGTATGCATTCTTAAGAGAATTGATACAGACATTTAAAAGTAAGACAAAATTTACTTCCCTTACTACTTCTATATAATTGGTAATGTAATTCAGTTACTTTGAGAGAAGTAACTAGTAAGTGTAACTAATGACTAAATTTTAGTAACTTTCCCAACACTGGTCATCTGCCTGAGGTGGACGGTGCAAGGGAAGACGGAGAGAGGCTGTGCTGCTGCCAGAGCAGTGCTGACTAAGATTACAGCATGTATTGTTGTAAATGACCAAATAATAGATTTGTTTATGTTCCTCACTTTTCTCCTGATGGTCTGAATAATTCCTATATTACATATTTTAGCAGTAAAAAGAGACCCATGGCTAAAGATAGGCAGTGGACCAAACCACTGAGGCATAATGAGGGGAAAGACGTAAACATATTGCTTTGCATCTATAATTAGCACAGGTGCTTTGTCACAGTACTGAATTTCACCAGCTAACATTGACTAGACTCTGACAGACAAGCTTTCTTTAATATTTTGGGGTTTACATAGGCTACTTAACTGTGACAACAGAGAGTATCCCATCCTTGTGAAGCATAGTATTTGTTGAAGGGTCAGCCACCATTACAAACTTCTATTGGGTCAAAAGTAATGATTGAAAGGAATTTTGTTTATGTAAGTCTATACGTTGTCGTTTTTCAGCAGAGGACAGTGTTGTTTATTACATCTTTAACTGAGAATAATACTAGACTCACGATTTAATTAGAGAAATGCATTTGGAGACAGGAAGACATGCATGCATTCAGCTCCCATGTCTATAGGTCTACAGGTGCAGGCAGATAGCCAGGGTGATATGTGGTAGGTGTTAGCAGTACGCAGTTTAATTTGAAACTAGCACAAGTGAAATTTTTGTGGGAATTGATAGTCAGAACCGAAATTTCAATTTCAAAATCAATTCTTGATGCCCAACCCTGTTTATAAGACAAAAAGGCAAGTTTCACGCATAAATATGATTTGTGTTTGTGAAAAACAGCCTGAGTTACTGCATGAGGTGTTCTCTGAGACACCGTGCTGCTTCTGTTCTCTATATTTTCTCCACTGGGAGAACACGCTGAAAGCTTTACAGCTACACAACCAAAAACACAAAAGAAGAAGATCAACTGGGGCTAAAGGCGAAAGTTTTTTACATGACAGAGAGGAAAGACGGAGACAAGAGAGAGGAGGGTGATTTTTGGATTCCCAGCCGTAAATTGCCCTCTTAACTTCTCACTTTGTCTCTTTTTCAGTTTATTTTTAAATCTCTTTTTGTTTCCAGTTTTCTATAAGTTGGGTCAAACTTTTTTCTTCATCCACTGTAGGATGTAAAAGAGAGATAGTTCATCATATACCTCATATTCTTTGATGATAAACCAAATAGATGAATGCTTTAAAATGCGGGGTTCAAGTGGGGATCAGGGTGTGGGGCAGTGTGTCCGTGTGGCTGCGAGCAGACACAGTGAGGCCAAAGGTCAAAGGTCGTCGTCCTAATGGAGGTAAACAGAGATGTGGGATTGATCTGTAAAGTAAAAGATCATCCAATAGATTGCAGTTTTTCTCCATGGGATTCAGAAGGTGCCATTTAAGGTCGTACTGGTTCATGCTCCGGTCTGTGCACACACACACACACACACACTCCTTGTCCCCCTGGAAAACACCCCCCGCTGTCTGTGTTGAGCTTTGAACACAGCCCTCTCCTCATATCTGACCCGTCCTCCCTGTCAAACACCGTGGACTGTGGGTTTAAAGCTGCTCTTTGGCACAGATCTAGGATCAAATCTGGATCAATTTTTCGGCTTAAAAAAAGCTTTGTTCCTGTGAGTAACTTTATCACCAACAAGGTCGCCGAGCCCTCTCTCGCCTTCAGGTCTTCGCTGCCTGATGAGGGGGCGTATTGACCAGTTGATGTCCATGTGTATCAGGGAGCGCCGCTGGGCAGGTAACCGGGGAGCGGCTGAGACCGGGGTTGCTAGGTGACGCGTACAGACACTTCTCACGACTCACGGTGTGTGTCGAGACGTTGGAAGCCGGAGGGAGAAGTGTGATCAAACTCTTCTTGTTTTTCTCGCTCAGAGGAAGTGGAAGCAGAGCCGCTGCGTCACTCTGCTGTTTTGTTTCTGACGAGGCACTTTTTCTGTTTGTTTGGTTTTTTTTTTGTGAACATCAGGGTTCGAGGGACCAGGTGTCAAGAAAGTGTCGGTCTCTGTGGTGGGGATACCCCCTTAGTGAATGATACCAAAGTCAATGCCCTGCCACGGGATCCTGCACAACGTACATGCTCCCTTAAATCCTGATGCCCACCCGAGTGTTCAGAAACTCCACTTTTCCTCCGCAAGGCTCACACGCCAGCAGATTTCTCTCTCCACACAATCACGAAGTCTCCACAGACAGAACAGGCAGGGATGTCACTTTACAAAAGCATCTGTAAAAGAAGCCTTAAAGGAACATCTTCATTTTCTTGCCAAAGGTTAGAAGTCAGACATGGCCAAAAAATAGTTCTGGCACTTAACTTCTCATGTGACAAAAATGTGGTTTTACACTTGGATTTTTGAACAGTGTAAACAAACTACAGTATGTAACATCTAAATTACTTTAGAGGAGTTTTAGAGGTACTGGTGACTGAGTTTGTTACCTGTGGACACATGAATGAATCTTTAACATCATATTTAAACTAAACTAACTATGACAATTCAGTAGCTTTTAGCTATGGAGCTCCCCTCACTGGTGACTTAGAGCACTGTTTTTAGCTCAGCCTCACAGGATGTCACTGCCTGGTTAAAGGGATACGTCACCTCAAAGTCAAAAACACACTTTTTTACCCCCTTGCCTGTAAATCTAGATTTATCCATCTAGATCAGGGCTGCCTAAAGTGGGACCCAAATATTCAATTTGACACATAAGATGTTCCTAGTGAATCTTTCAAGAATCAGAGTACAAATAACTGCTTATGCTGTTTTATTTTCTGTGAGGTAAAATGCTTTACATTATGAATAAGATCCCTAATTCTTAATTATTTTTACATAATCTGAGCACAGTGGACAGAGGGACACGTAGTGCAGAATGTCAGTTATTTAACGGAAGTTGGGATCCTCGTATAATTTTGCATCTCAGCTGTGCAAAGGGGAAAAGTCTGGTCACCCCTGATCTAGTTGTAGATTGTTTTGGAGTTTTAGAAATATCAGCTGGAGAGACATCTGCCTTCTCTTGAATACACTGGAACTAGATGGCACTCGGCTTGTGGTGCTCAAAGCACCCAAAACACATTTGAAAAACTCAACACCAGTGTCTCTTTGTATAAATCATGATCTGTTTACTCAAGATAGTCCACAGACCTTGTTGTGAACAGTTTCATGTAGGAACCATTTTCTTTGTTTTGGATAAATAGCATTACAACCAGAAAAAAATATGGATTTTTGATTTTGAGTGATCTCTTCTTTAAAGGTTTATTGAAAATCTCAGAAAGCTGCATAAAAAATAGGATTTAATAACTCTGTTGCAAAGACATGTCTGAAAGCAACTTATTTAGGCTTTGTTTTATTCTGAACTGAAAGTAAAAACTTTAACCAGCAGCAGACTGAACTTTCTTGTTATAACTTGATAGGTTTGAATGACATACTAACTTGGAAAATATCTTGTTACAGCATGAAAAACATCTTTTTATAATGACAAACCTTTCATGTTAAAACATTATACTGACCAGTTTAGCTTTTTCTGGCCTGGTAGCAATACGCTGCTGTAACCTGGCATCTAAATTTTGTTTTCTTTTACATAAATAAAGATCATACCACTACAAATTGATGCAGAAAATGCACAAAACTGTGCAGAAGAATATTTGCAAAATGCAGGAAACAAAGTGTTTGATGCTGCTCAGAATTTCCCCACTTGATAGCCGATGTGTCCACATTAATGTTGGAATGAAACCCACAGCCTTTAGTGCATTTGAAGTGTGATGCATTCACTTAACTTAAAAAAAAAACTAGTTTGAAACTATTTGAATCAGCAAGGTGATTCATGATTTCCACCTCATCCTGGCAGAGCCAGGCTAGCGGTTTCCCCCTGTTTCCAGTCTTTATGCTAAGCTAAGATAACCAACATTTCAGCTGCAGCCTCAAATTTAAGCTACGGGCATGAGAGCGATATCGGTCTTCTCATCTAACTCTTGGCAAGAAAGCGAATGAGCATATTTCCCACAATGTTTAACTGTTTCTTTGATGTTTGAATCATTTGAAAAAAAAATATATGTGCGGGCACGATGGGCATGAGAGATGTGATTGTTGGAGAAGGAGAGTCACAGCGTGCAAAGCAAAGAAAACAACAAAAACAAGCTGCTACTTCTTCCTCCACCCACTCTCATCCACACACACACACACTCACACACTTTTCCTCTCTTTCATCCATTCCTTCTTTCTTTCTCTCTCTCTCTCTCTTCTACAATACAGCTTTAGTCCAAAGGTTTCTCCAGCAACACAGCAAAGCGAGTCAGATGTTAAAGAATAAAACCAAAGAGCTCTAACTTGACCTTCTCTTCAACACAAAGCCTCCACTGCATCCTTCACCTCTCTCTCTCTCTCTCTCTCTCTCTCTATCCATCCATCCATCCCATCCTGTCTGCTCTCCTTTAACCCTTCGGTCACCTAGCGAGCCGCCGGTCTTTGAAGCGTTAACCTCAGCTATCCAAAGGGGAATAATAATGATAATAATGATGATAATTAAGATGATGATGAAATGTATATTTTTAAGTATTTGTCATTGGAAAAATAATCTTAAGCTTCTCATAATTATGATGATCATGATGATGACGACGACGCTGATGATGATGATGATGATGATAATGAAGTTTCTCTTGGTATCTTTGTAGCTGTTCTGATCCTTCTTAAGTTCTTGTCCTTTCTGCTCGTGCTGCCAGAGAGTACTGCTTAACTCCCATCAGCCCTCTCTCTCATCCTCCCCCACCCCTGCCTCCCCCTCTTTTCATTTGGTTTACCTGATGTTTGGTCCTAACGTCTATCTGTCTGACCTTTACCCCCGAGTGTTTGTCTACGCCTGTGCGTGCATGTGTGTGTGTGTGTGAAAGAGCGAGCTGTCAAACATTGACGAGGGGAAGTTTTAAGTTTTTCTTTGGAAAGTGGTTCTTGTTGTTAGCTGTTAAAAGAGGGGAGGGCTTCAGTCTGTTACATCTCCACCTGTAGGGTAGCGTGTACGTATGTGTGTGTCAGACAGGGTGGGGTTGCTGGAAAGTGGGACGGGTGTGGTTCACCGCAGCAAAAAAGACAAAAAGAATCCTTGTTCTTTGGACAACAACAAGCCCCACCGTCAACTGTAACGTACTGTTTGCCAACTTCCTACATGTAGCTTTAATTCCCCCCTGTCACAACAGCCAGCTTGTTTCCTTATTGAGTGTGTGTGTGTGCGTGTGAAAGCGTGTGTGTGCAGGTATGGTTGCATCGCCATCACTCCTCCCTCCCTGTGTGTCTTCCATCCGCCCTCCCAACCCCCCACATCCCTCTCTGTCTCCCCCCTTCTTCTCCCTTGTGGTAGCAAGTTAGCCTTTTAGTGTATTTATCTTGAAAACCAAAAAAGAAGAAAAATAACTCTACTTGTTCATTGTACAGTGTTGTTCATTTTAAGTCATTTTTGTAACTGAAAGTGTTTCATTCATCCAAATAAAACAGGAGACAAAAACTGTACAGATGATCCTCCTCCCTCTCTGCCTCGTGTCTTGTCTCTTAGACTCCGTTCCTTGTAGCCGTTTTCATTCCTGAACCTCAGGTTTCGCTCAGTTTGGAGATCCGCAAAGCAGGAAATGTGCCTCGATATGTCATGCTGCTTCTTAACCAGAGGAGGGTGCTGTCAGACTTGATATCTTTCCCAACAGAGGTTAGGTTGACTATCAATCTTAGCTGATACTTCTGGGGCCGTGACAAAGCTTCCTCTTAAAACGAGCCGCTCCTGGTGATGAAATTCTAAGAAAATTCTTAGAATTGTGACATTTTAAAGTGAAGTGTAGATCTCAGTAAAGATAAAAGTTATTCACAAAGCATCTTAGCACTTAAAGAGCTTCAAGGTGAAAACATGTTTTGAGTTGAGAGGAGGACTTTTATCAGGCTCAAGAGTTTCTATAACAGAGGAGAAAATGGCAGAAGAGTATGCAGGAGAAATATTCAAATGCTGAATGAGTTAATGACATGCTACAAGTTAAATCATGCAGGAATAATGTTTGTGGTTGATCTCATTAGAGATGTGCTCACTTAATAATAATAATAATAACAACAATACTAATAAACTTTATTTACATGCCCTTTCCTTCACAATGTTACAAAGTGTTTTACGTAAGAAAATAAAACTGCATTCATGGACAAAGCAGGTTCCCCTGTTAATATCAAATATATTAGTATTAAGTAAAATTACCAGAATAGTTAATAAACATAAATAAATAAATATAATGTAAACATAACAACTGTGAGTATGTGAAAAGGCCTATGCGCAAGTACAACCATGTTTTCAAACTTTCATGACCACTTTAAAAGTCTGGCTTACAATTTATTCAGAAGAAATGATCTGAAATCGGATTCTGAATTGTCAGAGTGCATTTCTTTGTAGTTTTTTCTTCTTTTTTGGATCAACTAATCACACTCTTTAAAAGCATGTCTCAGATCTAGCAAACAGAGTCAGCTACACCTCTCAGATAAAAGTGTCTGTTCCTTCCTGGCTCAGAGTTGCTCTGAGAGTTTTCCTAAATCACTCCTAAGCTATGAGTCCTTGCGAAAAGCTTTTAGGTTTAGTCAAGAGCTCTCCGAGATGATTCCCTGAATGTTCATGAATGTGGTCCTCGTGCTCTTTGACCCTCTCAGTTATGGACGACCAAGAGTGTCAAGGAAATGCTTCTAAAAATATATCGCTGGACAATAAAAACAGAAATTAATAAAATATTTCACAATTTAATTAATCAATCCATAAATAAAAAGCTCAGGTTAAAGATTAATATGACCTCCAATAGATGCATCATACAACACAGGCAGGTAACGAGGATGAGGTATATACAGGGATAACATGAGCTTGATTGTGGGTAATGGATCTACTTGGTTTGTTTGCTTTTTTTTAATATTATTATTTATCTTTGATATGTGGGAAGTGATTTTTTGATGCATTAGAAACAAAAATAGGTAATGAACATCTGAATAATCAATGAAATTTCAAAATGAATTTGAAAATGCAGTTTTAATATAAGTTTCTTTTTCTATATTACTGCTTGGTTATTTATTAGGAGTGTAACAATACATGTAACTGGATCAATAGATAGATTTGGTGTTAATTTATTCAATATTATCCATGAAAGGTGATAATATCGATCTATATCGTCATCTTTAAGATAAATATTTATTTTGAAATTTCCATGGCATGTTTTGTGCTTTAAATATATATTACAGATTTCTCCTTTAATAATTCACATAAATTGACCTGACCTACCCTCTAATAATGAATAATAAGCACAAACAGCATCAAAATAGAGACAGCTGTGTTGCGTTGCATTGGAGATGTCCAGGGCTGAATGTCTTTCCCAGGACACATCTCTGTCCCCACATAACCTGTAATGAGATCTGCGCCCTTGAGCTCTGGGCTAAAACAAAGTTTCCAATTATCGATTATCATTTCTGTGGAGTGACAGAAAACAGTAAGAAAAAAAATACCCATCAGTTTCTTACAGTTCAAGGTGACTTATTTTGTTTGATCAACAGTCATCACCCCAAAGATATTCAGTTTACTATGATGCAAGACTGAGAAAAATCACAAAAGCTCATGTTTGAAGGGTTGAGATCATCATGCTGTCAAGAGACTAAATGATTGCATCACTAAAGTACAATAATTTCTACATATTTCCTGAGGTTTGATGAGTGATTAATGGTTTTCATACACTACAGAAAAGGAATTTCAAGAAAAAAGCCTCATGTCTGGATAATAAGTCTTGTTTTTTGTTTAAAAAGAAAAATATTCTTGTCAAGCAGGCTTTGCATTACAAAAGTAATCTTACTTAAGAAAACATATCTTTGTCTTAATAAGATATTACAGACATTAAACTATATTTAGCCAATAACAAGTTATGTTGCCAATATATTTAAGTGAAACAGCTAGTTTATCCCTAAAGGTTTTAGATGCTAAAAAAAGAATTCTTTTAGTGCCTTGTTTGTTAATTTACTTATTTTATTGCTAATTATTCATCTCAGTTTAAGGTATAGATTCGTAATGTCAGTTCAGTCAAAAACTTTTGATTTTTTACTCATTTTAAGTAAATATTTCTGAAATAAGAGATTTTTTTTTTTTTTCCATTATGGTCTTTAAGCGGCTAGATTTCTAAGCTAATCTTAAGAATTGCAGTCATGCAAAATTAGCTTATCCCATTTGCTTAAAATAAGCCTTTTTTTTTTTACACTCAAGAGTGTTTGGCTTCTTTCTTGTAGGGCTGTTTGTGCAGTGAAATAGATAGACAATTCAGTATGACATTTTATTGACACAAAAATAATCACTTTTAACCCAGTGACTTGAGACACCTTGAGTGAGAGGAAGTCACGTAGGCGAGGGCTCATCTCAGGTCTCATCCCGTGTCCCAACACCCTGAAATAAGTTCTCACCCAGCAGATTTGGTGGTGGTAGGGGGAGGGAGAAGAGGAGTCAGATCATCTCTCCCTCCATTTATTTTCTCTCAGCTGAGTCAGGGGACATCTGCTAATTGACACGCGGCATCGTCGCATACGTTTGGCCTTCTCCTCTCAACCACAAGTGTGTGTTTGTCTCTCTGTCTGACTGTTTTGTTGTCTCCGTCCTCCTCCTCCTCCTCCATCCTCCTCCTCCTCCGGTTCATCGCCCTCCCTCTCTTGTTAACTGCCTCTCCTTCAGTCTGTCTCCCTCTGCCTCTCTCCTGCTCCCCCCTACTGTGTGGCACAGTAGGTGGATGATTAGGTAGGATGCTGGAGTGTGTAAGTGTGACAGCTTTCAGACACCCACCTCCGAGTTGAGTCACGGACGGCGGTGGTGAGCATGTGATCCTATCACCAGGGTGACTCGGGTAGATCTGTGTTGCTGTGTTGTCGCAGAGACGTGCAACGTTTGTTCTTTTCCAAAATGTAGCCTTTTCAGAGATATATCTGTCCTTCATGTTGATATATCTATAAAATCCAAACTGTAACTTTCAATGCTCCCTTCTGTTAATCACATGTACTCAATGGTGGAGAGTAACTAAGTATGTTTAGTACTCAGTTACAGTACTGAGTGCACCTTTGTTCTTTTTGCTACCATTTTATGTTACATTATACTTCAAATGGAGATTTAATATAATATTCCTAATTGTGTTTTCATTAGTCTATCATCACCTGAAAATAAGAATCATTTGGCCTCATGCATGAATCGTTCACACACACAGATCTGATCTTAAATTGTTTTTGCAAGCATGTGTGAGAACTTTTGCGGCGTTCATCACTGCTTTTGTATTTTCCATGTGTTCTCAGGTATAGAACAAAATTAAGAGCTCTCCAGACCACTCAGAAGCCAGTATGCACAAAAGCAAACTCACGATTTGTGCTGCTTCAAGAAAACACAGAAGAAAAATGTTAGACTTGAAGATGAGGAGGTTACGGAGACAGATTATTCTTAACTGACCCGGCTGCACCTGCTGGCTGCATCTGCTGCAGCCCCGTGACAGAGGAACCTCTCGAAACCGCTGTAATGAAACTCCAATGTGCTGCTCCATGTCAGCTGAAAGTTTGTTTTTTCTTTCTGCCTTCCGTCAGTGTCATTTCTTTTTCCTTTCCTTTATTCTTTTCTCTGAGTTAAACGTTACCTGTCAAATGTCAGCAGCTTGTTGCTTTGTAGTTTGCACGCGGCGCTTCAGCATAGGATTTTCGTATTATCCTCCTACTGCTTTGTTTAAGAACAAATATAAGAGAAAAGCTGCGACGTGTGAGAGACGTTATTCATGACTACATCCAAAACACACAGGCATCTTAGCTTCAGCGGCTAACGTTAGCTTTTGGAGGGAGAAAATCACGACGCCACTTCTGCGACTTCTGCATCTGTCACTTACAGTACAGTTCTTTCTTGACTTGTAAAATTATTTTTAAAATTGACAGACATCATGTTTGGCAAAATTCAAACAGGATCACGATATTGTTTATCTCTCGCCATTAACTACAGTTCTTATTTTTTCTGAAGTAAGGTTGCATGATGGTCCACCAGAAGGGGACGGACTTTGCGTCTTGATTGCGTCCACTCTTTGGGTTAATTGTTCAGCTACTGTACTGTTGTTATTATTATACTTTGAATATAACATGAAATGTCCACAAACATATCCGACCTAAGTGTCATATTCAATATGTCAAGGGTTGTCAGTTTACTCATAATGGTTTCTTTTCAGTAAGATATACTGTCTAAGTAACTGCTGTTTTTTCTTTTTCATTCCAAAATTAGATAATCACAAGTAGTCTACTTTTCTTAGATCAAATGTTGTTGCTATGTAACAGCACTGAGTCAAAATGTCATGGTATCTCCAGAGAGTTGTTCTAGCAGGGAGCAAATTATTCGCAGTGGCACTGATGGGCATCATAACTTTGTCTGCCATGTCTGCCATCATCTTAGAGATGACGCCTGTAAAGCCACTCTCCGTGACTGCAATAAAACCACACAGTGTGGCATGAAGCGGGTAACTGGAGAGCAACGTATCTGGTTAGGTGAGGAGTCAGTTAACACAGTAGTAATTCTGCTGGTGCTGGAAGAACCCCAGTAAAGGTGGAACTGGCTTCGAATAAGGCCTCAGTGTGTCAGTGGTACGAGAAGACAGAATGCCAGCTGTCAGTTCAACCAGGAACACTGCCAGTGTGTGTGTGTGCGTGTGTGTGCGTGCGTGTTATTGGTGCCAGGGAGAGACAGTGCCAGCGGTGAAGTGCCACTAGACAGATCTGGTTTCCCTCCCTGAGCAGCAGTGTGTGTGTGTGTGTGTGTGTTATGTCCTGTAGGTTGTGTGTTCTGTGTGTCAGTATGAGCTGCTGTTGCCTCACTGATCGACCTCCTGCCCTCTACCAATGGAGTACTGAGTATTGGCCTTAAGTGTAAAAGCGCTTACCGGAAGAAATATTCTGGTAATTCTGAGGCCCAGATTTGTGAATCGTCTCTTAATGTTCGCACCAACTAACAAGTTTACAAGCGTCGGTGATTTATGAGGCGTAACAACATTGAGTTGAGCTGATGATTATTTTTTAAATTTCGTTTCGTTAATTGATTATTTCAATCTGTCAGTCCACGTCAGAAAAACAGAAATGTTCATCACAGCCTCCCACACCTCAAAGTAACATCTTTTAATTGATGTTTTCTGTCAGACGAACAGTCAAAAGCCTCAAAGATATTCAATTTACAATTGCATAAAATAGAGAAAAGCAGCCAATATCACATTTTAGAAGCTGGAACTAGTGATAGTGAAGTGCCAAAAATGATTAAAAACAAAAAACGTTGATAATATTAAAGTTTATAATATATGAAAATAGATACAGTATTATTTAAGTGAAATGAGCTGTAATCTTCATGAGGTAAAAAAAATTAATTTGAGAGAGAGAAATAAACTTAATGGTGCAATACGTAACAATTGGCCACCTGTTGAATTCATCCTCCAAACCTCTAACTGCTGCTAAGTGTAGCTGCAATAAGCTAGTCAGCTCAGTTAGACGTGCAGCCAGCGGTCTGGAGCACCAGGGGTTTTCAACGGAGTAGGAAGTTTGCAGGCCTGGAGTGGAGGGAGACCCAGTGGAGGACGCTGGTGAGGAGTGGCGTCAGCATGGGCAACACAACTGGAGCCAGGTGAGCAGGGCAGCAGCCAGGACCAAATACAGCTGTCACAGTCTCTCTGTGGTCTTTACTTCCTGTCTTTGTCTGTTTTTCCACCCTTTTGATTTCTGATTGTTTCCACCTGCCCCTGATTAGCCTCCCAGCGCACTTAGTCTTGTGTCTGTTCCCTCCCTGGATGCCAGTTTCTCATTTGTGTGTCAAGCCTCCTAGTGTTTCCTTGGAGATCAGTGTTTTCTCCCCCCCGTTTGCTTTGATTATTGCATTTTCTGGACTGTGAGTATCCTGCCTCTCCTTCTGGATTTGTTGTTTGTTTGTGACCTTTTCTCTGGTTAAGGACCCTCCTGCCTGACCTACATGTTAACCTATTTTTGTATTGACCTTTGAGTTTGTTTAATGTTTTGAACAGCAACTGCTCTGCTTCCGCTCAGAATTTTTGGGTCCATCGTCTTGTTTCCGTTCTTCCTGCTTTACTACGTGTGACAACAGCAGCCGAGAAAGAGGCCAGTTTGATGACAGGAAATACAGTGCTGAGGTAATTTATACTGGCTCGAACCAGGACTCGTACTCCAGGAATAGCAAAGGCACGGCAGTCGATGACAGGAGAGGTGTGAAGCAGGAGAGGAGCAAGAGGGTAGTCGCCCGTCAGTCAGTGCCCACCTCTGGAGGCCTGAGAGGGTGTTATGCTGGGGTCACTCGCAGGGTGCCAGGAGCTAAACCAGGCAAGAAAACCACATCAGCGTTGTTGGACTGAGGACAGTCTGGGTGCTGCATTGACTCACTATTGCCATTTGAGGTACAAAGTTGTCTTACGAGTAGGGTTAGGGACCAAGCTTGGTAGTTTTAAGTACCTAATTACGTCGGTTCTACGCAGCACCAATTTATGTTGTAAGTTCATGTGGGTAAGAGAGTAATAGAGCGTATGGAGAAAAAGAGAAACAGAACACTGTTTTCATAACACCTGAAAGCCAAGTCCCCAGCGGCAGCTGAAGCTAACGTTAGCACGAGTTCAGCTAGCGTCTGAACGGTGTAAGTTAACCCTCCACGAACAACATAACTTTAAGTGAGGCATTGACGACTTCATCAACATCTTAAGACGATTAATTAGCTAGTTGGATAGATTGTTGTAGGAAATAGCTTGGCAGTTTACTGTGATAACTACCGTATCTTGGTTGGCTTAGTGTTTTTCCCAGCGTTAGCGTTACCCGAAACTCCTTAACCCAGCATGCTATGTATTAAGCTACAGCAGTGTGTCAGATTTATTAGGATGTCTGACACTACAAAACCAATATTCGTGAAGTGCAATGTATCAACGGGGAAATATGACAGTATGCAAGCACAGCGGTGGTAATGATGACAACAACAATACAGGAGGGATATCACGTGTTTCCTCCATGACACAAACAGCAATGTTGCCCTGCAGATGTAAGAGGAGGGTTTGAGATGAAAGAGGGAGGGATTTTATTACCTGTGGTGTTTAAAATGCTCCAAATAAATAACAAAATATTCTAAATCAACAATGTTTAAACTGAGGAGTTTAGACTTGTTAGCGTGATAACTTCAGTAGATGTCTTTGACTTGACATCTGAACTGTTTTCTCTTCACGTTCTGTGGATAATCTCTTAAGTTTCACCTCAGAGGTGACACAGGCTTGAAATGTTTCACCAGAAAAACTGCTTTTCAGCCTGGCGTTAGGTTACTCTTTACAGTTACATGTTCCCTGCCACTGCAGCTCTACTTTATAAAGTCTATAACAAATAAATATAAATCTCTGTTGATTTTGGAGTGGGTAAGACAAGGACAATGCCATTGTTTTCAGTGCTTTGACTACATTTTATTTTATTGAAGGCCATTGTTTCTCCTTTCCTTTATCATAGCAATATAAAAAAGTAACCTTAGCTCTCAATACTTCAACAGAAATCTCTTCAAAAAAAACAAGAATGAATAAACTTTCTATTCATGTAACAACTTTATCTGAATAAGCTGTAGATGAGTTTTGGCCTTGTCTTGTCCATAACAGTCACTTCAAGGTGTGTGGATTTAAATACCAGTACGTGAGGAAAAAGAAATGTTTCCTACAGCTGTGGGTCTGGTGAAGCCTCATTTGATGCTTCGCTGTTCTTTGACTTCATGTCATCTATTCAGTTTCAATTAAGTGTTTACAGTTTAGTGCTCCGAGGTAAATCTAGAACAACGGTGTAATCAGCATCACATAAATATGCCGCGGTGACACAGTGGATATGTTGTGTGTTTGAGCGGCTCTGTTCTTTAATCCGCCTCCTCTTATCTCTCCTGTCATTCCCTCTGCCTTCACCTTGTCAATAAAATGCCAAAAACCTGAATGAAGGCAGGATGCCGACACTTCACGGAAATTAACATCAGAGCGCTTTGGGAGAGATAAGGATGTCATTTAGTACAAGAGCCTCCTCCATTCCTCCATCACAACAGTTTTATGGGATCTGAACATCACTCAGAAACACACACAGACACACACACACGCACACACACACACACACACACACACACACACACACACTCGAGCACACACCAACAGTAGGCACAGCAGGGATGCCGTCCGCCCCCTGAATGACACATCACCCAGAGCTCCCACTGCCCAGAGAAACCCTCCATAACACTAACACCTCCTCTCTTCCCCACAGTCTTGCAGATGATTACTTTTATTTTCTTCAGTGGTTTAAATCTGTTTTGATAAAAATAATCTTAACTCCATCGGCCGAGGAAGACAAGATGCACAACGCTCCTGAAAACTATAAAAAAACATGGACCTTGATTTAAGGTCCAAGGTCAAAAGTGAACTTTCACACTCAACAATGAAGCAGACATTTAAGTATTACTGTGACAGGTTTGGCAGAAAAGGATGTGTGGCCTCTAAATTAGGAATATCCAAAATGACAAAGCTCACATGACCAAAACCTCATGAGGATGTGCATATGAATTCATTTTAAGTACCAATGTGTCAGATTCAGTGGCATTGAACGTTGCAGGCTGCAAACAAGTTATCTCACCCTCCCCTTCCTAGTGTGTAGGACAACCTGACGTGGTCATGAAACAAACGCAAACAATGTGAAAGGCTGTACCTATAGCCGGTGTTTGGTTTGTGCCTTCGGGGCTACTGTAGAAACTCGACGGTTCAACATGTCAGCATAGTCAAACCCGTCCTCTACTGGTGCTAGGGCTGGATATTGGTGTGTAACTCCTGTTTGCCTTGATGGCACCAAAACATTTGAAAGTATGGCTATACAACATACCTGTGGCGTCTGAAAAAAACTAAAACTAAATGCATGAATGCAGAACAAATATTTCAGGAATGCTTCCATTTACATCAAATGAAGTGGGGAAAAATGAAACATGCTGTTGGTATCAGTATCACTTTAAGAGTCCTGGCATTGGCACAGGTATTGTAACTTTTTAACTGATATCCAGTCCTATTTGTATACGAGAGTTTTACTGTGACAGGGTTGGAGGAAAAAGAAAAACACGCCATGAATGTTACATCTTGTGTTGTCATTAGCACGAGCCTCTCGTCCGTTAGTAGATGCACACTTCCCTCTGCATGATGATACAGTCGGTCGTAGTTTGGTGAGATATTGTGACCCTGACCGCAGTTTGATGACTACAATTTAAAATTGCTGCAAATAGGCACAACAGTGCTTTGAACAAAATGTTAATGTCAACATGCTAACACAGTGAGAGTACTAACATTCTTATATTTAGCAGTTATAATGTGAACTATGTGAAGTCTTAGTTTGGTGTTCTAGTCTGCTAACATTTGCTCATGGCTGCAGGCAGTGGATTAATTGCAGCTTACCTTAGGTTGTCATCAGTGGCTCATAGTAATAGACAGCAACTACAAAGATGTCCTCATTCTTGACAATCAATAGTTTGACCAAAACATAAAGATTTTTCAGGGGTTTCAAGCACACTTCACTGTCTTCTTCAGTAACTAGAGTCTGCAGGTTCCATTTCTTTGATTCTTGCTAAGGAACCACAGGACAGCACAGTTTTATTTATAAAATGATGCATTCACCACATGTGTCATCGCTAAACAGACACAGGTGTGTGATATGAGGACGCAGCAGACAAGAAAATGTTTTTCGAGTGACTCAAGCAAGATTAAGTTGTTTTTTGCAGTAGTCCGATATTGAGTCAGAGTCTAAGTTCTGAGAATGCTGTGGATCAAAGGCACTGAAGTACATTTCATTTTATTACAATCATAACGCAAAGCACATTTGCATGCACCACTCATTCATTTTCACTCTTTCAACTTGCTGAAGTCAAGCGCTGACAGACAGACAGTATATTGTAGATATTTTTAGAAGTCTGTCCATAAAGGCATCCATTGAGCTTCACTTTCTGACTGAAAGCCATGACAGAGTTATTGAGTTATCTACGGTTTTCTTCATCAACTGAAGACCATAAGATGCAGCTTAAAGCCTTATAGCTACTGAGGTGACCTTGAGGTAAAACATTTCTTTGACACATTGTGTAAAGCTTCTGTAGCATCTACTCTTGATTATCCTAATGTCTATATTATAAAATGAGCTGTACACGGATAATTAGTTGAGGACTTGTGCGATGCAAAACACGAGCCGTCAAACTGCCACACAATGGCACACACAGGTCAGGAAAAAATGAATCAGTACCACTGTATAAGAGCAGCTCCCACACTGTGAATGAGCCCACTGCGCGGCACCTCCACAAAGGGACCTTCAATATAGCAATGCAAAAACAAACACACACACACACAGAGCCACGCACATATGAGGAGAAATCCGACAAAGCAAAGGATGATGGTGATTATGACACATAGCTATGCCACCCACAGTGGTGCCTGTGCGAGGGCAGAGCACATCAAACTGAGCAAGTGTAACACATGCTCTGTGTCAGTCCTCCTCCCCTGCACTGGCATGTAATGTATGACACATAGCTGAACCACCTACAGGCCTGCTGTCTCCATGCCCAGCTGATGATGATGGGAGGGGGATTGGGGAGGGGGGGGGTGCCGGCCAAGGAGACGGATTCTTCCGGATTCTGCCGGATCGTCCTCTGGGTGAAAGAGGGGGTAGTGTGTGTGTTTACAAGCTGCTCAGAATGTGTCAGCGAGAGGGTGCGAGGACAACTTGTTTTGATTTAAATGTTGCTTTTCAACTTCAAAAATATCCCCAAATGTCACTTGGCGTAAAGCGCATGAATGTACCGCTGAACGTCATCCGCTATCGCATTCGTTCCGCCCCCAGTTAAACATGTGAACTCATGTTTGAAACAAGCCTCTGGGTGTTATGTGGCTGCAGGGGCATGCGTCCAGGGCGCAGGGCTATTCTCTGTATGTGATGAGTGTGTGGTATTGGGTGGGTGGGTGGGTAAGTGGCTGGTGGCCAAGCACCTCTGGGTGATCCAATCTGAAGAGCGGGTGAGTGACCCAGACTTATAGCCCGGTGCGACGATGACTAATTGAGGATGAGAGAGAGGGGGGAGAAGCTGTTACTGGATCTGACCTCTTACGCACATACAGTACATGCCTCACACACACACACACACACACACACACACACACAGAAGACAGGGAGTGATCCAGAAACCTACTCTAATTCTGGACTTGCTGTGACACATATGGATGAGAGCAGGGAACAGAGTCAGGAATATTTGTACTGTACGGGATGAAAGGTGAGGCATTTCTGACAAATTTCATTTTCATTGAATCATTTCAAGATTTGTCTGTTTTCTCATCTTTTGCTTTAATGTTTTTATTATTAAATTTGTTGTTAATTATCTATGAACAGCAGTGAAGGTTGCAATAAAAAAAAAAAAGGTAAGCAAATTTAAGACTGAAACAATTTATCGATTGTTCTCGCATCGTGCCAGATTTACAGTTTCCAAGTGAGAAAATTTCCCAATTTGTTGGCTGTAAATTCACAATACATCCCTATACAGTCATACTGCCAAAACATAGAAATGTACTGATTTTAGTGACCCTATCACCATTACTCTAGCACCATTATGAAGCCAAATTTTCTGTGAACAATAGATCTTCAAAACTAAAAGCTGAGAACATTCATACCCCAGGAGGATTAGATCAAAATCTTTAGTCTTAACTCTCATGCTTTGGCTTATAAACTGTTTTGTTTCACCAACAGTCCAGACAACTAAACAGAAAAAAAGCAGCATGTTCATATGTTTAAGAGGCGGCCAAAATTCAAGTGGATAATAAACACTTTACTCTTGATAGATGACTGAAACTTGCAATAACATTTTTTGGTCACTTGGAGGGAGCATAAACAGGCTATAAACATGACATTGACATATCTTTGAAGTTGAGCAACCTTTCAAGTTTATTTAGCAGACATGTTAGCAAGCATTCAGATATTTTTTGATGAGTGATTGCCAATTTAGAGAGCCAGCATTTGATTGGGGGCACACGAAAACCCATGAACATATTTTAGGGTTTGTGGTTGGTCTGATTAGTGTTTAACATTTGCCTGTTTCCAGATAGAACAGATCATTATCTGTCCTGAGAAGAGACAAGGTAAAAGTTGTAAAGTGGTAAACGTTTTCCTGAAACCTCCTTTTCCGATCTTGCTAACTTTAGCCAACAGCACTAATGATGACACAGGTGCCACTAGATGCCATGCAACCAGAAGCAAAATGCAAACAAATCAGTGCTGAGGAGAAAGATGATGGCAAACCAAAACAGTGACCTGAAAGTTGCTATAAAACTTTGTAGAGTTGAGTGGAGCAACAGAGTCGGGTGAACTACTGCAAGCAACCACTCTCATTTACAAGTAGGCATGTGAGCCATGTTTGTATAAAAATACTGACTGTAGCCACCTTAACGTCCAGGTGAAACAGTGAACAGTGAATGAAACAGCATAGGCAGGACTTAATGTTGGGAGGAATGTGTTTTGAATGTTGAAAAGTGGGCGTGTCCCGACATACCATGCTGTAGGTAGCTGGCTTACTGATGACTGAATCACTAACATGTCATATTTTGTTTTATAAGAAGAAAAACATAATATATCATATTTTCTACAAACACAGTATGTCCCTGTAACATCACAATTGTGATGTTTTAGTGATGTTACAACAACATAACAGTCACACCATCATTAGTTGTGTTGCTGCTGCACTGTTGAAATGTTACAACATAACAGGTATTCTGTGGTGTTTTTGCAACAGCTGTTCAATGTCCTCTGCATGGCGTTTCCTGTACTTTATATAATGACGTTGCACAACATCTGCAAAAAGTGGTGGAAGCACTGGTGAAACATACCAGCGACATTTATAATAACATGCTAGTGACATCTCTCTGCAACGTCACATGTCACAAAAGTTGCATTGCAACTACGTTCGTGCAGTTACTTTGTGATAGTAGGGATATTAAGAAATTGATTTTTTGTTTTTTGTGTGTTGGCATATATTGTTAAATAGGTGCACAATATGGCAAGTAATGTGATCTAAAGGGGTTAAAAAGCAAATTTTTCATTCCATCTTCACTTTAAACATTGGAAAATAAATAAATGTCGAGTAATTATCTGCCAATCAAGTAATTTTTTGGCACTTATTGTCACTAGTCCCTCCTCTTTTCACCATGGTCTTGACTGGGAGGGCAGTGTTTTGGACAATGGGCCCTGGCAAAGGTCTGCCCTCTATTGAGTGTTTAATTGTTGCTCTTGCAATAATAGCAGCCTCTTGTTCATGCAAATAAAGCATAACTGAATTCAACTGACAGAGAAAGAGGAAGAAGAGCGAGAAATGTACAGTGAGTCCAAGGCAGTTGCACTGAGTGGAAACAGGTGATAGTAAGATGCAGATGCAGGGGAGAGACTGAGAATACATTTAAATCAAAGATAAGGAGCGGTATTATAGATGGGAGGAAGAGAGCGTGCACTTGGGTCACTGAGGGGTAGAGAGGAGTTAAGTGGGGAAGAGGAAGCTCTGCACTGTGCCAATAGGAAGAGTTTGTTCCTCAGTCAGATACAGGAGACAGTGTCAACACACACGCTGTGCTCAATATAGCTACTGTCACACAGCCAGGCATACCTCTCTCTCCTTTCCAGCCTGACACTTGCACCTTCCTGAACACCCCTCCTGCCTCGCTCACGTTCTTCTACCCCCCCAACCCCCCCCCCCCCCCACGCCCGCTTCATCTGAACAGGTTACATTCTTCCTCTCCCTTCCCTCTCAGTCCTCCCTCACGGCCCCCGTCCATCAATGTCACGTCCCCGGAGCTAAATTAACTGATCTCCCTTCCTTTGCTCTTTCTCCCCCTCGCCTCTCCCCTCGCCCTCTGTATATATTACAGGCTTGACACCCTGCCAGACATTGGTTTAATATAACACACATTCTCTGTGCCTTCCACCCGCTCTCACATTACCCTCTCTTTCCAACTCCCACCACCCCGCTTTCATATGGGCACTGGCCGCTTGCTTTTTCCATACTTTACCCGCCGCAAAAGGAGCTTTTTGTTCTTGAATAGCTCCCTCATTGCCATGGCAATCCAACAGAAAGAGAGTGCGGTTTTTCTGTCTAGGGCCTCGCAGATGAAAATAGTAAGTCATGATGGGTTTCTTTAAGTGGCCCTGAATCTGAGAAATCAGTCAGTGCAAATTTGGAGCTGTCATAAAGAAGTCAGAAGTTTATATACACAAAAATATAAACACAACACTTTTGTTTTTGCTCCTATTTGTTATCAGCTGAAGCAGATGATCTTAGACTTCTTCTAGGCACACAAAAGACTAATTTTTCTCAAATTTTGTTCACAAATTTGTTCAAATCTGTTAGTAAACACTTCTCCTTTGCCAAGATAATCCATCCACCTGACAGGTGTGGCAGGTAGAGATTCTGATTAAACACCATGATTATTGTACTGGTGTATCTTGGATTGGTCACACTTCTCTAAAATGTGCAGTTTGATCTTGAAAAAAGACATTTATTAGGTATTGAACTACGGTTATTTCACACAGGGCTACAGAAACCTTTTTTGTCCCAGGAGGTCAAAGTCATGACCTGCCCTACTCTGCCTCTGATGGGCCTTTTCCATTGGCACTTTGGCCAGGTAAAATGTGCCATGGTGATTTGCGTTTTCATTACCATATTTAATGCCCTGAGTGGTGCCGGGTGTTGAGATGGACTGTCTCTGTAATGGGGCCAAAGTGAGTCCGACCATCCTCCAAGCAGACAGCAGTGATATCGTGCCAACTGTGGTAACTGTTGTAATGAACCTGCAAAAATCCTTGCCTTGCCAAACTGGGCTAACATGCTGAGTCAAAGCGACTCAAGCCAAGGCAAAAATGGATATAATGGGCTAGTGCTCATTCACTTCATTGGCTGGGTTGGTTAGATTTAGGGCCCGGTGACACACATACGCGAGTTAAGGGGAGCGGCTGTGAATTTGCGGAATTTCTTCACATCAAGTTCGACTACGGTGAACTTTGAAGGGTCGGTGTCACAGCCTCAACCAGTAGTGAAAAAATTTGTCTCGAAAGGCAGTTGTGTATGAGTGACCAGGCATTTCAGAATGACGAGTGATTGGTTAGGCTTAGGGTAAGAATATCAGAGTAAATTAATCAAAGTCAGAGCAGGGCGGGTCATGACTTTACCCTCCTTGGAAATAACTTTGCTATCTGTTATCCCTATATGAAACAGCCATAGCTCAGAGCTTATTAACAGTGTTTTTCAAAATAAAACAGCACATTTTAGAGTTGCCTTTTATTGTGACCAGTCCAGGGAACATCTGTGTTATAATCATGCAGTTTAATCAGCATCTCTATATGCCACAACTGTCGGGTGGATGGACTATCTTGGCAAAGAAGAAGCACTCACTAAGACAAGCAAAATTTGAAAGAAATAAACCTTTTGTGTGCACAGAAGAAGTAACTCCAACCCATGAAAAACGGTAGGAAAAACAAAAGTATTTTGTTGAGTGTATGTGCGCATAACTGTCAGTGTTTACCAAAATCAAGACATTTCCCACTTTTGTCTTCCAGGTGGCCCACTTTTTGCCATCTCAGCCTTCCCCGTTGATCCCCCTCTTCCTCTGTCTCCCTTGTCCTCCAACGTCACCCTCCACCGCCCCTTTCCTTCCCTCCTCCACCACCACCTCGCCACTCGCTGTGGTAATCCCATTACTCATGTGCGAATACCAGCTGGGGAAGAGAGGGGAGGGAGGGGAGGGAGAATGTGGACAGAGGATAACTGTGTAGAGGCCTCGGGTCTCAACTAGACGGTTGGACACTCGAGACGTTTTTTTTTTTTTTTCAAAGAGAAGAGAAGAGAAGAGAAGAAAATATTGATTGAAATTGAAAATCATTTCACTGTAATGTAAAACGTGCTCATGACCCTATTTGGGGTAAGAGGAGAGGAAAATAGAGTCCAAGAGACAGAGGGAGTGATATCTGGCTGTGTCTCCTGACGGTTGGACTGGCAAGCTTGAAAATAAACAAGTTCTTTGATGACAAAGAGCCCATTGACTCTCTTATTCCCTCTCTCTCCCACTCCTTATTCTCCACAGCTTTGCTCTCTTTTCCTCTCTCTGTCCTTTTTTGCTCTTGCCGTTTCGAAGGGGTGAGGTTGGAGGGTGAGTGTGTTGTGTGTATGTGTGCGTGTTAGGGGGGAGGCATTAACCGCCACCCTGCTGCACTTGTTGTCCCCTCAGCTGCCGGCTTTTTCTTTCATCCGGTCTGCTCTCACCCTACACGCCTTTTAGTCTAGCGACCCATCTTCCCTTCTTCTCCTTTCACTGTCACACAAGAAGTTAAACCTTTTTCTCCCCAGTCAAGGTTCTCCACATGAAGAATTCAAGCTGAACAAGGGTTTAAGTTTGCAGGTCTTTCATTCAATACCGTCTGAAGTGTGTTATGTAAGATCATTTGCTTGAAATCAAGTCAAACATAATTGTGGCACTTGCAAAGAATGGGTGAATGAAAAAAAGGAAAGGAAAAGAAAGAAAGAGAGACTGAGTGTGTGCACATGCAAGTCTTTGTTCACGTCACCACTGGTATGAATCATCACATGCCCTATGTACATATTACACCTCTGTTGGTTGTTTAACGCCCTGTCCAGGAATTATAATCCTGCCTGGCCTCCACTGGTTGCTGAAATCGAGTTCTGCGTGTACATGCATCGTGTGTGTGTGTGTGTTTGTGTGTCTGCATTGCCTGTGGTGGCACTGGTTAGTGGGCTACCACACCCATTGTCCACGGTAATTACACTGACCCGAGCCATCTGTGTTGTAGAGGCTCAGACCAGAAGAAACCGGTGTGTGTATCACTGCTGACTGCATGGTATGCTAAGAAGTTGCACCGTTGACATCCACTGGAAAACGTCTGTGGTGTTTTTGACCTTCTTGTATATTATCTTGTATATCAGTTGCAGAGGTGGGAAGTAACAAACTATTTGTACTTTTCCGGAATCTGTACTTGAGTATTTATTTTTATGACAACTTTTTACTTTTACATTTGAACACAAATATTTGTACTTTCCACTTTTCCACTACTTACATTTTCAAAACAGGCTTGTTACTTTAGATTTAATGCATTTGAGAGAACTTATTGATTGACCTTGTTTTTTTTAAATGTATTTATTCATTTATTTATTTTTTTGCATCATTTCTATGGTAGCCAGATCCCAGCACAACAAATGTAGGACAAAGAGTGACTTTATGTGGGACAATATGGGACACATGCTGAGAGGTCTATTTTCTATGTAATATTTATCAAACTTAAAAACTGCCTCTTAGCTCATAACAGCTTTGTCCTCTGGGTAGCACACAAGAGACAATATATGAGTAGTTTCCCAGTCTATGTTGTCGCTGTTTTTATTGTGGTAATTTCCATTATATTCTGCCTCAGTCTGCATAGCTGATGACTTTGGAGTGATTTGCAATTTTCCCCGTTGGATGTAGGACACAGCAAAAATGGTGACAGGTTGACCTGCTCTCCCTGCTTTCTTCACAGCCACTGGATAAAACCCATGATCTTAGAAAAAATGTCTGTCCTGCAGTCGTTTGACTTTTAAAGACTAGAGACAATCAAATTGTGGGACATTATCTCAATATGCAGAACAGTAGGACAACGGATAAAAATACTGTGCAGTTTCACATGAAGTGGGACACATGGTCACCCTAAGGCACACCGCCTTCCTAACATCAAGACTGACTTCAACCGAAATGGACAATAAGACAAAGAAAATTCCTCGGTGTACTTATTAGTCCATATCACACACAACATACTGTAAAAACTAAAAAACTGTTTTAACTTAAAAAAGTCAATGCTGCCTTAAAATTTCAAGATGACTGAATTAAAAGACAAGCTGAGGAAATTTTATTAATGATTCAAAACAAATAAACTTTGCTAGTCAAATAAACTTGATATTAATTCAGTTGTAGTTGAGAGCAAAGTAAAAAAGAAATTAGAAAATAAGGAAATACAGACAGAAGGCAGGCATCATGATTCCTTAACTTAATAAGTTGATATGATAATATTACAATATCAGTTATTACCATGATTAATTAAACTCATAATTTCAAGTCAAAATTTTTAAGTTTAAATAACTTGAAAAAAAAAGACGAAACAGAAATAGAGGGACACTTATCCATACAGAAAGACTGACATTTATATAGTCTTTTTCAGAGCATGTACTTTTTCACTTTTAGTTGAAACAGTACTTCTGCTTTTACCAGTCTTTTTTACACAAGTGTTTTTACTACTTGGGTAAAGAATGTGTTTTTGCCACCTCCGATCAGTTGTGAGTGTTTGGCACCGATCTCAGTCATGCCGACCATTCTTGACACATCCCTTTGCTCACATTAAGATAAAGAGCGGAAAGGATGGGGGGTGGGGAAGTGTTTTAATCTATAGAGAAGATATCTGGGGATGTTCGCACCCACACCCACCCAACCTTGAGCATTCACATGCACACAAACACCCCAATGACAAAATCTCCGCTCTCCCTTTCATTCTCCCCGTCTTTCTCTGCAGAGCGTCTGTCTGTCACTATGATTAGGAACGGACAGAGTCACATAAAGCACGGAGGGCATGAAAAAGGGCGGGATGGGAGATAGAGGGAGTTACAGATGATGTGGAACCAATAGGACAAGGCTCTTCTGTGATACACCCTGTTTGTCAAACACATCATCAAGTTCATTTGCGAAGACCCAGTGGGGTCCAAGTTAACTGTCAAAAAATATGTGACAATTTAAAACATGAAATCTGAAGAACACACCGCAGATATTGGAACTTTGACTTCCCCTGCTAAACAAACGTTTTTGAACAGCAAATATCAACGGATATTTATAGTACACACATATTATATTGTTCAGCAGATGGCGCTTTTCAAAGAATATTTGGGGTCATGTTATAACCAGTGTTGGAGAAAGTTTTCAGATCCTTTACTTGAGTGAAAGTACTAATACCACACTGTAGCAGCAAATCCTCACATTTGAGAGGATTATTTAAAATTCATTACAAATAGTTGACATCAACTGATTGTTTGTCCAGACAAATTTCTTGGAGTAAAAAGACAAGTACATCAAATATGCACTTAAGTACAACACTTAATTGGTCACATTCCATACTGTTTGTGCTTGTAATAAGGACTTATATGCCAGGAGAACGAGAGAAATGAAGAAATCTTACACAACAAAAGTCTCTAGCCACACTTGGATGCTGCAATTAGCCCAAAGTCAACAGGAAACCATACTGCTTTAAACAAAAGTATGTCAGGCCTTCGTTTCAGGTTTTTGATATACTTTGATAACTGCTAAGTTACTATGAGAGTTTTTTTAAAGGACCAGTGTGTAGAATTTAGTGCCATCTAGTAGTGAGCTTGCAGAATGCAAACACCTCATTTGATTCTCTCCTTCCGAGTGTGTGAGAACCACGAAACTAGCGCAAAATGTGACAGTCCATATCTAGAGCCAGTTTTTAGTTTGTTATGAGCTACTGTAGAAACTTGGCGGTGCAACATGGCACCATCCACGAAAGAGCAAAATTCTTATTTTGAGGTGTTTTGTATGTAATGAAAACATGCTAAATATTAAATGAATATTATATTAAGTTTCTGCCATGCTGCCATCCCTGTTAACCTTACACAAAAGACATTTAACCAAAAAACTAATTAAATTTCAAAAATGTATTAATTGGCAAGCACTCACATTCTAATGAGACTCTCAATTATAACTTTATTGAAGATGAGTGTACAGGAAAGCTCCACAATTTATTAAAAATACACTCGAACAACAAAAAACAGGCAGTACAGGCATGAAGGACAAATATACTTTATAGTGCTTTAAAGTACTTTAAAGTTTTAGGGTATTAATTTATTTTATTTATGCTTTTGTTTTGATTCTGAAATAAAGATCCTGATCACATAAAAGCAGCTATTGGCAATAAAAATCATTTGCACGTATTCATTTCATGAGACCATCAACCTTGAGCATGCAGCTGAAATAATGACCTGAGGAGAGAAAGTGAGTGATAAGTGTGAGGGAGGAAGAGAGGTGCAGGCGTGGAGAGGTGGCAGAGGATGGAGCGGGAGGAGGAAGAGAAGAGGTGTGAGAGTGAGTTAGGATGGACGGACGTATGGATGGATGGATGAGTGGTAAAAGACGACAGGACAGCAATGAACAGAGCATGGCAGGAAAGTATAGAGGGAATGGGGGAGAGAAAACAGGAGAGGTGGATAAACAGTCAGGGTGAGGGAGGAGGAGGAGGAGGAGGAGGAGGAGGAGGAGGAGGAGGAGGAGGAGGAGGAGGACATGGGTGGGAGAGAGGAAGGGTGTTGAGTGAAGCACTGTGTTTATCAGTGTTCAGAATGTGCTGTGCTGTAGATTTGTCTGTAAATGTCATCTCCTGTGCTTGAATTACAATAGAACACACACACACACACACACACACACACACACACACACACACACACACACACACACACACACACACACACACACATAAACACACAGAGAAATATCAAATGGGAGAAGTCATTTGTCCACCCTGCACTTAATCGCTAAATCACTCCTCTTCTCCTGTCTTTGATGTCTTCTCTGTCATTTCTTCCTCTGTGTGAAGAGCCTGGGGGCCGCTGAAGAGCTCTTCACCTCCACCAGAAATACAGACATCAGAAAATGGGAAAATGATAGATATGTGGCAGATGCATGCCAAAACACATGACAACACAGCCGAGACGGCAACAAACAGAGAAGCAGCGGTGCCTGGTTGCATAAACCACCTTAAGTTTGTCCCTTGAGCAAAATATTTCCCTAAGCTAAGGGGTTCACTTGGGAGCGTTTCATAAAGTCTCTTAGGTTGTCTCCTTGCCTAAGTGATTAGACTAAGGCTTTCACAGCAGTAACTTTCAAAATAAAGCACACGTATTACCGGTTACTGTTGTTACACTTTTTGCATCTGAAATCCCATATTAACATGTAAACTTTCCATGTTAGCATGTTTTAGCAAACTAAAACAGTTTGTGAGATTTTTTAGTATGTCCAAAAAATTAGTATTAATCCAACAGTACAGAAAGTGCATACTATATCCCTGTAAGCAAGCACCAGACACTACACGCAGGCATAGATATCCAACAATGCGATGCATTTATAAGGACCACAACAAAACAGACACATGCATTACCTGACTTTTGTTATGTGACTGTTGTCTTGCGAGCAAATAAAAAATGATGGATGCTGGTGTCTCAACTTCCTCCTTCTTTGCAAAAATGCTGCATATATATGCATATATATATATATATATATATATATATGTACATACATATATATATATATATATATATATATATATATATATATATATATACATATATATATATATATGTCCTAGATATAGATGAGTGATAAGATGAGTGCTGCCATCTTGCGCTGGTGACATCATTTGGATCCACCATCTGCGCAGTAGAGATCATGGTTGGAGCCGTGCTTTTGAGTTCCTGCCCAGGGCCCACAGCTGCACAACTCAATCACCCTTTTTATAGCATCAAACAACTAATTAAAACCAAACAAATCATAAAACTAAACACATCTGCGTGATAAGAAATACCTAAAATTACAGAAACCATGTTTGGACCATGTCCTATCTACTAAAATGGAGGGGGTGACATTTATGACCTATACTGCAGCCAGCCACCAGGGGACGATCAAGATGTTTTGACTTTACTTTTGACGAACTATCATGATGTCCATCACTATATATGTCAATGAAAATCAACAAACATGGTCGAAACCTAACCAAGCAGTTTTTTGTGCCTGCGCCTACCCAAACTGCAACCAGTTCACAGCATCAACCATGTGTTAAAAATGTCTCTCTGGGTATGTCCAACACAACTGATAAAGGGTACATGTGCGTTTCAGTAGCAGACACCGAGGGGCGGGGATAATCGTCAGTATGTGACGAGTTGGGATGAGAATGGATGTTGATTTTATGCAAGTCATTTTTTCCCAAAGCATCCTGAGATGAAATTTTAAGCGAAACCTTAGCCTAAGTGGTTTTATGCAAGCTGGCAGAGGAGAATAGTTCAACTCTCCTGTTCCCAGCTGATTGCCCTATTGTCAGCCTCTGTGTGAGAAAATGCCACGCGGGTCTGTCCAGAGGTTTTCCTGCTCTGAAGAAGAATAATACAGGATAACAGTTTCCTGAACATGAAGGTTCAGCATCCAATTTAGATGCTCTCTTTTTTTCTCTTTGGTCCAGTTTCTTATCGGGCAGAGCAGAGTGGGTTTCCTGCAGCCTGTCAGAGAATGGCCAGTAAAGAGAAGAGAAATCCTGTTAGTAAATCACACCACAGGGATGTTGCTGCTGTCAGGGGACTTTGTTTACTTTGTTTTACTACCACTGTCTTATCCTGTTGACAGGGCAGGGCAGTGGTGTGTATCACTGATGTAACACACTCAAAGAAATGCACAAAAAACACACATTAAGGCCTCCGTCCCGTGCACCAGGTGCCAATGTACGGGAAGGCGAAAGAGGAGATGCACTTCACCTCCCGTGTATGACGCCTCACCCACTCATATGCTCTTATCGATAACACATGACAGCTTCATATCAGTGGCACGTGAGGAAGCAGAAGGTCGGCGTGTTCGAGGTGACAGGAAACAAGCCAGGGCATGACACCAGTCCTTACAATCAAACAAGCCCTGATGGACATTGGTCAAGTGGAACAGCCTACATAAGACATGATCGGATGTCCCTGTGTTCTTCATATGCACATGGACATGCATACATATAGCATATGCTAATGCACACTCTGCGTCATTGTACATGTTTGATTGTGAGTTAAAGGGTAGATACAGTCTGCTGCACTTTAAAAAAGAGGAAAAGAGAGTTAGTGCTACATGAGAGGAACAGGATGCAGGTTCATATTCAAATTAACCACAAGGGTTTCTCTTTTTTTTCGTTGTTTTTATGTGTAGACGTTGGTCTACATTGCTTTGATCTAAGTCCCATGTATTTCAGTAGAAATTAAGTGTAAAACACCAGATTTGCTGTCAAGGGTTATATTGTGGTACCAAGCCCAAGGACTAGTTCACTTAAAAGAAATGTCATTTACAGAACCATAACAAATTGTAATAATTTACCCCCTTAATATTCACCTAATAAAAAATAAATTATCCTTTAAAAAGAACATGCAGTAGCATTTATTGGCATACAGATGACAGACTGAATAGGTGGTAAAAATCTGTGCTAGTTTTTTTAATATTTGTGTTTTCATGTGATTTGCATAATTCTCATTCTGTTTAAGAACTTTAATCATTTATATATTGGGTTTTTAATAGCATTTATATACATGTATGTGCAATGTTGACCAGCTTTTAATGCATGAATATATACTGATGTAATTTTATGTAAATTAATGTCCTTTCTGTTCATTCATGTAACGTCGACCCCAGCAAGACTCGTTTATTACTTCGGCTCCAGCTAACAGGGATTCTTTAAATAAACAAATAAACAAACACTGTAAGTAATTGTTAAATTAATTACCACTTCGGTCCAGACTGCGATATCTCATCTGCTATTCAGACACACAGATATTCATGGTTGCCACAGAGTGAACCCTAACGACTTTGGTGATCCCCTGACTTTTCATCTATTTCAGGTCAGAGCTTGCACTTATCCAGCAAAATATCTCATCTTTTACTAGATGCATTCAGCGAAAATTGGTTGATATATTCATGATCCGCAGAGGATGAATTGTAATTACTTTGGTGATCCTCTGACTCCTCATCTAGCAACAGTTCTTTGGTTTACGTTTATGTAAGCATGCTAACTCTCTAAACTAAGATGGTGAGCATGGTAAACATTATACCTGTCAGTCTCATCGCCATGAGCGCGTCAGCATGCTGATGTTAGCATGCAGCTCAAATCACCATTACGCCCATGGACTGCCTCACAGATCACAGGTTCACTCTAATTTAGCCTATTAATAATAAACATTGTGAAAATCTCCCATTTGATGACACATTTGATCAATATTCATTGCTGTAGATGCATTATATATGCATCTTCTTTGTTTCATCATCAAAGAGCAGGTCTTGTGGTTATTCTTAGACTATAGTTTTATTAAAGGTTCAATATGTATGATTTATGGGGATTTTTTGGCAGAGTATGTCAGAAATTGAATATAATATTAATAAATATGTTTTCATTAGTGTATAATCATCTGATAATAAGAACTGTTGGGGTTTTTTTTACTTTAGAATGAGCTGTAGCCTTTATAGCTCTACGGTGGCTGTGGGTCCTCTTCCATAGAGTTCGCCATTTTGCACCGCCATGTTTCTACAGTATCACAGAACAGACAAACACTGCTCTCTTTGTAGAGACTTCCACATTCTGTGTCTACCGTAGGTTCTCCTACATGCCTGGAAAAGCAGAGTGACATGAGGTATTTGCAGTTTGTCAGCTCACCACCATAATTGCCACTAAATTCTACACACTGGTTCTTTGAGCTTAAAATGTGTGTCAAATGTACTGGAGGATCTGTAACAGACATATCCCTTATATCTCGGTAAAAATACTAAGACAAGGCAGGTGACATTTACATTTCAGCATTAACAGCCTTCTATGATCACTGTTAGAAAGTCCAATCTATATTCAACTTAGACTAGATTTTAAATCTAAATAAAAGATTATCTCACTTAGATTTTTTGCAGATAACGCAAAGGTAAAATCCTCTGTTTATTAAAGGTTTCAGCAACCTGAGAGGAGTATATTACCAATTTAATCTGACATCCAGTTTTGAAAAGGTGAACTAGTTTATTTTGGCATTTAATAAAAAGAACCTCAAGTGATAAGTTGATCATCTTAAAAAAGATATACAGTTTAATAAGGCCAGAGATATACATGCTGTTTATCCCCACATTTGCTTAGCATTCATTCTCAGTATGTGTTAAAAGCAAATATATTTCCAGCCTAAGATATACTGTATTAAAATACTCTGCTTTAAATTATAATTTGCCTTGTGTTTTTTTTTAAGTACACATTGTTAAGGGCACATCTACTCTCCTTAATTGAAAATCTATCTTGAGTGTGCAAACATGCTTCATTGCAAATTTTATCTTCCAGATGCAAGACGTCCCGAGCTCCATTCTCAGTGTACTACAGCCTGTGTAGTGGAGGTTTATTGTTTACACATCACACTTGTTGCACACTGGACCATGACTGATGATTGCGACAAAATAATGCTTGTACATATACGTGTTGAATTAAAGGTGAGCATGGAGAAACTTTTTCCCTTCAGTAGATGAATGTGAAAGCAGACTGTCAAACACTCATCAGTCTTTACAGTGAGGTGTGGTATAGTTCACCAATAACAATTGTTGTAGCCTACTTAAAACATTGTCTCCAGATATATAAGACATAAAAAAAATACATTACTTGAAATAGTAATTTGTTTCATATGGTTTTTAAACAAAAACAGTTCAATATGCTGCTTAAAGATTATTAAAAACACATCTACTCTTTTCCTTCATTGAAAAAAATCTATGAATATGCAACAAGCTTACAATATGCACTGGAAGTTTTCAGGTTTCAACATTGCACCTGTTGCATAGTAGACAATGCAAATGATTGTGATATCATAAAATAATGCTTTATATGTGATTTAAGGTGAGGTCAGCAGAAGAATGAGAAAACACAAGTTTTCTGAGTGGAGCAGAACTTAAAGTGCAATTCAGTATGCCCAACTTTTGTTTTTATTCTGCGTAAGAGAACTGTTCTCATCTCTCCAGTCATACGTAAAAGCAGCCTGATTTGATCTGCAGTAATAGGCCTGTGCTGAGTTTGAATTTCCTGTTTTCAGTGTTAATCACTAACTGACGCTTTCAGATTTAATTTGCCAATTTAATAAGTGTAATTATGCTGACATGAAAGGGCCTAATTAGAACCGTAACCCCTGATTGACGTAAATGGACACCATGAGCCGAGCCGCTCTCGCGCCTCTCTCGAATCTTAGCACTCGGATGTGACGTCACCACGGCAACAGCGCGCTGTGGCGGTCTCCAAGGCAACGCCGCGTGCTGCAGTGACGCCAGCCCGGGCCTCGGCTCGTGGTGAGTGGGCGTGACTCGCCACGTTAGCCCCCCCTCTCCCTCCCTCCTCTCCCGTCAGTGTGGGCGGGCCCCGCTCAGAAGAGAGCCGAGAGAAACACGACACCCCGAGGACGGAGAGAGGCACGGGGGGGAGGAGAGACGAGCGCTGAATGGTGTGAGAGTGAGTGGAGGACTTAAAAAAGTCTGTAAAGAAAGAGAGGCTCCTCTCTAACGTTAATTTCTGTCAAACAAGTGACAAAGCTTCGCGGTGGAGAGATGTCAAACAGCGACGAAGATGCGGTTGAGACGGAGTAAACAGCCACCGGACAGTTAGCGACACAACTTGTTCAAAGAGAAGAGAAAGGCTTTTCGGCTGGCTCGAGTCGGGACGGTTGGCCGTTTTCCGCCGCAACTTGAGCAGATTTCAACGCCGCGAGTTAACGGCAAGAGAAGCGAGGACCGACAGCGAGGTCTTGACCGCACAGGTCGCGGGAAAGCAAAGCCCTTCGGTCGGTTTGGACGGTTGGACGGTTGGCAGAGCGCCGCCGGGGGAAACGTTCGGAGCGGCTGCCGCTCGAGCTCCAAAAGTTTGCCGTGTATCTTCACCTACTTTTCCAGATTGGGAACGAGAGGGGGAGGAAGAGGCCGAGAGACTGACTTTTCTTTCCACAAGCAACTTTGAGGAATTCATCCTCATCTAGCAAACTTTAGCCGCTTGCTAAGTAGCTAAAGAAGCAAGAATGAAAACACCTGGAGATACTGGTAAGTTTACATGACTCCTGCTCTTATTTTTTTGTCCTTTAATCAACCATTGTCTTTCTTGTTTACTTGTCGTGGCAAACATTAACTGCACAAGCCAACATCATTTTCTTCCAATCGAAAAAGACGCTGAAACCTGTTGATTTTAGTTGTTCAGGATCAGTGCGGTGGTTAATCTAAGTTAGATACGAGTCAAAAATCTGGTGCAGGTTTAGTACAGTACTCCGGTACAAGAGGAAGTGGTTAAACTACTGTACAGTTGTTACAGCGACATCCTCCGTGTCACCCTGACAACCTAATTTCACCATCCAGCACCTTTCAGAGAACAGGCAGAATATCCTAGAAGCACTGTGTGAGTGTGTTTTTTCCTGACTGACTGAGAAAGAGATGCTGGCGTGTTGATTTATAAGTTACTTGAAGACTTCTCTCCTCCTCCTGGTGGTGGTGTTGTTGATGTGACTGGATCTAGCTGATATTAACCCCGTAAACTGAGCATATATTTGTCAGGTACTTGGCCTGCCTGTCAGCATATTGAAGTGAGAGCAGGGGGGGATTTCCAGTAGTCAGCTGAGTCTCTGTGTGTGTCATTTTGTCTAATTCCTGAAATGCTTGCATAAGTTTGTTCTTGCTCCCTACAGTGGAAGCCAAAGCATTTTTTCTCTAGAAAGGAGGAAGTGGAAGTGCTATAATTTGTGCCAGCTTTTCAGTTTTTCCTTCTTTGAGTGTCAGTAATAATCTGCCTCACATGACAATTTCTGAAAGTGACGAAACCACATTTGTTTGATTTATATCTGTTGACAAAACAAAATTTAAGCACATAGGACTAGGGCATTTCATCTGAAAGTATGGCTGCACAATTAATGAAAATATAGAAACTGCAGTAGGGCCGAGTACAATATCTAAATCGCAGAAGCTGCAATTGATAAAGGTAAAATGTGTGACTAAACAGCACTATAATGAAATACTGTTGCACTACAGAGGTGTCCTGTCCAGATGAAAGAAAACATGTTTGATTGGTACAGATGTCACATCACCATGAATCTAAAAGTTTTGTCGGTGAAAATGAAAAGTGTGGTGTAAAAGTGATCACTCCCACTAATTGTGAATCACATTGCAATGGCAATATATATCAAAATAATCATGATATCTCTTTTTTATCAATTTGTGCAGCCCCATTGTCAGTAATAATGTGGTGGACATGACACTTTATATAAGTGACAAAACTGCAATTGTTTGATTTGTATCAGTTGATGTAATTGAGCAAAATTTAAGCACAAGAGAACCAGTGGATAACACTTGAAAGTGTATAACAATCCTTTATTGTCTGTGTACAACAAAATATGCACATTTAATCAGTTGTTTTTCCTGCGGGAACAATGTGATGACTTCCTAAGTAGTTACTGGTAAGCATTTGGCAGAGGGCCGTGTGTGTGACTGACAAACAGTGTGGTGGGACCCTTTTCCACTTAGGACGTTCCCCTCCCCTCCCCCACCCTGTCCCCTCCTGACTCCCGCTGCACCCAGCCTCAGCCCCTCAACCCTCCACATTCCTGCACACACACACCCACTCCCTGCAGCAGCCCCAAGGAGGCTGCCATGACATCACACCACATCCCACCACAAGTAGCTCTTTTATTACAAGGAACCCAGTGTGTTTTTGTGGCAGCAGATAGCTTATGGCCTTCTGGGAAGGTACTAAACATTGATTGTGCTTAGGTTATGGGTTTGATGTATGCAGTTGGTGTGTGTTTGTGTATTAGGTTGCTTGTATTTGGCATCTGTTTAGTAAAAGTTAAAAAACAGGTAAAAAAAAACTGTGATGTTGGTGTAAAGTGTGTGTTTTCTCATTCTTTCTCATTTTTTGTTTTTTTTTAAACTGGTTTTGTGTATAAAATGTTAACCTCAAAGTTAAGTCTTGACATCACCTACTTAGTCTGACAGTCCTGAAAGTCTCAAAGTTTTCAATTTATAGGCTAATGATCAGAGCTGCAACAAACAACTTTCAATTGCTTTCTTCATTAAGTGTTCAGTAACTGTATAATAAAGGAGGTTTAATAAAGGTGTAAAAAGTCAGAAGACAGTGAAAGATGCCCTTTACAATTTCCTTGACCCCAAGGTCACAGCTTATAGCCAAATTATATTAAGTAAGAAAAACCAGCAAATAGTCACATCTAGGAATGTCAGTCATCAATAATCAACAAAGTTGCTGATTAAGTTATTAATAATTTACCTTTCTTATTCATTTTTGCATAGGTTTACCTGGCTGATTTTACTTACCTCACTTTTGAAATGTTTAAATCTGGTCCACCATGTAGAGCACTTCGTAATTTTGTTTTGAAAAGCACTGTATACATATTTTTTTTGTTATTATTTCCCCTGCCCCAGCCTCTTTCCCCTGTGAAGCTACTTTAATCAGGTTATTTAGTCTGGTATCAAGCTTGATTAATTCTTTTTTATTTAACTAATTGATTAATCCTTTCAGCATTAGTTGGTAAACATAGCAACTCAATCTCGGCGACGTTATCTAACAACAAATCTGATCTTATAACAGAACCTTTAAACAGAATTATTGAACTGGTTAATCCGCAGTGCTGTCCTGATCTGTCTGATCTCCTACTGCGCTTGCAATCAGGACACAAGTTTTAACCCTTAACCTGTGTAGATCCCATCATTCCCAGTGAGCACGTTTCTTGAATACGGAAGGATATAACCGTGCCTGGATATGTGTAGGATAAAAAATGTAATCATCCCTTCCTCGGATGTTTGGTGATGTAGGATTACATCCCATATGGTAAGCTACTGCATCTATGAAGCTTACCTCCATTCTCTCCATCACCAGATACTTCCCCTTGCACTCCCGTTTTCCACAGTCACTTCATTAGCCTGAATAGATGATAGGATTTCTGCTGAGATAGAGAATTGATGTGATGAAGCAGGAAATGGCGGGGCAATAGATGCATCTGTTGTTGCTGGCAGATTGGTGTTGGTTTTGTGGTGTTGCAAAGTCTCTGATTTAATTTGTTTGTATCTAATCACTGCTGTTTACCTGGTCTTCTGTTAGTGTTTTATGTAGGCTGGGGAATTGCTTGGAGGCAACGTATTCTACAGGTTGCATTAATCAGCACACAGGGAGTTGGTAGTAGCTCGTCTACACTTAGTCATATATCCAAATTTTGTATACCTCAAAGGCTGTACCGATAATTGTTAAAGCTCTGGTGATAAGAACATACACACAATAATAACTTGCCTACTGCATGCCTCTCCTTTCCATTCCTAATATGTTATCTACTCCCCAACTGGACACACTTTACACTTTGTGTTTCGCTCATTTTCTTCTATCCCTTCCCAAGGGTTTACGATTTTTCTTCTGCCACTTCTGTCATCCTTTTCTTTCTCTCTCTGACGGGATAAGGACGGGTGTGTGTCTTTGTGTGATGGAATTGCATAGTGGGACCCCTGGCTCTGGAGTGGCCATTGTATGTGTATGTGTGTGGAGTATGGGACAATGGTGGGAGTGGGGCAGGCCTTGGGGCTGATTGTGTGTGGACTTGTGGGGCCAGGGACCTCTCATTGTACTCATAATGGTGCGGAGTAGCTCATAGTTTGGTGGTGCTTTTGACAAGTGAAGAGACCGCACTTGTGCATGCATGTGTGTGTCAGAAAGAAAGTGTGAGGTAAAATGTGGGCTATTTTCCATCAGTCATTCAACTATATAGTTTAATGAGGATTGTTTTGTGTTGCTTCCCCAGTGTGATTGACATGCCATGGAACCATTTTACCATTTATTCTAGACACACACATGCAGTCACACACGCAGTCCTTCCTTGTGTTATGATGTGGCAGGGCAGGAGACAAAAGGGTAGGCTGTGAGCAAGGCACTGAGAAGGAACATTTCACCTTTTCCCTGTGTGGGTTTATGTGTGCGATTGCAAGCATATGCTTTTCAATCTCAACACACAACCACTGTGATGATAAGCACAGCGATTAGCCTTATCTGTGAAAACTCCCTCGCAGTGCTGACCACAGCAAAACCACTACCTCCCATTATCCCAATACCGTTTTACAGCCTGGTTTATGGGACAGTGTCCTGCTGTGATTGGGCTCAGCCAACATGCTTTAAGTCTAAAACAGATGATGTTCCATAACAAAAGTGGTTATCTTCCATCTGAAAAAGCTGGCAAATTCTATTATGTGCCAAGAATCAACTTTGATTACTGGTGTGAACATATAAGCTCTTGGGAATACTGCTGTGATGTATCTTTGCTGACAAAATTGTGGGCTAAAATCTTATGCAGCACTTCACAGCTTAATATTTACAATGTAATAACTATTTTAAAGGGATAGTTCGGATTATTTGATGTAGAGCTGAATGAGGTACTTATCGATTGTCAGTGTACTACCAACCATAGATGGCGGTTGGCACGCCCCCAGTTTGGAGAAGCAGAGAGTAGTACCAGCACAGTAGCTAAGCAATGAACTGTTGTGGCCAGGGTCAGCAACAAAAGGTAGGTGTTTAGCTAATAAAGCTTAGCTATTTTAAAAAAAGCCCACCTAAAAAACTCATTATCAGTTTAAGTGTACACTATATTTAGAGTATTTTCAGCGCTTTTACCTTGCCATTTCTTACAGAAAATGGCCAGTATACAAGCCAAATGTTGCTCTCTCCAAACCAACCAATCGCTATAGATGAAATCAGTAATTTTACCTTGGGAGTTGTTGGTCTACCACTTGCCCAATCTGTCAGTTTGTTTGTGTGTTATTGTGTGACATCTGTGTTTTAAAAGGAAAATTCAGACTCACTTAAGTCACAGAGTAAGACACACAAACTACAAGTTTGAGGCAGCGGTAGTCCAGCAAGTCCCATGTCCTGTGAGATAGAATTACTGATTTTGCCTATGGAGTTTGCTACGAATTATATCTTTGATGTAGTGTTTTAAGTCGTTGTAAAATAATGGATTTTATGCTCAATATTATAGAGACTGACTTAATAAACAGTTTTTTGTAAAAGTTTTGACATGGTTGTCTGTGATACTAAGTTGACAAATGACTTCTGGTAGAGAAGGCCTTCAGTTGTGGAAATGTCTGTATTTAGCCAGGAATGTGACCAAAGGGAACAATGTGCTCAGCCAGTCGACACTAATGGACCTCCCCACCATTAGTCCTGGGCCGCCCTTGACCAGGGAGACCAGAGAGACCACAGCCAACAAGGCAGCATTACCCTTGATAGCCTGGGTGCTTCTGACCGCTGTCCAGTGCTGCTGGCGGCCTGTTCGTCCCCCCACTCCCCACTGCCCCAGGGACCCACACATTAACCTCAGATCTGTACATCCAGTCTTATAGATTATTGACCTCTTAGACCTGTTTGATCAACTGCATGGTTGCTATGTTCTACACTGAAAAGCACCATTTAAAATTCACTTTTACGCTTATAACACAGCTGCAGAACTAAATGTGTCCTCAGGCTATGTGCGTATGTCTGTGATGTTAGTTGAGCCTAGTTTTACTGTGATGCCATTGGTTGTAGCCACAGCATGACCCCATATTGACCGTATTGGCTATTGGTCAGAGATGGTAATGAGTTGGGTCTGGATGGGATGGATTGTTGACAGATAACTGTAACACTGTGAGGGACATATGTGTGAGTACATATACAGAACACACACTCACTCACACTGCTGCTTTTTATTGGAATTCTTGGACCTCCCACATTCCTGCTTAGAAGGTTAATAGTTGCCGGCTGTGTTGCATTACACATGAGGGGAAAACACAACAGTCACTATCTCTGCAAGCCTTTCCTGAACACACTCACTCAGTGACTAGCAAAGGCATGCATGCATTTATATACACACATATTTTAAATACCTCCTTAGCACAATATGAATAAAACTGATTAAATAATGCAATCAACATAATGCCTATTATTTGAAGAGATGGAAGGTAAATGTTTTATTGAAGCCTGCAGCCTTAAAATGCATACACAACCCATCATGCACACACACACACACACAAACACACACACACACACACACACACACACACACACACACACACACACACACACACACAGACATTCTCTTTTCAAATGGGTATCAAAATTCATGTTGAGAATGCAGTAGGGTGTGTTGGTGTGCATGGATTGACCTGCACTGTTGAGCAGCTGTTTGTGTTTGCGCATGCATGTGTATTGTAATGCAATACGGGGAGTTTACAGAGCTACATTGTTGTAGGGGTGACTCAGAGTGAGGCGCAGAATGGCATGTCATTGTAAAACAATATCAAATGTGTATATGAAGGAGACAGGGTTTTCTGGGTGGGCAGCTGTGTAAAGGTATTAGTTGTGAACAAAGTGTGCGCGTTGGTGCTTGTGGGTGTATGTATAACAGCTTCTTGGTGATAGCGGCGCCGTTGAAACTGATCTGAGTCTGATGACATGCGCACACACACACACACACACACACACACACACACACACACACCAGTGAAGATCAGGTAACTCTACTCCCGTGATCCTTCCAGATGAGAGGTTTTATTTTGGATCCTCACAACACAATGACCTGTCCTTATAGGTTAGAGCCTGGAGTGTCACCTCTCTGTTGGTTGGAGTATAATCAGAGTGTAAGCTGTCAAGACCATGACAGCATTTAGTCAGTCAGCCACTCAGTCATGAAGCTAACTTTTCCTTCACCCATTTCCCCTTGCTCCATTTCTAAACCACACCACAACCACCTGGCCTGGCCTGTTGTGCACGTACACACCACACACCACACACACACACACACACACACACACACACACACACAGACACAGACACACAGAGTAGTTTCTCATAATCCTCTACTGATGCCTCTGCACCCAACGGTGGCTGTTTTTGCCAGTGGTAGCGCTCAGCCCGAGTGGCGTTGTAATGTATACTCCTAATCTTCTTAGATTAACCCCAATAATACTGGTCATGCTGAGGGCATCTTTTCAGTCGGGATCTGCACACAGTGGGCTGCTAACGTACATTCCCGGCAGGATCAAAACACCAAGAATGGATCCACACTATCCACTGTGAATTAAAATTAACTGACAAATTTTTTAACTTTAATATGGCCTCAGTAAGTCTCGTGTTTAAGGTGAATCTCTTTTATTTAAAGAGACCACCAGAACATGTGTTAATCTGCACTAGGGCTGGTGATTGATACTCAATACCTTTAAAGTATCAACTCAAATAACCCAGTAGCAAGTAGTATTGAAACTTCTCCAAATGATACCTGTTTGACCATTTTTGTTCTGACATCTAAAAACAACAATTTTTATTTGATTTTGCTTGCAGACTGTTAGAGCTGCAACGATTAATAATTACTAATTGACCGTTAAATTAATCACAGACTATTTTAAAAATTGATTGATCATTATGTGTCATTTTTTATTAAAAATGCCCAGATCCTCTGATTCAGATACTCAAATATGAATATTTACTGTTTTTAGTCTGCTGTGACAGTACACTGAATATCTTTGGGTTGTGTTCTTTGTTTTAATTTGACGTGTGATTGGCCCTCTATTGTAGCAGCTACAACTCATACAGTCTGTGAATCCGAGCAATGTTTTATTTGACAGCAGTTCAGCAGGTCGACATGCCACCAAAACATCCAAAACAATGACTGTACTACAAGCCTGAGGCCTCTGTGACAAAACAAAACGCATAAAAGGATTATTTCAAGACTGCTTCCATTCACACTATGGGTATCAAATGAAGTAGAAAAAAGGTATCAAATCAGGCAATCTATTGGTATCAGTATAACTTTAAGATTTACTGATATTGTAATTTTTTAAATGATACTCAGCCCTAAACTGCAATTGGATTGCATGGTTAATTGTGTATAATAATCCATTATTAATCATATATAGTATTGGCAATTGGGCAGTCCTTGGTAATGGTAAAACAGCAATCGCAACTATTCTTGTACACAGCATTATAAACTTCATTAGTGCTTGTGTGTGTCTATAAGTCTGGCAGAGATCAGGTTGTCCTGCTGTCCCAGGCCCTCTGATTCAGGGAGGTGGCGAGTGGAGCTCCTAACCCCTCTCTAACCCCTTAAGTCCAGTGCAGTCAGCAGACACTCCCTGCAGAAAGGCAGCAGTGTTTGAATAGTTCCTCTGGCTATTTTTATCTGGGAATCTGCCTCTGTGCTGGACCCAGGGAGCGGGGGTGGAGGGCAAATATCTAATCTAATTTCAGACGATGGGAAGTCACCAAAAGGACTTCTGTGCCACTTGCATAGTGTCGATATTTTGTGCGAGTGTCTGTGTGGTTAGTTGTAGGGTATTGAAATGCCGTCTGGCGCCAAGTTAAACTTTCTCTCTTGTCACCTTCCTCCTCTCCTCCCTTCTCTCCCTTCCCCCATCCCTCCCTCTTTTTTCCTTGCCTCTCTCTTTCTCTCCTTCCCTGCACCCCATGTAAGGAATGCAAGATCACGTTTGGAGTTTTCTTTTCTTCCAGTCTTTCCTCTTCCTCTGCCTGTCTGTCTGTCTCACTGTGCTGGCTGTGTTTGTCTCTCGGCCTTCTTTATCTTGTTTCGCTCTCTCCCTCCATGTTCAGACCTGTTCTCTTTTATACGTCAGAGTTCATTTTGAACTTTGAGCCAACTCATCACAGCCTGTGTGAGTGAGAAAGTTATGTGCATTTGAGAGGCACGGCTTTAGGTGGGAATGCCATATGAGAGGTAAAATGTGTCGATTTGGGAACAAACTGTCCCTAACTTTTGTTAATGAAAAAGATTTATTAAGTGTACCTGTTAGGCTTCAAATGAATCTGTATGTACACACATGCAATCAGTCCAGCTGTCACAGTGTATACCCATACTGGCATGAGGAAAGAGTTGACTTTCTTGCCATTAAAGGTATAGTTCAGATTATTTGAAGTGAGGTTGTGAGATACTTATTGATAGTCAGTGTATTACCTACAGTGAATGTCAGTCGACACACACCCAGTTTGAAGAAGTAGAGAGGGCCAGTAGCATTGAAGTTAAGCAATATACGTCTGTGGACAGGGTCAGCACAAGAAGATATTTTAGTCACCAAAAGGCTTGGCCAAAAAAAAAAAAAAAATCAATATCTGTTTAAGTGTACACTATATTTAGAATACTTTCACTGCTTTACTTCGCTGTAAGACAGCCTTTTCCACCTGGAAACCACCATTATGGAAGCCAAAACTCACTATCTCTTGCTCAACCAGACTCCATTGGAAAATTCAGCTATTTAAAATAGCAGAAAACGGGAGTTGGAAGAGGCTGTCTTCTGGCATTGTAAAGCTACTACATATACTCTACATATATTAATATTAAAACTAATGTTTTTTTTTAAAATGGGCCTTTTAAGTGCCTAAAATACAGTTTGCTGCTGACCCTGTCCACAACAGTACATTGCCTCTGTGCTGGTACTCTTCTCTGCTTCTCTAAATAGGGAATTTGTTAATTGCCACTCTTGGTAATACTCTGACTGTTGACAAGTACCTCACACAACTGCATGTCAAATAATTCGAACTGTCCCTTGTAATGGAAAGAAAGCCAGCTCCTTCCTCATCTGAGCATACACTGTGAAATAACACATGGACTTTTTGCATGTGTGTACATTTAGACACCACCTAATTGTGAGCCAAATGGCTCTGTGTCTGGTAGGGTAAGCAGAAGCAGTGTGTGTGTGTGTGTGTGTGTGTGTGTGTGTGTGTGTGCGTGTGCGACAGGGAAAGTGATAAGTGGAAAGAGGACATCCTCTGCTTTTTATCAGCTGTGACTGCTTGATCTAATTTCATCCTTCTGGACAACTCCACACGCAAGCACTGTCTTTTATATTGGAGATTTACAAACACAAACTCTCTGTCTCAACCTAAATTAGACCAAGTGATTGCTAATCTACTTCTTACAGGAATCACAAGCTGGTCACTCTAGATTTCTGACTTGATGGAACCATGACCTGTGTGTATGTATATGAGAGAGAGAGGGAGAGAGAGGGAGAGAGAGGGAGAGAGAGGGAGGGAGAGAGAGAGAGAGAGAGAGAGAGAGAGAGAGAGAGAGAGATAGTGTTTTCATTTGAAACAGACTGTTGTGTTTGTGCACACACAGATGCACATGTCCCTGTAGGGGAGTGAAACCTTTTTAGGCATCGATTGACCCCCCCCAATTCCACCATTTTCTCCTCCCTCTTGCTATCATTTCTGTGTCACCAATCCATGGACTAATACCCTAGTGGCAGCTCCTCTTCCATTAGCCTCCTCCTCTTTCCTCCTCTCCCCCTCTTTCCTGCTTCATGTGACCCTACCCTGTCTCTGTCTTCTTTCACTGGACACCCTGATTTACCTGCCAAAATGATACCACCAGATACAGCACGGTTGTCTGCTAACATGGCTCAAATAGTGTAGAAACCTGTCAGTCACTGTCAAAAAGCATTGGCTATCAGTGGTGGCTGGTGTTCGCAGAGTCGCCCTGAAAACTCAAAAAATGAGTTGGAAGTCAGTCTAGACCACAAGCTGGTATCAAGTGCAAGCTGGCCTCAGTGCATGTAGCAGTTTGAACATATGTCCGTACTCACACAAACACACACACAGCCAAGGGCTCCTTCCAAGATGTGTGGTCACGGGCAGAATAAAGATTGCACTCACAGCAGGACAAACATCCGACTCTATTTTTGTCAACTGGCCATCGTCCTCTTAAATGTTCATAAGACTTCCTTCCTCCAGGGCACGGGCTTTTTCTTGGCTCTCCAGGTGTGTGTCTGTGTGTTTCTCTGTTTGTGTATCTGTGTGTGTGTGTGCGTGCTGGCCTGAGAGAAACTGAATAATGCATGGGATCATTGGAAAGGTATTTATAGGAAAGCAGAGTGATTAAACATTAATGACAAAGTCGGCCATCAGTGCAGCACATCATATAGCATATCCCCCTCCGTGCACACACACACACAGCTGGAAGCACACACATCTTGTCACACATTTCTTCGGGAATTTGCCCATAAGTGAGTGTGCTAGCCAGCCACTCTCCACTCTTTTAGTGCCTTGACCAAAACATATCCACATATCCTATTTATTTATTTATTTTTTCATCCCAGCCAGGGACCAAACATTGGGTGTTTTGACTCAAACCTTTTATTGGATGGGATGAATTTTAAATGACACATTACACTTTCTTTGGTGTGGGTAATTTGCTGAAGTTTGAGTTAATAATTCATGTTGGAGAAGTGTTACACTTAGTCAAAGACAGTGAATTTTGTTAAAGTGCCTGTCGTCTACGCCTCTTAATCTAAATAGTTCACTGTAGTTGCTTTTTCCTTTTTACCAGCCCCCTCAATTACAGTATTGTCCTTTGCAAAACTCTACCCTTTTTTTATTAAAATAAAGTTACACACTACAGACTGTACTTATGACCACCCCTCACCACATAGATACTATTATATAGATATTTTCTTAAATTACCAGTAAGGCTTATGTCTGTAGTAAGAATTGAGGCAGCCCATTTGATTTTTTCACCTGACAGAAGCATTTGTGTCCTACTATCCTATTTATCTAGCCAAATTTTGTTTTGTAGTGGAATAACCACCAGGGGAGCAGGAGCAGTGATTTTGAGTGATTGCTTTATTTTATACAATTCATCATGATAGAACCGTAGTACCTTGAAATATTTTATTAGTAAGAACTAAGAATGTCATAATTGAGCACTAGTTACTAATCAGTAATGTTAAACATTGTCCAAAAAGCGCTCCTTGTATTAAGAGCCATTTGAAACAGAACATTCTTCAGTAAATAAACCATATTTTAAATGCTATGGAAACTTCGCACAGTATGTTATCCTACTCAGCATAACTGCTCACTAAATGTGTTATCTTTTCGGACTGAGTAGGATCAGGACCAGTGTCTGCTGGTAAATAATCATTTATCCACAGCTAGCAGTAGCTGCCATACAGTGTGCCTAATGTTAGCATTGCTAGCACCAGCAGTCTGCTTTCCTTGCAGGTTAACATCCACATGCCTGTGCTTAATGTGGTTAAGTATTGCCTCAGTTGAGTGGTCTTACAAGATGTCCTCTCTCCCCCTTTACCGATTACAGTGTCCAGAGCATCTGGGCTTTAGCATGCGCCAGTGGCAGGCAGCTGCATAACATCTTAGAAGCAACTGTTAACTGGCCTTGTACATTAATAAAATATTTATAATTAGTTTAACTGACTAGTATTTGTGGTGCAGACTAGCACGGGTAGTGAAGTCTAATTATTTAATCGACTAATCATGGACATCTCAAGTCAGAACACACAATTTACTTTGATTGTGTTGCAAAAATAACTCATGTTTATAGTTTTCATTGAGGAAAAATGTGCATTTTCTGGCCTATAAGGCTTGAATGATTATCAACAATTGAATACCAGCATGACTGATGATCCATTAAGGAAAAAAGGTTTAAAAAAGCTTAAAATTAGCATCCTTGGTGCATGACATTAGGGTTAAACAGCTTGCCTAGCCTCTGTTGTCTGTGTGTAGCTACGTGTGTGCGGTGTGTGCACCAGTGCCTCTGTACAGTAGCCCTGCCCTCGGTCACAATAGTTTTATCCATGTCCATTTTTAGCATCAGATGTGGCCCAGTGAAATTATGTAACAACCAGGCAGTTGCATGCGGGTGGGCGCACACACATATAGGCCTTCTGTACATACACACACAGTGATTGTTGTTTTAGGGGATTAAAGCTTTTGATGAAGAGAACAGTGAGCTAGATCCCCTGACCAGTCACAGGGTGAGAGGGAAAACGAAAAGAAGGGAAGAATGGATCAAGAGCAGCAGGGGGATTTACAAAGCAAAAAGGGAAGGAGGGAAAGATGACGAGCTATATAGGGACAACCAAAAGGGTGTTGGAGGAAGAGAAAATGGATAAAAGGTGCTTGGTCAAAAGGGTTGGTAAGAGACTATCAAGTGAAGGACAGGGAGGCTCTTAAGCCCAGTACAACTGAAATTCAAGTTAGTGTTTTGTTTTTTGTTTTGTTTTTTATCACCAATTAAAAAGATAATCTAGATGAGGGTGTTGTGACTTCAATGTACAGGTCACATCACATCAATAAAAATGCTCATTGGAATATTTTCTGTAATGTAGCATGTCTGCTCTTTAACTGCCAGCATGTGCATATCTGTTAATACTTTGTATACATGTTACCTTGGAAACAAGTCTGAAGTGCAGAATATTTTTCCTGCCAAGAGACGTCAATCATAAATATCAGCTACAGTCTTGACTGCAGGCTACAGAAAGAGTGCAGAAAATGAATTAGAAATGATGTAACCATAATTTCAGTGAACAGTTTCTGCCCATATTCACGCTAATATACACTAGGGGCTTTGTAGTCACTCTCACACACGAGCATTGAGCATCACACGTACCCTCATACACAGCTTTTTCTTCGGCAGGCCCCCAGCTAGTATCCTCTGTTTGTGTGTGGGTGTTGTGTTAGTAGGGTTATTGTGTTCGTCTGGCCCAAGTATTAGCTGGGTTCTGTGCAAAGGTACACTCTCTCCCTTAGGTTAGTTGTTAGAGGAGGCAGCGTGCAGAGGTGTGTGTGGGAACGTGGGATCTATGCGTGCGCGTGTGACTCATTGATGTCAGTGATGTGAATGTGTAAACTCGTTTCTCTGTGTAATGAAGGGTGCGGCAATAAGTCACAAATTTTTGCCACCACCATGCAGTTAATCTGTGATTGCCAGTATTTTGGTTCTAGGGCTGGGCAATATATCAATATTATATCGACAGTGTGATATGAGACTAGATATTGTCTTTGAACTTGGATACCTTTTATCATCACATGGATTAATGTTGTCTCTGCTTGATTTCAAGGCTGCATCACTGTAAAGTGATTTTTTTTAACTTAAGTACTGTTCTAGCTGTATTTTTACTTTTACACTCAGTCATTATATCCACATTACTGGTGAATATTTATCAAAAAAATATCATTTTGTTAATATTTTGTGAAAGCACCAATAGCAATATTGCAGTTATATCAATATTGAGGTATTTGGTCAAAAATATTTTATTATATTATGATATTTGATTTTGTCCATATTGTCTGGTCCTTATTTTGTTTACAGGGTAGAATTTAATTATCAGATTACAGACAGAGCAGCAAGAATGTGCATTCATTGATGAAAGGAGCCCCATGCCCATTTTTCCAGTGTGCTTGTTGTTGGCAGGTATCTTAGACACCATTTTTTTTGCCTGATTATGGATACCTCAGATCGTTGAGGAGACAGAAATTTAAACTTAAAAGTGCCAACATAAAAAATATCTAGTACAGTACAATCAAGTACATCCAGCTACAAATACAGTAAATAATCAGATTAAAGGAAATTTAAAGGTAATAGTTAACATGCTGAAGTGCATGGGGTAGGGTTAGGCAATATGGACTCCTCTTCCCACACACACACACACACACACACACACACACACACACACACTCACACAGACACACCATGTTCCTGAGATGTGTGCGAGCCGCATGTTCGCTACCTCATGTTTGCTACATCCAATTCTATATAGAATCAGAATAAATTCAAAAAATGTCAAAAAAGGAAATATTTTACACCAATGATGACCAGCAGCTAAAAAAACAGCGAGTAATGGACAGTCACTGATAGATTTGTCAAACTGCCTGTCTCTAGTTGATGCTTCTTGTCCACATTGATGAAAACTATCTAATTTTACAAACTGTTATTCACAGCCCTTCTCTGAATTAAAAGACACAGACATCAGTTACAAGCTGCAGTGATTTCAGTGGTTGAAGATTAATATCAGTCTTACTTACTTAGATAACACAATTAAGGTTTTAACTGTGCAACAATTGAATTATTTCCTAAATTAATAGTGTGTGTGAGTCTGATCTTTTGTTGGGATGTGTGTATGTGTGTCATCAGACTAGTATTGTGGAGATGTAACTGTAAGCCAGTGCAGCTGTCACTTCATGGGGAACCCCCATGCTACCTTACACCTTGGACGAATGATCTGAGCCCTTTTGAATCAGCACTCAGGACAATAGTTTGTATGTACGCTGTCTGTATAATATGCGCTTGTGTCTTTGTGTGTGAAATGTAACTGAGAGGTATCACTATTGTATGTTCACACACATGTACCCACGTACCAACCCCCACGCACACACACACAGAGTGAGGTAGCGCCTCATGTTATGAGTTCCACCAAGCGGAGGTAATCGGTGTGTGTACACTCAGCTCTTACATAACACCATCCAAGCAGTACACTGACAGAGGGGAGAAAGTTCATTGCTCTCTCTCTCTTTCTCTGCTACTCAGTCTTTTATCTCTGTGAACTTACTTCCTTCCCCATCGCTCATTCATTTCTCTCTTTTTTCACTTCCTTCCCTCTTGTCGTTTTCTCTTTCTGTTTCTCCTGACACCTGGTATTTATTTTTGACACGCACGATTTCCCAACAGCAACATTGAAAAGGCAGTCTTGTTAGAAGAAGAAAATCACGTATAAGAGCATAGTATTTGATATAACAAATAGATTAGATAGAGAAAAATAAATAAATATAGAAGAACACTTAAAGGAGCAAATGTGCATGAAAAACTAGTACTGAGGTTCAAATAGTGAGTTGGAGCCATAGATTGTATATTAAATGAGTTGAAGTTAAATAGATAGGCTGCAGGAATACTGTAGGAGTGCGAGACAAACACAACATCTTAAATTGACAGAAGTAAGCGACGACGAGTAACTCCACTTTAAGTTGATCAGCTTTTTATAACTGTCATTTGTCTGTTAATGTAAAGCTAAGGCTGCTATCCCGAAAATAAAAGCCCAGTGCTCTGAAAATAGACAGTCTTGAGTTTAAGTTAAGTGACTGTCTGTCTCATTGCCTGCTAGACTCCATTAACATATTGCTTAATTAACCGGTAAAAACATTTACGCCTCCTACAAGGCTATTTATGATTTCTTACAACTCATGAACAGACACTTACTCATTCAGTGAACTTTCGGCATTAATTTTAGCACTAATCTCCAAATAGAAATTCCAAAGGAGGACACTGTGGCAGGAGTGAGTATTTCAATTATACACATTTCCTTAATGTTTGATGGATATTGTGGTCATTTTATGATTTATTACAGTAAATATATCATATTTACTGTAATTTAAAAAGTTAAAAATTGTGTAGTTGTAGAGTTTCCCAGTCTGCAGCAGCAGTAGTAAGGAAAGTAAGTAAGGTATGACGGGGAAAGGGAGGTGATTTTGTGTAATACTGGGCCTTGTGCTGTTGAATTCACATTTTACTTAGGTAGTAGGATATTTTTGAGGAGTGAATCAGTGGTTTAAGGTGAACGTGTAACTTGATCGACCTGTCCTGGTCAAGCCCAGGATGGGTATTTTGTCTCAAACTCTCTTCAGCCATTCCTGTTCTTGTCTACCATGAACTGTTCAATAAAGGTAAAAACATCTTCCGCATTTTTGGTTGTTCTGAAATTATTAAAGTAAGGCTTGCAGCATTATAATGAAGTACTGGAGTGCTGCAGAGCTGCCCTGGCCTACAAATCTTGTTCCCCAGATGTAAGAAAACATGTTTGTTTTGTATAGACCCTAACAAATGTCACGTCATCACTATTTCAGTTGTTTTGTTTTTTGTTTTGGTTTTTTTTTCAGTAAAAATGAAAATTGTAATACCATATGATCATTTTCACGATTGTATCACACATTGCAGTTACAATTTCAGCCAAAATAATCATAAAATGACTTTTTTTTACCATATCATGCAGCCCTAGAAACAAGCTAGCAAGATTTTGATATTTATTTTAAAAAAAAAACACTACAGATCAGTATTTTAGTATTTTACCCTTTACATTTAACCCTCCCAAAGTCCAAGGTGACACTATGTTAGTCCAGACTCAAAGATATTCAGTTTATAATAAAATAAAGAAAAGAAAAGGAGCAAAGTTTCTCAACTGAGAAGATTTAACCAGAGAATATTTGGCGTTTTCGCTTGAAAAGTGATATTACATGAAAATCAATAATCAAAGTAGTCAACAACTATTCGTTTTAGCTAGGGATGTGTCATTCACAATATATTGTTACGGTTATCGTATTGTGATAATGGTGGGTGGGCTTCAGTAGTGTGGAAGTGGTTTGGTTACAAAATTTCAGATTATATGCCACAGTGACATGTAATTACAAGAAGACTAACTGCATAAGGGGGCAGTACAACAAATGTCACCACCACAAGGAGAAGCATCCGATTAAGTAAGAAGAGAGCCAAAAATCCTGCAAGGAGAGCTCAACAGCTAGTTTAAGTAAAAAAAAAAAAAAAATATATATATATATATATATATATATATTTTTCAGTATTTTGTCATATTGTCAAGAATATCATTATTGCAGAAATACCCTAAAATATTGTGGTATTATTTTAGGGCAATGTTGCCCACCCCTAGTTTTAAGATTAATTCAAATTTATTGTAAACTATATTGTAGAATCAGTGTTATTTTAATTTGCAGCGCTGTAGCTGTCTTGATGAATGTTGACTTAAAGGTCCAGTGTTCAAGATTTAGAGGGATCTATTGGTAGAATATGACAGGAATTCAATTTAATATCCGTAAATGTGTTTTTATTATTGTATAATCACCTGAAAATAAGAATCATTAGTTTTTCATTACCTTAGAATGAGCCCTTGATATCTGTAGAGTACGTGCCACCTCTTTCACAAAAGCTGCCATGTTGAATTGCAATTTTTGTACAGTAACCCAGAATGAACAAACTAAACACTGGCTCTACATGGGGCCTTTCACATCTTTCATGTTATGTGGCCTGGAAGGGAAGGATGAGGGGATCAGTAAGAAGTTTGTTGTGATCTACATCTCCACAGCTAGATGTTACTAAACCCTACGCACTATTCCTTTAACAACTCACTTTTTGTCATGACAGTGTTGCTGCAGGTGATGTTTAAAAGGTGGCCTCACCTTTATCCACAATTTTTCCATCTACAGTGTAGAATCCAAATTGCTCTCACACAATACTTGTCAGATGATTTGGTGTCATGATTATCTGTTCAGTATGGCTCGCTGGTTTATTCTATTGTTTTAACAAAAAGGACAACAACTGCTCAGTTTATTTATAGGGCAACAAGGCATACAGTTCACCAGAATGGCCGTGCATTTTACAAACAACGTGTTGTGTTTGCACACTTTGAATTTTAAATTCAGTCCAATAATAACAGATCCTCTAATTTTTTCCCACACTGATACAGTATTTTGAACTCCAAGTGAAAAGTGACAGCCTTTGAGAGCTGCTTCCATTGTATTCATTACCCCTGCCTTTCTGAGTCTGGCAGGCCAGTCAGAGCCGCCTAGTAGGTTGAATCAGGAACACAGTCCCATATATGCCACTCAGGGAGGTCTTAATGAAACCAAATATAACACTGGCATTGACCTTAAATCATGTAGTCTGGTTTTGTGTGTGGCTGGGGCAAGGAGTGAAGAGGACTGGTCTCTGCCAGTGCAGGGCAGCTGTGTGTGTTTACTGCTGAGCTCATTGCCCAGCAGAGCGGATTGGCTACCATTGTTCAGATGGGTGGCTGGCACCATATAGCACCGTAAGGTACATCCATCAGGCTGCCATGAGATGGATCTTGGTCATTTTGTGAAGTCAGCTGCATCAAGGCTGCATGTCACACATACCTTTGTGTCTCAGACTCTTCTTCTCTTGCCCTTGCCCTTCATTTCTGCATTTTGCTCTTCTCTCAAGTTACATCATCATCAGCCTTTCTCTCACTTTCTCTCTTCCTCCCTCTCCCGGGCTCTTGCATAACGTCCAGCTTTATTTGCTCCAGCTGAGGATTCTAATCTTTCCCACGAGGCAGAGTGCAAGAGCAAACCAGGAGAAGAGGGAAGAGGAGCTGGGCTCGACCTTTCTAACCTGCTTGTGTGCATTGTCTCCTTAACTCAATCACTCTGCCAATTAATGAGATCTGGAATGGGGCTTTGTTTACAGGCACCGCCAACACAGGGTTAAAGTGTGTGTGTGTGTGTGTGTGTGTGTGTGTGTGTGTGTGTGTGTGTGTGTGTGTGTGTGTGTGTGTGTGTGTGTGTGTGTGTGTGTGAGAGAGAGAGAGAGAGAGAGAGAGAGAGAGAGAGAGATTGTTTGTAAAGATGTTTTTTAATAATTAATGCCCACAGTCATTCATGTCAAGTGTGTGAGTGTGTGAACTGGCGTGTGTGTCCCACCCTCTTGTGCAGTGTTGTAGGTGCATCGTCTCTCTTGGCAGGCCCATACTAACTGGGGGATAAGCAGTGATTATCTACATAGGAGCACACACACACACACACACACCTGGGGAGACCATGATGATGTGTACATTCCACCATAGTGGCCAAATGTGCTCATGTCAGTGAGACCATGCACTCACTTGGCTCTAATCCAAGAAGAGCGTAATACGTGCATACGACCATATCTTTGCATGTATGCATGTGTATGAACTCTATGCAGAGGAATGTTCATTGAAGCAAAATTTGACTCTCAATCTCTCAAATACACACACAGAGGCACAAAGACAATATGCTGGCTGGCTGGCAGCGACGTCTGTGCGAGGTGAATGTTACGTAAGGCTGATCAACACTACTTAATCAGCTTTAGGAGACATGCTTAACAAGCTGACCAAGTGGGGTGAGGGTTGGAGGAGGAGGAGGAGGAGAAGGAGGGAGGCAGCGAGAAGGCGAAGGGGCGCAAGACAAGGGCAAGGGCACAGGAACAAGACTTGATGGAAAACAGGAGAAGTGAGTGAAGGGTGAAAACAGTAGGGGAAGAAGAGAACGTGGTGACAGGCGGTGACACGGCATGTGTCTCTTGTCCCTGTTTACGACGGGATAAACACACACGCATAAACACGCTGTGCTCTGCCCTCTGTGTCCCCCTCACAGCCTGCTGTGATGCACAGTGGTGATTGCCAGTATCCTGTGTGTGCATGTGTATGTTTTTCTATGACTGTGTGTGTGTGAGAGTGTGTCTTTCTGGACATTTACTCTGTCCACTCGGGGTGAAAGACGACCACGTCAGCCCACACTGGTCAAGACAATATGAGTCTTTATTTGGGACACTTTTTACAGTGGACACATGTAGTCCCCTGCAGATGCCAGCCTGATATTTTTAACAGTCTGTGTTCAACATGATAACATGATGAATGTTGAATTTATTGAATCAGCCAGCATGTGTTGTTGCCATTCCCATGACTCACCACGGTAAACACCACTCCTGCAGCCTTTATGTGCTGGGAAAATGAACCAGTTACCTAGGGTAAGAACCAAGCTGTCACAGCAAGCAAGTAGTCAGTGTTAATGAGGTATTAGTTGGTCAAAAATACTCTATAACTTTGTTTTAAAGGTCCAGGGTGGAGATCTACAGGAATTCATTAGCAGGATAATAACCACATTTACACGTTGGCCATTTTCCTTTCACATCACACTCCGCATGGGAAGTTCATGCTGTTATCAAAAGGATAAGTGCTGTACTGCTGCGTTTCAAGTGGCAAGTTGTATAAAGGTAAGAAATCTGACAACTTGTTGTCATGTCACCAATTCCTGATTGATCAACAACTGAAAAGACAAAGGATACTGAAAATCTAGAGGGACAGGGGGGCCATATTTCAGAGTAAAACAACATATTTGATAACCCATTTGCTTAGATAACAGCTAATTTAGCATTCAACCACTTCCTTGCTACCAACACCATTTGATAGTGTTACATGATATAACAGGAAAGGTACACATTAGTTATTCTGTTTATTTTACCGTGAATTTGAATGAGCTTTCTACTCTGAGAGTGACATCAGAAAATGGCCACCATGTGAATATGTCGAATGACAGAAATGGGACTTAATTTTCAGAAGTATGTTTTTATTCATGTATAATCAACTGAAAATGAGAATCATTTTTGTTCATGTTTTCGTGACTGTAGAATGATCCACTTGCATCTACAGAAGGCAAGGGTCCTCTTCCATGGAGGCTGCCATATTGCACCCACAAGTTTCAGCAGTAGCTCAGAATGGACAAACTAAACACTGAGTAAGTTTCATGGCCACTGTAGGCTGTCCTATCGACTAGAAAGGGAAGAGTGAGACGATGTGGTTACAGTCTACAAGCTGACCACTAGATGCCACTAAATCCTACACACTGGTCCACCGGTAGCTTATTTTTGTAACTCTATCAGATGAGGCTACGGTTCAGTTTAATTTTATCTGAAGCAAATCTTTAAAGTGGCAATCAAACACCTTAAGATGAGAGATGTGTTGCATACTGTAAACCTACTGCAGCAAAAGAGTTAATTTGTGTGTATCACACTGAGTTTTGACTTCTCCTGTGGCCAGCATGTCAAAACCATGGGTTACTCATTCTCCCTCTGTCTTTTGTTTTGGACTACAAATTATTCCCATTTGGATGATTTATGAACATTAAAGAGCGCACCATTTCCAAGCACTCTGCCTTAACATTTGTCTGTGCTTTTCGGGGGCAAATTGAGCTAAATTATAATGTTTAGTTTTTTTCCGCATTCTCTTCACTTGTGATGGCAGTTTGTTGCTCTTGTGGTTCACCACTGTCAAGTAAATGCAGAGGAAACACTCTAAATCTAAATGATGGTATTTTAGTCATGATGGACAGTTGTTCTGGTTGTGACAGCAACTCTGTCTTTATCCCGTTTGTTTTATACCTTTCCTTTTATTTCCTTTTCAGCACTTATTTCACTGCTCTCTCCCTTTGACCTTTCCCCAGTTTCCTTTCTCTGAAACGCACACATACACAAACCTCTTAAGAATGACTAGCAGATGTGGACAGAGCTTTTTCCTTCATCTAAAATTAGCTGAGATAGAAGAATGGCAGGAAAGCGTACAGGGTTGGACGCACAGACGGCAGAGCTGAGGGGGGTTGGGATGGGGGATTGATGGAGAAATAGACTAGAAGTGGAGGAAGGAATAGGTTGATGGGACTTAGAGAAGTAGTGTGTATTTTTGGTGCTATTCACACACATTGCTGACGCACAGGAACCACTGAAGGCATAAAGTCTAGCTCCGCCTGAGACTTTGAATGTGCATGTATTGCTATGTAATGCCCTCTGTTAAGTATTGTTTCGGGCATCTGGGCCAGTATGAAATGAATTCAATGCATCAAGGAGCAGCGGAGGTAATCAAAGATGGTGATTGTTTGTCAGTGTGCTCCTTTGGTTTTTTCACAATTGTCATTTATTGCATTGAAGGGACATTAAATGTCATTAAACCGCATTGCTGCGCCAGCAGTTGTCTTTCATTTATCAAAATTAGATTTGAAATAAATATCTAAACACTGACTTTTGAGTTGCAAACAGCAAAGCAGACCTAGGCTTCGGCCTGTTTCTCTCACCATCACCCTGATGCAGTGCTGCTGTGAAATGTTGCAGCTTTAATTTTTGTAATTACCCATCTATTAGCACTGTGGAAGCTAGATGTTGTCCACAGCTCCAAAGCTGCTCTCCCCCAAGCAGCAGGAAGGTGTTAAGGACAACAGTGCTGGTTGGCAAGCTGCCGATGTCCCCTGTTCACTCATCACCCAAAGGGCCCGTTTAGAATACCAGGTCACCAGCCCTCTGCTTCACCCTTAAGTAAGGTTTATCTCTCCCCTGATGATCACATAGCCTACGAGGGAGTGCGTGTGTATGTGTATTTGTTGGATGGGAGTATGGTGACTCGCTCAACATTGATATTTTGATGTTTTTCCACATGCAGTCATACATTCTGTTTTGTATAAAACCCGTGCAGCTTTTATGCTATAGTCACCTTTTTTTCAGGAAACACCCTGGGTAACTGTGTGTATGTGTGTATGTTTGTACTGTACTACTCACAGTGAATACCTTGTGAATGCAAGCCATCATCATCACAGTTAGCAGCACCAGAGCAGTACCAGAGAAAAACATGATTCCCCAGGGCCCATCACCTATTCCAGTCTCACCTCTAGTCTGAACAACAGCGCGCAGCTCATAACAAGAGGCACACATAAACACACTCACATAGTACATCCACAGGCTTTCCATTTGAGTTTTTGAAAGTATGTGTGATGGATTTTTTTTTCTCTGGCTTCAGGATTTCAAAAGTAGCTCCAGCTTAACAAGTAAAATAAGTTAATACATTTAGGCTCTATATTGTGACACAGTAAAGGCCAAATTTGTCTAAAAGCATTAATAGTGTGCTAGCCAAAACCATTTGGCAGGGGATGTGTCATATGGCATAGGGTCTTTTTTTTCTGTCTTGTTGATGTCGTAAGAAGGGTTCAGTGTTAATGTATTTTTCACTTGCCTGTTCAGGTGAGTGGGCCAGAAATCTACTTGCCCAAAGTCTCTTTTTTCCTTACATTGTATAAATTGTTATATTTATTAGCAGTTATCAAAAAACGACAAACACCAAAGTTAATTTTTATGTTTAATCTATAGCTGCAGTGTCTATAAAATGTCAGAAAAGGGTGAAAAATGTCCATCCCAGTGTATAGTGATGTCTTTCAGTGTTTCATTCTGTCAGTCCAGAACATAAAGATATTTTGTTTGAGGTGATAGGAAATCTGAAATGTGTGAGGTCAAAAACAGCATTTTTGCATTAAAAATGACCTTAACAATTGATTACATGGGCAAGTTGAATTCTTTACCACTTGCCCAGTCAGGCAAGTGAGTTGCTAGGTTTACTAGCCCGACATGGGACTTGCTGCAGGCAGTCCTCACTGAGTCAGATTAAGGATCCCACATTTTCAGAATAAAATTGAAAATAAAAGAGGCATGGTATACATCACCAAAAATTTAGAGAGGCTATAGTACCTTCATTAATAGGTAATTGCCATGTAATACTGACAGGGAGTGGAATAATAAAATGAGGTTCAAGGCAAGGGGCATGTCCCTTTTCTTCATCAATAACAGCACTGAGTATGTATCAAGCTATATCAGGGTTAGAGAGAATCTGACTGGGTTTTCTGTTAATAAGATCCATTAGTGCATCGTCATCAGGACCTGCATTTTCAGTTAGGTACTTTGCAAGCTGTTAACAGACTTGAGAACAAAATGACAAAAAGAAAGCAGATGAGTGCCATACATTTCAGTCTAAATAGGTACATCAGTTTGCTTTTACACAGAAGCCATGGCCACATTATGTGTCAGTGCAATTAATGTATTGCTTTGTTCAGTCAGTTATGAAAATGCATTTTGAGATGTAGAGCACCAGCTGCTTGCTGCGCGACTAAAAGAGGGAATTTGAATTATGTAAGCCTACTGGTGCTCTGTAGTGGATATGTAAAGGCAAAATATTGACAGCCTGCTGTATGTCATGGGTTGAATGCTTAGTGCTGCTGACTATTTGACCTCCTACAACAATTTCAAATGCATCCAAAAGAAAGTTGCATGTTTATATCCCCAAGAACAGTCCATGATTGTACTCTCTTGATTGCATAAACACAAACTCTCCTCACAAGTAGACCGGTGTTTGTAATTTTGAGTTATCATGTATTGGTGCAATAGACATTAAAATCTTCCTTACGTGATTCACTGTTAACATTGGAAACTGTTAATAAAAAATAAGTATTTCTGTAAGGAAAATGGAAGTGATGCTTTCACACTTATACACTGCACTAATCCAGCATACATTGGGCAAGTGGTGAGTCATTTGTTCATTCGATTAACAATTTCCTTCCCAGCTCACAGATTTTATCTAACTAACCAACACGTAAAAAGTAAATATTTTTATTGTCTACTGCCTCAAAAAGTTTGGATTAGGTCAACAAAGCCCCATAGGCTAAAGTGCAATATCTAAAGAATGAACTTGATAAATCACAGCTGCTGTTTTATAGCAATGACAAAATGCTATTGAGAGGACAAATGCTCAAGCAATTTGCAAAGTCCTTGATTACAGTGAGGCTATTTCTGGAAATGAGAGAAAATATGAATGCCATGACCACTGAATGGCTTGAAGTTTTACCACCTAGTTGATATCACCTCTTACCTGTGAAAAGACACAATTCTGCTTCATACAGGGTATTTAAACCAAAGCTGGGGCTTTTTGTCCAGGATATTAAAATTGGCTTGCTACTACAGTTTGAAACATACTTAGCCTTCTGGAGGGACCAGCTTTACCAGAGTCCTAGCTCATCATTTGCCCTTCAAGTTTTTATATCTGAGCATATGATGTCCTTCAGAGCTCAGATGCGTGACAGTTTGTTCTATCAAAAGTTTTTAAAAATCCTGACAGAGCAGTAGGACCATCACTGGAAACTACTTCATTGAAATAATGCCTTAGTCACAGTTAGTGTGAGTTAGTGTAGTGCACCAAGTATTAAGCCCAGCCTGACAAGAATCATTAATTCACAGTCCGTGACCTGTTAATTTGGTACTTGGAGATGCAATGCAAATCCTATACCTTTTAATATTACCAGCAATTTGCTGGAGCCAGCAAATGTTTGACATTCTTTTGATCAATTTAGCAATTAATCTAAGGAAATTAAAATAATATATTTATTATATTTAAATAAAATATACTAAAATGTACTTCTGTAATTTTCATGTGAAAAAGTCAGAAACCATCAGATACAATTACATTACAATTATGCTGAGTATGTAGTTTATAAAAATATTGTGACTTGATATTTTTGCCTACATTGCACTGCCTTGATCTGATTTTAAAAAAAACAACTCCCCCCCGGCTTGTGAGATGTCTGGTGTAAAGATCAGGTGTCTGGCTGCTTTGTCTCTCACTTGCCATCACGCATCCAGAATGTTAATCCACTGTGGAATGCGTCGACTTCAGACGCTAGACAGCAGGCCTCGCTCCGTGTACGTGTGTGTTCATGACTCAGTTGTCTTTACTTTGTTTCATAACATTGTTTATTTCGTAATGTTGTAGGACGAGGAGGGAAAAAAAATCACAATAAAAGTGCTCGCCGTCAAAGAGAGAGAGGCCTTGCCGAGTTCTTTTGACATGCGGCGTGTTATTCTCTTCAAACTCTGTTTAACACAGGACTTGTTGCCAGCTTGTTGCACAGCCGCTGGGCTGGTTTACACTGCAGCCTTGTTTGCCTTGAGCAGCTCCTGCTTTTGGAGAGGGTGGAAAAGTTCTGTCTTGTTCCCAGCCAAGGCTAGTGGGCACACACGCGCTCATATACACACACACACATTATGCACACACACACTCTGTCATGTAGCGCAGAACTCTGTCTCCTGACGACTACCTGTTGCTGGCAGATTCAGCCTCCCACTCCTTTCTCTCTGTGTCTCTCCATCTTGCGCTCGCTTGCTCCTGCCCCGCTCTTCCTTTTCTAATACCTGGTCTATTTGAGTCCGTGTTCCAGGCTTGAAAGGATTAATTGCCCGTTTATGCTTTATTTTTTTGTTCTGTTCGTTTCTGGGGGGTTATTTTTAGGCCTTAAGTGTCTGGTTGCTAGGAGACAGTGTGAGAGAGAGGCAAGAGAATGGAGGAGAGTTTGCGTTGCGAAGGCTGAATTACAAACACGTACACGCACTGAGTCAGCACTGACACACACTCACACACATAAATATACACACACAGTGTGTTCTAGTCTGTAGCTGTTATGGTGGACTTGTTTTTCTGGTTCAGTGTATCTTTTCAGCAGGTCGGCACTTTGTATGTATTACTGTCATTTATGTTTGGAAAGTTTGGCTCCTCTACAATACCTGCTGTCACATGCACACCTCAGTGAGGCTGTGAATTGGTATATAAAGGACAGTAGTTGCAGGTGGTACAGTCAAGTGCAACAAGTGTGCATCGCCTCTTGTCCTTTTTTTAATACAATGAATGCAATCATCACTGAGTACAAATAGTTATTATTTCTGAGTATACTGAGCAAGCTATGTTTAATATTCTTCTGTATTGCCTGAGTTAGTTTTGATTCTCACCAGATTTTATTGTGTATCAGAAATGACATGCATGGACACACACACAGGAAACAGATCTGTTGTTGTGGTGCATAACAGTTGCTAACATCCTGTCCCGCTCTAGTGGCACATTCCAGGAAACCACCTCCCAAAAGTACCACCTATCTCGTAGACACACACACACACACACACACACACAAACACACACACACACACCTGACAGTTATATGGTTCAATCATGCCACATGTAATTTACTCTGCTGTGGCAAAGTCACCTATTGACCTTAGAAGCACACGATGAGCTAAATACCCACTGTCCCATGGTTGCACTTTCTATGTCTTTACTTCTATTCACACTCAAAGACAATGTGGCCAGAAATTTTCATATTGAAATATTATGGGTTTACTGCTCTCAAGCCTAAATGAATGTTATTAAAATTACTTTGAAACATTTACTCAGTGGAACAAAGCTAATAGAGCTGCCACCAATAGTTATTTGTGTTATCAATTAATCACACTTTTATTTTATTTTTTTTATCAATTGTGTTTGTTCGTATAATGTCAGAAAATTATGTTATATGGCATTAGTGAAATATACACATTATAAGTTGCCAAGTTGACTTGTCTTGTCAACTTAATTTTGTCCAGCAGTCCAAAACCCAACTTCCACATATAACAAAATCAGCATCAAATCCTCACATTTGAATAGCTCAAACAAGCAAATATTTTTGCCATTTCTGCTTTAGAATTTACTGAAATTATCAAATGGAGATAACAAAATACAAATAAATTAAGGTATAGTAATTTGACTAATTGCTCTAAGGACTTATGGTTTCACCTCTATAAGCTTGCTTTTGAGTTAGACTTAGACAATACACATCATATAATCTGGATATTGAGATGAAGTCCCTATATGCACTCCTACATACAGAGGTGTGCACTCAGTCAAACGCACTCTTACAGGCTGTAGTGAGTGTAGGCAATGTGTTGTTGAACCAGAGGTGAAGTGTCAGCTGGCAGCTCTCTGCCAAGCTGTTGGCTGCAGAAGTACATTAACACCAGCCTGTGAGGTGGGGCAACAGAGTGAAAGAGAAGAGAGGCGCCTGTGGCCTGTGACATGGTCATGTTAGGTCTTAACAGCTTTTCCCTAAAAGTAACTTTGAAGGAAATTATTAGCCTATCATGGGAAAATTACACAAGAGAGCCACTTCCCTAAACACTTAAAGCCATATTTCAATGAAGCTTTGTCTAGCTACACTTCATACACTTTAATGTAAAAGTGAAAATTAGGAGTACAACTTACATGGTGTTTTCAGTGCCAGCTTTCATTTATTCTCACACATTTCTCACAACACAATAAAAAAAGTGCACTGGAGCCATACCATCATTAATATTATGTCAAAAGGAGTCAAAGCTTGTGTTGAAAGTGAAAAGGCACGAAAGAAAGTGTAACTGTCAGAAACTAGGGTTGCTAGGTGATTAAACAGACACTACAGTTTCAAAATTAGTGTCCATATCAATTTAAAATATTAAGTTTCTGCTCTAACTTACTTTCATTCAGTCATTATGGTCCATCACAGCTCTCCTTGGTACATACCTTTGTCTTATCTATCTTAATGAGTTCATCTCAGATGTTTGAGGAAAGTTATCCTCCCAAATACTCAGGAATTACTACTCCTGCACCCTCTAGAACATCCTGATGGGGAACATCACTGCCTGGTGTGGAAACAGGACTGCAAGGCCCTAGAAAGAGTGGTTCATTCAATTAAACATACATTAGATGTGACTCTATCCTGCCCAATAAATATTTACACCACTATACACAGCATTTTCTCCCTGCTACAGTAAAGAGGAGGGTACCTACCTTCAGGCCACTAGGGTCCTAAATGAGGTCAGGACTGCCCCCCACTCGCAGTCATACAAATATATTTATTAGTATTCCTAATCCAGATAATCTTTTAATGAATAAATTGAAGGAATTGGTGTGATTATATTTTATTTATTGTACCTTATGTTATTACATGTGACAAATGAACATGAACTTGCAGCTCATGCAGCTGCAGCAGGTATGAACACTGCGTGTGTGTGTGTGTGTGTGTGTGTGTGTGTGTGTGTGTGGGTGTGTGTGTGTGTGTGTGTGTGTGTGTGTGTGTGTGTGTGTGTGTGTGTATGTCTAAGGAGAGAAGTTAATGTCCTGGGAGCAGTGCGTCACTTTGGTGAGAGTAAATATACCTAACAGTGCCCTGAGAGCAACAGGACTCTTCCCTCGCTGACACAATATTATTCTGCTGTTCTCAACACACTCTGGGGAACACACACACAAACACACACTATCCCACCAGGCTTGTTTATGAGTGCGATTACACAGACTGAAGTCCAGCTGTCCGGCTCACCTGAGAGCGCATCAGGTGCAGTGCCGCTGGGCTTTATGTGTGCTCGTGCATGGACAGTGCTCAGTGTTTTGTTCACATGGTGCTCATCCTACACCCATTTGTGGCTGCCAATGACTTTTGCTCTTTTAGTCTTCCAGTTCCCATGTGGAAAAGATGGATAGGGGTGTGTGCAAGTGTGTGAGTGAGTGAGTGGGTGGGTGGGGTGTGTGTGTGGTTGTGTGTTTGTGCCTTTTCTTAGAGCTCCCAGGTGAAGAACTGCCTGTTGTGTGTAAGTGTTGCTTGCTATATGTGCTGTGTAGTGTGTTGTCCCGTGTGGTGAGATACTATAGATACTAGACTACTCACACCCTAAAATCAAACTCACCACTGGGCTCAGTGTCTTTTGAAACCAGCCAACCCCTCGTAAGTGATCAAATATTAATTGAGTTAGTTTTATCTAGTGGTTAATCAGTTTAACTTTTTTTGTTGTTGTTGTTGTTTTGTTCTCAATCTTAAGCAGCCCTGATTGTGATGTATATTTGAGTCCCTTAATGGGAAATCAGATATATTTTCCATTGCATTTGGCATTCATTTAATCACACTTTTTAAAAGTGATTTCCCACCTTTCAGGCAGTCAGAGGCTTATATTTATTTTTACTGCTTTTCAAAAATCACTTAAACTTAAAACTTCTCTCTTGTCTTGTCAAAGTTTTGTTTAGTTCTGTTAAAATCAGAATGATGAATATATGTATAGTTTTTTTACTGTAATTTTCTGGCTCTCATCCATACACTGTGAACTGTTTGACATGATTTTTGTGTCAGTGGTAAAAGAGGTTAGTAGTGTTTGAGTATGTTGTGGGGACTTGTCTGCAGCATGATTTGCAAATTATGGTCTTCTGGTCCATGTCAAACTTTTCATACCAAAACTGAATCCATGCAACAGAAGTAGGCCTTCTTTTAGGTATGAGCTTCTTGTTTTGTCTTGGCTGACTGGAGTTCTCCTTTTGGGAAAATTCCACATTCTGTTACATTTACTCTCCTCAATGTTTGTTAGTGTTGCTTGTTTGTAAATTATATGTCTGCATCTGTTCAAGAGAATGCAAAGTGTTGTCTAAATGACAAAACATATCACTGTTAACAGTGTGATTTTCAACAAAACGAAATAAATGATAGAGCATGATATGAAACAGCGCACAGTTTTCCATCACCACATAATAAATACCGTTATGTCGCACAGCCCTAGTTCACTGTGTTGGATTAACTATCTTGAACAACTTTAAGATTTCTTCAAGTTGATATTCATAATGTACTGTGGTAAATAGCTGTGAAAATACTTGACTGTCAACAGTAAAGTAATTTGTAGTTTATTGCTTAAAATATACAAAAGTCTGGTAGAGCCCTAAAAGGATAACAGTGGAGATGTCAGTGTGTTTTTAGTCAAGTCAGTTGATAAACCACATATGGATCTCTGCATTCAAAGTAATCCCTGAAACACACACTCTTCCACACACTTCAATGCCTTTCCTCAGCTAATGGATCTTTGAACCATGTCGTGACTTAACAAGCCGTTTACAGTCTAGCAGTCGAGCATGTGAACTAGATGTGGAGGGTTGCAGGAGAGGAGCCTGTTCTGGAAGAGAGGATCCCTATGGACATGCCTTTTTTCCCCCCCTTTCTTGCTCCTCCCCTACAGTTTCCTGGAAAAGACGTCTGTCTGTTCACTGGAAGACGCGCCATACAGCAGCGAGAGGGAGAGGCAGAGAGACGAAATCGTTCGTCTTACATCATGTCCTTCTCATTCTCTGTCCCACTTGTTCCCTCACTGCCGCCTCCTCTTCCTCCTTCAGCACTTCTGTACTTTCCCTCTTCTCCCCATCCTTGTTGTGTGTTCTCACTCTCTCTCTCTTGCTCTCCCACTGTTGAACAATAACCCCAGTGTGTGTAAGTGTGTGTGGCGCTATTTTTGGCCCCTCCATGGCCACAGAGCACTCTCTTCTCTCTTGCTCTTTCTGTGTTTTGCTCTTCTGCAGCTATATGGCACTGAGTGAGAGCCTATAGAAAGTATAAATAGTGGTGACCTCTAGGAATAGTTGAGCAGCCTGCTAGGCTTACATGTTTTTGTGTGTCATGTGTGTTTAACCCCTCCTGGCACTCAGGTGAGACAGGGGGTATGAACATTCTGGGCTCATCAAGGACCTCTAACAAGATGATTCCTCCAAGGGAAACAGGTCTTTGTCTGGATTATTCACAACAACCCACATTTCTTTAGAGGATTGTCTCCCAACCAGTAAAACCTACTCAGCGTATTTCAATAAAACTACAATGATCACAAGCTTGCTGGCTTTATCAAACAACTTGCCTACTTGTTTATCACCCCCTAAGTCAAGTTCTGCAGAATTTAGCCTAATTAAACCAGTGTGAAATTAAAATGGAAACTAAGCCTAACAGTGAGCAGTTCTTCTGACCTGCATCTTTACTAGACATTTCTACTTGTGGCTTCTTTAAACATCTGATATTTAGTCTTGAATAGAAATGAGCAGCAAAGAAACATGCAGCCAAATGCAGAAACTTTTTTTCTGTCTTCCATTGAAGTTAGAAAATTCAGTTTTCAGTCGGTCCGTTCACTGCACAAATTGATAACATGAGACCAAAGACTGATGCGTATAGTTAGAGCTGAAACAATAGGTGGACTGACAGAAAATTAATTGACAACTATTTTGATCACTGATAAACCATTTATATAATTTTTTGTTTTAAATTAAAAGACCAAAAGTTACCTGCTTCCAGCCTGTCGGGTAATAATAGTTGCTGGTTTTCTAGTTTGCAGTCAGAGTAAGTTAAATACTTGAGGGTTTGGGACTGTAAGTCAGACACAACAAGTAATTTAAAGACAACAGCTTTAGTTCTGGGTTTATTTTAATGGACATTTTTCCTATTATCTTGTAATTTACAGACCAGATGATCAAATCAAGTCTAGTTAAATGTTATTTATATAGCCTAATATCACAAATCCTGAAATGCCTCAAGGTACTTCACAATCTGAATAATGTGCCGCATCCTCTCAGTAAAAACTGCCTGAAAAAACCCTTTTACATGTATAGAATATGATGGCAAAATTTTGTTTACATAAAATTATGAAATATATGTAAAGAATGTGAATTCAGGAGGTTGCTGAACAAGAGGACTGGCCACCAACTCACATGAATTACAAATTTTGATGACAAAATACACATTAAATTATAAAAAAAAATCTATATAACAATATAAACAATAAATAATATAACAAGAATCATTGTTGGTTGCAACTCTGTTTGTACTTCTCTCATAAACAGTATGAAACTATTAGTTAATGTCTCATTTTTACATTGACACTTATAAAAATCTCAAAATATAAACTAGGTTAATTTGTTCTGTCAGTGCCTTTGACTTAGGTGCTGGCTTAGAACTCAAGTTAGTTCCTGTTTGCTACACAGTGGCTGCCCACTGCTCCTAATACTTTAGGATGGGTCAAATGCATTTCACTGTATATATTGTACTGGTATGACTGTATGTGGGAAATAAATTATATTTACCTAACCTTTAAAACACAAAACATTTTGTATATGATCTTAAAAAAAAGATAAGCTGCATTTTTTGATAATACATCTTGAGTTGAAAGTTCCCTTCCAAATTATTTGCTTTTCCCATGAATGCATTTTTGTATATCCCCAACTTTTTGCTTTCTCTGTCATTCTGCTGTCCCTGTTCTCTCTCTCTCCGTGTCTCACTCTCTAGTCTTCCTCGAGTATTGGCCTAATGAATTTTTAATGGACTTGGTGGGAAGAGTCCAGACACTTTGGGATTCAGGCGTATAGGCTCTGATTACCCTCCTCCTCCTCGTCCTCCTCCTCCTGCGGAGCCCACCCTCCTCTTTCTCTGCCTCCTTTCACTCTTACTTTCTCTGTCTCACCCTCCAAGTCTTTTATTATCCCTCCATCCCTCCCCTCCACCTCCTGGTCTTGTGTTTCTTTCTGTCTTCTCTGTTCCCCGAGCTCGCCGCTTCAGGCAGTTTCACTTATCCAGGCAGCTGTGACAAAGACAAGGCTGTGTATACTTGTGAATGAATGCGCCATAGGCAAATGCTGACTGTCTCTCAATTTTTAGTGCTTTTACAGACTCTCAGAGCCGACAGTGACCTCACCCCCCTCACCCACACACACACTTGCAGCGGTCGTTTCCCACTTCCACGCTAAAGCTGAGTTGGTTTAAAGTAGTACGGTGCTAGCCAACTGCTGCTAATGGCTGTTCAGAGGCCCTGGCCCTGTATTAAAAACCCTGAGTCTGCAACTCCACTGTTAGTTTGGCACAGGCCTGTCAGTTGATTTGCTGCTGAGTAGGACTCGCAGCTCTGGGAATCTCTCCTCCTCATCTCTTTTCTCACTCTACTACTTTGTCTGACTGCCCGTCTGTCTCTGCCTCCTTCCCATCAGCTCTCGCCCTTCTTCACACGTCAGTCGCAGGTCGTGATCCAGTCTGTCATTTCTTTGAGACTGTGCGGTTGTCAAATGTTTTAGAGCTGAAACTAATAATTATTTTCATCATCAGTCAATTAACTGATCTTTAAGTTAATTCATTAAGCATTTTGTCTCATAAAATATTTCAAGTTGTGTTTATTTCCACAAGTAGTGTTGTCAGAAGGACTTTTGAGAGAGCACAAGACAGATAAGACACAAATAAAGAACGATATAAACCGTTGTGACAGTTTAAATGAATTATGAAGTCCAAGAAATAGGACAAGAACTTGTGATACTGTGCCAAACTGCAGCAGACACACTGACAATCCTAGGACACCACTATGTATTGAAGTTGACCAAGATGTTGCCTTTTACTTATCCTTAACACTGTGTTCAGCACCAGGTCACTTCATCATCTTCTCAGGTCTTTTGACATATTCTCTTTTTTTCCCTTTCTCTTTTTACTTCTTTTTTCATGTATTTGCTTTCATCTCCTTAGCCCCCCCCAGCTCAGTGCTGTGGTGTGTGTGTGTGAGTGAGTGGAGGTCATTGTTGAACTGGTGAGCGGTGCGCATAGCTGGAATAGCAGCAGTGTTAGAAGTCTGCTAGGGGCCTGCCACCAAGATCACACAGAGGAAAAGAGGCATCCGCACTCCTAGAGAGGAGGAGGAGGAGGGAATGGAGGAGGGGGGGATAAGCAATCTGATCTGGATGACAACAGACTACCAGACGAGCTATGATCTCATCCCTCTCTTAACCCCCCTCCCCTCCTCCTCCTTCTTCCTTCCCTCCATCCACCCCCTCTCTCCTCTCCCACTCTTGCCATTGTCTCTCTTTCTCTCCCCTTCCCACTTTTGTTTCCCTGACCTCCCTCCCCCGTCTTTTTCTCTCCCACTTTCTTTTCTCTGTTCTCCGCTTGTCCCAGTGCTCACCCCATCTCGTCTTGACTTCTTCTCTTTCACTCCAACCCCCCTCCTTTCTCCCTCCTCTTGCACTCTCCCTCCTCTTCGTCCCCTTTGCATCACTTTCTACCACCTGCCCCTCACTTGTCCCAACACACACAGCACACACACACACACACTCACCTCTTGACGCACTTGCACTCTCTAGTGTCCCAGGGCAGAGATTAGGCGCAGCCCTATCGTCAACCCTCCACACCAGTCTCTACATTATTGATGCTGAGTCTGTCTATGTGTATGTGTGTGTGTGAGTGTGAGGCTTGCGCATGCATGTTGTAATGGCTATCTGGTGTCTCCCCTGGGAGGGAGGGGGGTGAGGGAGGAAAGGAGCCACAGAGAGGGAGAGTCGAGGTCAGAGAGGTTAAGTGTGGTGTGGAGGGGGTTAGGTCGTGCTCTGCAAAGCTCTTCCCTGCTGCTTGTCGCTTCTTTTCTCTTCTTGATCCTGATGCACAACTTTACTTCACACAAATCGTATGCTCACTCTCTCTCTCTCACTCACTCACACACACACACACACACACACACACACACACACACACACACGTACAAACAGATTCCACAAATTCTCATCTGAAATTCTCCTATCGAATGTACAAGGCTGATGAAACACACCTGTGTGTGTGTGTGTGTGTGTGTGTGTGTGTGTGTGTGTGTGTGTGTGTGTGTGTGTGTGTGTGTGTGTGTGTGTGTGTGTGTGTGAGTGATAGCTGATCCAGTGTGAGTCAGGACAGCTCAGCCTAGGTTGGACTCTGGGTGGATAGAAGGACAAAGACACCTGTTCTTGCTCTCAGCATTCCTCTAAACATAATCCCTACCATCTCTCCCACACACACACACACACACACACACACACACACACACACAGTACATATCATGTAGGCTGTTCAATGTAAAGGATTTGACAGGTAAACTGATGATATACTGACATGTACAGTGCATGTATACACACCTGTGCACCACAGTTGTACCTCTCTTTATCTGCGTAGTCGCTTTGATATACACTGTTGCTGATGACAGTGAATCGTGTCATTTCATGCAGAGAATGTCCTCCTGCCTTTATTCACACAGCCCAGGTGCCAGTCTTCCAAGTATTTACATGGGATACATTTCACTCAAGGACGCTGAAATATGATGTGTGTGTGTGTGTGTGTGTGTGTGTGTGTGTGTGTGTGTGTGTGTGTGTGTGTGTGTGTGTGTTTATTTGTGTGTGTATAGTAGTCAGTGACCTCTGTGGTCCTTGCCAAAGTCAAAAAGATCATTGCAGATATACATGTAAACCGAATATCTTTGGACATCGTAGGATGTCACTTTGGGCTTTAGGAAACACTGATCAAGATTTAACTGATAATTAAAATAATTAGCAACTAGGTATTATTTTGATTATCAATTAATCTATCAGTCATTTTCTTAATTAAAGGTATTCAGTTTACTTTCAGGGCCAAAGAAACCAGAAAATATTCACATTTGAGAATGTAAAATCAGAGACTTTGACATAAAAAAGACTAAAAATGATATTATGAAATACTTGCTGATTAATTTTATGATTGACAAATAATTAATCCATTGGTTCCCAACCTGGGGTTTGGGCCCCCTCTAAGGGGACTGGCAAACAGCTGTGTGACCTCTCAAGCTCTGTGATAATGAATGATTATTCTTTTGTTAAGAGTGTGTATAAGTCAACTCTCTTGGGTTGTTAAAAGAGAAAAATGTTGAGCTTATTTGCTTAATTGATGATCATCTTTGACTAATTGTTGCAGCTCCAAAATGATCTTTAGTTGCAGCCCTAATTTACACATGCACAAACTCTGTTATAGCACCTTAAAATCTGTGTCTTAAAATCTTGTTTATTTTCATTACATTTATTTTAAAATGTGTCTTGTGTCTGTTTGATGAGCTTTGCATGCAAATTTTTTAGCAAGCAAGCTTTGCATGCAGACAGTTAATAACTTCTAGTACAAATAGCCCGCTACAGCCAGCCACTGAGCATCTTCAGTGGAGTAGTTGTCGGATCACCAGTAGCTCGTGGTGGTAAGAATATGGTTAGAATATGGTGACTAGCCAGCTTGATGGCTTGACTTGACACACATCACTTTCCTTGACACAGTTACCGTTAGTTTCCTGTATCTAGAAAGAATGTGTTGTCCTCTGCAGTATGAGTAGGGGTGGTGTTATTGTTGCAGGTACAGGCTCAGCCAGGCCAGTATGTTTATGATTGCCCCTGGTGTGTTCCTCTGTGACTGTAGTTCACTCTGGGTTTGATCATGCCACAAGTGGTTGTCTGAGTGTTTGAAAGTGAAAGAGGAGGACATGGGTGGGAAGAGAAAAAGGAAACAAAATGACAGCGAGTGAGTGTAACATTTTCCTGTATATGTAGGTAGAATTTACCATGAAAATGAAACAGACACAGACGGCACAGTTTATGCAGTTTTAACACCCATGGTCATTTCACACATCATGATGTTTATTATAAAGAACAATTATCTGTAGTTTGAATAAAGTGGCCAAGCTGCCTGCACAGCTTGTTTGTCAACTGCCTCATTGGCCACCTACTATCTGCATATATTATTCAACGCTGCTAAAATTCTGTCTGGAATTTGGAGATGGAAAATGTGTAGGCATCTTGTACATCGTTTCATATTCGTATATCTTTATTTTGAATCACGAAATGACTCCTGAGTGGGTGGGACAACTGAGTGATTCATTGACCATGCCCTGCAAATACATCACTGTGATTGGAGGAAACCCACCAGGAAATGGTGGTGAGGAATAGCTTCTTTGATGAGTAAGAAGACACATAGGAATATAACTTTCCTTTTAGCCTATTTTTAACAAAAACTGGTAACCTTAACAGGCCTGTGTCTGGTGGGTCTCTTATATAAAAAAAACATAAAAGCATTTGCATAAAAAGCAAAAATAGTAGTGTAGTTAGCTCATGTTCATGAAGGTCTCCAATAGCAACACTTACGTACAGATTCATAGATGTCTGGCAGATGTGCTATCAACATTATTTTGTGTTATGTAACAGTGACTAAATGGTCAGAGCAGGCTAGTGCAGCAGAGATTATCAGGGCTATCTATCTCTGCCTCAGGCTGTCATCCAGCAAATCCATTGACAGGCCTGCACATCCGTAATCTGATGATTTGGGCTGATGATTTGTTTCCCAATCTCCAGCCCAGCCTGTCTCATTTCCTCTGTTGCCATTTGCATGCGGCGCAGTTAAACACATTGCAAACACTGGCTTCATGCTAGCCTTATATAAGATAAGATAAGCCTGTATTGATCCCTCGAGGGGAAATTCAGGTGTACCAGCAGCAAGGACAGAAATCAGTACAGAAATAGAGAAAACTAAAAGATGAATAATATGAAGTATATAAAACAGCAATAGAAATAAAAAAAAAAAAGAAAGTATATAAGAGCACTTAAACTTGAACTTGACACAGTGGTGTGGTTATTAGCAGCAAAGTCAAGTATATTCACCCAATGTAGGAAGTAATAATAAAATTAACCATATGATTACAAAAGTAAATGTAAATGTTAGAAATACTAATTTTCTTCTAATACATTTTGTCAGTGTCAAATTTTATTTTTTATGGAACGGGAAGTCATTTTCGTGTTCCTTTTTCAAAACTATACTCTATTACAACTAGTCTATTTTAAATGTGGGGATCAAGTATCGGGGGAGAACACATGAGGGGCACCTCTACAAGTTGCTAGCTGCCTGGAAGAAAAATTAGCATCATCTGTATTTTGACTACAGTGCGATGATGTTGGAGCACAAGAACAAGATCTCTGCTTTTAAATCTCGTCCTCTAACTTCTGCAAGCACATTGAAATCAGTTGTACATGCTGCAGGGGAAAATGTAGTCAGCTAATAAGTGCTAGCTATGTTAATTTTTCATGTGTTATGTTTTATCTTTTATGCTGTTGACATTAACTAATCTTGTAACCAGTGGTCTGTTGAGCTTTTAGAGAGCTGTTAACCTGACTTAATGACAGCTCTAATTCATGTATAATATTAAGATGGAAAGTAACTTGTACTTTGAGTAATTTATTAACTAGGTACTTTTTTACTCTTACTCAAGAAGGTTTCTCAAATGGTCATTTTAATTCAAGCCATTTTTAGGGGAGTAACCATACTTTTACTCAAATAGAGATTTTCAGTACTCCACCCACCACTGATGTTGTTTTTAAAGACTGCATTATAGGTTATTTCTAATCATCTCCTTCCATGTCTGTAAATCAGGTAGACAAAATAGAAAAAAGCACACATCCATGAAAGGTAATCCAGTTATTTACTCCAGTGATCTTAAAACATAGTATAGAATTGAGTCAATAACATGCACACAATTGAAGAAGGAGGCACAACAAAGTCTGTGCAGTAGCATTTATTGAAGGGCTATTGTATTGCATCGCATTAGATCAGAAAGGTAACTGATTTTTTTCTGGGTATTCAGTGTAATGTGATGCGTAACATTGTACTAAACCTTATACAATAACAACAGCCGGACTCATAGGCATTAAATGCCCTGCACATCGACACTTTAGCAGGGTGGATGCTATTTCTTTGGTAACTCCACCTCCTCACTTGTTTATCAGTGCTGTGAGGGTGATTGTTGATAAAATAAAATCCAGTCCAGGCTATATCTGGCTGAATATTACACTGTTATAGTCTATTTTGCTCGGTCGTGTCAGATTTTCTTGACCACCCAGGCAACAGAATGTTAGTGGGAGACTTGCACAAACATTTTCAAACACGAGCACTGGCACATAAACTCTTTCAAACTCGTACATTTGGGCACACACATGCTCATACAAACAGTCATATACCCACGCCCACAGTCTCGTTCTGTGTCTCTTACTCTGCGTTTCCTTCGAGCAGAGGGTGGAGAGAGATGGAGGGATAGACAGGAGAGATGACTGGCCACGTTGTTTTCCTCCGGTCATAGGAAAGAATGACTGCACGAGAGGAAAGAGGTGGAGGAGAGGTGGAAAGGTTTTTCATGTGCCTAACTGTTCCATGAAGCCCACTGACACTACAACTTTCAGTATTGTAGTTTCAGTGTGCGTGTGTGTGTTTCCTGTGAAGAGCTACTGTGGTAAGGTGGTGACCTAGAGACAGGGATGTGGTTTATACAAAAGACTTAGTCTATGTCTGCATTAAGCCTGTCTGTGTCTGAATTTTATAACGCTTTTCGTTGGAAGATGATTCGCGTCCAGGCTACCATTTTTAGGTTGTTTCAGTAGAGACCTCTGTCTACAGTGAAACACCTCTTGTCATTCAACAAAAAACAAAACTGCATCACAGCCACAAGGAGTGGGACAGACAGCTAAACCAAATAATAATTTTATGGTTGCAATATTGTCAGACAAAATCTGTCAAATCAAATCAATTTATTTATATAGCCAAATCATAACAGTTATCTCAGGGCACTTTTTACAGAGAGACGACAATTCACACCAAGTACAAGCACTAAGGCAATAGTGGTGAGGAAAAACTTCCTTTTAAGAGGCAGAAACCTCGAACAGAACCAGGCTCTAGGGTGGGCAGTGGCGCTGAACAATTAATCAAGATTTTATCTAAATCACAATATGGCCATGTGCAATTTTCAAAATGCTGAAGGTGCAGTATTTGTTAAATTAATTTAAATATCGACATGCTACAGAGATGTCCTGGCCTACAAACGCTGTTTTAGTCTGGGCGGAGGGCTGAAACGGAGAGGAAAAGATGCCTCTATGAATTTAACCAGCTTATTGTGAACACACTTGTGTTGTTAGGATCCAAACAATTTAAGTTATAGGGGTGTTCTATAATTCAGCAGCCTCACATGCCATTTTTGTCAGATCTGTTGCCTTATTCTTTCTCTTCTCTTTACTTTTTCCTGGCCTTCCTCTTGCACTCCACTGTGTCAGACTGTCCCGCAAAAGAGAAATAGTTTGAGAGTAACCCATAAACATTATTCAAAGATTGACTGGAGGGTGAGAGAAAAAATGCAGGGAAGACTTGAGAGTAGTGAAGATAGCTATGTGCAATGTGAAATATGAATGAGGACACTCTGGGCTTGACAAAGCTGCTCTGTTGTATGTCATCCATACCTGGCTAGACACCTTTAATCCTCTTTCCTCTCATAGAATAGACTCCAGTCAACCTGAAACCGCTACAACTGCTGACTCTTAACTGTAATCATATCTTAGTCTTTTCTTTGCCTTGCTTTAAAGCATTTTTCAATCGATGGCATTGCTCTACAGAAGCAAACAAGATTTGTCAGGGTTCATTTGAGTTATTTGTAACTCACTTGTTTGATATTAGATACAGTCTTAAAAGTCTTTTTTTTTTTTCTTTAATTTATGACGTGCACTCCACATCATCATTCAGTTATTTGTTGTGCTCCAGTGACCCACACTAACCCTCCACTCTCTTAATCTCTTTTTACAGGGTTTGCCTTTCCAGACTGGGCCTACAAGCCCGAGTCGAGCCCCGGGTCCAGGCAGATCCAGCTGTGGCACTTCATCCTGGAGCTGCTGAGGAAAGAAGAGTATCATGATGTGATCGCATGGCAGGGGGACTACGGCGAGTTTGTCATCAAGGACCCTGATGAGGTGGCCCGGCTTTGGGGTGCCAGGAAGTGTAAACCCCAAATGAACTACGACAAGCTGAGCAGGGCACTGAGGTATGATGACAGAAAGACTTGCTGAATATGTTTGTTTCATTATGCATCTGTATGTGGGAGTGTGGATTCATTCATAGTTATTTGCTCCTATTCCTGACCTTTAACTTACACCAGATAATCTGTTTCCTGAAAAGCCTAATGTTGCCGCTTCACGGTAATCAAGATTATTATAAAGATCTGTGGAATTTACCATATTCACATAAACATACGGTAAAATTTTAGGAGCCCACATGCCCCAGTTAAGTGCCTAAGTTAACTAGGGCATGTGAGACCTTGCAATCAGATTATACAGAAGACTTGTCTATTAAGAATAGAACAAAGGACATGCAGTGCCTCTCCCAGGCCACTCTTAGCAGGGAAGAACTGCGAACCTTGACTAGTGATATTTTCAAGTGGTAGAAAAAAAACAACACAGAAAGTGTAAGCTTGTCTCTGAACGAAGTTGACTCAGAAGACTATTTTTCTCATAAATGAGACAGAGAAAGGGAACAGAAAGCAGTTAAGACAGTGACTCAGGGACGTCTAAGTGGAGGTGTCTGCAGTAACATGATGAAAGAAGTGAGATTTGTCTGGATTGATGCAGTAGCAGCAAACTTTTTTACTGGACTGTTGTGGTGAGGAGGGAGCTGAGCCTAAAGGTGATTTACTATCTGTGTTCAAACCTGTGGTCATGAACTCTTTAAAATACTTTATCCTAAGGCCAAGTTCACTACAATCTCCTTCCCAGTGGCAATGTGGTTTCCATGTGTGAAAAGGATGTGTGCACATCAGAGCACCAGATCAGGAAGGTTGTTTGTTTTCCACATGTAGACAAACTAGTACTGGTGCAAATGTTTAGTAAATTAGGTTATGACTTTTAAATACACACAGACACCCCAGGGACTACATTTATTTTGAAGAAACATTCTGTAGTCCAAATTGAGAATACCATCTGTGACCCAGGCAGTTGATTCCAGTTACAGCGATGACCTGCTGGAAGCCTTTCATTCAGCTTTGACTCTCTGGCTCTGTTTCACACAGACATTCCATTAGTCATGCCTGCCTAGGCACTAATAGCACTTAACCAAGTCCATAATACTATTGCAAGATTGACCCTGGCCACATGCCTTCACACGGCGTTGACCTGGACCAGTAGAGTTACAACACTGACCCATTTGGCCACTCACACCTTTACACCTTTCGGTTAAAGTTCTATTCATGGAACTCAGTCAAGCCCATTAGTGTGTTATGACAGTGATTTGGCACAATTAAGGTTGTCACCCCAGCTTCAAGTTCAAGTATAATGATCACATGAAAATATAACTAATGCAATATCATGGTAATGCTTTGTTCAGGTAGTTCAAGTACTTTTCTATCAACTACATTATGATTCTCTGTCATTTTTGTCACTTTATCATTTGATTTGGACCGCCCTGTGGCCAGTTTAGCTTCATATGCTGCTTGTCATTCACTTATTGTGAAGGTTAATGTTGGGGAACATTTTTAACTTTGTATGCAATGGTCTGGCTAAATCTGTTTTGCTGACCTTCAGATCAGGTTTGGTAAGTATGAGGTGAATCAAATTGGACTGACATGTCAGTAAAGCAAATTGCTTCAAGGCCAACAAAATAATTCTTGGTATTGCAAGGACAAAAAGGTCAAATCTGAGCCACACAGCAGCTGCTTCTAAATTTGCCTGTACTTTTGGCTTTCATAATGAAACCTTAGTTCACAATGTTGTTTAATAATAAAAAAGAAGATACACCTGATCAATTTTGTGATCCATGCTATTAACACAGTGACCTCTCAGCACATTAGAGTTCAGTATTAAAGACTTCCAATATCCTTGGAGAACTTCTCTCAGCTGATTCCCGTTGTAGTAAGTTGCAGTGACAGAATTTTCCCTGCTGTTATTTAGGATGGCTCAACAGCACAGTGTGTGGTATTGTCTCCATTCTTTGGTTGTTTTTGCAAATAACATCATTTATGATAAATGAAGTAAATTGATGCAGTAACACTGCCGGGTGCTAATCACTTACACTATGTTGCAATTTCTACAGTTTGGTCATTTCTTTTTCAAATGTAGCTATATTCTTACCTCCAGGGCATTTCTATCAAGTTTATTTACATACAGCAGCTACAGTAACACACACAAACATACACACACTGGTGACAAGAATCACAGAGCGGAACCAGCTGGCTTCCATATCAGATTACAACAACAAAGCTAACACAGCTTCCCTTTAGTATAAATTTTGTTAATGAGTTTTGCTTCAAATGAGGCTTAATATTCATACTTCATTTTTCATTCTCTTGCCTGAGTATTTGAATATTGGTCCAACATTACCCCAGCTTGTGGTAGTAACCACATTAGTGACATGCTAACAATAAGATCAACAGAATAACCTTGAAATAAACACTATAACAAAATAAAATGTGGCAAAACTTACAGCTTCCAAGTTGGAAGCTGAGTTGCAGACTGCCAGTATCAATCGATCACTGAGTTTGAACTGTGACTGGCCCTTTTATTGCTTGTTAAATATTTTTAGGCATTGATTCATTCATTTAACATTTATTGAATTTTAGAACAAGAAGGGCCTATCCTCATGAGAAAAAGAAAAAAACAAGATTATAATGTTTTTTGCAGTTGCTTACCATCTCCTGTGGTTGACTTGTCAATAGTGCAGTATTTCAAAATTGTGGTTATTGCAACAGTCATATTTTTAAGCGCAACATATAATTCACTGTGTTGTGTGTCCAAGGCTTGTTGTTTATAGCCAGGCAGGGCCAAAATTAGGCTAAGCACTTTAAAGAAAGTCACAAAGGCCAGTAAAAGAAGGAGATGCATTGAAATGCTTAATTTAGAGTGGAGAGGGTTTATGCACGCCGTTTACTCTGGTGAGATTAAGATAATGTCTGTTACAGATGTGATCTTATGGGGACAGAGGAAATTAATGGACTACTAATGTCTGAAATGCATGTCACACACACACACACACACACACACACACACACACACACACACACACGCGCGCGCGCGCACACACATTCAGACTTGTAGACAGGATTTAGAGTTCCTGAATTAGAGAGAAAAAGAGTATGCATGGGGATGCTTGTGGTCAGGCTGTGTATTTATAGCATGTCCATCCTCTAGAGCTGTAACAGATTTGGAGCTTAGGCTACAGTAAGTGCTTATATATAGCGGGTCTTAGTGCCCTCTGATGGACCAGCCTTAGAGGCTGATTATCAGCAACTTTTCTTCACAGGAGTTTCCCCTCTGGCACTCTTGTGTGCTGTCCCCACCCACCCTCTTATGGCCAGGTTGTCTCCCACTGTGCCTATAAATGTAGCAGAGAGTCACTTCAGGCTTAGAGTGAGAAGGACAGTCAACAAACACCCGCATGCACACACCCACGTCCACGTTGTCACCTGGTTTGACACCAGAGCTGCCGTCAGTCCTTCACTGCAAGAGACACTGGAAGTGAAGCGTCTCAAGACACACATCAATAGTAATGTGGCAAGAGGATTAATGGCACTAAAGATTAATGAAGTTATAAAGGAGGAACACAAGCACACATGTGCATGGTAACAGTCCCCATATGGAGCAAACTGCTGGAGAGCAGGCCACCTTGTGCCCTTCATATGGAGAAAACCTGGAGTCTGCTAATAATGGAGACCACAGTCAGCATGTGGCAATTAGCATACACACACATGCTCACATACTTGAAAAGACACGTCTGTTTTGAAGTGTTCTTTTTATCACTTAGCCTTTGTAATTATTATTTTTACCTCAATGATCTTATGCTTTCCTGTCTGCTGTGCACATGGTGGAAATTCCCTTAATCAGGACTGCTGTATTGTGTGTGTGGATGTGTGCGTATGTGCTGGCTTTCCGTTGAGGGGACACAGCCTCAGTCCATGCGTCATCCTGGTCTCCCGCTCCCACGGCTGCTGTGAAATTCCCACTCCTGTTGAGAGGATTACACTCATACTGTGTATGTGCATGTGTGTTTATGTGCAAGTGTGTGCACGTAAGTGTGCATGTGAACGTGTTTGATGGTGAAGAGGTTAGACTCTCATTTATTAGTGTTGTTGCTTAATTTTTTTAGGAATGATTTTGTTCTGTCCTGTTACATTGAATCAAATGCATGAAAGGTTCTATCAGGTCCGTCATGAATTCAGCTCTTTTCCAGTCATGCTCACTTTGTGATTTTATATTCCTCAATCCTTGATAGTAAGTGCTATCTGACAATTTTGGTGTAAGAAATGAATGAAAGAAGCTAACAGATCGATGCCAGTAGCTTTCATGTTCTGAAAGGTAAAATTGCTGATTTCACTTACGGAGTTTGGAGAGATTATATTTGGCTTATATAAGGAGTTTCCCATCATCAAAGTAGCGTACACTAAAACTGATATTTGGTTTTTTTTTTTATTATATATATATATATATATATATATTTTTTTTTTTTTTTTTTAGGTGAACCTTTTCTGAAGTGGCTAAAATACCTATTGTTGCTAACCCTGTCCACAGTTCATTGCTTAGCTTCTACACTGGTGTCCTCTCTCTGCTTCTCTGAATACACGAATATTGATAAATACAATACTACTTTAGATAATCCAAACTATCCCTATAAGCCTCAGGTGCATTTACATCATGAAGAATGATTTGGTAGGACAAAGAAGTAAACCCGTCCGCCTCCTGATTCTCTGACGCACCGTCTCGCTCTCTTGTACTGATCCACAAAAGAGAGTAGCGGGAAATGAAGCCTGTTGCCAATCAGTCATTGCAGAGTGCTGGCTTAATGAGTGTAATCATGCTAAGAGGTCCCAGCTCCTAGAGACCTCCAGGCCCCCCTGGCCTCCAGTCAGCAGCCCGCATTGGCTCCAGCACAGTGGTCAGAGGTCAGGGGGACTGCCACGCACAGCTGGCAAAGATTAACAACACAGCACATGTGCACATTCACATACACAAATGCACCATTGTACACAGACTCCTGTCCATGCATGCTTGCTTGCACACATGTTTGCACTGTTTGCTTCATTTCCAACATTCATTTGACTGTGATGGGCCGCCACAGCTGGAAAACTGCCCACAGAAAAGCACATAAATAGAGTGAAGGTTCCACAAGACGACTACTGGGTATGGTGAAGCTGTAAAAGTCAGGGCATTTTGTTTATCAAATGTAGGGCTGCACAAATAATCAAAATTTTACCCAAATCGTAGAAGCTGCAATTTTTTGATAAAGGAAAAATGTGGGACAAAACAGCTCTATAAAGAAGTACTGTAGTGCTGCAGAGATGCACTGACCTACAAATCATGTTGTCCAGATGTAAAAAAAAAAAAAAATGCATATGTTGGGTACAGACCCCAACAAATGTCACGTCATCATAATTAAATAAACTATATGAGAAAATGCATCTAATACCCTCTTTTTTTAAAATGACAGCTGACAAATTGCATTGTTCGTATAGTACGTTTTTTTTTTTTTTTAATTTACGTTACTTCATTTATTTACTTTTTAGTTCATTTTACTTTTTCAAAGTGTTCTGATGAATCTGTTTTTGGAACTGTACTATCGCTTATTAATATTCTGTGTATTGTTTATTTAGCTATGAGATATAGGGAGGGGTATGTGGATGAGAGAGATTCATAATATTAAAATGTCTGAAGACATGTTAGACACAAATATCAATAAAAAATTTATGGTACCATGGTAAAGTATAATGTGACTGTTCCACTGTCCTATTTTTCCAAAGAAATCCCTGATAGAGCCTACAGTAGCCATTTTTAATCTGTAGCACTAAACGTGGCTCTGATGTGCTTTTTAGAAGTAACCTCAGTGACCACATCTACAACACATACTGCAGGAAATATTGCTGCATATGCACAGAGTATTACTCACCTAGCTGGCCGGGTGTGTTTGTAGGTCAGAAGGCCCCTCTCTACAGCAGCACATTGTGTGGAAACACCCAGGGCTAGGGAGAAACTGCAGAGGGAGCATCCAGGGACAGTACCACTGTATGACTTTGTGTTCGACGTATGCTTGCGTGCATTGTCTTTCCATTGTCTCTCTCTTCAGCATGTATGTGTTCAGTGTACATGAGCGTTGTGTGTATGTCATTGTCCCTGACTGAATGAGGCCTTTATTTTCTATGAGGGTGGAATGCACACACACCAGAGTGTGCTCGAGCACATATTCACACCCACGGAGCATGTGACCAGCCTAATCGGACCCTGACGAGATCCTCCTCTTCACACACAAACACATACATATATAACCCCCACCCCACACACATATACACAGAGCATGTCATGTGACACCTTCCCTTATCATACACCTAACTCAGCCCACATCCCTGCACAAACACATTTCATTTCCTTTCTGAGACAGTAAACACTCGTCAAACCTGGCCTCTACACAAAGCACTCTCACATGTGCGCACACACACCTGAGTGTGAGCAGCTGGTGTGTGTGTGCATGTGTGCAGAGAAGGATCTGGCTGGGATGTGTGTGTGTAAAAGCCAATGCTGACGAAAGAGGCAGAAAATAAACACGGGGCTCATGGGGAGTATTGTAATCCCAACTTCCTGTCACAGTCAGCGCCTATTTACAGCCCAACAATGGGCAAGGCACAGCCTGTCCACGCACACACAAGCGGGTTGGTTTACTTCATCTTTAGTGTTGACATTGGTGTGTGTGTGTGTGTGTGTGTGTGTGTGTGTGTGTGTGTGTGTGTGTGTGTGTGTGTGTGTGTGTGTGTGTGTGTGTGTGTGTGCATACAGTGATACTGAAATAGATTGGTGACCTTATACACATATCATATTATAGGCTAATACAAAAAGTTAGCAATAGTGGACAGGTCTTTTGTCCTCAAGTAATACCTCACTATCTGAACTGTCGGGACAGAGACACGTCACGTTCCATACTTGCTCTGGCCATCAGTTGTAACAGTTATGATAACATTTTACTCTCTGAGATGTCAGAACACTGCAACGCTGCTAAAGAAACGGGGCAACAAGCATGAGGGGTCAGGCAAGCATACAGTTTGTAGACAAACCTCCAGGTTAGCCAAACTTAAAACTTGAACTTGAAACCTGAATGATAGTCTGATCATTTGACTTGGACTTGAGTCAGACTTGAGTCAAAAATTGGATGAATTTGATGACTCAGCAAAATCAAAAAAAGACTTGTACTTGCAATTCGACTAGAGCTGCAACACCAATGACCTGTTGCTTCACTTGGACTTGTGTTTTTGACTTGAAAAGACCTTCCCCCAAGCCAAAATATGTAATTTAAAAAGTGTGCCCTAAAACAGTTCATTTCCTGAATTAACTAACATTACCACCATTCATAATCAGCAATTCAAACCATAATTTTCTAGATCCAGTTTGTTTGAACCAATCTGACCACACCCAATCAAGTTGCAAGAACATGAAGAACTAGCGCTACTTTACTGAGCTCCATTTGCAAGAATGATATTCATATTCAAATTCAGTCACTTGATGAGCACAATGTTATCATATCCAGTGGAACTGGTGGACAGTCGGAGCAATGAGCAATTTTTTTAGAGTAAAAGAAGACTAGTTTTCCTTTGAGTCATAACTTTTCAAGTTTTGTTCTGTTTTATTTTGTATTTTCATTTTAAGTTAATGTATGGTTGTTTGTGTTCCAGATATTGTTGTGTTAAATGAACAAACTATTTATATTAGCCTGTTCAAACATGTCAAATAACACAAGGTTAAATAATAATACTGTGTTATTTCCCCGTAAATGGCTTCAGTCCTGGCTAAGGTGTGTAATGTGTGTTCATTCATTGCCACTGAGTTCCTGCGCTCTGATGTGTGTGTCTCTTTCTGCTTTGATCATATTGTTTTGGACCACAGCAGGCATATGTAATCACAGCCTTAATCCCTGGCCTAGAATCACACACAGTAACAACTGAGTTGATAGAAAGCCTCCCCTCGGTTTCCCTGAAGGCTTTGCCTAAATCCATACTTGCATTGATTGTTCAATCTACTCTTTTGGTTAAACAGCGAGAGGGATAAAGCTGCATCTCCTGGATGATACGTTCTGGGGGTGTGTGGGGGCACACATGCGCCCATGTGTTTGAGTATGCCTGAATGAGATGGCAGTTTATAGAGTCAGGATAAGGGAGAGGTGTGTGTGTGTATATGAGTGTACTTGTGTGTGTAAGGCGAGTGCGGTGGGCAGCTAAACACAGGCACTCAAAGAATCTCTTTCTTCTCTTTTGAAGTGAGTTCAAATGCTCTTCAAAGACAGTCTGCCTGTATGACGGCGCAGGAGGAGGGGGCATGGAGAAAGAATGGGTGACCATGTGCTCTAAACACAGCTTCAGTTGCTGCGGCTAGAATTACGCAAAGTTGTTGTCTGCTTCCAACTATGCATTTCAGCATTCTTTGTATTAGCTACATTTGTGAGTGCAGCCAACAGCACACAAAATTTGAGTTGGCCACACTCCCTACTATCAGACTGCCATGAGCTAGGGTCAGACACACGTGTCAGCACAGTGATATTATTGGCCTTTGGGATGTGTCCATGTTTATGCCAATTACACACTCAGATGCTAGTTTAGGAGGTACTCCTAGTTAAAACTAATGCAGTCTAGTACAGCAGCCAACAATAACTTGTATGGTCATGAAGGGTATAATGTTCAGTTTTTGCTAAAATTGTTTTAGAGAGGTGTTGATTTAACTTCATAGTCATTTTGGAGGATGTAGTCTGTGATGTTGATGAATAGTGAGAGGTGTTTCAAATATTTTGTCCCCCTCATTTACATCAGTGAAGATAGAATAGTAACAAAGCTGTTTTATTACTGTGAGGATCCACTGAACGTGATGCAGCCAAGTGGCAACCCCTGGGTCTGAAAAATTAAGGTCACTCAGAGGTGCAAAAAACTGCAGTTCCTCAAATGGTCACTTGTGGCTGGCTCTAACAGCAAGTTAATCCCCCGAGACCCTCCATATTAAAGGTTATTTTTGGGCTTTTTGCCTTTATTTAGATAGGACAACTGAAGATATGACAGGAAGAGGGGAGAGAGGAGGGGATGACACGCAGCAAATGTGCCACAGGCGGGAATCAAACCGGCAGCCGCTGCAAAGGACTGATAGCCTCAACACATGGTGCACACGCCCTACCAACTGAGCTATAGGGGCGCCTGAGACCCCCCATAATAAAATAGTCAACATTACAGCAGAAATAAATGTTTTTACAGCCTGCGACAAAAATGTTTTTAGTCTATATAGCTCATATCCCCGTTCATGACAATGGGGGTGAATTTTTGTACAACTCACCCATTTAAATGGTATTCCGCTAGGGTAGCCACTTCATTCGGCCACCTCAGCTCCACTCTTGCTCTGCATCATCGCCCATTTTTGGATTACTTAGCTGAATCAGAGGGACCGCACTGTGAGCTTGACTATGGCTCTTCAGAAACCTATGGGTGACATTACAGAGGCGCATATACATCCAGTGGACGCGACATGCGGTTGACCACCCAAAACCTCGCCTCATCCTTGCTAATGTGCGACTGAGCCTTTACAGTATGCCCCTTTCATACCCAATCATGATGCTACCCCCTGTGACCAATTAACCTGTTTTCCATGTGGAATGTTCCAAACAGGTTGTTTCGAGCATTCCACACGTGTCTTTTGTTGCCACTGTCACAACTTGTTTGAAACATGTTGCTGGAATCAAATTCATTAAAATAAGCATATATTTACACATATCAATGATGTAACAGACAGACAGTAAAATATTAAATATTTTGTCTATGTACTCTTTTCAGTTGAGTAAGTGTCAAAAAAGATTAGCAAATTATCTTTTTTTTTTCTTTATCTATGTTTTACGCAGCATCCCAGCTTTTTTGGAATCGGGGTTGTTTGTCCCCTGCCTCCACGATTTTGCATAGAAACTGAAATGATGTGCTGCTTACCTCATACAAAGTCAAGTAAATTGTAGGAAGATGTTGCAGGATGCTTATTTAGTTTTGCTAACTAGCATGCTATTCACTGGCGACAAGCAAGAAGTGGTGGAGGCTTGTTTAGTTTAGTTTATATCAAATTTTAGTAACTGTGGTGCTTCAGAAGCTGGTAAAAGTGCAGTATGTCATGAAATTCTGCTCCAGTTAGGAATTTCAATGTGTGTGACACACAAACAAATTACTCTTAGATGTTTTTGTTTGTTTTCCACTCTTGCAATCCATATTTGTTTTGGACCCATATGTTGGCCCTTGCACAGCCTGTTGACTTTTCTGTCATCAGCTAATTCGATCACAGTCCTGTTGTGGCTTTAATTCTGCTTGACTTCCTGCCCATCTCTGTCCGTCCCCTCGCTCCCAACTGCCTGTCTGTCCCCCCCCTTCCCGGCCCTTGTGAGTGTCTCCCCTAGAGCAGAAATTACATGCTGCTTTGTGCCTGGCGTAAACAATGTTTTCAACAGTGCAGGCCTGTCCTGTCTCTCTCTGTCTCTCCCTCTCTCTCACCCTCTCCCATCGCCTCAGGGGACGAGTGGAGAGCGCAGGGAGGAGAGAGTTGGGATAAAGAGGAGGGGGGAGGTGAATTGATGAGAGAAAGACAGAGAGAGGTATCAGTAGGATAAAGGGAGAAGAGGAGGAGGAGGAGGAGGGTTGAAGATTGAAAAAGAGCAACAGTCTGTTCCCAGAGAAAAAATGGCCCAACCAGTCTGTGTAATAAGCATAATAAGAGGGGGTGAAGGGCGACACCTCCCCACCACCAAACAGACAGACACTCACACTCACACACACATACACACAGCGCCGTCTGGATAACTACCATTCAGTGTAATGATAGTCAATGGGCTCTGATTAACTCAGCATTACCTACATACCCTGAAGCCCCTATCTTTGTCAGCACACTTCACTTAACTTGTGCCAGCAGACACATGCTGGAGGAAGGGAAAGCGGAGCCTTTAGTGCTATAAAAGCAGGTAGACATCCAGACATGATGAGCAAATGTGCCGTCTGGTTAAATCTTGCGTTTAATAGCCAAGGATAGTGTTGAAAGGATAGGTGGTAGTTTTGGTGAGTGTGGATGGCACACAGGCTTGTTATCTCCCTGACGGACAAACAAACCCTGCGTCTTTGTTCCTTTCTTTGCTCTTTATCTCTTCCTCTTTTCTTCGCTCCATCTCAGCCCTCAGCGTGTGAGGCTCGGCAGCCAGGGATCTAGAGGTTACATAAAGTGGATGTGGATCTGGGTAAGAAAAGGAGAGAGATGTTACATAAAGAGCTGTAGCTGGACAAAGGTTAATAAAAATGGAGCCTTGTACTGTAGGCAGGAGCCATGGGAGAGAGAAAGCTTGGAAAAAACAGAGAGAATGGCCATTACATAAACAGATAAAGATGGGGTGAATTATTGGTGGCTTTGCTTTTGGTGTTACATAAAGAGATGGGTCCATCTAGCAAAATGAATAACAGAATGTGTTGTTGTGTGTGACACTTGCCTGACAAAATCTGAACTTAAAAGACCTGAAAATTTTACTTTTTTCTAATTCCTGACCTTCATTTAAGGTAAAAAGGAAGATTTATTCATCATTTTACCACACAGGGTTGTATAACGAGATTAAAGCCCCACTCCCAGAGTATTTTAGCATTTTAATGATATTTCATATTATTCTGAGTCATTTCCTGACTATGTTGACTAACCACACAGATCGCTAAATGTGTTTTGACAAAAAGACTTGATTTAATGGTCAATGCTAAAAATTTTTTAGCTGTGATTGAACGAGAACTATAGTGTATGACTGTAGTAGAAGCTTATACGTCATCCATCAAGTTGTATAGGCGCACTGCATCTTTGTCACATTTGTCCATTTTGCTGCTTAGTCTCTGGTTATAAACATATATACGTAGATACTGCATTGTCTTTTGGATTATACGTCAATTTCATCGCCATAATGGACATTTAGCGTGGGATGTAGCTTGTTGGCTAACAGCTTGGGTCCTCATTTTTCAGGCGAAGACTTGGAGAAAAATCCCCCCAGATCCCTCTCATAACTTATGCTGTATTCTAGACAACATCGGAGCTCAGAATTTCGCAGTTGAAATTTCCAACTTCTGACCTCAAAGCGTTCAAGGTACACGAAGCGAAGTTGGGCAGATGGCAGCTCTTAAAAGCAGCGTGGTTTGGCATTGTTTTGACACAGAAAATGGAAATGAGGTTGAATGTATTCTGTGACAGAATAAACTTATATATAACCACTCGACTGGAGCAATATGTGATCGAATTAAGCACAGACATGGACATTAACCTGCAAGCAGAGCTGGCTGCTGCTGCTAGTTCTGCTAATGTAAGCCACACTTTGGCAGGCTGGGTAAATGTTACCTTTTGCCCACAGACACTGTGATCCATTTTGGTCTGAAAAGGTGAATCATGTTTTGTAGGTTAATGTGCAGTGTTCATATTGCTCGGCGCAAAGTGCCACATTCCACCAGCATTTAAAAAATTCTGCGATTGTAGACTGTGATTAACGGCTTCAAATGGCTCTCAATACAATTCTTTTATTTTTTGGACAATTAATCAGTTAATAAGTTGTGCTCAATTTTAACTGTTTTCTGAGTGTTTCTTACTGCTAGATTAGTCAACTAGTCTAAATTAAATTTACATTTAAGCAACAGGGAAATTAGTCACTAGGAACATCCCTAATCCGTGCTATCACTGTCTATGCTAATGATGTCAACCAATCTGGTTGGCTGGTCTGGATTAACCCCACCCCCCTTCTCTGTTTGAGAAAGAACATTAACCTAAAAACATCAGTTAACACTGGGAGGAGTGGGGCTTTAAGTTGTAGTTCCAAAACAAAAAACTCTTTTTTTTGTGTTGCTGAGGATGAAGGAGTCGTCTCACAGCCTGAGAGAAGAAGCTCCTCTGTAGTCTGGTAGTACAGCAGCACTGAAACATATGAATTAGTGAAAGTGTCAGTCCTGCAAAATACACAGAAAGTAACACACACCTGTGTCACGGCAACTTTTAATCTATTAGTTGTCAACTATTAAATTAATCTCAATTTTGATAATCGATCAGTTAGTTTGAGTAATTTTTTAAGAAAGTAAAAGCCTAAATTCTCTAATTTATTTCAGATCCTTAAATGTGAATATTTCCTGGTTCCGTTACTCCTTTATGACAGTAAACAGAATATCTGTAGACAAAACAAGACATTTGAGGATGTAATCTTGGGTTTTGTATAACACCGAAACATTTTATGCCATTCTCTGACATTTTATAGACCCAACAACTAGTCGATTAATCAAGAAAATAATTGACAGATTAATTGGTAATGAAAACAATCGTTAGTTGCAGCTCTACCTGCTTACTCACCCTTGTGCCCTCTCAGTCCATTCACACTCCACACCGGACTGCAGTGTTAATGCTGCATACATTAACCTCTGATCTCTTGATTGTTTGTTTATCCCTCCACACAACATCACTGCTGCTCCCCTACTCAGTCCGTCTACTGTTGCTCATCTCTCTGTTCTTCCTTTTTCATCCCTCTTTCTCTCTACCCCTCTCTTCCTCCTGCTCCCGCCCTTCACTGGGTCTGCTTTGTGCAAATGTCATACAACACTCTGTAATATCTATCATTAGAAAGGGGGGGGGGGGGGGCATGAAAGACTCATGCTTATTAAAGTGTGTGCTTGAGTGTGCAGGCACATCTGTCATGGTCTTAATGACTTCAGGAACAAATGATATTTTAAAATGAGGTATACATGTTAGATAGATTAAATGCTTCAGTGCTGTTAATAGCTCAGTATTTATATTTCTGGCGAATCTAAAGTCAGTGATTTAACTCTGATATGTGTATTTACATTTGTCTTTACAAGGCATATAGCAATACCAAAAACTCAAGGTATGTACTGTTGTATATCACAATATTATGTTTTCTGATTTTGTATCGATTCTTAAAACATTCTATCATGATGTTGTGATACATGCAAAGATTGATGGCAGTGGTTCATTTTGTGTTTTGTTACGTTTAAACTCCCAACCATTAGATTGCAGTGTTATTATGTATCTTCACTAACCTTCACTTAAGATTTGCTCACAGTATCACGATATATTGACGTATCAGATACTTGCCAATACACATCTCTAATGATAAAACCATGACAAAAAATGCACAATACAGTTATTTTTGCGACATTGAAAAACACTTGAAAAATGTATTTTATTAAATAATCTGATTTGTACAGTGTTTTTTGTTCATGTAAATTTTGTTTGCCAGCTATGACCCTAAACATCATAGCTGGCAAAAACTTGTCTTTGGCATTAAATGTTTGGATTATGTATATACAATTACAAAACAACAGACAAATCAACACTGCATCAGCGAGTAGCAGTCCTTTTCTTAAATAAACTAAAATGTAGTACCGCAGTTGATATCATCACAGTACTGAGACATTTTTTTATGTTTTATTTATTCGATATATTGTTACATCCCTTGTCTTATCATGCATTAAGCACATGTGAGCTTTTGTGTGTCTTTTCTTAACATTTTTCTAAATCCTGTGCTTTATTCTCTTTACCAGATACTACTACAACAAGAGGATCCTCCATAAGACCAAAGGCAAGAGGTTCACCTATAAGTTCAACTTCAATAAACTGGTTTTGGTCAACTACCCATTTATCGACATGGGCTCCACTGGTAAGCCTGGACTGTATGGCACTGTGTGTGTGTGCGCGTGCATGCATGCCTGTGCATGATCAGATATCTCATAATCCCACAATAGGATAGCATGATTGCATAAGATTACACAGAAGAACATTATATACTTTTTCTCAGTATTTTCTCTCTCTTTTTTGTCCTCTCCCTCCTTTTACGTCTCCAGGAAGCAGCGTTCCTCAGAGCGCCCCTCCTGTCCCCACCGGTGCAGGAACTCACTTTCGCTTTCCTCCTTCGACCCCCTCTGAAGTCCTCTCCCCAAATGAGGACCTGCGCAGCCCCAGCAGCATGTTCAGCTCTGTGGCTCGACGAATGGCACGTGGGTCAGTCAGCGACTGCAGCGACGGCACATCGGTCAACTCTGAGATCGAGGAGGGCAACACGGGAGCAGGAGAGGAGAGGGGAGAGAGGGGTGTGAGTGGAGGAGGAGGACCTGGAGGTGGAGGAGGAGGTTACAGAAGTATCATCCACCCCCGTCTGTCTCATGAAACCCTGTTCCGCATGTACGGAGCACCAGGTAACCCCGCTGGGCACCCAGGCTCCCGTGGCCCCACGGGGCACCGCATCCACCCAGAGCCACTGTCCCCCTTCCCTGTGTCCCCTCTGCCAGGGCCAGGTGGAGCCGGCCTCCTTGCTCCTCCTCTGTCCCCTGCGCTCTCCATGACCCCAACATCTCACCTCCCCTACACCCCCTCACCCACCCTGTCGCCCATGTTAGGCTCCCACTTCTCCTTCAACCCAGAGGACATGAAGCGCTACCTGCAGGCCCACACTCAGTCGGTGTACAACTATGGCCTTAGCCCCAGGGCATTCCTCCAGTACCCAAACATCGTCATCCCGCAGCCCCACCGGCCCGCTGCCGACAAGAGCGGTCTGACCACAGAGAGAGGTGACAGAGCAGAGAGAGCAGCGACAGCAGGCGGAGGAGAAAGGGGAGGAGACCGCCACCACCATCCACCTCTAGCTCACTCTGCTCACCACCACCCACATCCGCCTCACTCTGCCCACCCTCACCCCCATTCCCACCCCATGCATCACCCGCTCCACCTGGGCGAGGAGCCTCCACACATGTCTCCCTTCAAGTTCAAGCTGCAGCCGCCGCCCCTGGGCAGGAAGCAGAGGGACAGTCAGAGCCAGTGTAAAGCCCGGCAGAGCTCCATGTCCTCAGGATCAGGATCTGGCTCCATGTCGTCTACCTCTGGCCTCGGCTCCTCGCTGTCGTTCGGCAGCGACCTGAGCTCAGCCAGCGGCTCAGGACTCATCTCTGCCTCGTCCTCTACACAGTCCCTAAACAGTGCAGGACTTCCCAAGATAAAGGTGAGATACAGAAACACAAATATCCCCTACTGTGATGAAACCTTTCCATGCCAAGGCCCCCCTAATGGTCTCAACTTATGGCCAGGACCCCCTGTAAGATGTGTTAAAAAAACAATTGAATTTTATAACAAAGGTTTAAAAAAAAAAAAAAACAACAAAAAACCCTTCTTAATATATTTATTTACTTTTATTAGTGCAGTAATAAATTTCTTATTTTATATTTTAACATTTTTTTCCTCTTCCCTCCATTTGTCTGAGGCTCTTCAGCTCCCTGGTGACAGCAGTGTTCCTGTCTATAAACAAGTTTGAATAAATATAATTTAGCTAAAATACAATTAAGTAATATTTAATATCTTCGCAAATATTGGGTTTAGTAAAAGTACATTTTACTTGATACTGGCCAGTGAGTTGTACTGCAGTAGTGAGATTTATTTAAAAGTATTTGTTTAAATTGTTACAAGAAATTTATCAAGTACATGTTACTTTTTCAGTGTGTGCAGATTTGAACTTGTTATAATTTTGATTAGAGTTACTTAGTGTATGTGTTTTATGTTTTATATGCATAAGTTTTATGTTTTATATGCATAAAATTAATTGAAATCAGTATCAGTGAGTTCCTCCATATTCTGTTTCCCGCTTTGCTCATCTCTGTACCTGTGTCTGTCCAACTGTCCAGGTGGAGCCCATCTCTGATATCGAGTCAGAGGAAGAGGTGGAGGTGACCGACATTAGTGATGAAGACCCAGATGAGAGAGATGAAGAGTTTGAGCTCTTCTCTCCTCGCCACTCCAGAGCCCCTGACCACCACCATCGGCTCTCTAACGGCACAGCTGCGCCCCAACATCAACCCCATCCTGATGAGGACCTGGACGAGGATGTCTTCAAAGCCCCTGCTCCACCTCCACCTGGCCTGATGCCCTTCTTCACCTCGCAGCACATTCACTCCAGTGCGCATCGTGGGCTGCCCATCCTCAAGAGTGAACCCATTGAACCAGGGGAGGGTAACACACCCCCACCTCAGTCGGGCTCGGCAGGAGCACCTCAGACGAAGTGCATCCCCCTCAAGCTGCGCTTCAAGAGGCGCTGGAGCGAAGACCAGCGCATGGAGGCCTCACAGGAGGAATCTGACGACAAGAAAGTACGACCAGAGGAGGAGAGGGAAAGAGAGAGGCAAAGTAATGGACGAATGGAAATGGAGGAGGACGGGACGGGCAGCGGAGAAGGGGACAGTCCTCCCCCGTTAGCGTACGAGGGCTCTTTATCCACACCGCTGAGGGTGAGCGCCGAGCTGCATCGTGCCACTGCACAGCTGTCTCTGGAGAACAAAGACTGCTGATGAGAGATACAGTCCAAACACTACTGCTCCAGCAGCACTGGAGGTGGCACAGGAGTATGTAAATGGTCCCTCTGTAATCCCTCTCCCACACTGACAAACTAGATTCCTGAAACCTCCAGTGAACTGAGAGCACAGTCCAACATACACACATATAAACCAACACCTCAGAGACAGCCTGACTCTTGTTCTGTCAGATCCCCCATCAACCCTCTGTCTGGATCAGGGCTCCTCTGGGACACATCCTTTGGGAGGTGGGACTAACTCAGACTCGGCCACCCCAGGCACAGTGACTTTAAACGGAGCTGAAATCTCTCTACTCGCACAATGTAGTGTGATTTATGCCTGCTTTACGGGCTGCAAGTTTGTTTACTTCCTCTCAATGCCATAGTAACTTTACCTTTACCTACAAATTCAGTGATCTTTTATCCTTAAGTCTGTTACTTCACTTTTCACAGTTAGCTTGGTACGTGTTGTTAATAGTATTTACAGATCATTTTGTATATAATGTTTTTGAGCGTTTTGATCACCTCAGCAGGGTCCGATATTAACCGTGACCCAATGGCCTGTGGTCACAAAAAGTTACTCTGTGGCCGCCAAGTTTCATCCCCATACTGTGAGCCTTCATCAACACAATGTGACAGCTCCACAAACATCCTGATCCCTTTGTGCCTTTTAGTTCCACATTCTAAAAAAATGGAGAGCAGTACTAGCTTGCTGGCCGGCTACTGAAGTCTGGGTTCGCTCAGCCAACTCAAACTGCTAACGCGATCATTAGAGAAGGGCCAGAAACCTAAATGACAAAGAAATGTGGGAGTGAAAGGAAAGAGGAGTTTAAGTGGCGAGAATATGACACATCCAAAGACGTAGAATAGTGTGGAAATTCATGAGGGAAATGGACAACACAGTGTCACAGTAGCTGTATTAAATTGCCTTTACTGTATTGTTTTTTACATGAGTTTACATTTGAGCCACCAAAAGTGGCCACCAAATTTAGGGGCTGGTTAGCTCATGGGGCTAGTGCTTAAATGTATTAGTGTCTGTCGCTGCTCAGTGTCTTAGATAACCATTACCAAAGTTAGTTAGCTTGCTAGCTTTGTCTTCTTCATTGAGACTCATCAGAAACAAAATAAAACTCACCAGAAAACCCCTTGGCTCATCTTTCCACTTTCAGCTGTTCACTAGCTAGCTTTCATTGATTACGGTTGTATATGAAAGTGGTACTTAAAATGTGTGCTGTGTGATTTTGTGACATCCATACATTATTATTGCAATATATTATCCGAAAAGTTACGATTTAATTTTTAATTTACTATATCAGTACTTTGTACCCACTCGTTCCCCAGTTCAAAGAGATATTTCTACATCCTAGTAAAAATACCTTTAAAAACTCTCTGTCAGAGGAAATCCCCATTTTTTGCCATTTGCGGAGTTGCTGTATTGTGGGAATTATTTGTTTTTGTTTATTTAGGAGTGTGACACATCAAAGGCCCTTTTTTCCCACCTGAACTTTGTCTCTGGTTGGCTAGAACTTGTTGTCTCTGTTGGTTAGGTTGCTTATAGAGGCTGTTTTGCACAGACATAAACACAGGTGTGTCTTGAGATTTTTGACTTGCCCTTTGGTTGCTTTGTGCACAAAAAGTTTGAAAACCACTGATCAAAGACACTGAGGTAATGCTCATGCATGCACCAAGATAAAAGTAAAAAGTGAAGTAACTAACTTAAAGGTGGAAAGTCACTGAGTGTGTAGGCTAAGGTAATGCTGCTATTGGGTGGACAGGAAGTAAAACGACATGCAGCTCATAAAAACCTGATACACATCATACTACACTGTGCGAGCAGAGAATCAGTGGGAGGCTCCCTCATGAAACTTGGCTCCGAGTTCACCTCCCACCTGGCCAGTGAAGCTCCAGATGCCCTGCCCCAGTAGCACAGCGCCCGCCTTCAGGCCCCATCAGTAGAATCAGCAGCCAGTCAGCACTTTTCCTCAGGGGACACACACTCCCTCACAGCCCAGCAACACACCTAGGACGACAATGTGCACACTCCTCCCTTACGCTACTTTTCCCATAAGCTGACGGGACTTTGATAAGTGCCTGTATCTAAAAACCCACAGCCCTGGAGTGACATGGAAGAGAGCAAAGAAGGGAGAGGACTGCCATGAGTAATCATTCTTTAACTCATGAAACCCAGATACTGAAAAGTCATGGGGGGGGGAAGAGGAAAATTTGTTTTAAAGACTGAAGAGTGGGGCTGTTGGGTGTTGTCTGACTGACTCTTAAACCTGGCCCACTCCACTCAGGGAAGCCTATTGCTGTATGTTTATTGGAATCATGCACACAAACACACACAAGCAAAAAAAAAAAACAACAACAGCGGACTCACAGTGGAAGCATCGACTGCAACTCAAGAATCACACATCCACATTTATTACGCATCACACAGAAACTCTGGCACACTTGTTCTCTCAGAGCTTTTGACTTTTGTATAACCTTCCTTCTGTCTCTCGCCTGTCCTGCCTCCTCTTCTTTCTCTTGCGGACCACCTGTGGAAAAGATCACAACTCCACTCACAGAAATAATTTTAACCCCAGGGACAGAGAGGAAAAGAAGAAGAATGAAGAAGTCGAGGAAGGACTTGCTGAGGGGGACCACAAAGGGGGAAGCAGCAGGGGAAGGAAGGGGGTTTGAGGGGTTCCAGTAACTGTTAAACTAGCCTTCTCTCCTCACCTTGTACACTGAAAATAGTTTCTCTCAAGTCCCAGCAGCACAGAATCTCCTAGTTCACCAGCGAAAGCTCCTCTAACAATCATAGATAGTGTTAAACTAAACCAGCAAAGACACGCGCGCACACACACACACACACACACACACACACACACACACACACACACACACACACAAATGCACAACACTGCCTTCAGCTTTTAAACATGCTCCCTTCTCTAAGTCTGGACCAAAGTTATTGTAGTGGACTAAAACTGAAAAGAAAAAGAAAAACTGCACTAAAGACTGAACTAAACTAACTGAAACAATATTGTAGGTACTTACAAAACTCACTAAAATGAAATGAAAACATACAGAAAATGTCTTAACTTTAGTCTGTCAAATTTGGTAAAACAACACACAAACTAACCAAACTCCACTGCAGAATCAGTTATTTTACCTCACAGAACATGAGAATTGCTGCTCTACCGCTTCCTTGATCATTTTGTTTTTTGTTTGTTTGTTATTGTGTGACTTTGGTGAATTTGAACTAACCTTTTAAAACATCAAAGTCACATAATAACACAAACAAACTAACAGATCAAGTCAGTGGAAGATCAGCAACTCCGGTGTTCTGTGAGGTAAAATGACTGATTTCGCCCATGGAGTTTGGTTGGTTTGCAGAGAGTGATATTTTTCTTTTATAAAAGTATTTTATTTTGGAAAAGGCTGTCTGACAGCAAGGTACAGCAGAGAAAATATTCTAAAGAATACATTTAAACCTACAATATGTTACATCTCTGCATTAATGGGTTGTGTTTGTATTGTACTGCTCATAATATCTGTTCTGAACTTTTTAAATCTTGCCCCTAACACATACCACTTAGATTATAATTGGAAAAAAAACAAAAAACTCAACTATAACAATACAGCTTTAAACAATAAAAACTAAACCCACTCTGGAAACTAACAAATCAAACTGAATTCAAGACAAAAATTAAAAACAAAATAAACACTATAATAACTCTGGTCTGGACCACCGGCTCTCCCTGTAGTGGCGTCATCCTCAGGCCCTGAGAGTGTGTCAGACTGCCAGGCCTGTTAAACTACATGAGTGTGAGAGCCTGAGAGAGCAGGGAACATCTTAGACCTCACACACACTTACACACACATACACACACACACTGCCTCTCTATGCCTTGTTTTTATAGCATGTATAAAAGTGCAAACTGAGCTCTAATAACACACATGCAGACTATATCTTTATATATTCTAAATGAAATTATTAAAAAAAGTGAGATTTTAAAAGAACCATAGCATTTTAATGATATGATTGAGTCAGGATTTTTTGTAAGTGGATTATTTTGAGTGGCAAGACATGCCTTACCACTCATTTGGTAATACAGTGTGGGGGTCAGTTTTTTTTCTTGTACATTTGTTTCATAGACAAACAAGCCAGAGAAAAACAGTGCAGGCCAGTCGACCAGAACAAAAACAAAAAACAAACAAAAAAACAAAAAAAAAACACAGGAGTCGAACAGACTGCTAATGATTCAGATGTGTGGTTCACTCTGCTGTTCACTTCATTTGCAGTAGCTTTGCCCTCTCAGCGCGCAGCACTCTGCTCTTTCCTGTCTGTACAGTCGAGCTCAGCTCAGCTCAGTGGGGTTCTCCCGGGCCTGAGCTGTCCTGGCCCCAGGCCACCTCTCCAGGCCCTCCGCGTGTGTGAAAGTGTGTGTGTGTGAGACTGTGTGTGTGTGTGTGTGTGTGTGTGGTTGTATGCTCAGAATTAGCTCATGGGTTATTGGTAAAGTAGTAATCCTGTCTTTTCAGCCAGTTTGTGTAATGCTCAAAAATTCACAGCAGCTCTGGATTGGGGCAAAGGGAGAGGGGGTTTATTTGAAGTGGGGTTATATGAGGTACTTATTGATAGACTGTCTATAATCTATAAAAGATGGTGGGCAAAACACTCAGAATTTGGAGAAGAATAGAGGAGTACCAACACTGTAGTTAAGCAACGAACTGCTGTGGACAGGATCAGCAACAAAACATATTTTATCCACTTTAAAAAAAACACATCAAAAGAAAAACTGAGTATTTAGAATATTTCTACTTCTATACTTAGTCAGCAGACAGCCTTTTCTGACAGGAAACCTCTCGCCTCTCGCTCAACCAGACTCCATTAGACCGGCAACTCCTGTATGCTGCGAGGTAAAATCACTGATTTTCTTATTGAGTTTGCTTGGTCTGGAGAGAGCATTATTTGACTCATGTAATTTCTGTTTTCTCGCTGTAAAAAGCTGTCTTAACAGCAAGGTAAAGCAGTGAAAATATTCAAAATATAGTGTGCACTAAAACTAGGGCTGCAGAATCAATCAAATTGTTATCAAAAATAGAATATGAATCAAGTGCAATATCTAAATCACAGAAGCTACAAGTTTTTGATGGAGGGAAAATGTGAAGAAATGGCACATCATAATGATTTTAATAGCTTTTTTCAGTGAAAAAGAAAAATTAGGTGCAGAAATTATCATTCACACTAATTGCCAATCATATCACAATTAAAGTATCTGTCAAAATAATCAGATTTTTTTTTTTACCATATCATGCAGCCTTGATTTTTTTACGTGGCTAATTTTGCTGCTGACCCTGTAGACAGCAGCAGTTTGCTCTCCTTCCTATATCGGTACATCTGCCTGTTTCTACAAATTGGGCGAGTGGCGACCGCAGTCTACTGTTGATAAAACACTGACTACCAATAAGCGCCTCATACAACCCCACTTGAAATTATCGGAACTATCCATTTAATGGGGTTAATCATCACTGTATGAAAGCCTGGGGAAGTCGGACGTGTGAGGCCCTGTCCTGAGAGGCCCTCTCCTCAAACTATGCACACACATTCACACGTAACACAAATTAATTAGCGATTACGTTTTTAACATCCCAGAGCTTTTCGTCCCTGTGGCCAGGTTGTCCAGGCATCTGATTGGTTAACCGAGCCGCGTTGACTGGCGGCGGCCCGTCCCTGCCTGGCCAGTGACAAGACAGATCTATAGCAGCAAACTGTGAGATAGATGGCCTCCAGGCAGTCTGTGTAGCAGAGTTGATTGAATTTCCTCATCAGACCCCTGTGGTCTGGACTGGAGCATGTCACAACATGCACACACACACACACACACACACACACACACACACACACACACACACACACACACACACTCTCACACTCTCACACACTCACACCCTCACCCCCACCAAGTCCTGTGTCTGTATTTGAACTGACAGCTGCCTTACTACTACTACTACTCATCATATCTCTGCAACAGATGAGGCGTCAGTCTTACCTGTTCTCTCTTCTCTCTGTTTAATTTCTCCTCGCTCAGTTTCAGGCGTCGTCGTCTGACTTCCTGCAAACGGCGGCACGATCTGACTTGGTCACGATATTGCAGGGTAAAAAAAAAAGAAAAAGAAAAAAAGATTGATTGGACTCTGATTGTACCACAGGCTCTCCCTCATCCTGTTTCAGGCCTCAAAGAACGGTAGATAAACAGCACAAAGATTACATTTCTCTATCAAAAGAATAAAGGTTTCTCAGTTTATTTTTCTGATATTGTCGATATTGCTATTGATTATTGTTGTTATTATTGTTCCCATCGGGTTATTTACCTCTCCACCTGGCATTATTATTATTCCATGGCTCTGTTAGCTGTTGCTTTTTATGTTGTGTACATCACTTTGGATGATGTGAACCTCCCCCAGACTCCATTCCCTGTTTCAAACCTTCAAGCTCCCCGAAAAACAAACCAGAGACGTTTTTTCTTGTCTTTAGTTTTTACAAATGTAATATAACTAAAATGTGTAATGTTAATTTTGATGCTGACAGAGAAATAACACCGGGGGACTGAGAGGGAAGGGCAGCGGCGGAGGTTTTTATCTAGGGGCAGAGGGGGAGTGATTTTATCTTTTTTGTCATGTATTGTAATTTTTATTTTATAATGTTTTTTTTTTTCTCTCTTGCTCTTGTATATTTTTTCTTGTTTTATTTTTTTTTTTCGGGAAGGGGGGGTTGTATCATTTTAAAAGAAGAAAAAAGATGTGTATTGTTTTGACTGTGTAAAGGTCTATCTTCTCCCTCTTTCAGTCTTTCGCCTCGTCTCCCCCGAGCAGTTACATAACACTCAGATGGAGAGATGAGAGTTAATACCATGATGTAACATTGAATTTCTCCACTTCTTTCGTGTTTTTTTTTTTTTCCAAACTTGTAATTAAGCTGTAATCAGGGTTAATTAAAACCGGTTAAAACCCAATATGAGTATCCCCGTGTTTGTTTATGTCTGCTCTTCCCTCATACATCCATATTTATTGTTGACACTTCATCAGACAGGAGTTTTATTTGTAAACAAAAAGATTAACCCCTGACTTATTGTCTCGTCAACAGCAAGCCGACAGTCATATGAGCCTGCAACGACATTACAATTAATTACAGCGGAAACAAAAAGACACTGAACACATTATTTAAAGTTTTTTTAAAAGTAGTAAACAAAACTGCTTTCTGGAAGGAAATATCTTACAGCAAAAGTTAAAAATATTAAGTAAATTTTGCTTTCTGGCAAAGACCTGTAATAGATCTGGAGAAAGTGAGTATAGGTCATTTCCACAATGTCAAACTGTTCTTGAAAATGCACAGTGTATTTTAATCAGTTGTTTTATCTTCTGCATGCACTTTTTTTTGTTTTCAAATTCAAACAAACAAATTTTGTTTATCCCACCAGGGGAAAAAAGTACAAGCACGTTTAAATAAATTAAACTGATAAATAAAAAGAGAGAAATTAAACGATACAAACTCAACCTGACAACCACTAAAGAGTAACAATAATAAAAACAGTAAAATGTACGCAATCTCTAATTGCATCTGTTAATTTTTCCGCATCTAAAATTTGTTCTGTTGTTGTTAACCATAGTTTTAGCTTAGGTGGATTTTTTCCACGTCCTCATCACCTGCTTCACAGCTGTCGCACAGTGCGTTGAAGAGATGCATGCCAGTGGTGTCGGTTGTCTCCAGCAAATAAAAATCCAAGTTATTTTCTGGTTTCAGATGTTCATTTAACTCAAAGATCTTTATTACGTTTTTCTCAACCTGTTCCCAAAAGGATGTTAATAGTGGACATTTAAAAAAAAAACATGTTTATAGTTTGTTTTTTGTTCTCCTCATCCTCTCCAACAACTGCTCCCTACTAGGGGGTAACATTTACCATATTCGCAGGGTGTAATAAAATACCTCATGCTCACTTTCCAAGAAAATTCCCTCCAGTATTTGGATTGTGATGTCTTACAATTTCCATGTAAGGAGCTTCTCCAGGCCTCTGCTGACATGTTAATTTCTAATTCTTTTTCCCATTTTTCTTTTACCTTTTTATCTACAGAGGTGAGCTTTTGATCCCTGATGGTTTGATCACATGAATACACACACACACACACACACACACACACACACACACACACACACACTCATGGCTGCAGAGGCCTCTGAGGTTGTACGTTTAGCAGTGATAAAGAAAAGCACTTTGTCTGCGGCGCTGCTGCCCACTCACCCACATAATGCTCGCACAAGGCTCGCCCATTTACCTTTTAACGTGACGTCAGTACCATCTCCCTTGTCTTAAGCGCACTTAAAGGCACATTTTGCAGGCCTGTGTGAGAGGAGGAGGAGGAGGAGGAGGAGGAGGATGAGCTGCTGGAGCGAAGAGTTGCTGCCTTTGAGATGCACTTTTAGATTTTTAATGTCATAGGGGTCACTTAAAGTTTAAAAAAATCCAATCCAAAGCAAGAAACACCACAAAAGTCAGGCGTATCATACCTAACATTATTAATATTTTGCAAAGGTTCGTTTTTGTTCTAACTTTTATCTACATTCTGATGCCTAAAACAGATAAGGGTTTGCTGGCTGTTTTTGTGATTTTATTTTTCAGTACTGGAGGTGAGACTGAGTATTACAGCAATTATCAGCCCCTGCAAACATCTGTAATACTCAACATGGCTCAATTCAACAAAAATATACAAGCATGTTTCTCCAGATATATTATGAAATTCATCCTCTGCCTGTCAAAAGGCTCTTGTTTGTCCCTCCAGTCTTGCCAACCATTGAATTTTTTATCATAAAGAATGCATCAGAAACTTATCAAATTAATATTTTTGCAAGAGTGTCCGACTCCTCCGACTGTTAAACTATGTTTATTTATTAGATGATTATGACTCGAGCAGTAATGTAAAAACAGGATTTTAATGTTGTTTGAGGTGGAAGTAATTTTGAACTATTTTGCGCTGGACTGCAGCTAATGATTACTTTCATTATGGATTCTCACGCTGATTATTTTCTCCATTCATTTGTAAAACCTCTCACAGCGCTTGTTTTGTCCAAACCAGTAGCACAAAATTCCAAATCATTAAAAGTAAATTAAAATAATTAAAAGTAAAGGCAGAAAATCCTGACCTTTGTGACGCTGGAACCACAAAATGCTTTTTGCATGGAAAAAATCAACTAATTAATTAATCGACTCATCATTTCAGTTGTTCTTGTATAAAATGTTCGGTAGTTTTTTATAGGTTTTTGTCTGCACACATCATTTATAAAGTAACTAAAGCAGTCAAATACATGTAGGAAAGTAAAAAAAGAAAGTGACATGAAAAGAAGACACTCAAGTAATTTGTACTTAAGTACAGTACTTGAGTAAATGTACTTAGTTACATTGCTCCACTGGGTGTAATAATGACTTCTTCTTCTTCTTGCGTGTGACGGTTTATCACATCACAAACAATCTGATAGTTCAGAGGAGGAAATTACTCTGAAGTGAACTGAAGTGCTCACAAGTCACACACACTCTCATCCTGTGAGGAGGCATCACAAGTGGGGCTTCATTTTAAGGGAACCAGGGCATTAAAGCTGAGGTCTGTGGACCAACAGAGGTCCTTGAGAGGCTTGTAGGGGGTCCTCGAGCAAAAGGAGAATGTTTTAACTTTTACCACATTTTTTTTTTTTTAAGTTGGGACAACAAGTGAAGAAAAAACATTAGCTGTTTTGATTGATTGTAATTTATAGTGATCCTAGTTTGATCAGTGGTTGATAATGAAGACTTTTGTCAGGGTTTCTGCAGGTGGTTCAATGGTTCAGTGTCGATTTAGTTTTGTAGCTTTTACAGCGTGGTCAATATGCTACAATTTGTTCTCAAAAACATTTAAAAGCAGGAATACAGTTAGATAAAACTTTGCAACTAACATTAACATCATAAATCAACTTTTAAGACCTGTCAAACTCATATTTGAGGCATCATAGACATTATAAAGCCAAAATTACTGGGTAAATTGTATTTTAGACTTTTAAAGATTTAATAAGGACCTGAAGAAAGTCTGTTTATTATCATCAAACCTAAACCTGACAGCTCAGAGGGGGTTCTTCAAGAAAAAAATGGTCTCAAATTGACACGAAAAGGTTTCTCTACAAAGAGGATTTGTAGAGGTCCAGTGAGTGACATCTGACTCATTTGACCTGTATATATAAGTGTGTGTAGAAACCTCTGGCCTCCACTGTTGTTGACACATTCATCATCCAGGTGCTCCATTCACAGCTGAGCAGAGAGAGAGAAAGAAAGAGAAAGAGACCACAGGAACCACTGTATTCTCTCACCTGGGCCACATCCCTCTCCTCTTGCTTCCCCTGAGCGCCTGCTTTCGCAGAAATCTGCGCACAGCCGGCTTTGTGCTCCACATACAACCACAACCTGTGCATTATGCACAGGCTGCACAGCAATGAGCCTTTGTCAGTGCACACACACACACACACACACACACTGTTGCAGCGTCTGTCAGAGTTACGGTACGCCGTGACATACGAAGGCCTGCTAGTAAGTTCACCACATCCTCCACCATACAGAGAAAAGCTGCACCACACAGGAGTGAACGACGGCACTCACAACACAGATGAATGTGTGCGCACATTGATGTGGTTAGTTTGAAACTCTGGTGCTTGTGTTTCCTTTTTCTCCTTCCTTCCCGCCAATCTTTCTGTTCATCACATCTGGCTCCAAAAGAAAATGTCTAATTCATTTTTCTCTCATTCAGACGACTGAAGGTCAGTGAGCGACCTGATGTGTAAAAGATAAACAAGACTTCATTAAATAGGCCTAACTTGACATTTTTACACTCCATCAAAACAAAAACGCTTCACTGTGCTCTCTCTGCTCAGTCATTTCACATTGGATGTCTCCCCCTGTTGTTGGAGAGCTGCACTGCACGTCATGCAGCTGTGAGATGTTTTGATCTGCTGGATTTCTTTGTGTGTGGAGACTGGACACTTTTTTTTTTATATTCAGTTGCCCATGAAATGATAACATTTAACAGGAATTAGAGTTTGTCATTTAATGAACAATAACCTGATGACTAATTCAACAGCAACTTGACCTCGTTTCATCCGTAATAATCATACAGTAATCAAATCATCCATCTAAAACACTGAGTTTATTCTTTATATTCACTAAATCAGCAGCTCCAAACATGAACATCTATGGGACCACAAAATTTGTTTTTGTTTTTTAGTAGCGTTTCACCGCACTAGAATGAGGTGGCAATTACATAAAATCACATTTAATATTTAAGTTCCCCCAAAAAAACCTATTTGGAACAATTTAATTTTATGAGTAATGAACTTCAAAACTTGTGCTTATGCTACCAGTAATTAAAACTATAATATTGAACATTTCCACATTAAAATGTCCAAAAACGTTAGATGTATGATATATATTTTCTTGAGTTGTATTCTGACATTATCTCAAATGTTTTCAACAATGTTCAAACCCAGAGAAACACGTAATTAATTTAAGGTGATGGTGAATTTCCTGTTAGCCACTAGCTGCTATAACCTCTGGGAAAACAAGGGACATGTCAGATACGTCAGAGAGTCAGGAAGGAAGTCTGCAAACATGACTGAACGTAATGTGAATAAAATCTAATACATAAACTCATCTGTGAACGTAATATCTGCCCGTCTCATGTCCGAGTTTCATCTGCAATGATCCCACGCTGCTTCACAACGACACCAAGCTACGTCTTTTGTTATTGTTTTAATCAACTCAAATGCTCATGCTTATGCTTATTATTAAGTAAGTGGTAATTAAAAATATCTCTAATCAGTCTAATTCCCCCAACTCAAAGTAGCTCACTGGTGGAAAATAATTTTACTAAAAGTTGTCATAACTCCATGCAAACTGTTGCATTACTTTTTTTATTATTATTATTTGTGCAGCCAAAACGTGCAAAATTTTATGCAAAAGTTGCAAAGTGATGCTGGGATGGACTGTGTTGGGGGCCAGCAGCACCAACTTTAAACCACTTACTGTTCTGCAAGACAGTTGCTTTTACTTGTGCGCATCTGCATTTATAAAGTGTGCTTTTTGTGTTTTGCTTAACATGGTTTTATATGTAATATACATTGTTACATGACAATATAAACTTGTTAAGCATTAAGTCACAGTTTCAAGAGTGGCTCTTTATGTACTTTATACACTTGATTGAAAAAAAAAAAGTGTTATGAATGGGCTTTTTATCAGAGTAATACATTTCAACACCTTCCAAAAGAAATCTTCCAATAATGTACTGAAATACAACCATGAATATGTGCACTTAAAAACTGCACTCAAATGTCACTTAAAATAGACAATGATCATTTTGAGCATACATTTTACACAAAATATATTTAACAAGAAAACGTTAAGTTGTAGAGTGTACAACAGTACAATTATTTTTAAGTGTTTTTAGTGTTACATGATAAATAGTATGATTATTAGTGTATTTGCAGTATGCTGTTACTGAGAATTTATTCAAAATATGGTCAGATCATAGAGGTTTGCAACCACTCATTCTTCATCTTGTCTCTAATACAGGCAGGGATCTGTGTGTCCAAGGATGCCCGTCCATGAGTCTTCAGCTCCGGGACGCGACTTGGACCCTGAGGAACAGCTGAGTGGTGTAAAGTTACTGCGAACAAGAATGCAGCGCGCACAAGGCCCTACTGTTCTCCACGCCGCTGCTTCATGGATGCCGGCCTTCTGTGCCGACTCCGTCAGGCTTTAAAAGATGCTGTAAAACATACAGTATGCTCTCTGTGTGTTTTCTACACACTCAACGGTGTCATGAGGTCAATTGCATCGATATACAGTAGATCTTCAGGCTTCAGAATGAGCCTATAAAGTGTTGAAAAAACTTTTCTAGATTTCTCTGTATGCATTTCTTTTGTGGTAAAATGGTTTTACTCAAACTGTTTTATCTCCAGGCCACTGTGTGATCTCCCATAAACCCTTAACCTTGTGCAGTCTGGGTGCTGCCTTTATAAGACATTATTAGACATCATGACTCCATGCTGCGTCCCTCTGCAAGCTACAGGAGCGAGCTTGTATTCTGCTGATACTTGATACACAAAGAGCACTTCCATTCCTCCAATATAACACTCTGTCCCTCAAAGCCCAAGGTAAAGAGTGCACAGATCCAGTAAAGAAATAAAAAGGACAAATCTATTCAAAGGCTCTTGGGCCCTTGTGTAAAATTGTACAAGGCTTTTGTGGACTTCTTCTACAGTTGAAGGTAGCCAAGTTTGAAAACTCAAACAAAGCAAAATCAGACATCATAATTTACTGAAGTCAAAATGTCTGCAAATACAATGACAGAACCAGGGAGTATTAAAATGCAAATTAATTCCATGCTAGCAGCTGTGTGAGGCTGCATAACAATAAACCAGTGTTTTGAGCTAAATGCTAATGTCAGCATGCTAAAATGCTCAAAATATCATTGCTAAAATGCTGATCTGGTCTAATGTTCACATGTTATGTTTGCATGTGAGCGTGTGAACTAATTAGCACTGAACACATGAGTTAAAACTGTGACCTGATTGCAGCTCACCCTTCATAAGTCCCACCCCTTCCACTATGAGCTCCAATAGCAGTCGAGCAAGCCTGATAGCAAAATATAATTTAAAACATTGATGTAAAAAGAGACTGTGGTCTGTTGAACACCCTGTTGTGTACACAAGCACATTGCACTGCACTGTCTTTTGAAAACAGTTGTGTGTCTCACTGCTGACTGGGAAACACCTCAGACGCACCCAGTAAAAGTGAGAAAACACACCTTAAAGCCAGCTGTACTGTTTTGAGAAAACATGTTGTTCAATCTGGAAACCAAAGCAAAACGGTGCAAAAAAAAAAGCAACCTGTACATAGTCACATCTTAAGCTACTGTTAGGAAACTGCTAACTAAATAGCAAGCAAACAATTGATGTAGATTAACTAGCGATTTAGCCAGCGTTTTGCTAACTTTGGTCATCAGATGCAATTTACATGTTTACACACCTTACGTGATGGTTGATAAAGCGATATCATACAAGAGGGAGTGCTGCTGTACTGAATATCAGCACGGCTGTGATTTGGCCGAAGGTGCGAGGCCACAGAACAAGTGCAGAAGAACAAGACTTCTACATCTGTCCTTCAGCTAACAGCAATATGTGACAGCAGAGTATGAATTCTTCTTTATTTACTCGTTTTATTGGCTTGAACATAACAAATAGTGCCACCACTGGACTGGACTGTTGCCAAACAACACAAACAATTTCCTGCACACTAATGCCAGTTTCTACCTACTTTGTGTGGGTGAGCAAACAAACCAACCACAGGATTTGCAGGTATTATTATTTTATTTTAGCACATCTAAGAAGGCATGGTCATATAATTTATCTGTTGAAGCCATGTATAAACTATATTTATGCAAATCATTTTGTAGCCATAACATATATGCACATTTTTAAAGGTCAAAAGCTGTTAAAACTGTTGTTGTCTACAGTGATAAACCCTAAATCATTTCTGTTCAAGACTTCTCATTTTCGTCCTGTCTGTAGTCTCTACCTGTTAGTCATTGTAACGGTTATTAGAACACCTATAGGTGGAGTGATACATGTAGTCCCAGTGATATAATACTGTATATCTTTACTCAAATTACTCGGTAGACCTAACTGTATATTATATAATGGGAATTATCTAGCTAGCATTTCGCTAACATTAGTTTACTGAGGATAAGAAGAGGTCGCTTTTGCAGGTCCTCCAGCAACATCTTTTAACATCTTTTTAAAAATTTGGTTTCCTTTTCAAAAGGAAACTGATAAAAAAAAAGTCGAGTGTGGTTCTGCCAGGTACCAGACTTGCTCAGCTGTTTTTGGAGCAAAGAGCAAAAAGGGGCGGGACTTAGGAAAGACAGGCCTGTGTGCACCAATCTAATCAGTCGTCCCTGAGATATTTGACTGAAAAAAAAAAAATCAACCTCATGTTGGTTTCCAGGAAAATACAAGGAGATCACCAAAGTCTGTGGGAAGCATTTTCTGAGAACCACAAAAAAAATTTACACCAATCCATCTGGTGGATGGAAACTTTGACCTGCTGGTGGTGCTACACAGAGGATCAGAGGATCAACATAACCATTAGAGTTCATCCTGTGGCTGCCATGGGAAAATTTTCACAACAATCCATCAAATATTTGTTGAGACACTTCATTCTGGAAAGCGGCGGACCAACACTGCGGTCCACACAGCCATGCTGCTGGCGTGGCTAATGAAAATAAGTCGTCTAAAAGTGGTGTGTCTGCTGAACATTTAAAATCGCAGGCTGACTCTGGTGACTCCATCCCTTCAGGTAACAGGAATCCATCGCTGCGGGGACTGTTAAAGACTGGCTTGCAGTTGAAACACGGTGCGTGGCTTCAGGGGTAGTGCTCTTCAAATCCGCTCTGAACCCTCAGAATCTGAGTTTTATTGTTGGTTTTTGATCACTTTTATTGGAGCGCGCCATCTCCATGGCTGCAAAGCTGTTGTTTTGAGAACCCTTTAGTCTTCCAGTTTTCTATTTCCATCACTTGCCCAGGGTTTGATGGCGCACGCATGGTCCGACCGCGCTGGGTGAGAGGTCAAGGTGCGGGTCAGAGGTCAGAGGTTACGCTACTGTGAGCGCTTCTGCCTCGAGAGACCCTGAGGTGTGAGACATTCCTGCGGTTCTGGCTTTTTGAAGAGTTTGGGCTAGTTTAGAGCGTCAGCAGAAGAGATAAGTATACTGCTGAATTTTAGGCCAGTTAATTCAAAATCATTAACTGAGCAAAGTATTTAATTAGCATAGTTTAAGTTTCTGTTTTGTTTTATTTCCTTCTCTTTTCTTCCAGACGCTCTGTTTTCCTCTGCTGCTGTCTGCAGGCTACCTGAGGCCGGACTGACAGCAGAGCCCAGCAGGAGAGGAGGGTCTCTGGTGTTTGACTGACAGGCCAGTGATGAGCGCACAGAGAGAGGGTGAAGGGTGACGGTCAGAGGTTAGGCTCCCGTGGAGAGGGGGAGAGCAGAGCAGGGGAAACAGAGAGGAGGGGGTGCTCGCTAACGAGGGTAGGCGGTTGGTGGAGTTACATGCAAGGAAAAGAGATGAAAAACCACACTGAAAATTATATGATGAGACTTTATTGATCATCATCGTGGGGCAGTGGAGCCACTGTAACAGCAAATCGTTATTACATACAAAAAAAAGGAAAGAATGTATGTATATTATTATATACACTAATACAGTGCCTGTCCAAACCATGACTGATCTGAACGGGCTGATTGTTCGGCCTCTGGCGCTACAGACCGCAGTTTTCTGAAGAACTGATGATTATTTGATTGATCTATCAACTAATGCATTGATTATTCCAGAGATCTTTCACTCAAATCAAATAGACTAGCAATTAATTGAAGGTATAATCTGCAGCATTTTCCCAAAACAATTCAGAGACTCATATTATATAATTCTTTTCAATCATCACTTATGATCCAGTAGAAGTGTGAGGTGGTAGAAACCCTGCTCTCTGCCTGTATTTCCTTATTTTTTCTCATTGTCCTGTTGTCCTTGGAACATTTCACAAACCCAAAACGCTGGTATGTGACGCTCTTTGACGTTTTCTTGTGCATTATTTTGAGATATTAAGTCATTGTAATGACTCGGGCTTACAGGATCTTATTTTTTCCCATCACATTGGTAGAAATTCCACAGTAAGAGACAGGGCATGGATGTGCATGTGAATACAGATGTTTCACAGAGGCGTATATAACATGAATCTACCTGTCTGTCACTGTTACCAGACTCAAGTCTGCAGCTGCAGGATTGTAGAGTAACATCAGGCTTCATGATCAAACAAAGTTTATATGACGTCGACACTTCTGTCCATATTCACACACTTCCTCTCTCGTCCTCATCCTGAGCGTCATCTCTCACCTCCTTGGATCCCCAGTACCACACTCGCCAAATTTGGAGTAGGGCAGATGATCAGTTCTGGAAATATGTGAGGGACAGACAGACAGATAGAGAGACTGTTCACACCTGTATAAGTCTATTAAAGGTGCACTGTGCAAGATTTGGGGGGATTTATTGTCAGAATAACTACAGAGGGAGCGGGTCTTCTTCCACAGAGTTGCACCACCTTGTTTCTACGGTAGCCCAGAACAGACAAAACAAACCCTGGCTCTAGAAAGGGCTTTTTGCTTTTTTCAGTCCACCTACATATTTGGAAAGGCAGCGTGAGGCGACTTTGTTGCAATCTGCAAAGCAATGCAAAGCAATGTGCTAGACATGACTGGCGCCCAGGCCGCACTGGCTGTGAGTACCTGTGCACAACGGCTACTTTGCTGAACTGCGACTTGCACGCCTGTGGTGGCGCGCAGCGTCACTGCTGCAGCGCTGCAACTGCCAGCACAAACTCTCTGCACTGAGTTTGCAGAAGAGTTGTGACAAGTAGAAAAGAGTTGTATCCAGAAAGCAGGGTGTTTCCCCCTCCTTGTTCACAGAACGAGAGAGAGAAACAAGGAAAGAGAAAGTGCGCCAGAAAAATACTGCCCTTACACTGTTTTTGCTGAGAGCCACACGTGTCATGCGGAAAAAACAGACGAGACATTGAATCTATAGATGAAGTGTCACTACAGCTGTGCTGCTCGAACGTGGCTCCTCTAACCTGTTAATATGTGAGCTGAAATGAAAATCCAGAGGTTCTGCAGCGCAAACACTCTGCGGTGTGGCCTGACCATCACTCCCAGTCCTCCAATCCTCCAAACAGAGAGATATAAATAAAAGTTGACCCTGGAAACGGTAGTTTGACAAATGAATTAATGAAACGCATAGTCCACTCACTAACCTTTTCTCTGTTGTGACATAAACACTTACTTTAAGTCATGTGAAGACATCTATCCATCTCCATGACAACCAAGCTAACTCCATCTACTGAAGAAGACCAGGAGATGTGGCTGAAAGTTCTGAAAAAAGCTAGAAAGTAGATTTTAATACAGTGTTGTCTTACAAATAAGAAAATGGAGAAAAAGTTTTGTTTAGTATTATGGTGTTTGGTGCTTGTTTGTTTTTTGACTGTGACTTTCTGGCCTCTCCTGACACATGTATTTATTTATTTTTCCTTCATCATTGTATTTTATATGTGTGCAAAGAAAAAATAAAAATAAATAAAACAACGTGTTATGAAATTACAGCCAAGAGACATGTTGTTCACCTATTCACAATATCACTTGTGCAGGGCAACTCCAGATATACAGTATGTGCACCAAACATCTGTGGGTGTAACTGCATGCTGTAAAAACTATCCATCTTATCATAAAGAAATTAAAATCTCTAATGATGGTGATGATCTAGGTAGGTATTAGATGATCTCTCTGATCATCTAATACCTGTTGAGATATTTTAGTCAAAACTTAAATATTTGTATATGAGCTTTCCAAACTTACCGCTGATAAAAAAAAAAAAAAAAAATAGTACAAACAATACATATACAGTGCAATAGAGTGCAATATATACACCCCAGCACAAGCCAGTGCATTCCTAATTGCCAGTCTCACAGCTGTATAAATGGGGAGGCCTGTGTCAGGAAGGCCGAATCAAATACGCAGATCTCTCATGGAGGACTGGTTCGACAGCAGATGATCCACTGTGGCGACCCCTGATCACGGGTCGGCTGCAAGAAGAAGAAGAAGACAATATGCAGTACAAACACAGAGTGATGTGCATTTTTATGTGTCCTGATTATCACTCTTTTAATCAGCAGTGCAGAGTCTAGGAATGCAACGGTAGTCCAGGTCCAGCACTGCTCACATGCCTGGCAGCAGAACCCTCGTCTATGTGACTAAAATCAGTACAGCTGTTTGGACAGTGCAGCCAGTTTAAAGGTTTGTGTGCTTCCAGAGTGTATAGCTTGGCCCTAACCATTTTTCATAAAAAATGTAAAATAGTTCTTCAAAGGGCCCAAAGGCCCTCAACAAAAACAATGTACCACCTTTGGTTTATTGTTGATGGGAAACAGCCTGTAGGACGTCATCTCCTCCACTGCGGAAGATGATCCTGCAGAATTTCACCAAACCCTCAGTGATCAATTCACTGGATCAATATACTGGCTGGTATTACTTTATATACAAATATACTGATATCAGCGTATAATATGACTGCGAACAAGTAACATGAAACTGGAATAAGAAAAGATTTTAAGTTTAGAAACAGGGTCTCTATTACATAGTTTGTCCACCAGAGAGCAGTGGCAGGTTTATTTTTAAACTGCAAAAGACGCTGCACGGTGCATAAAATAACTAAATTCAAGCAATCCTCCTCAAAACTCGATTGCTCATGTTATGTCCTTTTGATGCACCCTTATGCATACCTGAAATAATTATCTACTTTGACCTCATCCCCTCATTACACAACCTAAAATTGTGAAATGTATTTGAAAACTTTTGGAAAAATAAGCCCCACCACATTTCAGTTCAAAGTAACACACTATCATAAAGATTGATGCTCACTTTTCAGATTGTCTAATTGATTAAATTAATTGTTAACGGCCTGAAAAGAGGACAACTATCCATTATGTCACCATAAAAGGCAAAAAAAAAAAAAAAACTGAGAAAGAAAAAAAACATTTTAGGTGAAATATTTATGTAAATTTTGTGTGTGTTATTTCAAAGCTTGGGGAGTAATGGGTTACATGTATTGGGATTCCCTAATTAGGATTTTAAAAAGAGGTACCTGTAATCCATTACAGTTACCGGAAAAAAAAAAGACATAATCGCATTACTGATACTTTTAGTAAAATATACAACAATTTCCAGCACTTGACGAGTCTCACAACAGCACTCTGGCGTTCAGTGAAACCATCTTATCTTATAGTCAGTTCATTATCATGGCCTCTAGTGGAAAAAAATGCTTCACTGGGTGGAAATTTTTAACAATATTTTGTCTTTAAATCAGAAAAGAGGAGTAACGTGACAGTTCTGCCTTCAACTATGAAGACAGTCACCATCCAAGAATTCAACATCTAATTTAAAGAACAATTTACAGGTAAGACGTGATACTGGCTACCTTTTTTTAACAGGTTATTAGTATTTGTATTGAAATACATTTTTAAAGTAACTCTCCCAACCCTGGTTATTTCCTAACTTCTATTCTGTCTATGGAGTTCCTGACTCTCAAGTTGGAAAATTACGATTACGAGTAAAACTCAACACCTCTGAGACCTTTAACTTCTTGTGCACAGATTGTTCACCATTTAAACTTGTAAGTTGCAGTGATGAACAATTACAACTAGATGTCACTCTACATCAACATTTAATCAACATCCAGTCTCAGCTCCTCTTGTCTTTCCCTCTCTCTTACTCTCTCTCTACACACACACACACACACACAAACACATTCACGTGCGCGTACACACACACACAGGCAGGCACACATCAGTGGTAAACACATTCTTACAAAATATTCAGCTTCTTTCAGCCAATCAGCGCTTCTCTCTGTTTTTAGGTCTACACATTTCCCCTCTCTCGTCAGTGAGGCTGAGTGAGAGATCAGGCCGACAGGGGGCGCTGTTCCTGTGAGATCCCGCATGGCTGTCTGTCTCAGCATGAGTCTGGTCTTCTACTACACACAGAGCAGAGATTATGTAATGTTTACTATTATGGCACTATATCTTTAGAGAGGTGGGGTGATTACTCCGCTTGTCTGCAGAGGTTAAAGGTCACGACACAGACGTCATACATCAAAAGTGATCACGCGCGTCTCACGCACGTCCGCTCATCTCGAGCATCTTTCAGTCAGCACTCGGCAGCTCACCCGCTCGTCTCCACCACTGCCTTGCCTGCAAGTTACAAACAAGGGGTTAGCCGAGTTTACGCCAGACCACGCCCCCTCCGTCCAGCTGGTGGCAACACTCTTGGTGACATCACCGCCGCGCGCGCCCATTGGCCCCGAGACGTCGCGCACCTGCCCAATCGCCTGCCGGTGAGGTGACGTCAGCCGAGAGCGGTCCCGTTCACTTTCAGTGGAGTGGGCGGGGCGGAGAGATTACCGACGTCAGAGCCAGCGGGATGCTGCGCCGCGATTGGCTGAGCGCGGTGAAAGTGAGCGTCTGTTGCTGAGAGAAAAGGGAGAGGGAGAGCGACTTGCAAGGGGGCACCGATGCGTCGGCTGCGCCACACAAGAGTTGTCCACCTCTGAAGGAAACTTTTTGAGCACAAACTCGTGCTTATTTCTCTCCTGAATCAGTGTTTTCAGCTCTTTGCCTCCATAGCAACACAAAAAAAAAACCTATAAAAATGCACTTTGCGGCAGTTTGGACGCTGGGACACAGAGTAGAAACAGCCGCAGTGTGGTGCTTTAATCCTGCTGCACTCACTTCTCTGTGGACGAGCAGAAGGGTTGATGCATTATCACCGTCTGCTCAGGGATGGCACTTGTGCTGTCAATTATGGTAAACATACTCCTTTTCAGAAGGGGAGGGGGCATTTGTGCCTTTCTATTGGCTCTCAGTTTTGTTGCTCCCTCCCCTCGACCCTCCCTCATGCTGTTCCTATGGTTCCCAAAGCTCTTATTGGATACTGTAAAGTTTGGGACAGGACACCGGTCTGGCTCAGCATCCCCGCCGCCATTGGCCGCATCCCCCCGTCCGTCAACGGGACTTTGACAGCCCGCCACGCCCTCCGAGCGGTGACTGCGGCGCCGATTGGCTACTGTACCTGTCAGCGACCTCTGATTGGTCGGCTCGCCCAGCTGTTAGTGGTTCATTCACCATTTTGTGACTGTAGTGGAAAAGAAGAGCGATAGTTTTTTATATCCCTGTTTGAGTTTCTGTGGGGGAAAGACATGTTTTGCGGAGGAAAAGTAAAGTGTGAGTCCGGACCGCACCGCCGTGAAAGCCGACAGCCGAGGGATGTTACCGAGAGTTGTGCAAGCCTCCTCATCAGCAAAATAAGACCATAAATCTTTCTCCGGCGAGGGGAAAAGCTCTGTTTGGGTGAGTTGAAACTAAGTTAGCGAGAGGTAGTGAAGCTCAACTGACGTGAATTTTCCATTTTCAGGAGCAGCCAGTTGGCACGAGACGAGATTCAACTGCCAACGGTCGGTCGTTTGTTCCGAAACCGTCCGAAGAAATGGAGTGACACCGAGGAAGAGCCGAGAGAAAGGGGAGGGGTGGGGGTGTAACATCCTAAAAACTTTCTCAAATGTTTTACCGCAGTCCCGCGGACGACGTAGAAACATGTAAACCTTCCTCGAGCGATAATACAACAATGTGGTTGATGTTGAGCACTTTTCCTTGACCTTTTGGTTGTCGAGTTTGGCGTGGAGCAGCCGCTATAGCGTAGTAAAAAAAAAAACAAAAAAAAAAAAACAATCGACCTATTTGCAGCATTGCAGCGCAAATGTTTACTAACAGCAACGCGAGCTCGTTTTGCTGTTTATAAAAACGGAGAATGGAGAAAATGGACTCGTATAACATCCCGTTTCCTTGTGGTCTGTCTGGCTGACGGTGTCATTATGTGGGTACTAGTAGTCTGCTGCTACCGTTGCGTACTACGACTACTACAACCATCACCACTACTACTAACGTTACTGAGCTGCTGCTTACTAGAGCGAAACACGGACAGATTCCTGCTTCTTTTTTTTTTTTTTTTATACAAGTTTTTTAAAACCCAAACAGGCACAGTGTCACCTCTCCAGCTCCATCAAGGAAGCTTCTCTGGATTGGTGGCGTGTGTACACTAGGCGTTGTAGTGGATATTTGCATGCCAAACATGGTTGTACGAGGAAAGAATTAGGCCCGTCTAGTTTGGGATAATAAAACGTCACTTGAAACCGGTTGTTTGTGTTTGTTACCGGGCACCGAACAGCGGAGCAGACCGACTGACTGCCTCCAGTCATAATACTCCTTTGACATTGTGTAGCGCCTCTCGTAGTACTCGCACAGATCAGCGCAGAGAAGCCGGGGATGCATTCGGTGTTTTCTCGGCTTTTCCCCCGCCGACACTCCACTTTTCTCTGCACTGCAATCAGACATCTCTGACTGGGCAGTTTTTAACACTTCTGTCATATTTCTCTTTCAGGCACAGGGATTTTAGTGCATGTTTTGTTTTGTTTTTTTGTTTTTTTGACATTTGGACTTTGTGTCCTCATATGTCCTGCAGATTTACACTCCTCATTATTGCACTTGAAGTCATGGTGTAGAAGGCATCTTTGCATAGCTTGTGGAGCAGTTGACCATTGATGTGGCATTGACAGTTCTGCCATTTGGTCCCAAACAGGAACAGTCACCTCTGATCTATGCTCCTGCGTCCTGATCAATAATGGGCCAGAATGCACAAATGCCAGGCCTCAATGTTTCTTTTTTTATTGATATCATATCTACAGTCAGATATGCCACCCACTAAACAGCTGCCAGTATTCATAATACGTCACAATGGATGTTCTCCACAACAAGCGCAGTCACACACTTGCAACACGCTTCACAGCTCGCCCTCTCTTGCTACACCTAAAATACCCTAACGAAATGTTTTCCTCTACTTGTGTGTCATGTTGCCTGTACGATCACATCCCACTCACCCATCATGAGCACATAAACCAAAGTGTGTGTGTGTGTGTGTGTGTGTGTGTGTAACAGAGAGCATGTTCTTTTTTTGCTGTTTCATGTGTGAGTGTGTTCCCCGGTGACCCAGTTAAGGGCAAAGCCGCCCTGCCATGCTGGAGCGTACGAGGGCCACGGTAGGCTTCACCATCACGGCTCGTACTAACTGTCTTCCTTCTGTTGTACCATCGTACGTTCTTCTCCCTCCATCCCTGTCCCCGTCACTGCAGCCCTGCGCCCATACAGACACCCATAAAACGCTTTTAGGAGAAGGATGAGCTGCAGTGTGCCTGCCTGGTAACTACGTATACACTCACACTGGCATATAGTGCAAATGCAGTGTTGAAAAACAAGGTAGACACAACCTGAAGACAGCCGTATACAGTCATATACCTTGTGCACTATAAGCAGCTGAAATGCCCTCATACACACTCGCACTCACACATGCATCCTGTGCCATGTTGCAGAGGGGCATAGGCTAAATTCTCTGCGAATGACCAAATAAACTGGCATCAAGGTAGAGCTTTATTAGGGTTATATAGTCCAGTAATAAATACTGTGCAACTTCTGCTTCTTGTGTTGACATTGAGATGAGATTTTCTTATGAATGACCATTCTGTGTACGTGTGTGGTTGACGCATACATGCACCCTTGTCCAACCTGCAAAGAAATCACTAGCAAGGGGCTCTTTGCATGAAAATGTATACTTTTAATTTCAAAATTCAAGAATCACACAAGTCATTTTTTAATTTATATGTTTGTTTTAACAGAAAAGCGAAACTTGAGCTCCTGCATATGTGTGTGTTTGTGTGGACGGGTGTTTATACGGCACAATGAATGTGTGAGTGTGAGACGATATATAGGTCCAAGGGAGATTTTAACAGTGTATGCATGACTGCACTGTAAATTCCAGGGAGAGTGTTTAGTGTGTGTGTAAAGTTTGATGTTGCTATGCTGTGGAGACGGGCTACATTGTGTGCTCCTGTTGGGTGAAACAGCATCTTTTCAGTCCGAAGCCATGGAGACGATAGCCGTCGATTATCCGTCTATTCAGGATTTACAGTGTCTTCAGACCAGACCAGAAAATATCTCACTCGTACCCTGCTGTAATGCTGGAAGGTGTAGACGTCTTGAATTACCTAAATAATGACTGAGTTCCTCTCTTCTTCGTCTTCATTCAGCTCGGAGGGTTTTTCAACAATTCTTTAACTAAAGCTAAAACTCAAAAGCAGAGATTTTGAGTTAGACTTGCTCTTGACATCTTGGATTGTGGTTAAAAGTCTGCAGTTATTTTCAGTTTAGGGGATGCTTGTCGGGAACACACTGTGCGTGTAATGCTTTTGATCTTTCAGGGAAGATCTGGGTCTATGTGAAATGTTAAAATCCTATGCCATTTATTGTATGGCAGCACTGGAATAATAGATGCTTCATGCATAAATTCATATACATTTCCCTGTAATTTAGTATAACATATCTGGTGTATTTAGCATCATTGGTATTTTATCTGGAATTTCAACTGAGCCTCGGTGGAAAAGATGATTGCTTGTCCACACTTGTTTTTTAGGGATAGACTCACAAGTGCTTAAGAGTTTTTCACAAATGAATTCCAAGTAACACAAACTTAATGATGGTTACAAACTTCTGCACTGAAATTAAAGATAGGTCAGTGCTGAGTTCTGAAACTCCTCTGTTATCTACATGTAATGTACGCGCTCTGTTGTGCAGTCCAGCACCTTCAGAGTTACAAAATGCAAATACACACACACACATGCCTTCCACTGGCTTATCAGCCAAATTGTGGAGCATTTTGTGCGGCCATGAGCATGACCAAACACATTTTTCTAAGCTAAGATCAGATCTTCCTGAGTCATTCAGTCAACCAGTCAGTCAGCCAAGTGGCTCTGACTCCTTCCTGCCTTTTCCAGTGCACCACAGTAACTTAACAGGACCAACACTCCCAGTTCAGGCCTCAGCGTCAGCTCTAATGAAGGGGTACTTGGCCTGGTACTGGCAGGAGTAGCATTCCTGCAGTCACCGAGTTTCCTCTCTCCTGGATAGGTTATATATGGAATTTACAAACTTTTACTGTAAATAGAAAGTGAGTAAGGGACTTCATGTGGAGTTTCACTTCATGTACTTCTCTTTGCTTTGTTTTTAGTAATTATATGTAATGAACACAGCATTAGGGCCGCAACTATAGATAACTTTTATTCTCTACTTAGCTGCCAATTATTTTCACCAGCAATTGTTTAGTCTATAAAGTGGCAAAAAAAAGTGACAAATGCTCATCACAGTTTCTCAGAACTCTTAAAATGGCTTTGTTTGTCCAATCAACAGTCCGAAACCCAAAGACCTTTCATTTACTGTCCTAAATAACAAAGAAAAGCAGCAAATCCACATTTAAGAAGCTGGAACCACCAATTTTGTGACATCTTTGGTTAAAAAATTATTAATTGATTAATTAAAAAGTTGGCAACTAATTTTCTTTTGATCGACTAATGAATTAATCAGCTAATCATTGCAGCACTAGAGTGTATGGTCTGCTCATTGGTATTAAGGAAGTTGTTTCAAAATCTGTTTCCCTATCAGCACTAAAATCAAATATATGTCCAATGTTCTGGATTCAAAGTTGCAGTAACTACAAGGGCACTCAGAGAATACACACCTCCGCCAAGGCCGATAATCCAGTTTTCCATGACACTGTGTGCAAATCTGCATGTGTAATCACTTGGGAAAAAGCAGTAAGGATGATTTAGACATTGCTGATTTTGTACATACCTGCTGCCTGTGTTTCTGCTGTGATGTACTGTTATGCTTTGTTGTAGGTTTAGTCACGGCTCACCATTCACTTTAATTCCAACAGTGTAGCGACTACTATGAATGAAAAAAGGTACTGAGAGGCTAAGTAGGCTCTTACCAGTGACATGTTCAAACAAATCCATACTGAAGTCCAGGCGCGTTCTATATCATTTATTAAACAAAAGGACTAACAAACAAACATGTCAGTCAACAGAAAATATTAGAGAAATTATGGCTCTTACAGACAGTTCGTGCATGTGCAACGACTTCAGTCCATTTCGCTACAGACAGCAGTGTTAAAATTGATCTAAGGAAAGTGAAAAATAATTTTTGTACCTGCATTGTGATTTGGATCTGCCTTTTTAATCAGTAAAACGTAATTGGTTCTTCTTTGCCCCATGCCACACACTTCCACCTAGTTTAATGCCAGTAGTTTTTCTGTGATCTTGTTAACAGACAAACAAACAAACAGATCCAAACACATAACTTCTTCGGCAGATCTAATAATTATACGAGTCATTTAAACTCAAACAACTTTAGATAAGATCAGAGATGTCTTGTATCTGTTTAATTGTTTTTCATACATTTAAGATGAAGTAAATGATGCTCATTGTTGGGGTTGTTCTGATATCAGAAGCTGTCTCAGAAAATGCCCCTGACACAGCCTAAAATGCTGGTATGGTTGTTTTTTTCTTACACACTAGATCTGAATTTAATATTGGTAATGGGAAGGAAAAAATGGTATGGGAACATCTATACCGTCTTGAGCCACAGACACTTAGGAACAGTTTTGTAGTTAGTGATAAATAAGCTCAGATATAAATAGAGCATTGTTTTTTAAACGTCTGCATCTGCAGGAAGCATCACAGTTACAGTACAAGTGGGAAACTCCAGTTGTGAAGCTACACGCATAGTGCTGTTGCAATACAATACAAAACATCAGCATCATGTTTAATATGTCAGCAGAAATGACCAGCATGTCATCAGTCTATCAGTATTTCACTACTGTGCACTGACAATCTGTGACAAAAATAATGACATAATGAAAATAAGGACTGGTGAAATTATGATTCATAATGAAAATGAAAGCCTGTTTGCCCGTTTATACAGTAAATGCTTTATTGTGTGAGGGCAGAGGTCAAAATGGAGAGCTTGTGATGACTGTGTGAATGACTTGGTTTGTTTATTAGTCATTCAGGACCAGGAAGATACGTTTTTCTGTACTGCAGGAAGTGGAAGTGGTGTGTTGCTGGTTTATGTTGTGTATTGTCTGTTACAGCAAACAAACAGTTAACGACAAGGTCACCTTATGTGTGTGTGTGACGAACTTTTCTAATGTCTCGGACAGGAATTGTGAGTATGTGTGCCGTATAAAACTATCAGTGTGTTCTCGTCTGTATTTGTAGGAATGCAGGCATTTGCATGTTGGTGAGTTGCTGAGCTTAGTCGTGTGGAGCACATATGCGCAAGTCTGTGTACGAGAAAGTGTGTGTGTGTGTGTGTGTGTGTGTGTGTGTGTGTGTGTGTGCATGTGTGACTGTATTTAGCCTGTAATCTTGCATCAGTGAGTGTGCCTGATCCTGTGCCAGCCTTTTAATTTCTCTCATTTTGGACGTATCTTACCATGGCAGATTATTCCAATTATATTGTCTTTTTGTAGAAATGTCTGTGTGTGTGTGTGTGTGTGTGTGTGTGTGTGTGTGTGTGTGTGTGTGTGTGTGTGTGTCAGTGAGACAATGACAAAAGACGACTGGGAAAGACTGAGACATCGAGAAAGAGTGAGAGAGGCCCAGCGAGTGCTAGAATGACTGTGGAAATTCCCAATGACTACACAAGAACTGCCTATTTGAACAAACAGCCAAACAGCCGCATACTCCTACCTCTCTCTTTCTCTTTCTCTCACTCATGTCGTGTGGTGACCTCACTCAGGCCACTGCCAGCCTTTTTTCTCCTCGTGGAAGTTAAAATAAAAGCTCTGTTTTTGTTGCGATCTCACGTCGAAAACACAGCGTCAAATCTAAAATGCGTAGCGTGAGAGAGCAACCCTGTCGCATGTCGAAGTAGCTGGAGGGAATACAGTGGAGAGATCAGGCGACCTGTAGTATGAGACTCAAGTGTGTGTGTGTGTTAGAGAGAAGAAAGCGTTTTTGTCTCTGCATGCATTGAAATTAAAGAGATGCCTCATTAAAGGCAGACATTTGGATACTGAAGTGAGTGACCTTGGATGTTTAGCTTTCTTTCTTTCTTTCTTTCTTCCTTTCTTTCTTTCTTTCTATTGTCCCTTTGGCCTGTTTGCATTTTTTCTGACCCTTTATTTTCTTTCTGTATCTGCTTGAGATCTTAAGGTCACAATTCCAAATTTTTTAGACTATTCCATTGTTAAGAGCCATCCACACCAAGAACGACAACTATAACAGTAACTATAAATATAATATTTTAAATGCACTCAAGTGGATAGCAGAATCCACATTACAACTATTAAGTTGCTCTCCGGACTTTGCCGACAACAATTTTTCTTGTTTGTTGTTGTTTTCCTTGATTTATAAAAATTGACAGATCGTTGGTTTTATACCCTTACAGCTGTCATTTGCATTTTCATATTATTCTTTAAATAGCTGCAGGTTACCAGTAAGCTACGCCGTGTCGTCTTTGAAATGTTTTTGTTTTGTTTTTTCTTCAGACATGTGCTGGACACGTGCAAGGTGGAGAGAAAAAAATTACTGAGAATTGCTGATCATTTAGATCAATTTTCAAGTTGGAACTAGAACTCAACCCTGAACTAAAGTGATACTATACTTTCACAAGGTTGACCAAATTAAATATCAACCTCAGACATGCTTGCCCAGGATTACATGGGAAATAAATCATCATAAATAATATTTTATCATCTATCAAAACACAAATATAATTTTCACTTGATAACCATAATAAGACCTTGATATTTTTTTTAAGAAAAATATTATGTCCTTTATTTTCATGAAGTGTCCTTATCTCTGCTAGGTTTAAGCCTAGAGGGGATCATGCAGTTGGTTGTGCATGTGTGTGTGCAGTAACTATTTGATCCTTTGTCTGCAGCTAATCTCCCACACTACTTTACCGATAAGTCTAAAAAAAATTTGTGCACATTTATGACTGTATGTGCAAGGACCTCTTGTACTTCACTGATTCACAGTTTTTGAATAACCTTGAAAAACGTAGATTAAACTTAAACGACTGCTGACTCCTCACTCCTCTTCATCCATGACTGCTAGGCTAAAACAAAGCTACGAACAGTGTTTTGAGAGTAACTAGTTACATGCAACTAGGTAAATGCAGTTGTAATCTTTTACAGTCTGTGCAGTCACTGTACAGTTTTACAGTACAATGAGAAAAAATATGTAATTACATTACTAAAAATTACTGAATCAGATTATTAGTTTCTAATCAAAATGTTGGTGGTTACAAATGGATTCTTTTGGGTTTGAGATCAGCACTCTACTGACTTCACTCTTCTAGTTTTTTAAACGCAGCTGTCTGGTTTTAAAATGGTGGATGACTAATGTTGGAATTCAGATTTTCAAGTATACAAACATGCACTCAATGACAAGCGCACACAAACCCACTTGCATGCACACTCTAGTGGATCAGGCAGCCATGGAGGATGAATGAGAGCATACGTCAGATATTGAGCCAGTGTGATAGTCAGTGCAGTGTAGCACACTTCCAGGTATGACGTCATTTTTATTCTCAGCAAATTTTGATTATGAAGATAATAAATGACCACCTGTCTTCTGCATTTCCCTCTTCCTTTCCAGCCTGCAATACAGAGGACAGAAGGACAGCGGAGAAGAAAAAGCAGTGAAAGACGAAAACAAGGAGTGCCTTAGAAGTGAAAAAAAGAGGAGCGCTACAAAACCTGCAGCACTTTGTGACCAGTGAAGAAAAGATGAGACCGTTAAAGAAAAACAGAGGACGTTCTCCCCCATTAACTAGAGGCCGAGGGGGGAGAAGGAGAGGGGGCTCTCAGCCCCTTCAAGAGAAAGACCCCAAAAGAGTCAAGAGGGAGACGCTCGTCAAAACCACACAGCATGCATCCAACACTCCATCTGCACGCAAACAGACCCCGCCTGCAGCCGTCAATTCCAATGAAGAGCCAATCACAAACAGCAATACCCCCAAGAGGGAGGAGCCTACCGAGCCGAGGAAACCTGTGGAGTCAGTCGAGAAGGATGGAAAGAAGAAGGCAGAAGAAAAAACAGAAAATGAGAAGATAGCGGACACAAATGGAAATAGTACCACGTCCGCCGATACCGTAGCATTTCCTACCTCTGCCCCTGCGCCACTCTCCACAGCCACGCCCCCACTATCCACCAATCACAACCCCAGCTTAGGCTCAGCCTCTAGTAGGAAAACAGCCACATTTAAGGCTCGTGTACCCAAGAAAAAATACACATATGAGCACTTTGCTAATAATGCAAGTGCTCTAACTACCATTCCTACCTCCAGCCCTGCACCCATACACAACAGTTACTGCAGTGTTAACAGCAAAATCATTGATAGTGTGAATAATAATTTCAAGAGTAATAACAATATTAGTAATAGCATTAATAAAAGCATTAACAGTAGTATTAACAGTAACACTACAAGTGGTATTAACAGTAGTAACAGTAGTGCTGGGAGCCATAGTACTTTTATCAATAGCAGTAATAGTAGAAGTAATAATTGCTCAGGTAATCAGCCATCAGTGCTAACTGTGGATAGTAAAGCTACAGAAGCAAACCATTTTGTTTCCACGGAGGACAGGGCTCTCAGGACAGCAGACTCCCAGGAAAAAGATGCCCAAACTGGGGAGACTGAGTCTGAGGGGGCCCCTCACTCAGTGCGCTCCTCGTCCACTGACACAGCGAGCGAGCACTCAGCTGACCTGGACGCGATGGAACCAACAGGACCAAGCCTTCATCAAAAGAACTCCCTCCATAACTCGCACCCTCAAGAGGCCAGTCTGTCAGAGGGGCTCGCTGAAGCTCTGGCCAAAGGCATGAAAAACCAGAGGGTTCTAGCTCGCCAGATAAAGAGGAGCATGGAGAACGGGGTCAGGGCTGCAGGGGACAGAGGGGTTAAGGACTCATGCCCTCTATCACCTGTGTTCAGACCGGGGGTGGTGCGTCGGGTGAGTGGAGGCACTGTTGAAGTCCAGCTCCAAGGAGAGGAAACCCTCGTTAAATACCCTTTCCATGGTGGAACTGTGATGACATCAGGAGCTGAGAGCACTGTGGAGTTAATTTTGGACGCCCCCCCACTTGGTATGGCACCTGTGGCTGTTGGGACACGAGTGTGTGTGCCCTTTGGTGGAGAGGAGGGGCGTCCCCTGCTCTTCAGAGAGGGGATTATTACTCAGGTGGACCCCCACCCTGGTGTCTCATTTCCTTACCAGGTGCTCCTGAGCGAAGAGACTCTCGATGATGAAGAGAAAGAGAAAAGAAAAGCTCAAGCGGTGTGGGTGTCCCGACAAAGTCTGAGGCTGCTCACCCCGCCTTGGGAGGTCCCACATTTGGATGGAGGGAGAGCCAAGGAGAGGGAGCGGGAGAGGGAAAGGGAGGAGAGGGAGAGGAGGGAGGAGATGGAGGTGGAGAGGGAAGTGTGCCAGTTAAGTATTGGAATGGGGGTGCTGGGAGGGGGAGCAAGGTTGGGGCATGGGTTTTCGCATGAAGGGGTCGCAGGAGGGCATCCCTATGGAAACGTACACCCACCACCTCATTCAGGTGTAGCTGGCAGCACAGTTCATGGCTGTGGAGAGAGACAGAAACAGCCAAACACTCCAGACGAGGACGTCGAGGTGTCTCGTTTTAACATGGCCCTCACTGCTGCTCCCAAACCGAACGCTGTCACCTCCCAGCACAGAAACATCCTCTCCAAGTCCAGCGGCTACCCCTCCTCCTCCCCCCACCTCTCTGTGGTGCGGGGTCTGGGACCCCCACACCTCTCCACCCTCACTAGCCCCCAGCCACCCCGTTCCCCGGCCTTGCTGGGCTCTGAAATGAACACTCCAAACCTACCTCCATCAAAAACCACTCCCACTCAGACTCCCACTCCTGGTGGGGGCTCGTCCTCCTCTACCTCCTCTCGCTCCAGGACTCCCCTCTCATTGGCTCAGCAGAAATATAAGAAGGGCGACGTGGTGTGCACCCCTAATGGCATCCGTAAGAAGTTCAACGGTAAGCAGTGGAGGCGGCTGTGCTCCAGGGAAGGCTGCATGAAGGAGTCACAGCGGCGAGGATACTGCTCCAGACACTTGTCCATGAGGACCAAAGAGATGGAGGCAGCAGGGGGGGAAAGGGGAGGAGGAGGAGGGGGTGGCAGCAGCTCAGGGACAGTCACCCCCTCTGACCTGCGGGGGAGGGCAAGCAGTGAGTTTGAGTGGGACGACACATCCAGAGAGAGCAGTGAGACCAGCAGCAGAGGAGACTCCAGACCTCGTTTGGTCCTCCCCTCCCTCCTCCCCCACGACCTGTCGTCACGCTTCGACTTTGATGAGTGCGAGGCCGCCACCATGCTCGTGTCGTTAGGGAGCTCCCGGTCTGGCACCCCCTCCTTTTCCCCCATCTCGAACCAGTCGCCCTTCTCCCCTGCCCCTTCTCCCTCACCCTCCCCGCTGTTCGGCTTCCGGCCAGCAAACTTCTCCCCGATCACCGCCTCCCCGGTCCTGCAACACCGGAGACACAGGCAGCCCAGCGGGACGGGTGGAGGAGGAGGGGCAGGGGGCAGCAAGACAACAACCCCAGCAGGAGGAGGAGGAGGTGGAGAAAGGGAGAGACACACTTCAGGCATCCAGAACTCATTCCACAGCAACCTCATGTTTACAGTCCCCATGAGCCCCAGCAAACGAAAGCCTGACGCACCTCCTCCACCTCCCCTCCCCTCACACCACCACGATTACACACCCAAGACAGAGCTGGAGCAGGGGGAGCTCAACAGCTCCTTCAGGGTGTTGTCCCCCCAAACACCAGCCTCACATTCCCGCACACACACTCCCACCTTCTCCCGACCCAGAGGCGTGACCACCCCCTCCTCTAGCAGGCCACCGTCCTCCACTGCCGTCTCCCCTCCTCCCCTGCTGGTGTCCCCAACTCCTTCTTCTCCTCTCACTCCAGATGGAGGGCCTCGTCGTGTGGTCCCTGTATCCCAACAGGCCTTGCGGGACTCCCCTGTCATTGTGAGGAATCCCGAAGTCCCACTGGCAAAATTTACAGAGTGTCCCCTGGGAAGAGGAGGAGGTGGAGGAGGAGGAGGGGGTGGAAACGAGGGAGGGACAGATAACACCTCGTCTAAAGACATCAGTGTAACTCCCCTCACCCCTCAGCCAATTTCTGGTCTCCAGGTTCCCGTCCCTATTAATGCTGCTGCAGCTACAGTTCCCAACGGCGCCGTCCTCCTGCGAAGTCCAGCCCAAACTCTGGTGCTTGTGTCCCCGACTCCTTCCTCCCTGCCCACCACTGACACCCCAACCGCCCCCCTGCAGGCCCTGTCAGTTACCGTCAGCACAACAGTCACAGCTCCCATTCCGAGCAGCACAGACAGCTCAGAGGAGAACAGGGGGACAGGGTTTGGGGGTGAGGTCCAGCAGCCAGTCCCCTGTCACCCGTCTCCCACAGCTCTGCTGCCCCTAATCCTCCCAGCTGAAAGCCTTCACCCTGTCCCACGAAAAGACATCATCATGGGACGTCCTGGCACAGGTGAGAAAAAGCACAAACATTCATTACTTGTAAAAGTACAGATCCTTTTATTTAAAAAGAGTAAAAAGCAGAATCACTGATTCAACTTCTTTACCCAAGTAAAAGTGAAAAAGTACAGGCTCTGAAATGTACTCAAAAGTAAAAAGCAGCCCTCTGAAGGACATTTGTGCTGGCTGTTTTTGTCGAAAGCTTTTTCTCTTTTCCTCTTTGGTTGAGTCTCTCTCTCTATTCGGTTTCACGTCTTTTACATCTTGTTACGTCTGTCGTGTGTGACATGCACGGATGATTACACCAAGGAATCGTCTTTGTTACTGTCCCATTCATTTAGCTTGAATTCAGTTGTGATGTTGGGAAGGTGAAGCCACTATGATGCAAAATAAAAATAATCAATAATTCTCCTCAAATGCATTAAAGTAATGAACATATGAAAATGTAAGGAGTGGAAAGCACAGATATCTATGTTAAAGTATAGGGAGTAAAAGTAAAAAGCTGCCAGGAAAATAAAATACAGATACCCATAAACTCTACTTAAGTACAGTAACTAAGTGTTTGTACTTTGTTATGTCCCACCTTGGGAGGTCAGTGACTTCAAAGAAATGAGGAAAAACTTTTGAGACTATTTAAAAATTAGTTGCAATTTGACAGTTGGGCTGCAGTTAGAAAAAGAGCAGAGGTGTGGAATAAGATTAAATAATATACACTGTGCACCTAAACTCACATGACAACAAGCACATGTCTTTGTATGAAAAAAAAACAAAAAACAAAACTCCTGACAGAAAATATATCATTATATTTAGAATAAAGCATTACTTAGTGATACAGTGTTGAAATTTAGCATTTAAAACTGAAAAGCAATTATACAAAATTCTGAGGTATTCTTTATACAGTTTTCTTTTAAACTTATATAACATATAAACATATAACTCAAGTTGAACTTTATACCTGCATCGCATGCCAGATTGCAGCTTTATTGTTCCGTATGTGTTTGTGTATTTTGTGTAGGTTGCTGACTTTGAAGGAATGAGGAAAAACTTTGGAAGATTGTGTAACAAGAAAAATTAAATAGTGTAAACCCAATAATCACATATAGTCTGTGTATAAAAAATCAGAAAGAAAATATATAATGTCGAAGAGGAAATAATATATATATTAGATGGGAACCGAAACTGGGAATACTGTGTTGAAAAATCCCAGTGAGCACTAACCTGGATTTCAAGTTTGATCTCTAGTTAAAAACTGGTTGATATTCAGTTTTGCTCTCTTTTGAACCAGCTAAAATTAGGTTACAACTGCAACGTGTCACAAAACACAAATTTGTTTGATCATTTTGGTAATTCGTTCAGTTGTAGGTTGAAAGAGAGATTATATTGAGGAGTGTGAAGGTATCATATTTCACTGGAAGGTGCTGTTCTACACACGGGTGTAATTTCAGTGCATGTAATGTTTTATACAAAATACCATGAATACAAACAATTTAGGCCGTCTGCTGTCGACAAGAAGCTTACAGGACACCATAACCAGACAAGTTCTTAATGTTAAATTAAGAAATCGTGCTTCTTGCTGCAGACTAACACATGCGCTGGGATATATGCACTTTGAGGTAGTACAAAGAGCGACAAACTAGTTAAAATGAACAGGAAGATGTGGTGGATGAGTGGGTTAAACGCAGGACTTTCATCCAGGAAACTGAGGTTTGAGTCCTGTGTGTGGCATTTTGTTTCTGGCTTTCAGCTGAGGAATTTGGATGTAGTTTCTTAGTGAGGGCCCAAAGTGATGATAGACTATTATTTGCACATTGTAGAGGAAGAAAAATGTCACAGTTGCAAATCCTGGTGAAATGTGGTCTAAATGTGAGACGTTCAATCAATCTCTTTAAATAGTCAGTGAAAAAACTTTGGGGCTTTCTCTCAGTGTCTTTTCACCAGTGACCACAGTTGTTTTTTTAAGCATCTTGTCAGTGGAAAAATGCTCACTGGGACGTATCAGACAGTGTATGAATTTCCAGGTGAAGAATTATACGCAAAATTCTCAGAGTTGACTTTCCATTAAAGGCATTCTTTTCACAGTCTTTTGAAAATAAGTCAGACTTTATTCCTACATGACATCAAATTGCAGCTCTGTACTGAAAAATGAAGAAAATATTCCACTATATTTAATTTAGCATGAGTGAGCTAAAGGAAAAGATTTGCTGAGCTGCTCCCCAGTAGTGTGCTATAAAGAGTTAGGGTAATTAATGTCTTTTAGTTTGTTTTTACAGTTGAATTACATTTTATTTATAGAGTGTATTCAGTAAACTGAATTGTTACGAGATTGTCTTCATACCTTTTTAAAAGATATCTTTTTTGTTCACTCTGGGTCTCTGTAGTTGTGAACTGCTGTCACACACAGTGTCAACTCAGAATAGGCTGAGCAGCTAGTTTACCGGCCCTGAACTAGCAGGTTAAAAAGCATTTTGCAGCACGATGGCAATGATTCTTTCACTGAGAAGCAGAGACTCCACAGAGAAATGCAGTGATAGTGCAGCTATGTCTTGAGAAAAGTACCAGAGGAGATACAGAAGAAACATTTTGATTATTAATGTGAATTCAGCTGAAGCTACTGCAAGTGGCACCAGTATTAAAATAATGAGAAGACTACGCAAATTGTGTGTAAATTAAGCTTTACGAGGAGTTTCTCTTTTTTATTTTGCACACACACACACACACACACACACACACACACACACACACACACACACACACAGAAAGAGAGGGAGATATATTAAAGAATGAAATTTCCTTGTTAAATAAAATAGTAAATGAAATGATCTTGCTCAGTGATTTGTTTCTGTTTTCCTCTGATTATTAAATACCAAACTACTGTTATTATACAGTGTTGTATATCATTCATGAAATAAACCTATTTCAGCTCAAAAATCATAGTTATTTTGAACAAAATAGTATTAAAGGGCTGCAGCTAACAATTATTTTCATTATCAAATGATCTGTCAATCATTTTCTCAATTAGTTGTTTGGTAAAGAAAACAGTGAAAGTTGTCTATCACTGCTCCCAAACCCTGAAGTGACATCCTCAAAAGAAGCCCAAATATATTCAGTTTACTGTCACAGAGGAGTAAAGAAACCAGGAAAAAAATACATTTGAGAAGCTGAAATCAGAGAATTTGACCTTTAAAAAAAAAAAAAGAAGAAGAAGAAGAAGACTCCAAACAGTAAATTGATTATAGAAATAGCTGGGGATTAATTTAATGGATGTCAATTAATCGATTAATTGACTAATCAGTGTGGCTCTAAACTGTATAATGTTAATTTTTTTTTAAATTTTGCATAATAGCTTGTCTGAAAACAGACAGCAACCACAGTGTAATAAAGAGTTAGATCCACACTGACATGCCACGACCTGTGTGTGTGTGTGTGTGTGTGTGTGTGTGTGTGTGTGTGTGTGTGTGTGTGTGTGTGTGTGTTGATGCCCAGTGAAAGAAGCTTCTGTTAGCCAACATGCTGTTGTCCCATATGGCTTCCTCTGGTCGTCTGTCCACCGTCCCCGTGTCTGCTGGTGACGCTAAACTAAACACTAAGGCTGGTCACGTGACCCCTGTAAGCCCTGGAACAGGCACCTGTGATTCAGCAGGTCAGGACGAGGCTTGTTGGAATCACTGCTGATGACAAAAACTATAAACTATGTTCACTACAGTCGCTGATTTTGCTAGTAAGCAGTCAGTGAAGGAGGAATTATCTGTGCCGTCCGTCCCAGTGACTCGCAGAGAGGGAGCTTACTTTATCTGATGATTTTTTTTTTTTATTTTGTAAAAGGACTGCAGCATGTATAAGAGCCATGTACTGTTATTAGAAAAACAAAATTACCAGAGTAATAATTACATTGTTGTTAGTTTCAGTGTTCAAATAGGACAATCTGGATGCAAAATTATTTATGTGTATTTGTGTGTGTGTGTGTTAGAGTGTGTGGTGGCAAGAGAGAGAAAGTGCAAAGGAGAAAATGTATGCACGGGCATGCATGCTTTGGTGTTTTTGTGTTTTCTATAGGGAATAGACTCTACGTTATACAGGATTAGCTTTGTTGATATTCAAGAGTCCCTCTTATATTCCAAGTCATTATAGACAGAAACTTTGTGGCTGGCACTAGATCAGTGGTTCTCAAACAGGGGTCTGGGAGCCCCAGGGGTCCACGGCACTCTGCTAGGGGGTCTGTGAAAAGTTTTCAGATTCATTAATTGTAAATATCATGATATTTACAAAATATGTTATGAGATTAAGGAAACCTGCTACATTGAAATACTAGTTTCTAATAATGACACGACAGCCCTGGAATAACTGTTTAAATTTCACATTAACTGGAGTTCAAATTAATGTTGAATGTTTGCAGAATGGGTTTGTGTCCTTTCATGTGTCGTAAGAAATCATTAATAAATGTTTAACAGTTAAATTGAACAATATGTAAATGATGTCATGCAAGCAGTGAGACAGGATAACAGGATAACAGGCTTAACTTTACATTGACAACTGACAGTTAAAAACAACTTATAGTGTTGGACTCGTCGTCACTTGTTATTGACAGATTACAATGCGTTCGTCTTGCGCTCCTGCAGTGTTCCTGCAGTTCGAGTCTGGGGAGGAGGGAGCAGAGGGAAACAACTCGCTTCAACCTTAGATCGTATATTAAGTAGGGATTCAACCTCTTAAATATAGTGTATATATAGTCTGTGGCTCCAACTCACTATTTGGGCTCCTGTACTCATTTTTGGATGCACAGTTGTTACACATTGCACCGTAAAAAAAAAAAAAAAAAACTGATGCAGCTGAATAAGTTGAAAGCAACTGCCTTTACTAGATTTTTGAGTTTTGAATCAAGCTCAGACCCTTAATTTTCAAAATAATCTAATCTAATAATCAGAGTTTTGCCAACACATAATCTTTTGTTAAGATAATTTACATTTCTTCTTTTGATAAAGTTGAATGTTTGAGTTTTTGAAGTCCCCAAAAAATGTATGTCAAAAACTGTTCACATTGATCTGATTTGTCATTATTTGGATGCTTGAAAATTAAATGATTGCAGTAAAAAATATTAAATTATTAACCAAGTTTATCCAAGTTCATCTAAAGAGGAAAAGTAAATTATCTCAGCAAAACATTATCGGTAAAACGTTTTCAAAACTGAGTTTGAGTTGGACTCAAAAGTGAAAAATGTATTGAAGTAAGTTGCCTTGAGTTTTCTAAAGTTTTTCATTCTTGCAGTGTGCTTCTTTAATTATTTTCTACAAAAGGCTTCACAGTTCGATTAATATTTGAATTTTTAAATCTAAAATAGATAACAATCTATTCTAACATTCTATAACTTTTAATAAATATATGTATAAATCTTCCTCCTGACAGTCAAACACACGTCATCCACACGCCACTCATCGCTGCTCGAACCTGGCCTTCTGCATTTTTCTTTGGTTGTTCTTTAACATAATGAAGTAGAAATGTTCTTGGCTGAGAACATTTAGAACCTCTGCACAAGATAGACAGGAAACTGTGCAACAGCATGGTTTTATTAAAGAAAGGGAAAGGGAAATTCAATATGAAAAAGAAAACAATGTAGGCGGGGGTGTCACAACACACTGGTATTGACGATAACTGTGAAAAAAGAAATATTTATATCACGTTAATAATACACATATGATAATATGATATAAATAATCCACCTCCTCTTAAACATACTGTATGGTCTTAAATCTCTTATGCTCCATTTCTTTCTGTCCTCTCTTTGTCTTCCTCCCATAACACCCCACACTCACACACCTTTTCATTATCCATTAATCATGATCTAAAGCTTTCTGCACATATTAATTATTGTAAAAAGGGTAGGCATAATAACCTAAAGCTTCAGCTTATACCTTTGTGGTCAGTATAACTTGCCTTGATTTGATTTATTTACCATGTGCATTTGAGTTGTAAGTTTAAAAAAATGAACTAAACTAAGTGAAATTAAACTAAAAAGTGTAATTTTTGTACACTTTTGTACACTCAGGGTTACACACTCGTCCCACCTCCCTACACTTGTACTTCGAGTGTAATTTGCCAGAGAAGAGACAAAACACACGATAAACAAAGTTAAAGATGAGTTTGACTGAAACCACTGTTTGTTTTTTCAATTTTTCTATCGATCACACGATAATATCTTTATTGTGAATTCTTCTGGCCACAATAATCTAAGGCTGCAACTAACAGTTATTTTCATTGTCGATTAATCTGTCACTTATTTTCTTGATTTATCAATAAGATGTGTTTCCCCAAACCTGAGATAATGCTCTCAAATAACTTGTTTTGTCCACAACATGAAGATCTTTAGTTTAATCTCATAGAGGAAACCAGATGATATTCACATTTAAGAAACTGGAATCAGAGAATTTTGATTTTCCTAAAAAAAATTGCTCAAACCAATTCATCAATTATCAATATAGTTGGAGATTAATTTAATAATCAGTTAATATTTTATTAACCGTTGCAGCACTACAATAATCGTGTTTTGAAAATCTGATTTTGAGACAGCCCTGAATGGAGGAGTGAAGAAGTATAGCTGTTCCCTGCTTTGAATCGAAATTAACATTTAAAGACGAAAGCAAAAGTGGGTATGGATGGAACGTGTGGGCTCAGATGTATGTAGGCCAGTTATGGACTGTTTCCACCAACTTGTTTTTGATTTTCGGTTTGAGAGAGAGTGAAAAAAAAGGGGGGATTAGATCAGAAAGAGAATGAGGAATGCCTCGGAGAGGAGACGACATCGTAGATGAATAAAGACGAAGAAGGAGGAAGGAAGAGAGGAGGATGTGTTTAACGGCGAATCGTGCAGTCATTTATTTCTTGAAAAAATCTGACCATGTTTATTTTAAGTGTGTGTATGTGTGTGTGTGACTTCCTGACCCTAGCAACTATTATCTTCTTACTCACTACAAACTATTTCCGCTGACTCTTGCTCTGTGTATGTTCATGTGTTTGTTTGTTTATTAGTGACTCATGTAAGGATATAGTGAAACAAGGTGTGGGCAGCGTTCTTGGCGGGTAACACTGAGGTGGGTTAATTCTAAAAGTGTGTGTGCGTGCATGTAGGATATATGTTGTAAGTTTCAGTGTATTGTGTGGGTGTGTGAAGAATTTGTTTCAAGCTTCTGTGTGGGAATATGCTGTACTATAAAGTGTGTGTGTGTGTGTGTGTGTGCGCGAGTGTGTGTGAGAGCATTATTCATCATCAGCTGAAAATAAGAGCCTACCTCTCATTTCTGTTATACGTGGACATATACTATCAGTGTAATTCACTTCACCAGGGCCTTTCACCCTCAGTGTGTATGTGCTTCTTATCACCGTGCGGACTTTCACAAGTGTGACAGAGAAGTGGACAGGAAAGGGAGCGCTGTCATTTTGAGTGTACGGTCCCTCCTCAGATCCCCCCCCCCCCCATTTTTTTTTTTTTTTTTTGCAGCTGAAAGGATGCTGAATGAATGAATGAATGAATAGCATCTCTTTGTGTGAGTGCGTGCACGCCTGCCTGTGTATGTGTGCATCTATTTTGAAAATCTTTGAGTGAGCAGCACATGTGGGTGTTTTTCTGTAGAGTTCAAAAGGGTGCGTGAGCTTTTGCATATGGTCGTAGGAGAGTGTGAAATACGAGGGAAAGTAGGAAACGCTGCACGCGTATGTGTGCAATCACACGCGTGGTATGTTTGAGATCTGCAAGTTTGTGTAGGTGTTGGTGTTTTCTTATAAGCTTGTGAAATATGAGCAAATGGTAAATATTTTTTTTAGTGGTAAAGGTTTTTCAAATTATCTTAAAATATCGTTTGTGTCAGAATATATTATAGTGTATTATAAAAACATGCTTTTAAAAAACTTTGAGTGTTTGGGAATTTTTTAACAAAAACAAACAGGAATTATATTTATGTTTATTTAAGGATTCCCATTAGAAGCTCATGGATGTGCCTCTAGTCTTCCTCAGGTCTTGAACATATAGAAATACAATAGAGACATACAATAAAAAAAAGTCCAGTCAACTTAAAATATAAAAAAACAATTAGATTAGATATACAAAGTGAAATTAATGATGACGTTATACCGACAGCAGTACAATTGAACATAAAATGGAGAAAACAGAGCAAGCCAACTAAACAGGTAACATAATGTTGACACTTCTTGATCTTGGTATGTTTGCATTAAATATGTGTATTTTTGTGTTATGGTCATAATTATGATTCAGAGTACACACTGAGGATCGGTGTTGGTATTAATGTTATCATATTTATGCCAGACATTTGATGTTGGTGAAAACATTAAAAAAATGTGTACTGAAATAGAGTCGGCCTGCATGATGTGGTAAAAAAAGTCATTCAAACGATTATTTTGGTGGATACTGCAATTGAGATTAGAGGGAGTGATCATTTTGGCATCACAGTTTTCATTTTCACTGTAATAAAAACTATTAAAATCATGATGATGTCACATTTGTTTGGGGTCTGTACCAAACAAACGTGTTCTTACATCTGGAGAACAAGATTTGTAGAACAGGGCATCCCTGCAGCACTACAGTACTTTATCATAATGGTTTTTTTTGTCACACATTTCTTATTCATCATATAATTGCAGCTTCTGCAATTTGGATATTGCACTTTGCCATATTGCGATTGCAAACTGTCCTAATCCATGTTATTTAAAATTCCCCCACATGGGTTAACAACTCATTAGTGATGACACATTAAACCTATTCAGGGGCAGGGAAACTTCTAGGATACACCAGACCTTTAAATTAAAATAGAATTAGCAAAAACTACAACCAAACAATTAGAAGAATAAATAAAATGTACAGACTAAATATGCAGTGTGTTCCTGCAGTCAGGTAGGAACTTTCATTTCATCAGAGGTGCATGAAATTATGGTGAAATATATGGCAGTTAATAAAAGGACAATTTAGGCTGATATTTCAGAAAACCAATATAGTTCTTACACCTTATAGATCATATTAAGTGCAGATTTAATGTGTAAGAAGACAAAGACACCATGATATGTAAGAGGAAGGGAGCAGGTTAAATTAGATTTTGTACAAAAGTAAGTAGTGTGTGAGTTCTTCCCCTATTGTCTAATGTTACATGCATTATAATTCTACACATGTACATTTATAGTTTGTGGTTTTTATTAATTCACTCAGAAATGAGGCAACAATCCGCTGGCTCTGTTAAGCTCCTCAACTAACACCACTGCACACTTTTAAGACAAAGCTGCATATGTTCTCTGCATGTACTGTATGTGCGTTCCTACCTTATACACACACACTAATGAGAGAGTAAATTAAATCTTTTTTTTTTTAAGCGTGCCCGTAACTTCCTGTGAAATAAAACCGTTAAAGGAGCAGGCAGAAAACTGCCGACAAGGTGAAGGATGAGACCATTTTTTATGGTGTCACGTGTGTGTTGCATGCACTGTGTGTGTATGAGACCGAGTAACCAAGCGTCAATCATTGAGTACCGGATATGATGCGTGAGCGCCAAAACGTCTGTTGCCATGGCAACAAAGCAAACATCACACTGATGTAGCCCGTACATAACACAGAATATTCACAAATAGAAATAGCAGCCCCTCTGTGTTTGTGTGTGTGTGTGTGTGTGTGTGTGTTTGTGCGTGTGTGTGTGTGTGTGTGTGTGCGTGTGCGTGTGCGTGTGCATGTGTGTGTGTGTGTGTGTATGGCACGTGTGCTGTCACTTTCCACTGAGAGAGGGGGAACTTCAGCGTGCTCACATGTGTTTACACACCAACACATTAGCAGTGGCTCCCTCTTTTTCCGTCTTGTGTGTTTTGGTCAACATTAACAGAAAACAGAAACGGTCCTGGATAATCGGAGGGTTTCCTCTAAATTATTCAAGCACTGACTGAAGTGTTCCAGGCCTAATATTCTTTGCACACTCATATTTACAACACATACCATTATTTTCTATCATTTTGAAAATTGCAAACCTCATTTAAGCATATATTTAAAAAATATTTTACTTTTTTTGTATGTACTGAGAGAGTATAGTATTCTTAAGCTGCAGCTGTCATCAATCTAACCCTCAAGTCAGTGAGGAAAGTGTGCATGTTGTCCTTTTCATAGAGAGGACCTCGATGACTTTGTTGTTGTTAAGGTCTTAAATGAGTGTTGTGTGCTTGTTCTCTTGTATACAAATCCCCGTTTCAACAGAAATACCAGCTTTCTCTGTGTGACTACGCAGGGAAACTGCTCGGTATCGGACTTACTGTGCTGCATTATTGTGTCTGTGAGCATAATTACTATTATCATGATTGTTTCTTAAACAGAAAATCACTTGCACTTTTAGCACCAGATATGTTAAATGTTTCAGTATTACTCAAATGTCACCATTCCACAGTTAGATATGTTTGCATGTAAAATAACAATATTGCCTTTAAATTGCCTTAAATGTGCATAATTATCTATCTCTGTCTCTTTGTGTTGCTCACACATACTTGCACATGCACACGCAGTTTGTGCAACACTGAGTAAACATGTCACGCTCCCCTAAGTACACGTGAACACACTTTTTCGCACTGTTACTTTGCACTTCGATGCGCTGCTTCCTCCTCACTCCCGCTTTCCTCCATCTCATTTTTTTTTATTTTTCTTCTTTCTAAAAAATTATGACACATTTGTATTAACCCTTCGCTCCATCGCATTGCAGTGGCTCCGCTTTCCCTCCTCTCCTTTCCACTTCGCTCTCTTCATCCTGGTCTACCCGGATACGGATACCCGGGAATAACATCCCCACTCCCTCCCGCCCCTGCTTTACGTAACGCTTAAAGCCCTGCATATCCTCCCTGGCCATGGCAACAACCACATCTGGATCACACAGCCATCTAGACTGGCACCAAAGCACATGTGAAGCCCTCAAGACTTACCACAAAAGTCATGTGCAATGATAATCCTATTTCCTATTGGGCGAATCATACTTTGGGGAGATTCTCTGAATGCACTGATGCAGTGGGACTCCTTCAAGACTTTGACTGCATGCACGTAAAGTTAGGCCGATATTCAGATTCGTCACTGGTTCTTTGGGATCTCACATTCATTGTTCTTAGTAGATCAAAGTTTCATGTGTTCCTCACATCCCAAAGTTTGGAATAAGTGATTTTTTTTTTTTTTTTTTTGCTCAGGAATTTCTTTTCTCTCCCTCATCCCACTCTCCTCCTCTCCTTGCATCTCTAGCTCCACAGTCTTTGCACTGGTTTTCTGCTGCTGCCGGTCTGTTGCCCATTTATCTGCAGGCTAGTAGTGCCCCCAGATGGCCAAACACACACATTACAAGTTCTTTCACACGGTGGATGAAGGGATCGGGGTCTTCAAATACTGGTCTGAAGTTTGTATTTCATGTATTTTCTCTGATGCTAATTATTTGCTGTTGTCAAGAGAGTCAGTGAATCTGCATATTTAGCTACAGAGTGTAAAGTGTTTTGTTTTTTGTGGGTATTAAGATCTGCTCAGTTCTTAGCAATTGCTGTTTTGTTCATCTTAATACTCAGTGGTAGGTCTTTGCAGCATTGAACGAAATAGGGAGTAGCAGTTTCTTTTTTTAACTTTGAGTGAAACTAGAACAAAGCCATGATCAAGTCTTAAAAAAGTCTCCTGTTTGCATCCCTAAAAGCCATTCGTTTGGCTTGTCTGTACGCCCTGTAGAGATGATTGGTTAACTTTATTTTGATGCAATGGATGGCGATGGTCAGTGGCAGACGCGCGACACGGGGACCTGTGCCCAACATAGCTGTTGCCATGGTAACTGCAAAGGACTGGTGGATCGAGTTATAATTGGACGGAGCAAATGGTGGGTTGTGGGAGGGAGAGACACAGAGCACAGGGGTGGAAGATGAATTAAGGGATGAGAGAGAGATGGGATGGGATGGGAGAGTGAGCGAAGGCGGCGCTCTGCCTGCATGGTGCCGGCGTAGGTAAAGAGGAGGAGGAGGAAAAGTTTCTTGTGCGTGGTCACGTGGCGTTTGACAGATGTAATTTGGGGGGGGGGGGTGGGGGGTTAGACACATGCATGCACACATACACACATTAAAACCATGATGTCTGTACAAGGAGACAGCCAATGAAAGCTGCTGAACACCTACACAGATATTGCACTGCCAGCACGGCAGCAGGGAGAGATAGTTAAGCTCAGCTGAGGGGGAATTTCTCTTCTACTGTTTTTTCACACCTTTGTTTCTTATTCTTGCTATTGCTACCTCTTATCTTATATATGACTAAGCTCTAAAATTCTGTGGTTTCCCACCAGCATCTCATGCCTACCAATTTCCAACTTACCATGCATGCAGTCAACAGATTTTCTTATCTTAACTGTGCATCTTTTTGTGCACAAATAGCAGTGTTCTGACAGTTGCAATTGTCTCCATTGGGCCACACTATGGTAAAAAGAGAGGAAAAGGTATTTTTTATGTTGTATTTTAAGAATTAAGACTCAACAGTAAACAGTAAATCAACAGTAAAATTGAAGTATTGAGAATAATGTAGAGTTGTTGTTGTGTATTTGCATTTTGAGAATGAAGGAGAAATACTGAGAATAAAGTCAAAATGTTGAGGATAAAGTTGAATTGTTGTAAATAAAGTTGAGATTCTGACCCTAACGGGAGTAGCAGAAGGACAAAGAAGGAGAAAGTACAGAATTTGAACTAAATCAGAGGAGGAAGTTTTTTTTTTGTTTTTTTTTTTTCATTTTGAGAATTAAGTCGAAATGTCAAGAATATAGGTGAAACACTATTTTGAGAATAAAGTCTACTAAACCAGATGTGGAAATATTTCTTTGCATTTTGAAAATAAAATTGAAATATCAAAAGTTGAAATGTTGAGTATAAAGAAGACAATTGAAGAATAAAGAAGAAATTGTGAGAATAAAGCAGAAACTTCGAGAATAAAGTCAAAATGTGAAGAATAAAGACAAAATGTTGAGATTAAAGTTGAAATGTTGAGTATAAAGTTGAAATGTCAAGGATAAAATTGAAATAATATTTCAAGAATAAAGTAGAAATGTTGAGAATAATGTAAATTTCTCTGGTCCATCAAATCATGTTAGGAAAGCCACTGACCGCTACGCCAGCGTTACACTGCTATGTGTAACATTATATCCTTGGAGTGTAAAGGTGAGTTTCTGAAGTGGCGTGACACTCAACTAATAGCTGTATCATATAACATAAAACCTACACTTTAATCCTTAACCCTGATTTAACAAATGTAACAGAATTCAAGTCATCAAACTAGCCAGTCTCTAAACGCAATAAGAAAAAAGTTGGGAGATGTGTGCAAGCCGTGACAAAATAATAATGATAAAATATACTCACAAAATATCAAGAGAGGAAATATTCTCACGCCTATTTTCCTTATTAAACAGAAAAGTACGAATGATAACCCTCCTTCTTTCTTTTACGGAACTAAGACAAGCTTTAGTTTCCTAGTTAACTCCTTAAAACACACTTCATTTAAACTTGACAGACAGAAAGTCTGGTTTGGTTGAAATAAAGGCTGATATCCACCACCATAGATGTGACAATAGTCCTCTCACTCGACCTCCGGCTCAGTGGGTGTGTCCTGAGCCGATGAGTGCGTTGCAGAGAAGCTTGTGCAGACCATTATGCTATCAAAAAAAAAAAAAAAAAACTGGAGATGGAGTCATCCTATCACTGATACCCGATATATTTGTCCGATCACCCAACCTGCAGTTGTACAAAGATCATTCATCCATCGAGTGAGTGTGTACAGATCAGCCAGTCTGGACCAATTAGTTATTGTGAACTTTTCACATAACACTTGCATTCCTGGACAGTGTTTATATAATATTTTCTTCAGCCTTGTTAAGAAAAAAGCCAACAAAAAACATACTAGCTAGTGTTAGCTAACGTGTTTAGGGAATTGTTTCACCTCCAGTCGTCAGAAGGGGTCTATTCAAACCAGGCCAAAGGCATAACTCATTGCTCTACTCTGAATAATTGGTCAGATGTAGTTCATTACTAAGGCCTTGAAATGTTTACCCAGGGTTGTAACCACTGAGCAGCCACAGTAATCCCTCATCTCCACCCTGCCCTCTTTCACCCTCTTTTCCTTTCACTCACACACACACAGCCAAGCGGTCCAACTCCATGTGCTTAACGCAGTGTTTTCGCTGGATTGACTTGTTGAGAGCTCAGTGCAGTTGATAAGCCTTAATCTCTTACTCTTTCTCTCTGTCTCGTCTTCTAATGCCTATTAGTCGAACCCTTACTAGAAACGCCCAGGCTTGAAAGAAGTGCAGACAGTCACCCCGTATTTTTACATGACGCAAGATGCCTTACTGATGCCAAAAGACTAGAAAATAAAGGCACATGAGAGCTGAGTGGCATATTGAACTGGAGCTTAGGCGCTTATTATTTCTCTTGTTCCTGTCCTGTATAGTTGCACAGATACAAATTTAGATTTTTTAGTGTTTCTTCAATTATTAGAGAAGTGTAACCCAGGATGGAGAGGGTTAACTTTTTTTACTACTGAGGACAGTGGCTGCCAGTGGCTCTCACAACGTTATTGGTCAATTCCCAAACTCCTGATGAGCTGACTGGCTGGTAGTGATAATAAGTCCCTCCCTGTATTGTATTTGTCTTATGGATAGATGAGCTAATCTGAGCGTGACTTCTTGACTCATACAGTATGACGGGAATCCATATCACGCATACAAGTCAACTTCCTTTGTTATACCTACATAACATAGGTATCTTTAAACGCCTTCCCTTTGTCTCCCCCGTCTCTGGCCCCCCTTGCCCTCCCTCCCTTTAAGTGAAGTTCTGTTTTCACAAGTTGTTTTCTCTCCACCCACCCACCCTCCTCCTCCATCCCTCCCTCCCTGCCTGCCTCTCCTGCTGAAAATGACTCTCAGTCTATTTTTACCCTCTGGTCCTCTCCACTCTTAGCCCGTTCCACCCATTTTCCCTCTCTTTCTAACCACCCCTACTCTCCTCTGTTTTCAATTCTCTTCTTCTTCTTCTTCTTCTTCACTCTCTCCCTCTCTCTCCCCCTGTCCCTGTGAGTGTTGCATCAGAACATTTAAATTTCTGTCTGGAGGAGGCACATTTGCATGATGGAGAGATGGAAAAATGTTTGGGGATTTGAAAAGGCTTTTTATGGATGGAAAATTACATCACTCTCCTCTCCACTGTAAGCTGCGTTCCTGAAAGTAAAGGTGTAGCATTATCAGAGAAAGGGTTTATAATCCCTCTTGTAAGTGAATATTGCTGATTTATGATGTAGTCTTAATGCTTGCATTTAACAACTTTGAAAAAAATACACAAGAAGCAGAATTACCCTGCATACTCATATAGGCTTAATGGTGTAGATGCATTGTCATCTTGACCCCAGAGCGCTCATAAACACCCATCCCCTGACAATTATACAGTTTACATAATAGTCTTTAAAGCTTTGGGGTTTATATAGTGCTGGATAGTTTTTTTTTTATGTGTTGTTGCAGTTCATTTTTAAAACTTTAAATAACAGTTTACCTTTATAAAATTTACTTTTGTGAATGTAAAACTGTGCTAAGATAATAAAAAATATATATAATATGATAGTGCTTTTGTTCTGATCTGCTGAGATCATTAAAACCAAACAGTACATCTTTATATAGTAATAAAAGTTGAGCAGAAATTTTACAATGACTAAAACAGACAAATTCTTTCCAAAAATTGACAGAGGAAAACTCAAAAACAAGCATATAATCGTTTCACTATGAAGTCCACAGAAAGAACAATTCATATCAATGTCCTATTTTATTTATTTATTTATTTATTTATTTATTTATATTTTTACTATTGCAAACTCTACACTCTACAAGCCCCAAAGCTTTAAAGGTAGAATTACCAGGAGCTGTTCAGAAATGCACCAGAAAGACACCAGAAAGTCAAATACCTACGTTTTTGGTTGATAAAGCATCCCAAACAGAGCAAATTAATGAGAGAAATAAGAAAAAACAGAGAGCAGGTTTTCTACAGATACAGCCACCACCACACACTTCTAGTCAGGCATAAGTGATGATTGAAAAAGGGATTATGTTTATATGAGTCATACATTTTTTTAAAGGACAATATTACATATTACACCTTTCAAGACCTTAATAGATGAAAACAGTATAATTGTCTGAACTGCTGATTCTCTTTTTTTCTCTTTTACTCCTGGCAGATATCTGTATTGCTATTTATTAATATTTTCAGGTTTGCAAGAAAAAAAAACACCCATCTCCTGTGCATATTGCATAAAAAGCCCAAAAGCAGCGTGGAAAGTAAACAGTAGACAGCTCACTAGCGCCTTCCTGCATCAGATGGTCTTCATGGGTACTAAAGCTGAAGCCCAGCATTTGTAAGAAGGAGGGATCATGTCCTACTTCTGTTAAGCCATTGGTTGGCCTACATCTGAGTGTCGGCTTTTGATTCGCTCTTTCACGCATCAATCAAGGTTTACTACGAATCCTGTACCAATGACATGAGACTGGGGTGGGCTTACTGGGAGAAACACAAAAATACACATTTCTGAGGCATTACTTGAACGCCAGTTGGTTGATACAACAAAACTACACTAAGTTTTTACCCATTTTTCATTTATTGGTAGTTTATATTGAAGATAAGCTCAGTTTCTGTGATAAGAAGAGCCTCTGGCTCTAAAGCCGGGTGAATTTAGGTCGTGTTTTGGAGGGAACCCTTGATTTGCGAAACTCTCGTGAGATTTTTACGAATTGTTTCTTTTTTCCGTTCGTTATACAAACTATGTCTATTTTATAATGGGACAAGGCTATGGTTAAGATTTAGGTATGTTCATGGACAAAAAAACACTTTGTTAGGGCCTGGGAAAGATCACGGTTTGGGTTTAACTAATCACTGTCGCGAGATCTTTTACGGGTCTGAGGTTACCTTCTAGACACGATTGCTGAAATTTGCATATGACTGGCATTCCAGTGCACACTCCGACCAGTCAGCGTTCGCGGCGGGCAGATGACAGTTGGCCGCCTTGGCCAATCGGAGAGTGGGATTCGTCGAAGGAGGCGGGACAAGGCTGGGCGAGGTTGACAGGACGAGAAGGGGAGGGGGACGAGTACAGGGGGGGCAAGCAGCCTAGTTTACAACAAGAGGAAGAGGGAGGGAAAGAGAAAGAAAGGGCCAAGGCTTGCGAGAGACACAACGAGACAAAAATAAGGGAGTAAACTCGGGCTGGGGAGCTGTGAAGATGCGATACGAGGACTTTTGTGGACCAAAACAACACTCGTAACAGCAAGTATTAACGTTAAACGAACTGGACGGTGTGCGCGCCGATGTCGTCCGCACGAACTGGCTAGCTAACCTGCTGCAGACGGACGGACCTCACCAACGGCTGTAACCTTACGTACTGTATCGCTGCCTGTAAAGACCCCCCGTCGGGTGCGGGGTCCGGTATTCGGGCATCTTCAACCAGCCACTCGGTCGCTGCCTTGAGGAGGAGAACGAAAAATACGATTCATCACCCCCTTTTTCTACTCGCTGACTGGAGCCAGGAGTCCTCACCGTGGCCGCTTTTATCGCTGTGTTGTAGACTCATCAGTTGCTAGCTAACGTCAGGTCTCTGGCCAGATTCATGGCCAGGTAGGACAGATAGGAGCTGTTAAATTAAGAGATCAGCTAGGCTAGTTTGTAGTAGAGATAGTGATAGTTGGCTCTGCTGGTAATCAAAGCTTATGGATAGCGGGTTTGTAAGCACTGGGTGATGGATGGATGCACCAGATTTACAGTCTGCTTGCAATAAACACGGATAAACTCAAGTTGCTCGCTTCCCTTCTACAGCTGATTGTGGCTCTTGGCAGGTGTTAACTGAGCCGTCAGTTTAAGACAGGTGCATATTCAATTCTGGGGGAGCAGGTAACGGGAAAAACAAGTTAGTATTTAGTGTAATGCACTTCTCAAACAGTCCTCGCTGGATTATTTTGGCAACCTATATGTGTGAATACGCCTTTGTAGTTAGTTAAGACATGAGAACAATTGCGTTTCTTTTGCCTCTGTCTGTGCGGCGGGTGCACGACCAGGGGCGTTCCCGAGAGGTTGGTCCAATTTGGAGTGGTGCACTTGCAAGAGGCAGCTAAATTAGTGGTTTATTATATGAATCAGCAAGTATTAAAAGTCAGTGTTTGAGTAAGCAGTGCACATTTGGAGAAGGAGCAGATTGCCGCGCTGTTCTTCGCAAGTTAAAAGACGAATCACCTTAGTTTTGATCGCCCCAGTTTGCTTGTTGCAGTGGTCGATACGGTGCTCTCTCTTAGCAGCCATTTAGCTGTTTTCCTGGGGTTTCATAACACCTTCCGAGCCCACCTGTCTGCAGCTGTATTGTAGCACAGAGCAAGCTTTGACATGGGCCTGGAAGACTGCGTAGTTCTCGGGCGGATGTTTTAATCGTGGCCGTGGATGAACTGGAGGCCTTGTTAACCCCATCATGGCCAAGCTGCTGTAGTAATGTAAACAAACAGGGAGAGAGGGCATCGGGGGTAATTAGACCAAAGGGAGGAGGATCCTTGCCTTCGATCACAATCATCGTTTCAGTGGGGTCGTTTATACACTGATGCACTCTTACAGATTTAACTTAAGTTTTTTTGATTTATTGCAATCGTTTGTCGTACATTTTGTTCACTGATGTTTGATTGTTCCGTGTGCGTTATTAGATTGCGGCATTCTGCGAAACGGAGAGATGGACTCTACATGACAGGCATATTTCATTTTTACTCACATTGGGACTAAATAAAAAGGATACCTCTTAAAAATCCTCCTGATGCAGGTTGATGATGCAGTAATTATTGTGAATGATGACTGCAACCTGTAGGGATGAAACGGATACAGACACCATTGAGCACTTGTCGTCATCATCATCTGTGAGCTTCCCAGCAACATCAGCTCGATATTTTGGATTAAACATGTTTCCTTACCTGGATTTCTGTGTGTTGTAGGAGAGAGATTTTTTTAAAGGACATATCATTTATTCTTTTTTGGGGAGAAACAGCAAGGATTTCATTCAACCATGTTCTCATCAGAGAATCCTCAGTATCTACGCCAAGGATTAAGCATGTTTGGTTAGTCCATGTCACTTACCTTACTGTTTACATGAGAATACAGGATCCTTTTTGCCAAATCTGTATATGTATAGCAATACTTCATTATTGTTAAGTTATAACATCAGAGCTTCCACAGTTGATCAATTATTATAACCAACTAGCTAACTAACAAATAACCAACTATTGTAATAATCAATTAATTAGTCTGAGTTTTTTTTAAGAAAAAAAAGCTAAAATTCTCTGATTTCAGCTTCTTCATTAGTTGCATATATATATACATAATGCAGTCCTTACAGTGTTGGATTAATATCAGAGAAAACCTTTTTTGAAAGCTCAAAGTTTTTGGGAGAAGTATCCATGTTATTTTTTTCTCTCAATAGTAGAAATGAAAACAAAATGACTTATACAGTCCCTTTTTAATTTGTAAGTGTTCAGAGTGTACCAGCTTCTGTTCATCCATCCAGCCTGTTATTGAGAACAGAGAGTCCTTTTGTACATCTGCGGTTGTTGGAGTGATTTAACCAGTTAAGTGGCTGGAGGTGTGCTACTGTGGCAGTGCTGATATTATCTGTAGTTCCCAAAGTAGGCTTCTGATATTGCATTCTGCCAGGTATCTAGTGTCCCAGTGGCTAACCAAACCCTTTTTACATGGCTAAAATGAAAGCCAATAGTGCTGTTTATCCAAAGGAACTACTGTCAACGCAAAGGGCTCTGGTCTACCCCTGATTTTAGTCTATTTAGTCTTAGTTTATATGTGACTTTATCACTCCTAGTGATAATAATAAAGATGTACGATAGCTTTCCAAACTAATTTTAAGAAATAATTAGGGTTGGTGATTGGAGTTTGCTTTTCTGGTGGGATTGCTGCACCCCTGATTTTAGTCTGTTTATTTGAGATTGTACCATTCCTTAATAATAAAAATGATGTATGATAAAATTGCAAACTAATTTCAAGAAACGATAAGAGTGGTGATTGGAGTAGGAATGCATTTCTAGTGGGAGTGTTGCACTGAGGGCCCTAATTCCCCAAATAAGGAAATAGCATCTTGGTAATCTGAATGTAAGAAGCCCTGGTTCTTCAGAATGTGATATCTGAGTAGGGCAGCATGCTATGTTATGAAGTTATGGCCATCATATGGTGTTGACTGTTCATCATAAACAAAAATGTTTTCCTCTGCAGTATGGACCAATGTAGAGCCCCGGTCAGTTCCAGTCTTCCCCTGGCATTCATTGGTCCCTTTCCTGGCACCCACCCAATCAGATGCTTCGTCTCAGCCAGGAGAGGGCCCGCACCCAGTCAACCACCCCCAAGCATCCAGTCTGAAGACAGGTACTGAATTCATTTATGCCTGACCGAATAGCTGTAGAAAATGTGTTGCCACCTGTTTTGTGTAATTTTAATGTTGCTTTGAATACTAGATACTGTTTATTTTGTGATGAACAAGTCTGTCTTTGTTGTTCTTCCTCAGAGTGTCAGGGGGTGGCAGCGCTGTCACAGGAGCCTGCAGAGGCACCTCCCACAGTAGAGAGAGGTCCCCTGTCCCGGCCTCCCCCCTCGTCTGATGAGCCGCCTCCAGAGAAGGAGAAAGGAGAAGCAGAGAGGGAGAGGCCTGACAGTGAGACAGAGAGTGACGTGGATGACCCGTACGTGCAGTTTGTTTTTCTTTTATAGTAATTTTATGAGTAAAGCTGTGAGGTTACACAAACACATAAATATACACATTGTGCATATACCCTTATCAATGTCCGTTTATAAAAGTGGTTATGTATTTATCCAAGTCAGCCTTCACAGTCATTTTCTGTGTGGTACTGTGTACCCACTACCCACACATACAGTAAAGGAGTGTGATATTTTCTGTATCCTCGCGCTAATTTGGGCAGAAGAGCTCAATGCCAGAACAAAGCAGATGGGAACAAAAGCATTCCATCTCTGGGCTCTATCACTATATGAAAGGCAGTGGCCAGGCTGTCAGCCATTGAAATGGATGAGCTATCTGCTGAAACTGCTGATGTATCTCATGGGAGATGAACTACTTGTGCTCTGTGTCTACATCTGATAGACTTGCAGCTCTAAGATAAATAATACCAGTTATGGAGTAGAAAATGTATTCTTTTAAATATTTAAAGAGAAAGTAGTGCATGTGTATAAGTCTGCGTGTGCGTATTGTCCCCAAGGGAAATATCTAATAAAGATTACAAACAGAGGGCTGTGTTTTGTCTCCTTTCAGCTTCCTCCCAGGAGTTGTACCCGAGCAGCCCCTCTCTACATCACCAGTAAAGAGGCGCACTCAGTCCCTCAGTGCGCTGCCCAAAGACGGAGATAAGAGCAGCCCTGGAAAGGTTTTTTTCACCGCTCCCATCAGTACATCAAAATTCTCAATGTTCCTTTTGCTTAAGTATTTAATGTAATATCTCCTTATCTTTCTTGCTCTCTCTTTCAGAGGGAGAAGGACCACATCCGGCGACCAATGAATGCATTTATGATTTTCAGTAAGCGCCATCGAGCATTGGTGCACCAGCGGCACCCAAATCAGGACAACAGGACAGTCAGCAAGATTCTTGGGGAGTGGTGGTATGCTCTGGGACCTAAGGAGAAACAGAAGTACCATGATTTGGCTTTCCAGGTACACAAATGAAACAACGAGGGCTGTACCGACTAGTTTAAAGCCAGTTCAAAGCTTCAAAGAGTTTACATTCAAATTCTAACTCAACATTTGAATTTTGCACATTTTTTTTCAATGACTACTCGTTCTGTTTAAACGGGTATTTCTGCACAGTTTTAGATAAAGATTAGGATGCACTAATATTATTAGTATTATACTTTTCTAGAATGAAAAATCAGTTATGGCTTTGTAGGATTGTTTCTGACTCATGTAATCCATACATTTCCATTAATCAAAATTTAGTCAATAGTCAAAATTTATTGAAAAAAGATTGATGTAATCAGTTCCAAAATTCACAACAAAAACAAAATATTTGTTGACATGAAGCCTTTCAAAACAACATTTTCACAGTGGTAAAAAAAAACAACTTGTGCTTGCTGCACACAAATGGAGGTATGCACCTACATCAGTGGCACATTTGCACAGCAGTCTAATAGTGCTGTAAGTTACATTTATGTTGATGAAACCAACTAGTTAAATTCATTAAAGAAAGTTCTTTTTTGTTGTTGTTTTTTTTTTTTTTTTGTAGGGTGATGTCATAAAATATGATGACAGACACTCCTCTGGAAGCTTTGAATGGAAAAAAAAATGACATTCATTACAGCTCTATCAATAAGCAATACAGATATATATCTTAATGCTTCAGTGCTAGCCTGTAATGCATATACTATAATTTTGTCCTCCTTTTTACTTACTCCCCCCTCCTTGTCTCTCCTCCTGTTCCCAGGTAAAAGAGGCCCACTTTAAGGCCCATCCAGACTGGAAGTGGTGCAACAAAGACAGGAAGAAGTCAAGCTCTGAAGGCCGTGGGGTGCCTGGGGGCAAAGACATCAGAGAGAGGAGCATGTCTGAGTCCACAGGTTGGTTTCATTTAGCTCTCCAGATATATAACATACTCATCTTTTGTGATATCTTGTCATTTAGAATATTCTTATTCTTTCTAGTCCTTTAACAGTCCTCTCCTTGCCCCCTAATAGAACCCCATTCTGTGGAGCTGAAGGGGGTTGGTCCAGGTCTGGTGGGCGTGTCCGAAAGAAGTACAGGAGAAGGTCATGTGAGCCAGCTTACCCGTCCCCGAGCCTTCTCTCAAAGTGCCATGCACAGCCTGGAGCGGGGCGACAGGGGTAATACACAGGCCCTGGCAGAACTGGCACAGGTAAGAGAGGAGTACAGACTTGGAAAGCTGATTTTGTAATACTTAATTTTGCAGATTGCAAACATAAATTGGAGACCATTATCACTGCTGGAGACATCAACAGTGTTTGACTGCTGTTTTTGTTAACATGACTTGATTTAACAAAAAAATAAGGCTTGTTTTGTTAAGGAGTCATTGCAACAGAAATGGTTTTCTCTGACAGATTTGCTTTTCACAAACATGGGAAATTATTTTTTTAAAAGTGTGGCAAATGTGACAGTGGCATTTTTCCTTAATAAAAGGGCATCTCTAACAACTGACATAAGATAGACAGAAGACACATTGACATACCTGGCATTCACAATAGAACTAGGGCTGCAACTGACGATTGTTTTCATTATCACTTAATCTGCTGATTATTTTCTTGATTAATCTTTTAACCTATAAAATGTCACAAAATGGTGAAAAATGCACATCACCATTACCCAAAGCCCACAGTAACGTTTTGAAGTTGCTTCTTTTGTCCAGCCAACAGTCCAACACCCAAAGACGTGCATTTACTGTCATGAATAACAAAGAAAGGCCTCCTTACGTTTGAGAAGCAGGATCCAACAAATGATTGACATTATTGCTTAACAAATGATGAAAACAGTGGGGGAAAAAATCTTTCAGTCAACTAATCATTGCAGCTTGAGATAAAGCTCACACCAATTAGATATCACAGCCTTTCTAATGTGTTTCAAAAGCATTTATGTGATAGAGTCTCTTACTTTATTTTTTCAGATGTGTGGGGATGGTGGCAGTCAGTTTTCGAGTCATGCCCCACCCCTGTCACAGTCCCAGAGGGGGGTCAGCGAGGACATGACCAGTGACGAGGAGCGCATGGTCATCTGTGAGGAGGAGGGTGATGATGATGTCATCGGTGAGAAATCAGACCTACTTTACTCATGAAACCAAATGTTAGAGATATGAATGTGTTAGTATAGTGCTTCCTGTGTCACTGACCCACTTTATGAATTTCCAGGAATCGTATGTGGAAATCCCATTAAATTGTATAATCAGATATTGATCAGAAATAATATTTTTTGTTTTTGGACATCGTGTAGTTTTATTTATTCTCTGCACTGCCTTTTCCCTAGTTCTTAATATGGCTCATAACATGGTTAAATTGTGTCCAATTTTTGACCCCCTCCATGTTTTGACTTTAAAGATCTGAGGGCACTGAGAGCTGATTCAGACACTAACACACTCTGATTTTATTGGATTATAAATTGCAATGAAGGTCAAGTGTAGCTGTAGTGTATTTTTTCTTTTTCACAGAGGACCCTTATCCTAGCAGTTCCATAGACCTCAAGTGTAAGGAGCGAGTGACTGACAGTGATAGTGAGCATGGTTCTGGAGACGAAAGTGAACGGAAGGTAATCAACTTGAATAATCTTTTTTTTGTTTTTCTATTGTTGTGTTTTTCAGTTTTTCTCATACAGTGATTTGTCATTTAAAGGGATTGTTTGAACTATTTGAAGTGGGGTTCTATGAGATACTTATACATAATCAGGGTACTGCCTACATTAGTTGGCAGTCAACACATCTCCAGTTTATAAGAACCCTAGAGGAGTACCAGAATAGAGGCTAAGCAATATTCTACTGTGGACAGGATCAGTACTAAAAGTATATTAGCCCCTTAAAAAAGGTTGTGTATGCTATATTTAGAATATTTTCATAGCTGTGTCTTGCTGTCAGACAGCCTTTTCTAATAGCCAACCACCGTTACATCAGCCACATATTGATCTCTCCAATGCTCCCAGACTCCTTGAAACAAAAACAGCAATTTTACCTCACAGAACACAGGATTTACTGGTCTACCACTGCCCCAATTGGTTTGTTTGTTTATTTTATTGTGTGGCTTTGGTGTTTAAAATGATAGTTTGGGTTCATGACGTCACACAACAACACAAACTAACTGATTGAGGCAGCCAGAAATCCAGACCAGTGTTCTGTGAAGTATAATGACTTGATTTTGTCAGTGAAATCTGGTTGCTTTGCAGAGAGCGATATTTGGCTTATATACCAGTGGCTGGTTAACAGAAAAAGTAAAGTGGTAAAAATATTCTAAATATAGCATACACTTAAACTGTTATATTTTTTATAAGGTGGGCCTTTTTTAGGTGGCTAAAATACAAATTTGGTGCTGACCCTATCCACAGCAGTACATTGTATAGCTTCCCACATGGGGACACCTGCTACTTCTGCAAACTGGGATCATGGCATCCATTATGTACTGTAGGTGATCTACTGACTATCAAAGTACCCACTTCTAACAATCCAGATTATCCTTTTAAAGTGTTCCTACTCCAGTACATTCCTGTTTCCTCAAAAATAATGTTCTTTGTCTGTCTTTCTTTTCAGAGAGTTTTTGCTCCAGTCATTTGCTCCTCTTCATTATCATCATCTTCACAAGATCCCCCTCATGGAAGGAGTGTTTCATTGTCCTCTTACCCCACCAGTAAGCGTTATGATGAGGGGAGATCAGGTGGAGGAGGGTTTTCAGATCACAGGAGGAAGGAACGAGGAGAGGGAGAGGGTAAGGACACATTTGGAGGGGAGGCAGGTGGAGGAGTACAAGCCACTTCTCTCTCCATCTCTTCTGGCCAGTCAGTCATCTCCACCTCTCCAGCTGGAGGGCCACAATCCTCATCAGTGGGTTCACTGGGTGCGAACCCACTCCTGGGCATTGGCGCTGTCAGGGTGGCCTCCACGGTGGTAACCAATGTAATGCGTCCTGTTATCAGCACGCCGCTCCCCATCGCCAGCAAACCCAGAGAGGGAGGCACATCATCCAGCCCGCATCCACCAGAGAGGAAGTCCCTGACTCCCCAGCAGCAGCCACAACTTCTAATTGGTTCAGGACCAGGAGGCGGGGCCGCAGCCACTGGGGGTGGGTACTACTCTTCATCATCTCCTAATCCTGTAGGTGCAGGCGTGGGTCCAGGTGGTGTAGTGACAAATTTGGTGTTAGGAGGGGCTCTGTCTGCTCAACCGGCTGTACAGCTCATCACCCCCTCCCCCCAGCCTCAGCCCTCCCAGCAGCAGCCACTTCCCTCCACTGCTGTCTCAGCACCACACAGCCAAACCAATGGGCCTCTTCCTCTGCCTCTGCTTCAGCCCTTCCTTCCCGCCTCCTCCCTAGCACCCCCTGGGGGTAAGGCCATCACCCAAGTTCAGTATATCCTGCCTACCCTACCTGCCAACACCCATCCCAAGAGTCCACCTCAGCAGCTCAGCCAGCCAACCAGTATCTTCAACCTGCCCACAGCTCCACCATCGCACATGTCCCTGGCCAATGGGAAGCAGCAGGGGACAAGTTCACTGACGGGATATACGTCCAGCTCAGCCGTGGGAGTTGTCAGCCCAGGAACTAGAGGTGAGAGTTTTAAAACAGCAGTCATGATAATAAGGCATGGTAGTGTCATTACAAGGCCATTGATACTAGGGCCCAACGAATACTGGATTGTTGGGGCCAATAACAAAATAAAGGATTAAAAAAATTCGATAGATCGATTTATTGCCTGATATTGCAACGATCCCTCAAATGTGCTTATCAAACACTTATGACAAAGACACAAACAGAATATTTCACAATTTAATAATAAACTTTTATTTTCCAAAATGACATCAGGTCACCGAAATGGTAAACTTTCACTGATATTTTCAATAATTATAAATAAGTGTATATATTTTAAAAACGTTGACAAAGTTTTCCTTTGGTTACATAATTTTCAGTTAAAAGGGAAGTAATTTGCAATATATTGCAATATGTGCTATTGCAATACTCTGCATGTTACATAATGTTTAAAAACGTAATAATATTGTATCATGATTTGAATGACATGATAGTATTGTAGTGTTGGGCCGCTAACGATTCCTGCACTTAAACAACAATACCAATAGAGCAGAAATAGGCCAATATCGGCAGATATTGGCTAATTGATATATCCATGTGGTTCTAATTGATAGCAGTTACTGTGTGGTGACTCCTAATGAAATCGTTATTCTCCCCCTTCCTGTCTTTGCATCAGTACAAACACAGTCTCCAGTACTCCAGGGTAAAATGCTTGTTCCCATGGCAACAGTACGGACTGCGCCAGCCCCAGCCCAGCAGTTTCCCATCGTGGCTCCGCCTCTTCCTGTCCAGAACGGTGCTCAGGCCGGAAGCAAGGTCAGTGACCACTTCACTGGAGACACTGCCATGAGAACTTTATAAATTGTGTCACTCACCACTTGCAAGGTCCATTCATAAATTTGTATTTGTTGAATCCCTCTCTTTATGGTTTCTACTTTTTATGCCTCTCCAGATCATCCAGATCGCTCCCATGCCTGTGGTCCAGTCCCAGCTGCCTCAGGGTGGAGCAGTCCACCCTGCAAGCCCCTTCCCTGTAACAGTAGGCACAGCAGCTGTGGTGGCCCCAGGATCAGCCCCCTCCCAGGCTGTTCTACTGCCACCTGCACCCACCAGGTAGGAAATAACAAACAAACTGCAGTCAAAGAATGAAAATGGCTTCACCCTTTTGTGCTCTTTGTTCTGCACTAGGGCATCCACTGCTTACTTAATAACATCTGGCAAGCCATATAGGCCTACACAGACCACAACAGGAATACTATGTCAAAAAGCAATTTCCAGTTACCGTGGGGCTCATAGTTTGTGCTGAAGTAGCAAATAGGTTTGTAGTCACAACAGTTATCCTAAATTGACTGTGAAATTTCTGTAATTGCCTGCTGAGACTAAACCCACCCACCTGCCAGTGAGAGAAGGTTAAAAAAAAGGTTCTTGCAGACATGCACTTCACCCTTTAAATGTACTTTGAGTTGAACATGGTGCTGTCATGTTTGCAAGTGTTTTTTTGTGTTTCCAGTCTGTTTAATTATGACCTAGCAGTAACATTTCAAACATCTTTCTACCTGACGGGTCTGAAAACAGTGCATTCACATTAATTCATTCAGAACACAAAATGTTATGATGAAATGTGTCACTTGTGCCACCTACTTTAGATGCCTGTGTAATAAATTAAAAACATAAGCCCAATTATCATTTCTAATGCACAAGAAAATCTGTTTAATAAACCCTTTAACAAACAAAATACTGTACATAAGCCCATTTTAATGTAGGAAGAGATGCTCTCTTCTCATTTCAGGTGAGAATATTTTCTTTTTCATCAAGGATTTATTTTCTCATGCATTGCAGTGTGACAAAGAACAAATAACTGCCTTGTAAAATCCCATTGATCTGATTACCAGCTGGGTTGCCCTAAATTGTCAGCTTCTTTGATTCCTGCTGCTTATAGAATGAAAATCCATCAAAATACTGCAAATTACAGCATGTGAGCCACAACAGAAATATCGTATAATTTTTCTTCCTATATCATCTAACTGTAACAGTTTAGGTGCTGTCAGCATGTGTTACAAATGTGTGTAATTCAGTCTAATGTATTCAATTTGTGATGGGCGACAGTTGGTGAGTATAAACTGTCAGTGGCAAAATAAGTTTAAGTGTTCATCTTTGAGGCATCCTGTATGAAGGCTCATCTTCCTTAATGACATTATTTTCCAGCTCACTCTTGTCCAGTAGTGCTGCATCGTGGTGAGGAAGGGGGGTAAAAGGATTTCCCGTAATGCGTGGGCTGTTCAGCTCTGTCAGTAACATGTTTGAGTTGATTTGGAAGTTTTTGTAGTGGACATCTATGTTTGAAAGCCCAAAAGCTATTTCTTAAACAGATAGACGAGCCCCACAATGCTACAGATCAGATGTCTGTAAGGGGCCATAAACAAATTATGTGCCAATAAAGCTTGACTCAGCTCTGACAAACAGGCGCCATTTATGAACATACGCCTGCATCACTTATCCTACTCTGGGTTACTGTTGATCTCAGCAGTGGTTCCATTAATGTTGGTTTCTATCTGTGTTACAGTCAAGGTTACATGAGCCACATATTATTTTCTCTATGATAAAAATCTAATTAATGACTTCCTGTGCAGTTGTAAGGCTATATTCAGTCGCAATTAGGTCTTGCGGCGATTATCCATAGGGGTGTACGGTGGTGTGGGAGGAGAATATATTTATTTATGCTTAGAACACAGTCGCTGTGTTTTATTTCTCTGATTCACCAACTTTCTTAGTTGTTACCTTACATGACTGCAGCTAGTGAGAACACAACTGGAGGAGCATCATTATTTGGTCCATGAACTCCACCTGGATAGCACACAGTTTCAGAGATATTTCAGGCTGACTGTCTGGTTGACACCTTATTTTAAATGGCCGCCGCAGAGTGACATCAGGTTGCGCATCTCCAAAAGTCGACTCCGTTTCACTTTTCTGGCACAGGCCCCTAACAATTACTTCTAAGGCTGCACACACACTAGCGTGGAGTGCCACCCTTTTTAACTTACTTTCTAATGTACTTGCTTCAGAAAAAAAAAATACGCTGTGCAGTTTATATGTCCAGTGTCCAGATTTTTAAAAAGGATGAACTTTAAGCACCATTATTAGCTTACTGCTGTGCAAGTTACAATTTAAGCTTTTTTTCATCAGAATATGCTGCTCCTTTACTTATTAAATGGACTTGCAATGATTCAGAATCTGCCTAAAACTAGTAAACATTACTTTACCGAAGATAAATCCCCTGCAACCAATTTGAGCTTAAATAAACTGCGTGAGCAGCATGTACAGAAATTGTGCGCTTACCCCAAAATTGAAAGCAATCAGAAGGAACGTTTACATGACAATTTTCACCCTTTGAAGAAATGATGAAAGGTTTATTCAACGATTTCAGATAGAATGAAATACCTTTCCAAAATGGGCTAGTTTATACCTAACAAGGTTTTAATCTAGGCAGTTTTATTCTGACAGGATTTTTATTATGGTTATTAGCAGGATTAAAAGTCAATTTAAATAAAGGTAAAATCAACTAATGAAGCTTTTGCTGATTACTGTATAACAAGTGTTGTTGTTTATGGGTTTGAAGTAACTTGAGTTACATTATGGTACTAGGACATGATAAATTATACCATAAATAAAGAAGCTGTGTTGTGTCATATGGCACGGATGTCCAGATTTCTTGAAGCATAGCGAGCAGACAATACGAGAAACAAAAACTCCAGCAGGGGTGCAGTTGTAGCAGTGCAGCTCTATTCTGGATGTGTTAGTCATGCTGCTGGTGGCCCAAGTTGCCTCTGCCTGCCACCCCCACACTACCTCTCAGCTCCTAACACACACACACACACACACACACACAGCACTAGTCATCCAGCGCTGCTCGCTGTGATGTACACTCACCCACTGACCCTCACTGCAGCACTTCTTTTTTTGTCTTCCTCTTTCCTTTTAATCATGTCTCTGTTCCCTTCGTTCCTGTTCTGGCTCATTATTGTTGCTCAACACCTTCTGCCACTGCTGCTACACCTTTCTTGATGTATTTTTCATTACAAAAATGTCATTGTCCCTCCTTCATTCACCACATGATTTTGTCATTTTTATTTTTATCCCTCTTATTTCTCTTCTCTAATCACCTCTCCTTTTTCTGCGTCTCCCATCCAGGATCACCTATGTCCAGTCCACTCCAGGGGTCCCATCCACTCTGCCTCTGGTCTCCACGACAACAGGCTCTTCCACAACCCAGCAAGCCCTGCCAGTGGCTGGATCTGCATATGTTCCATCGCCCCTAGCAACACTCGGGTTCACAGCCATCGCACCACCTGGACAGACATTGGTTCAGCCACTGATTGCAGGTCAGTGCTATGGAAAGCTGAATTTACAAGTTCTGTTCTTTACGGGATGATCCTGTGTCGTTTAAACACACTACGAGGAGTTTTTAATGAAATGGTCTCAGTTTAATATCTATGCCTCTGTATGACCTACATGAGCAAACAAGATCATCCACTAGATGATTTCTGTATTTATTTCTATAAAGTTATTCTTAATGCCTGCCACCGGGTTGGATTCTCCTTGAAATCAAATAAAACGATTTACAGCGTAGAGACTGGAAGAGCCTATGTTTACATTTTCCCAGACAAAGTTACTGTATGTTAGCCTGTTAAAAAGAAGCAGGAGTAGATTTTTCTTTAAATAATGTTGTATTTTCTGGTTATGGTGATGGAAACACAGCCACTTTTTTTTTTTACACTGGGGCCTCTAAAATCAACAAACTATGAAAGCTCCTTGTCGTAGTTTTAAGTATCGTATGAGCTACATGAATTACAACCGAAACAAAAATCTAAACAAAAACATTTGTCCCCCAGCCCGGACAAATGTTGATGTTATCCATTTTATTGCTTACATTAAAACTTCAACAATATAACAATAACAATATAAACACGAGGATCATTTAATCCCAAGAAATATGACCTGATAACATCTGACATCTTTAGAAACTCCAGTTAAACTTCTTAAAAGGCATGAAACTGTTTTTTTTTTTTCTCGAAAGTTTTAATACTTATGTCTCTGCTCTCACCACCATCTGCAATTGATTTTTTTCAGTTGTGTGCAGCTTCTCCATTTCTGTGGTGCATTGCATTGTGGGTAAATAGTGTCCATAAACAGCCCACCATATTTAGTATGCATACAGTTTGGTGTGAAATCATGTTTTTTCAATGTGAACACACTGCAGTGCAGACTCAAAACCTGCTTTGTGCATAGTCAGGATTCAGGACACACCATGTGTCTCATTCTGTACAAGCCTGTTCGAACTATGCTGAAATTATATCTAATGAGTTTACAGATGTAAAACGCATAAATAATATAATGTCATTTAAAGCTACTACAGGGGATCATATCTTCTTGATTTTGGAGACAATAGTGGTAGGGTTTCCACTGTGATACCCACAAAATTTCATGTCAAAAATAAAATTATCTTATTAAAAATCTCCTCCTTCTTCCCTTTAACTCTCTAATACTTACTGTAACTTTGCCTGGAAAAAATGTAAACACAGGCTTGTTTCATCTGATTTCAAGGGGTATCCGACGTGGTGACAGGCATTAAGAATAATTATAAAGAAATAGCAGATCCTCTGTCCGATCTTGTTTGCTTATGTAAGTCATATTGAGCCATCGGTATTAAATTGAGACAGTTTCATTACCAGTTAAAAAACTCTATGTCGTAGCTTTAAATGAAACAAGTACAGTAAATTAACAAAAAAAACAAATTAACTTTCATTCCACTATAAATTTAAGCAGGCCAGTGTGTAATGTGTAGATAACCTGTCCGTTATACCTCTAGTCTCATAGTGCAGCACAGAACTTACATTTGCATACATGTGTAATTTGCTAAATGAGATTAGCATTAACTGCTTTAAAAGGATTGTTTGGATTATTTGATGTGGTATGAGGTACTGTGTATCACCTACCATAGATGGTGTTTGGCTTACCGGAATACCAGCTAAGCATTGTACTGCTGTGGATAGGGTCAGGAGGGCCATGTAAAAAATCTATATCAGGTTTAAGTGTATGTTCTGTTTAGGATATTTTCACTGCTTTAACTCGCCGTCAGGCAGCCTTTTCTGATGTGACTCTGCATGACTTTGGTGAATCCAAACTTGGCTGATGTCAAACAATAATGCAAACAAACTAATAGATCGAGGCAACAGGAGACCAGCAGCTACCTGTTCTGTGAGATTAAATTACTGACTTCACCAATGGAGTCTGGTTGGTTTGGGGAGAGGGATATTTGGCTTATGTAACACTGGTTTCCCCTCAGACAAGGCTGTCTGATGGTGAGGTAAAGTGGTGAAAATATTCTAAATATAGTGTACACTTGAACTGATAGAGATTTTTTTAGGTCGGTTTTGAGTGGCTCAAATATCTTCTGTTGCTGACCCTGTCTACACCGAACTATCCCTTTAACACAATTAGCTCAAATGTACTCAAATGGACTCCACGATTTTAAAACAAACTTTTATATATTCATTCTTACATGAAGTAAACGAAAGAAACAAACATGGACATGTGTTTTTACTATACTTGTAAAACGGAGGGAATGAATTGCTAATTGGTTATATTCATCAACAATGAAGAACCAATGCTAACATTTATTCATATTTGTTAGGGGTTATCACTGTAAGCATTACAGAAGATGAAAAGAATATTTGGCCTCATGGGTCACCTGTTTCTTTCATCCAGGTCAGCCACCACTCCTAGCCCCAGCACAGTCTCCATCGCCCTCCACCTCAGTCCCTGCCTCAGGCGGCCAGATAGTCACCGCCATCTACCCTCCTTCACCTAGCGTCACCATGGCAACAGGGGTGGTCTCCATGACAGCAGTACCCCCCAGCGTGGTGTACTCTGTCTCCAGCCCCTCCAGCGCTTCCCCCCACATCCTGTCCAAGCACACAGCAACCCCCACCACCATTGCGCACCCACATCCGCCGCTCCATCTGGACAGACAGGCAGACAGACACCTGCCTCCGGACAGACCCGTAGATCGACAAACTGACAGACAGGCCGAGAGGCAGACAGAGCTGCTGATGCATTCGGACAGACAGTTGGAGAGGCAGCAGCAGACCTCCAGCAGTAGCAGCTCAGTGGCACCTCCCAGTGGCTCAGCTGTGTCCATAAGGCCCTGCAGTCCTCCACTCCAGATACAAGCACCCGGTACTTGTTTTTATTAAATACTTCATCTACAAGGTTGTAACTTGCAGTGACTTATTTTATTTCTATATTATTTTAATTGTTTTACAGGCAGCACACCAGGCACACCCAAACTAACCCAGCTTCCAGTCAGAACTCCTCAGAAGGTGAAGGCAACAGTGGCGAACATCCCTGTGGGCAGCTACGAAGGAGGAGGCCGAGGAAAAGAGAGAGAACGGGAGAAGGACAGAGAGAGGGAGCGGGAGAGAGAGAGGGAACGAGAGCGGGAGAAGGAGAGAGAGAGAGAAGCTGCAGCCACAAGTCATTTCTCCTTTGAGCCTGAGTCTCCATCAACACATCCTGTTGAGGAGCTGCCTTCCTCTGACAGACCCCTGGAGGGCTCCACGGCAGCTGACTCCTCTGACACACGGAACAGAGAAAGCACAACCACCAAAGAGGTTAGAGGAACATCACACCCTGGCTTTCTCTTCTAACATAATGAGGAGAGAGCTGTGTTTGACTTGTCAGGGCTGGATATTCGAGTATGAATTCATGTGCTTTCAGTGTCAGTGTCAGCTGCTTTCCCAATTATATTGTTAATGATTGATGAAAAAATGTAAGGTGGGGGCGGCATGACCTTTTTTTTGGCTTCTGAAGGGGGGCCTGTGAGAAAAAGTTTGTGAATGACTGCTCTATGTGCATTTTCCATCTCCAAAACATGTCTGGGAGACCACTGGTTTAGTCTGACTAATAGCAGCTAACTAGCTAGCTCCCTTTTAAAATAAATCCCTCTAGACCTCATATACACAGGTTATCCAGAACTCCTCCTTTGTTAAAGCGGAAGACTCAGCTTGTAACACACAGGTGCAGTTAGGCTGTAGGTGTGCTAACCAAAGGGGGAGTACTAATACTAACTAGTAGTTAAACCTACAGCAGTGCATCGAATTCTACAAAAGCATCCCATTTTTGCACTATTTGAGAGTTTACAGTATGTTGTTTTAGAGAAAATATAGTGTGTTATGAAATAGCCCAAAAATATTGAGTAGTAATATTGCCCAGCCCTGCAACTTGTAACATAACTGTGTTGTGGCATAAAATACTTCAATTGAACTTTCTGTGCAGGCTGGATGGAAGGAGTCCCTTCCCTCGTCTCCTCTCCCCCCTCCATCAGCCACAGAACCCGCCCTGCCTCCCCCACAGACTGACAAAGACGGTCCTACACCCAAAAAGGTCAAAGCCCGCCCACCCCCACTTAAGAAGACTTTTGACTCTGTGGACAAGTGAGTTAACACCTTTGTGAATCTTTTGCGTTTGGCTGCAGAAATTCTGGATGGATAGTGTATATATACTTTGTATTCTGTGTGTGTGTGCGTGTTGGTCTGGCAGGGTGCTGTCAGAAGTGTATTTTGAAGAGCGCTTTGCAGAGCTGCCTGAGTTCCGGCCTGAGGAGGTTTTGCCTTCACCGACCCTGCAGAGTCTGGCCACTTCACCCCGCGCCATTCTGGGCAGCTATCGGCGCAAGAGGAAGAACTCCACAGGTTTCACTCACACTTTAAAAACATTCAATCAGAATATCATAAGATAGATAAACTACTGCATAGACTACTGTAGCTGCAGTGACTGTCATGGATGTGCAAGCATTTGACAAATGTGAACATGAAAGCAAAGGTAGAACTATCTCTAATGTTTATTGAATTCATGTATACTGTATGGTACTGTTACTGCACTATAACTACTGTATATGTGTTCTATTATTATACACGTTACATTATATACAGGTACATTAAATTTGAACCAAAATTTTAGATGTTGCGCAATTCTTCGTTTTTATGTGTGCCTTCAGATTTGGACTCAGCCACTGATGATCAAGTCTCTCCTAAGAGAAAGAGTCGGCGGCGCTCAAGCTGCAGCTCAGAGCCCAACACGCCTAAAAGTGCCGCCAAGTGTGAGGGAGACATCTTCACCTTCGACAGAGCAGGTAACACACAGGGGAGGACGAAGGCACATAAACAATGTAATAAATCTATTGCATCATATACATTAATCTAAATTATTGCATATTTCAATAAGTTTGCCTTTGGACGTAAGTAGGAATGGACATTCAGTTTGTTACACACAAAGCAGGAGAAAAATAACTCAGTGCCAAGATAAAACTGTAAACCATGGATAAAATATTTTGGGAAATCTAACAACAGTTTGCATAATTCATCAATGGCAAAAAAGGCATTCCAGGACATTTTAAACTGTAAAATTACAGTGAGGCTGAGGCATAGCCTACATTTTTCCCATATGATATAGGCCAACAACATTTGACAACATTGCCTGTTTTTTTTTTGTGTATTCATTAAGACCTTAAAATTTTGTGTGCCCTATATAGAAAGTGCAGTGCTTTCAGTGAAACTTCTTTTCTAAGCTAAACATGCAGTCGTCTGGTCGCCGGCATTGGTGTTTTCCAAAGTAACCCGTCTAAAGAGGACATCTTCTGTCTGTGCAGTCAATGCAGTCCCTCCTGTGTTTTGTCATCAGTTATTTTGCTAATGTTTGTAAAACACTAAAGACACTCTACTGGGCAGGACACAAAACTGTCTCAGCTGAGCAGGACGGATACAAACAGATAACCATGTTTCTCTCTCATACTTGCATTTTTATGAAGAGGAGGCTAGTGGTTGTAAACTGTACACACAGTGTATTAATCTATTGTAACAGAATCAAAAATTAATATAATAAAGTAGCTGGCTGGACTTAAATAAGTAATCGGCTGTTTGGCAGGCACTTATAGAAAGCTCTGCCAGTCTCTGCATGGTGCATCACAAAATGTTTGATTCTACTTTTTAAAAGATTTTATCTATATATGATACTTTTCTTCTTAAATGAAAACATCAGTTGAGACGATGTAGCAAAGCATGTCAAGTAGGCTAAAAAACATAGTTTGGATGTTATGATTCAACGTTTTGTCTTTACCTTTGAAACAGCAAGCACAGAACAAAGACAGCCCATTCATGAGATTTGCCATGTGATGCAGTTGAAAGAAAAAATCTACTGAGTGGATCCTGCCAGAGGAAGGAGTCAATGACTTGGAGAAACAATTTACCCACTGCTGTAGTGTATCAAAGATGATGGGACCTGAAGGGACAGAAACAGAGATGTTGATCATTGTAGTTTCCTGTAGACTCAGCCAGTCCGCCTGTTTGTCCTGTTTCCAGCCACAGACGGAGAAGACATCCTGACAGAACTGGAGTTTGATAAGGTGCCGTACTCCTCGCTGCGACGAACACTGGACCAGAGACGAGCACTGGTCATGCAGCTGTTCCAGGAGCAGGGCTTCTTTCCATCGGGTAAGACACAAACACAAACATACACAACATGTGCAAGCATTTTCAAAATATTTTTCCACATTAATTCGTGTTACCCTTTTAAAAAACCTTTATTTGTCTCCAGCTCAGGCAACTGCAGCCTTCCAGACGAGATACTCCGATATATTTCCCACCAAGGTTTGTCTGCAGCTGAAGATCAGAGAGGTCCGGCAGAAGATCATGCAGACGGCCACCCCTTCTGAAGCCTCTAGTTTAGGCATCCCTGACTCAACCGGCTCCATCGCTGGACCCTCTAGCTCCCAGTCAGGGGAAGGATCTGTGAGAGGATGCGGGGACCTTCAGGACGAAGAGGAGGAGCAAGGAACCGAGGCGAGTCCCGAGGATCCTCGGGATTCACAGGACTCTTCTAGATGAGGGATGCTGACGAATTAGCTTGACCAATCAGTGACTGTTGACGTCACCTTTCCACCCCTACATGTTTTCACTTTACTTTGTTTTTATTTTTAATGCACACTCTTAACTCTCTTCTGGTCAGATCTTGATTTCTTTCCAAAATATGAGAGAGATAGATGTTTGTATGCAATGTTGGGACTTTTTTTTTTCTTGTACCAAAAAAAAGGACACGTAAAAAAAAACAGTGGCACAAAATCTACCACACAACACACACCCTGCAAACTCTTGATTCCCACACTTGAATTAGCACTCTGTATTAACCACCTTAGAGAAATGCCAGTGACCGAAGGACCATTGTGTGCAGCTGCACTAGTTTTGCCTTGAAGAAGAAAAGGGTTCTTGTTTTGGACGTAGAGACCTGCTCAGCCTATTCTGACATGGTGAAAAGTTGGCAGTTTTAAATCAAGGACGTTAAATGTTTTGATATTTGTTTTTAATAGGGTTAGAGGAGTAACAGCAGTGAGTATCTGCTTGAGGAACAAGCTGTATGTAGACTTAAATGTTGTTAGCTTGTCTCGTTTTCTGCTGTCGTTAGGGGGCTGGGCCCTCAACAGCCGGAAACTATTTGATTTGACAAGAGAACTCATTAACTATGGACCTGGAAAGATCATTTTCTCCATTTTGTTGCTCATGTGGAGACCTTCAGGGGAGGTCTACCAGAAAAAAAAATGACTGAAACTCAAGTGGACTTCTGGCAGTGCCATCATTCCTGCAATTATTACATGTCTGGCCAAGTCCTCCCTTCTCGCGACTGACCCTAGCACATGCCAGTAGGAAGGAACCAAGCATTCCTGTGCCTCTCATTCGCTAGCCATGAAGGAAGGAGGTGGGTCAGAGTCAACGGGCACATCCTGGCTCTTAGTTGTAGAGGGCAGGCTGATCAGGCCTTAATCCTCTATTGCCAAGCAGTTTTATTAACTTTTTTTAAAAAATAATTTGATTTGTATTTAACATTGTCATATTCAGTTTGTTGTTGTACTATTCCTATGGTTATTATTATTATTACTCCTCATATCATTGCAGTGAACCCCCTTCATTTTTACCAGCTGTTGATTTCTTGTACTAGTTTTTTTATATAATTTTGGAGGCAGGTGAGAGATGCTGCTCCACGCCTGTACAGTTCCTCCATTGTAGTCTTCCCTTGACTGGCCTCTCACCTCAGCAAGGACCTGCGGTGCAGTTATTTTTCATTTCAACAAGGAGGACAAAACTCAACGTGGACCTTTATATTCTTTCAACAGTAATAATAAGCCGTATGTTTTTAGACAAACCCTGTACACCCTCTCTCTGTTCCCTCCCTCGCTAAGTTTGACTCTATAGCCTCAACACTTGTACATCTCCTTCCTCCACCTCTTTTCCTTCCCTCCTTCCTCCCTTTGTCACTTTATTGCTCTCTCCAGACCTCCTTTTTAGACGGGCGGAGAGAAAACTGGGGGAAGCGAGGGGAGGGTGATGAATCAAAGAGTGCTGGTTGGATCTAATACTGGTTGTGTCTTTGTGCAAGACTTGGTTGTGTTGTAAATAATTACTGTAGAGTCAGTAGACTCATTATATTATTGATAAGGAAAAATCTGTCATTGAACATCAGTTGACTTTCAAGTCGCCCATTACCGAAAACACACGAAATGGAAAAAAAAACAATAATAAATATGGCTATTAATGTTTTTTTTGTGTTATACTCTTTGTTTTGCTGTTCCAGTAACTATACAAGAGAGGAATTTCTATGAATAATTTAAGTTTGTATCTGTATCCTTCAGTATGCAAATAAACATAGGTGTTCAATTAAAGTGATTTTACTGCTGGCAATGTGAAAACTGGGTTTTCCTTAAGCAGAGGAACAGTTTTGTAAGAATGTTTTCTGAAGTGTCCAGCCCCATTTAAAGTTATCAGTAGGTGATGAAAATCAACTTGACAGCGTAAAGAGTTGGTATTTTTTATATATGGTTGTGCTGAATGAGAACGTGGGTTATGAGTGTTAAAGGTGAAATATGTAAGACCATAGCATTCAAAAATGAGTACTGAAGTCCAAACAGGGAGTTGGTATGTTACTTTATAGACGGTGTATTGAGTAAGGTGAAGTGAGTTGTTGCCCCACCCCTCCTCCTATGACTCGAAGCTCAGGCAGATTGCCTGCAGGCTGCAGGGACACTGAGCCTACGCTCCAAGACAGGAATTTCCTGAAGGTCATGTCTGCCATGCCCCCTCAGTTTGGCCTTTTGCCCTTCAAAAAATGATCTGCCCTGAGGCCACCAGGCCTTGATGCCCCTGCCGATTTAGCCATTTTCTCCTCTGCTTCTTTCCTGTCAATATGGTTTTAAAACACGAGTGTCTTTTGTTGAGATTCTGAATTCTTATTGGGCAACATCAAGGGAAACACTGTGCGAAGAGCCAGTAGTGGGTCTGATTTCTAGCCTGTTATGAACCGCTGGAACACCAGGATTTATGATTGCAGTTTGATAAATTAGCAAACTAACAGGCAAGAAACTCAACATGCTACATTGCTCTTTTACTGAGTATTATATCCTAATCTTTGTAATATTAATGTTAACACACTTAATTTTAGCCCCAGTGACTCTCCTTTTTCAAATTAGTGCAGAGCAGAGCCTGCATGAACTTCTGACTCAGGAGTTTGCATTAATATTTGTAATTTGTAAATAATAATGAATTGTTTTGTTAAATTTATTTAGGCCTATTTCAAATAAAATCCACTCCATTCATCCCTCAAATTAAATCACCCTCAACCATTATGTCAAACTCATCATCTCTGTGGATTTAAAATCATTTTAGCTCTGTATTAAGTGAATAAACAGGCAGTGTGGCCCAAACAAAAACAGATGCTCCACACAGGGCCATTGAGCATTTGAAAGGAGAACATGCTGGCTGTAGCTTTCTTGTATTTCAACTGAACATGTTTCCTTTATCTCAAATGACATATGGTCATTTCATAAATAAGTTCAGTAAATAGATTGTGTATTTCTCCTTTAATCTTGAAAAAACATTTATTGATTTCACCTATTTACAACAGAATACTTTGCTTCAACAGGAACAAACCTTTAAACAGAAGAAAAATCACATCCATTTCATATAAATGATAAAATTAATCATACAAATGTCATCTGAGGCACAACAAATGGTCCTTATTCATAATGAATGCTGTATTTTAAGTATGCATCATTTTAATAAATTTTAATACTGATCCCTCTTATAGCTTTGTAAAACAGGGCAGCTGACATACTTTGGTCTGTTTGCTGAACTTTGTCATTTTACAGCATTCTTGTCTGGTATATAATTATCTGGATTCTGTTGAATCATTACACTGATCTGAGTAGTAGTCACAGTAGTCAATTAGGCTTTGTGTCACTCAGTGTTAAGACTACTACTGAGCTCATCAGTTTGTCAACAGCAGAATAAAGTATATTTTTTTTGTCCTCAGAGCAGCTGCAGTCCATCCACAGCGACTGTGTCCATGGCGAGGCCGTTCTCCAAAGCCGTCTGGTAGATCTCCAGGGCCTGCTCCAGAGGCAGTGTTCCTCCTTCAGTGGTCTCGATGATGGCTATGGTCTCCCCAAACTCATTACACATGATTGTGGGAGTGCCCTGTGTCTGAGAGGAGACAGAATTTACAATGAGTTCAATTAACAGCTGAGTGGATACACAGACAGACAGATAAATGTAATACCCACAATCATTATAACAGTCTAAACTCAAAATAAATCTCCTAAAATAGTTTTTTAATGATAGATAGGACCAAACTCAGTCCCTGTGGCAACTGGCTCCTGCTAACTTCACACAGGGCTTTTAATGGCAGTTTATAGCGATGAGGTAGTTTGGATGCATTCTGACCTGCTGAAGATCTGAGGCCTGGATTTGGATGAGCTGAGGTTGCCCGTTAGCTAGTTCCACTGCCGAAGCGTCCACCACTGCCACAGCAGAGCTGGTCTCCATGGCAGCCTGGGCAGCAGCCTCTTCATCCAGCCTCTGCTGCCTGATGTGGGTCTTTTTGTGGTTCCTCAGGTTGGAGAAGGTCTTGAAGGCTTTGCCACACTGTGGACACACGTGCGGCCGTTCGCCCGTGTGTGTTCGACGGTGTTCAGCCAAGTGCATACTTTGGATGAAACCCTTTCCGCACACTTCACAGCGAAACGGTCGTTCCCCCGAGTGTGTGCGCAGGTGCTCTCGCAGGTGTGTGTTCTGACGGAAGCGCTTGCCGCACACTTGGCAGGGAAAGGGACGCTCACCGGTGTGGACTCTCTGGTGAAGAGCGACTCCGGAGGAAGACACAAACAGTTTGCCACAGACAGGACACTGGTGGGCTTTGGGCCGCTTCCCCGCTGTGCACCGCGGTCGCCCGGGGCCTAAGGCAAAGTGGCTCAGTCTGTGAAGTCGCAGATTGGCAGGAGAATTGAGCTTCTTCCCACAAATGTTGCAATCCAGACCCCCGCGCGCTGATTCTGTCTCTGCTGTGCTCGAGGTGGAGGGCTCTGAGGTCACATCTTTTCCCAGTTCTCCTTGGCTGTCTGTTTCTTTGCTGACTTCTACGCCTGTACCAGCCTGCACCAGGGTGGGGTGCTGCTCCAGACAGTGGCTGTCTCGCTGCCTCCTGGTCAGGAAGCCAGCCTCACAGTGAGGGCACGGGAAAGGGGCCGGGGCTCCTGGGTGTTGGGTGTAGCGATGTGCTGCTAACTTGGTGGGCCAGCGAAAGGTGGCAGGGCAGTCTGGGCAGCACAGGGCTGCAGTGTTAGAGTGCAGCAGGCTGTGCTGACGGAGGTTGGAGGACTGAGAGAAGGAACGGTGGCAGACATCACAGCGGTACGGTCGCACACCAGAGTGGATGAGATTGTGCCTCATCAGATTAGCAAGAGATGAGAATGTTTTGCCACAGTCAGAACACTGGAAGGGCCGCTCACCGGTGTGAGTGCGGATGTGGTTGCGCACATGGATATGCTTCTTAAAAGACTTGCCACAGATACCACAAATAAAGTTGCGCTCAGTGACGTGTGACTTGCGTCTATGGTGAACTAGTTGCAACTGGGAGGGAAAAGTCTTAGAGCACGAACGACAAGAAAAAGGCCCTTTGTCTGATGATGCAGCTGAAGCAGCTTCTGCTGAATCAGTGGAGCCAGACGTGACTCCTATACCAGTGTCATCTAGGGAAGCAGGGTGCTGAGCTAAGTCAGACTTGGTGGCATCTTCCACCTGCTGGGGGTCATCAGTGTTGCCTTCTAGTGGCGCAGACACCTCCATGTTGTTCTCCACCTGCTTCTCCACTCCCTCTCCCTCCACATTGCTCAGAGAACTTTGTATCGCATCTTCTCCCATTTTTTCAATCTCGTCCTCCGTGAGAGGGGCCAACATTCTACTGTTTGCCTCATCAGCGTGGGAGTTCCTCTTCTCTCGTGCTCTCTGTAGGATCGCAAGAGCGGAGAGAGATGCTCTTTTTGGAGCCGAGACCTAGAGAAGAAAACAGACATATGACAGATTGAAACATCATACTAACTTGAGATTGTGGGAGGGGAGTATGCTTTTTTTACTACCGTGGAGACAGGGACAGGTGTGCCAGGTGACTCCCGGTTGAGGTGGGTTCGACGGTGGTAGAGGTACTTGGTCATGTTGGTGAAGGTTTTGTTGCAGAACTGACACTTGTGGAGAGGGTCTGCAGTGTGGGACTTCCTGTAAGATATCAGAGAAAAAGATGAAACAATCTAAAGTTAAGTAAAGTCAGTAACTCACTGTTATCTTGCTGCTCAAGTATCTCCAGGACTTCTACCTGTGCATGATGAGAGTCATCTCAGTGGTGAAGCCGTTGCCACAGTCCACACACAGGTACCTGGCCACGCCTGAGTGTGTGCGCATGTGTGTCTGCAGTGATGTTGCCTTCTTGAACACCTTACCACACTCTGGACATTCGTGCGTGCCTTGCTCGTGCACACGTTTGTGAGCAGCCAGCCGGTTGACGGAGGTGAAGGTGCGGCTGCAGAGCTCACACTGTTGGGACTTGGCCCAGACTGCTGTTTTCTTCTCTGCTACTCTAATCCTAATGTCCTCCACCTTCTCTGTCGTCTCCTCCCTCCCTCGCACCTCCTCGAAGCCACTCATGACGCCCGGCTCTCCGCTCTCTTTGTCCTGACCCAGGAAGTGCTCCCCCTGGTGCTGGAGGAAGTCCTCTGGGGTCTGGAAGAGAAGGGAGCATTCTGAGCACTCATAAGGGTGGATGACCACCACCTCTGTTGGTTGTTGCTGCTGCTGGATGTCATCCTGGGAACCGGGGGCCAACCTTAACTCCAGTCTCTGTACCCCATTCTCCAGGATGCCCAGCTTTGCTGAAGAGCCTCGGCCAACAGCAGGCAACAGAGGGGGCAGCTTGGAGCGGCGCTGACTGGGAGTGCTGGAGTTGTCTGCCAGAGCCTGAGCTGTGAGGATCTGCAGATGCATGGTGGCAGAGCCGGGTGTGGGTGTCACTGGAGGCAGCAGGGAGGAACGGGAGGGTTTGGAAACAGACTGACGTTTCTTCTGTTGTTGCTGCTGAGCAAGTACCTGGAAAATACACACAGAAATGTTGAGAGAGGAACTTTCAAAACACAGCAAAACCTTAAAACCTTTCGTCTGGTTGTCCTATTTATTACTCTGCAGTGATGTGTTTACAATCCCAACTACCTGTGCCAAGATCTCTCCAGCCTGCTGCTCACTCAGCACGTAGTTCTGCATATTGTTCAGTGGAGTGACGGTGCCATCAGGCTGTAGTACATACTCCTGTTGCAAAGAAAATGCAGGTTACTACATTTTTAGAATCAGTTAAAAGCATACTATGCAGTATTTTCCCAAAAAGATAAACATATAGACTCCTAAAAACAACCCCTGTCAATCGGTCTGGTGTGTAACCCCCTGTAATGCAGTGTGCAGGTTGTTAGGTTGACTCTATAAAAACATATTGACCAACGGCTACATTGCTGCCCGTCTGTCTTTGAGAGCTGCAAGGAGAAGCACACACACACACACAGGCAGAGCGGACTGAGGATCGCTTTAGCTGTAGTCACACAAATCCACCATTGTGTGGAGGTGTGGGCGTCTTTGTTTGTGCTTTGGAACGTAACAGCTATGAAACAATCAGAAAATAATGTTTTGTTTCTTTGATTCACTGCCTTGTTCTCACAAATGTCACTCCCTCACTTCATTCACTCTCTGTCTCTCTCTTTCATTGATCCAGGGAGGAGGGGCCAACTTTGAATGGTGCATTTACACAGTCCAACATATTCTACCTTTAATGCAGTACCACAGAAATTAATCAATAAGAACTGCTCCATCATTTAGAATAGCCAAAGTGCTACTAATTAACAACTGTCGTCACTCTGAATTCTCTCTTTTAGTTGATTATCAGATACTTTTGAGACAGGTTGTGGGTTTCAATAGTATTGGTATTGTGTACTTAGTATGTCAGAAAAAGATTTAGTATGTCCCAATACATAGTAGGTCAAATGCAGTATGCCAAAAACACGAGGATGTCCTACTGCATCCTGTTGCATTTTGCAATACGCAAGCCAGCATGCTTTTCTGGTTATTCTGTCATGGGTGCATGAGTAAAGGGGTCAAAGTTCAAGCCACCACATTATGAGGAAGTAGTATATCTCATTTGTATCATACTGCATGCAACAGTACATACTTTTTATGGCAGCTGCAGAATGTACTAAAAGTAAAAAGAAAAAGTGTGCAATTTGGAAAACAGGGTATATGTCTGCTGCTTGGTGGTGACACCCACTCAAACTAGTACCTTCTAGAGTTACAGCACAGTTCCAATAAACCATTCTTTGTTGGCCTGCACAACCCAAATCAGAGTCACTGAGATAAATGTTTCACTCTGAAGCAGTCTGAATGCAGTCTAGAGTATATGGCGTATGACCCAAATTAAATGAATACCAAGTCAGAAACTATCAAGAGTTATCTGTCCAGCTGTCAACACTATCCACAGATTTTAGGAAGCGTTTGCTTTTCTATTTGTGGAGAAATATTACCAGAAACTAATACTGCCTTTGACTGCTGTCAAATATTGTAAACGGGTTGAGCTCTGAGGAGAATTATTACTGTCAACAGTATTAATGCTCAAATCTACTGTTGTTCCATCATCGACCTCTATCACGAGATGTGACTCAGTATTATCAAGTGTCTGCCGTTTTGTGTGTTTTCTAACATCACAATGGACACTAACTCTGCTTTGACAGTCCAGGACAAAACTCCTAATAAAAATGACAATGCACTTGATCATTGTAGAAGCAGTAACAGAAAGGCTACATTAGTACTCATACAGTAAAAAGGTAAATGAATTATACTTTTCAGATTAGAACAAAAAAGTTTTACAGGTATTAGTAAGATGAATATGGGTGCTTTCACACCTAACCTGTCTGGTTCACTTAAAACAGACCCTTTGCTTGTTTGCCAGGTAACACGCTTTGTTTGGGCTGGTGTGAAAACTTCAATCAAACGTGGAATGATTCCAAGTGGACCAAGTGAATCAACCATAGGTTTTATGATAGCAGATACATGATTTTAGTATTCAAAAGCTTAACTACTAATAAATGCAAGTGCTGATCATGAAATCTGTTTAGGAAGTAAACTTATTATATATCTTGTTATACTGTATACTGTATAGGCTACATATATTCATTCATATATTTCATTTATTATTTGGGTCCAGACCAAATGAACCGAACTACAGGTGTGAAACCAGCAACACCTTCGTCCTTCAAGTCTGTCCAGTAATTGGTCTCTTACCACTGTGTCCGAGTTGCTGTGCGTGCTGCTCCTGCTGTGGGTCCGCCGGTGCTCCAGCCAGGTCTCAGGTGAGTCGAACAGAGCCAGACAGTCAAGACACTGGTACTGGACAGGTCCGGGCGCCTGAGCCTCCGTCCCTGGTGCCTCTGTCTCCAAAACCTCACACAGTTCTGTGGAACAGTCATACACACAGACAGTAAGTGTTGTTCCTAACTTACTTATCTATGACTAATAGCTAAGCAAATGAAAAACATCTTAGAGATAGTAATTAATCAAAACTAGTATTAAGAGTCCAAACTGCAGTTAGCTTTATAGAAAATTGTTCCCACCCCCCTCTGTTATAATCATATTGGATAAAGGACTTTCCTTACAAAAAAAAACCTAAATTCACATCCACAGACAAGCATCATGCTGCATCAGACTATCTACTGCATGTTATTAATATCTCAACACACTCCAGTGTTTCACATGTGTTGAGCATACAGACAATGGAATCTCTCACCTTGCTGCTCCACCTCCATCCCAGCCTCTCTCATGTGCATCTCTTGGTGCTGCAGCAGCTCCTCTGGGTTCACCAGGAGAGTCCCACACTCCAGACACTGGTACTGCTGGGCCTGCCCCATCTCTGGGACACCCTGGATGGTCATAGCCTCCCCAGCCTCCGTCTCTCCTTCTCCCTCTTGGCCAGTGTGGATCTGCTGGTGGATCAGCACATCCTCAAGTGTGTTGAAGAGCTGATGGCACTCACTGCACATGTACTGGTGCTCTACGTACACACCCTCTGCCTCCTCCTGCTGCTGCTCAGCCATGCTGGTGCTCTGTGTGTGTGTTGCCTTATGTAGGTTCCAAGTGTAGACTGAAACTTCACTGCTGTGTCCAATGAATGAAGACTATTTTTGTCATCCAGAAGGCCAGTATAAAAGAGTACACCTGTGGTAAGAAAAAAAAAAGACAACATGCAACATTGAACACTGTCATGTTTTAGGTACCATCCTTTTCTCACTGACATGTTCCTTTCAGGTGATAGCGTATGACGCTACATCATTCTGTTACATATCTATGCCAGAAACATGCAACTCTACCTGATGAGCAGCCCTATCAACAAAACCAGCGTACAAACTGTTCACCATTGCTTAGCTAACAGTAAAGTTGGATGTCTGCCAGATTTCTCCAGTTTAAAGGAACAGTTAACCAAAAAACTAAAGATACATATTTTTCTTCTAGCCTGTAGTGCCATTTATCCATCTAGATTGTTTCAGTGTGAGTTGTAGAGTTTTGGAGATATCAGCTGTAGAGATGTTTGTCTTCTCTTAAATATAATAGGACTAAATGGCACTTCGCTTGCAGTGCTTATAGTGCCACAAAGATACATCTGAAAAACTCAACAGCAATGCCTCTTTCCAGAAATCATGACCCCTTTACTTAAGATAATCCACAGACCTTGTTGTGAGTACTTTCATGTAGGAACTACTTTCTTCCTGCAGTAGAATCTACCGGAACTACTTTCTTTTACTAGAAATAAAGTAGGTCTACATGAAACTGCTTTCAACAAGGTTTTATGCTCTGTGCTTTGTCTTCGCAAGTCTTGAAGTTGTTCTGCTTTGCACACTACATGACTGACCAGAGACTGGGGTCATTCACCTGAGGAATTCCTTGCCTGCTCTAAAAACAATGTTTTGTCACAAAAACATGCCACAAGTGACATTAGATTATTACTGAAGTATCAGTATGCAGCATGTTACTGTTCAAGATCTATATGACCTAGATATGAAACGTCCATAGTGACCAATAAAGGTTTTGCAGTGAAGATGGAGCCCCCTTCCTCTTTATTTATATGCTTTACTCATAAGTGTAATCAATCTGGATATGAGGTATCCATAGTGCAAAATAATATAACATCAATTCTTCCTCCTCTCTTTTCGAGAAAAAAAAAAAAAAAAAGTTATTTTATCAGCAAGGGGGGGCGGGGGGGGTGGGGGGGGACACTACTGCGCATTTTCAGTGGGCTTACCAAGAAGTAAACCTGGAAGCTAAAAAACTTTTTCGGCTTAGGCACCAGGCGAGCAACTGTCACTGGACTGAATGGGCACCATCTTTGTTGATTACAATTTATTTATGACCTGCACACCTGTACATGTAAACAGCTAATTGTAAGTAACAAAAACATAATTCTAATTTCCAGGTGATTGTGCACTAATGAAAACATACTTTAAAACATACTATTTCATTTCTGCCACATTATGCCCCTTAATCTTACACACTGGACCTTTAAGTCTTGATGCTGATGCTTTCATCCTTGTTTTATTTTGGTTACTACTTATTTACTTTTGTCAGCCTGTTGTACTCATTTTAATATTTATATTCATATTTGAAATTTCTCTTGTAATAGTTGCTTTGCTAACTGACACTTTGTTTTTCATTTTTTAAATTCCTTTGCTCTGCTCTATGTTTGTATAGCACTTTGTGACTGTTGAAATTGCTATATAAAAAGTTATTATGATTAATATAAAAATCAGTAAAATTATTAATGTGTGCTTTCACCGTTTCTCTCATGCAACGCAAACAGAAGCGTTACATTTTCCATTAATTCGTACGATATAAGGAGCCAACAGACATTATGGTCAACCCCACGAACAAACGTCGCAATTTTCAGCCGTTAGCCAAATGCGGGCCCTCTGCTGCTAACACTGCGACCACTACTCTATAGCAGCTCACTCATTATCACCCGATTTCCCTCATAAATGTGATTCATATCTTTGTGTACAGTGTGTGATGGCATATGGAGAGCTGTTGGCGGCGCTCCCTCCGATATGGCAGACCTGTTTCTCGGCACCGCGGTTTCCTGACAGCGGCTGCCCGGTTCGTCGGGCGGTCCGTCAGGCGGCGCTACCCACTTTTCCCCGCAGCTCTCCGGCTACGACGGTGGGCCCTTCTTTCTCCTTACCTCTCATTTACTCTCGTTGGACGATCCCTCGTGTAGTCATCACTCTTGGTTCACACGAGCGCAGGTCTTTTGTCAGTCCCTGGTCACCATCTGTGCTACGGAAATAAAAAAACTGAAACGTGTCCGTGGGAAATTAGATTTCAAAGCGTGTAATGAAACGTTTGCCCGCCGATCGCCTCCATTCTTGTGATACGATGCCCCGCCCAATGCGGTAGCCTGAACATTTCAGACTCCGTGATTGGACAGGTAAACTGTCAATCAGAAACGCTTACTTTAGTTTCGGGTATTGTAGTTTTTTTGTTGACTGATCGACTGGTTGTTCTGGTGGAGTAGTTTTTTTATGTACATTATGCATCTTATTATTGTAATTGCGAATAAATGTCAATTTACAGTTAGGGGTTTTTCGCCTTTAGTAAGAAATGCAAACAATATATTTATTCAATTTGACACTGAAATTAAAAGCAACTACAAATATAACAGCTTGTATGTTTAAAAAATATATTGATTTTTACAATTTATTTTTATCTCCTATTTTTTTATTTATTCACCCCCCATATATATATATACATTTTCCCCTCCCTTTTATTTTTTCAGTTTATTCATTTTATTTATTTATTTTACTTTATTTAACAATACAGTTGCCAATAAATACATTTAAGATATATATATATATATATACACACAATACATACATAATTAAATAAAAAATGAAATAAATATACTTGTGCATAATAAAAATAAATATTCTTAACATAAGGAATCACATTCCAGTAGTCAATTTAACAGTCCTCAATTAAATTGTTTGTATTCACAGCTGACACTGTATCACAAACCATTTGTATTTTTGAGACACCCTCAGTAAATCACAAAGACAATCCATGGGAGCAAAGCCATTTAATTGAATAAATACTCAAAACAATCGTGTTTGCTAAAACACCAGAAATTCTGGGAAAGTTTTTGTGTCTGTATGTCAGGCTGTCAGCTAAAATTGGTAGAGAAGAAAATAATTCTTAAATACATTCTCAAACCAAGTTAGTTAGGGTGTCTATTTTTTTCATTGACATGAATGAATGTGATATTTACCAATAAATATGATGACATTAATCATATCAGATATTTCTTTAGAGAGGTTATCTTTATATATTAGAATTTGTTGTATTCCTAACTAATTAGGTTCTTCCAAAATGTGACTGAACATGAACAGATGAGATGCTCAGTCGTTTTAAGTTCATGAGGACAGAAACAGCAGGGATCAAATCTCCTTTTTAGCGTTTCAGCTGCTGAATAATATCTATTACTGATTTTAAACGGTACTTTAAATTGGCTTTTGAAGAAAGACGTTGTTTGAATATATATTTTGAATATTTCCACTCGACTGTTAAATTTTTGTCACTTATTCTGACGTCTGAGTCCAATGTCTAATCATGAATAACGTTGCCTTTTCGTACAGCAGTGTGGGCTCGTAGTCCCCAAAAACTCAATTTCCCATTAATCGGTGCGCGCTTTACGTCGTTGTGCGTCAACTCCCCAGTCCCCCCACCATCACCGCTCTACAGAGGAAGAAAGGGGGAGACGGGCAAGCTGTACAGAACGCTGTAAGTGTAGTCTATATTTATATCGAATAATAAAACACATTCATATATAGCTGAAGTCTGTGCCGGTCTGGCTGCTAATAACGTCCCACCTTGCTCCGGGTTTAGTTCACACAAATATGAGCGGCAGCGGGCGGCCCAGGACCAGCTCATTCGCTGAGCCTCCAGGAGCTCCCGGATCCGCTGCAGCCGGTGCTGGATCAGCAGTAGCCGGCGGAAGCTCGACAGGAAAAACTGGGGCTTCACAAGCCAGTGGAAGCAGCTCGACGAGCTTTGGGAATTTGAAACTGCCTAGTGAGTATTGATTTATATTTCTATCATAGGCCCAACTTACATGTTATTACAAAGGCTGGGGCTGTTCGTTATTTTTTTGAGAAACATACAGGAGTGTATTTAATGTCGATCATTGTCGCGGAGCTAACGTTAGCTATTAGGCTGCTAGCTGGTTAGCTAACTTGTTAGCTGTCCAGCTAACGTTAGCTGTGTTTTTCATTAAGGAACCACTGCGATCAAGGGCTTTCATCACATAGCTAACATTATCGTTAGCTGCTGGTGGCAAGCTGGTAACTAAGCTGTTGATATTTCGACGGTAAATATCGTCATGCCATATTTTTCGGCAACATTATCTAATCATTATTATTGCATTGTAACCCAAGAATACAGTTGGTGTCAGCCGACGCTCTAATATATTCGTCATTAATATCAAATGTGGAAGCTAGCTAGCTTGCTAACGTTTGTCAGGAGTTGAGTGAAATTATCTGGTCTAAGTTTTAGGCGTCGTCCTCGGTCTAGTCTGATCCTGCACATAGCTTTTGCCAAACTGGGTTACGTTAGTGTACATCGTGTGATAGCCTGAAGACATGGAAATTATTTTTAGAGAAATTGTCAAGAAAATATACTGGGCTCTAGCTGTTAATTTTCCGCTATATGCTGGCCTGTGCATACATGTAAGCTTCTACATGGGTTTAAACAGCTGGTCCAGTACAGTCCAAACCCATCTTAGATCAGGAAAGTGAGACTTCTTGCTTAGTGTAGTGGAAACAGTTTGATAAACATGTATTTGCTCATGCAACTGTCATTTTCCCTGAAGTGGAAGACAAGTTCTGATTAGAATACATTTCTTTAATCGACTTGCATTGCCCAAGGGCTAAGTAAGCAAAATAACACAAAGCCAGGGGGACATTTGATAAGCAAACTTAATAATATTTATGATTAAATGAATAATCATTAAAAGACCCATAACTCATCGTTTTTAAAATTCTTTAATTTTCAAATTAAAAGTTAAAAAGAAACTTACTAACCAACTTTGGTACAAAGATTGACATTAGGTCTATATGACAGGTAAAACAGGTATGCATTTAAAAGCTGCAACTGCATTTAAGTTGTAATTGTTTTGGTTACATATATAATTCACACACATCTATACAACATTAAACATAGCTGCACTCAAATGTTGGAATGATTTATAAACATAAACCATGATCATATACTGCTTTTACACTGATGGTTGAACTTGCTCACTCTCTTTATCATTTTGATGCCTGTACTGGGAGCCCTGGTTTGCCAACAGTAAAGTCCCCCCCTCCCAGTTGGCTTTGTTGGTGTGATGACAAGAACTTGCAGAATGCTCAGGGGTCATGTAGCTATGCAGCAGTAGCAGTTGGCTCAAGATCTGTAGAGATGGTCAGAGGTGTGCAGAAGGACAGGCTGGGAGAGAGAGAAGAAAATGGCACCACAGCCTGTGTGTCAAATATCATTTTCAAAGGAAAAAAAAAGATATATTTGGGGCCTGACACGGGACTGATCAATTAATTAATATTCTATCAAAACTATAATATGGCCAAGTGCAATATCCAGATTGTAGGAGCTGCATTTTTTAAATAAAATCAAATGTGTCAAAATGTACCATTATAAATGAAGCATTGTGGTGCAACAGAGATGCTCTGTCCTATGAGGTAAATTCTCCAGATCTAAGAGAACAGACCCCAGCAGAAATCATATGGTCATCTTTTTTTTCAGTGAAAATGAAATGCAAAAATTACCATTCCCATTAGAATCGTATCACAGTCACAATATCTGTCAAATACAGGGATGCTGAGATTGATCGGACATCGATAGTTATCAGCCAGTATTCAATAAAAATATGCAAATGAGATTGTTTTCTAGTCGCTGATCATGAAAACTGACTGATGGCACCGAAAAAAATGTGATCCAATTCTAAGCTAAATTGGTATTATTGTGGCGTGCTATCTAACCAAAAGGAGCACTTCAAGTCCAACATAATTTTTATATTAATAAAAACTTAACTTAACTCCCCATGTTGCTTCGACATGAACATAGAAAAAATCCAAAACACACAAACTGACTTGCAATACTGCACCCACAAAATTTGACTGGGACATCCCCGGTCAGAATAGTTGCAGTATGATTTTATTATTTATTTATTTGTTTTTGCATGTGGTTCATCCAGAGACTGACTGAAAACAATACCAGGCTGATCATTAGAACAAGCAAAATGACTAACAAATAAAATGAATAGAAGTTAAAGATCAAAGTCAACTCAGGCTGCTGTGTAATAAGCCTTAGCTGAAGTTAGTACTTACAGCTAATCAGCAGATCTTCATCAGGTGATTTAACTAATTTACACCCATTGATTTATTTATTTATTTATTTTTTTTCAGTGTAAGCTCAGTTTTTACCCTTGCTCACTTTTCTGAATGTCTGAGTCTTGGTCATCTGTGAAAGTATTGTTCTTGTGTCAGGTGCCTGGACGCTGCAGAAACCTAAACAAAACTTGCTGTTTAAGACTACATTGATACTAAGCTGGCTAAACCTGAAAACATTTCCCAATGTCTGCCTTTTTGGCCAAACTAACCTGTCTGTTTTCACACCCAAAACTAAGCTCTCTGGAGTGGATAAATCTGAAAACCACAGGCTCATTTTTTAATGTGCATTGGAAAAATTGAGCTTGAGGCAGGATGATATCTGCCTGCTCAGATGGCAGTCAGATGCTGTGTAGCAGCGGGCTGCTTTCTGCTACCTTTACTCTCTGTGATTCTGCTAGTACTGACAATCACACTATAATGATGTTACCATTAACCTCTATTTACTGTTGTCACACCACTTGTCAATGTGTCACAGTGATTCGATCAATGCTTTTGGTGCTTCAAAAAAAGGAAAAAGTGTTTTTGATTAGCAGGTAGCATTAACAACGCAGGATTGAATCATTACTAATATACTTATTCAGTTGGCTGACAACAGGCAAATATGGCAATGGGAACAAGTAAATTGTGTGTTCAGCAATATTGAAAGTCAGAGTCATCATTGTGAGCAGGGGGGGACAGACTAGCTGAGACTGAGGGGGAAAAAGAACATTTCTAGTCATTTTGGCTGATCAAAGCCTTAAAGGGATGATGCCAATTACTGATGTGAAGTAACTAGAGCTGGCCAAACAAACATCAGTCTCAAAATCAATCTCAGGTCTTGGTGTCCTTTGAAATGATTTGATACCATTAGCAGCAATACCAAAACAAGCTTTTTTTTTTTTTTTTAATAACACCTTATTTTGAAGAATATAAACTTTTCTTCCCCTAAAAATCCCCATTTATCAAATGTTAAATGTAGTCTAAACATTAGCTCTACATTTACGCTACAGTGAAATATAGTCTAAATCAAGAGTTAAACCAGATATGCTGTGATCAAAAAATAAGAAGAGCACAAATTTAAGTCAGCTTTCCCAGGCGGTGTTCATTACTTCTCAGTTGTCAATACTCTGTGCTGTGGCTTTGTACCTAAAATCCTTTAAGACTCAGCCCCAGTTCATTTCTGTTTTACATTCTGTTCACATGTGAGAAATCATTTTAAACTGATTACTGGCACTGGTGTCACCTTGTTTCAGTTGCTCATGTTATTTTCAAAGTTGGCCTTGTTGTGCCTAAATATTAACGTGTACATTTTTATAGGGATGCACCATAGTATCAGCATGTCATCAGAATCGGCTCATAAAGGCTGTAAAATTAAATATTGTTAAGATATCATCACAGTACTGTGTCATATTCTGACATAGACATGCCATGGGAATTTCAAAATAAAGGGTAATCTTAAAGATGACGATATAGATTCATATTTTCAGAATCCATTGATAATATTGGATTATTGAACATTGAATCAGTATATATCGGTCCAGAGTTTGATGCTCCGATAAGATGACACTTAAATCACACGTACATGGTGCAAATGTGTCTGTGGTGTGGAGGTTCTTTGAACCAGAAATTTGTCTGAAATGGATAGCAAACTTGCTATTTGCAATGATTACTCACACACACACAGAGTATATATTATTAGCAGCATAGTAAATGGTCAAGCAATGTACTGATGTGGTGGCACTGACCTTATTAAGTGGATTGGGTTATCAGCAAGTTGTGACCAATATGTTTTAATTACATTTTCTCTATCAATGTCATCATGAAATTAAGTGTGACAGTTAGCCTTTGACTCAGTATTCAGTGTCAGTGCAGTGACAGCAAGCGCTGGCTTCACATTACCTTACATAAAAATGACCCCGATGACTTCCTTAAGGGGTGGTATATAGATTTTAAATTTAGGAAGCACCATATTGCATCAGCACTTCCCATTGATGGATACCCAGAGTTGAGGTATTGGAACTGATAATAGGAGAAAAAAGTTGAATCTGCACATTGCAAGAGTGCCATCTCGAGTCTGTGTGGCATTAAACAGTACATAAAATGCAATCAATCTGCGTTTTTGTTTTCTGATCAGCAGATGTAATGGTTTTAGGGATCCATAATGTGGATTTTTTTTTCAGCCAATCTGATAACAGATAATTACCTGCTGAATAGCTCATACCAATAAAACAATTGATCATTTTTCATTTTTCTAAATTAAAAAAGAAATTTATGTAACATGTATTTTATACACACCCGAGGGTAAGAAACGCCAAGATATAGTTAGCAAAGATAGATGATTTAGTATTTCACAGCTCTGCCCTAACCAAACCTAACTGACATCACTATTACAAGAAAAACAAACAGCTCTGGGTCTGACTCTTCAAATTTTCATTTTTTTTTTCTAGTAAAGGACATCAGTAGCTGGCTGCTAGGGGTGTCACACTTTCAAATCTAAACCAAAAACTGATCAAAATGAGTTTGCTGTTTCAATATCTAGATCCACTGGAAATCAAAGGCAGGATTGGAAATACTTTCAGTACTTTCATGGTTTGCTGACCTGGTGGCAGGCATTAGGAATAACTGTGTAGAGACAACCAGTCCTTGCAGGATTTTTGATGTTCCTCGTACTCAACCAACTGCTTCTGCCTGAGGTGATGAAGTTAGCTTGTTGTTTTGCAACCTAAAATCACTACCATTTTGGAAGTAACACCTTCAGTGTGAAACCAGTAGCAACATTACTTTTGCTTTCAGCCACACTTGTTGTTGCAGTTTGTAACTGTGTGACGTCATTAAGTCAAAATATTTCCATTAGGACAATATGAATTTTCTTTATTGTGAAAAAATTTAACTTATATGTCGTGAACATTACAAAATGGTGCAGCCCTACCACAGGGTATTTTTTTGTGGCCATTGGCCATTGTTAATGTCAACCCTGCAATATCTTTGGAGTGACTTGTTCAAGCCACACCCAGTGTAAAGTCATCATTATACAATACCAGGCAGGGTGCTGTTGTAATTCCTATAGGCTGCTCATGATGAAACACATGTAGTGTCTAATGCAGTTGCTGATAATTTTATCAACTTAAATGTGTGCTTTAGTTTTACACTTAACAAACAAGCCCCAAGCTAATTGCTTCTAAGTGTGGGTGTGATGAAAGCCACTCTACTCATCCTTTTTCTCTTACTCATCAGGCTTTCGTTGACGAATCAGAAACCAAAGCTGTTCACTGACAGCTGGGCAGAGTGCTCATTTTTGCATTCATTATTCAAGGGACTATCATGCCACAGCTGCTCCATATTTAATGTGCCCCCCTCTGACTTGACTTGTTTAAAAAGAGTGTGAAAGTGATGCTAAAAGGAAATACAGAGGGACAGTGTATTGTGGTGCTGGAATACAGGAATGAGAGGAACCGCACAATGACTGATCTCAAAAGCTGAACATTTCCTACTGACCTGAGGGTAGAGATCAGATCTAGGCCAATCATGTGGATATGCTACCAGCTGCTGTTGTTAACCTTGAAAAAGTTTTGTCTGGAAATTGCAAAAATAGAAAAGCATACAGTTGTCATTTCTCATCAAGAATCAACTGAAATTTTCTAATTTAAAATGTATTAAATAATTAAATGTATGTTGTTAGAGCAAATGTATTAATCCAGACAGCAATAGTGAGTGATGGAGCCAAATCACTGTCTTGGTTTTTGGCAAAATGCTTGATTGTCTGACTCCATTTTGAGACTCTGAGACCTACTAGAGATCAGGAGGGGTCCTGTTGAGACAGGCGAAGTGAGCAAGCCCAGGAAATGGTAGCACTTCTGGGTGTGCTACTGTCCACGCAATTTTATCACAGGCTCTGACAAGCCTTTTGGCAATGGGCCGCTTCTCTGCTCTTCTTCCCCTCCCAGTGTCATTGCTTCTGGTGCCGATTTGTCAAATCAGTCTTGACCCAACACGTGCACAGGCGTAAAAAACTGAGCTGCCACTTGACCCTAACTAGAGCTGTCCGTTGCTGTTAAATCTTGATCGTCTCACTTTGTCTGATTTCCACAAGGTCAAACGTTATCCTGATGGTGACGCTGTGCTCCTTCCTTCCTCTCTAAATCTTAAGAGCTCTCACTTGTCTTCTTAGCTATACATAACGTGATCAGGATGTAGTGGCCGTGGTACTATATTCTTGTTTCCAGGGCCACTTAATCAGCAAAGTATCTTGGTTTTGAATGGTTGTCCATTTAATTAAATCCAATTTAACCAGTGTACTCAAAAGTCCTGCAGGCCAGGAAAATATTGAATGAAGGGTTTATGTGAAGGTTTAGAGCACAGCATCACAAGTCAACAGATCATCAAGTTATTTTTGTCCAAAAGTTACATCTCAGATTCAGCTTGATGTCCTGCTCCTATTAACAAAATGTTACCCGAGAAAACACACTCGGGCACAGTGAAAAGCTTGTTTCAATCTGCTGGATTATTTGCATGATAATATCATGTGTTATTAACAGGATATCAGTATTTCATTCACTGCACACAAAGTAAGGCTGTAAACTTTACAAAATCACCAGCAATCACAAAAGTAACCGATGAAGGTGGAGAAGGGTGATCGTGACAGAGGGCCACATGGCATGTTGCGGTGGCTGACAGTGCTGTCAGCAATCCTGGAGAGGCACTTTGTGGTGCGTGAGGATTTTATAACTGAACTTAAAGCAGGGGAATGCACACTTTTACTTTGTTTGTCTGTGTGGAAATCTGATGTTTTCACATCGCACATGATGAGTCTGACTGGCAAAATGCACTCATGTTGCCTGATAGATGAGTTAAGTGTGGTGTTGAACTGAAAAAGGGAACTCATTTTATTGAAACGGCCAAATCAAGCCAGCGTGGGTCACCCAGCCAGGCTTTGTGACTCTTGTCCCAGACTGGGTTTAACGTGGGTTGCCGTGGCCTACTCCAGGCTCTCCTATTTCTATTTCTTCTGCCTCTATTTATAATGACAATTTAATGATACAGGAGTTTAAACTACATTTAGCTGACTTTCAAAAAATTAGCCATAGGCAGAGGAATTGAGTTGTGAAGCCAAGAAGCTGCTGGGAAAACAAGCTAATTTTTTTCAGTTAATTTATTTGTTAATTACATATGTAGTATTGCATTTTAGCAGTGATATGTTTAGAATACTGTACGGCAGTTCTATATAAGTGGGTCTAGCTTGGTAGACCTGCATCGTTTTGCGTTTCCAGAATGAAAGGGGTTTGGGCTAGTTTAACCCAGGGGAGCAGCAGGAAAGTATTGTGGGAAGTATCAGAAGCTCATTATGAGCTAGTGGAGTGTGTCTGGGGAGCTACCACACAGGTCACATCCATTTAGAGAAGGAGGGAGAGCTTGTTGATGTTTAACTTCTCTCTCTTAGGGACACTGGTTTAAAGTCTGAATTTGAGAGGGTTATGTCACATGTTGAAGAAAAATGTGGTTGCTTTTTATATCATTCACGGTTTCATTACAGTATGTTTGTATGTGTATTTCTTGATAGGGACATTTCTGATCATTTCAAGACCTCTCTGACAAGGCGTGTTTGTGCTCTCACCCACAGGAGACAGTGGCAAAGTGACGACGGTGGTTGCCACACCTGGCCAGGGCCCCGATCGCCCACAGGAAGTGTCTTACACAGACATAAAGGTTATAGGAAATGGCTCCTTTGGAGTGGTCTATCAGGCTCGCCTCATCGACAGCCAGGAGATGGTGGCAATTAAGAAAGTTCTCCAAGACAAGAGGTTTAAGGTATGCTGCTTTGACTGGCTTACTTGGTCAGATAATTACAGTGAAGCAAAAAGCTTTATATGGGAACTTTGCATCTGCAGAGAAGGCTGTGGTGGCCTTCGGTAGAAGCAAGTGATCCTATGTGTTTTTTTATATATATAATCATTGCTCCTGTAGTCTGTGGATTAAAACATGACATTCTTCAGTAATTGCCCTGAATTAAGGCTGTCAGTTTGCAATGAAATTAACAGTGTTTACATTTCTTTCCTTTTTGCTTTCTTCATTGTAGAATAGGGAGCTGCAAATTATGAGGAAACTGGACCACTGCAACATTGTGAGGCTACGTTACTTCTTCTACTCCAGTGGAGAGAAGGTGTGTATGGAGCAGGAATCAAGTTTCTTGATGAGGCACTCTGCCTCCACACCCAACCATTTAATGCTGCATGCATCAGCGATGATTCATAGACAAGTTTTAGACAAGTCGATCTTGGTATTTATTGTACATTAAACTCACATTCTTTAATTTAAGTTTTAAGGATCCAAACACTTTTGCTGAATTGCTCAGATTATTATTGTGGTGGTGCTTTTGCCCTAGATGTGTCTGCATCTGAGAAAACACGAGCTATATCAGCCAAACGTATAGGTTTAGCATCACTCATAACTCAAGCTACAAAAACTACACGTGAGGACATGATGGCACTGTGACAAGCAAGTTAACCTTTTGGTCCATAACCTCTGAACTGTATGATACTGAATCAAAATATTTGTGTCCCTGGATTCCTCATGCATTTAAGCTGCGTGCAGTGGCACACACAGCATTTTGTGCCAGATCTTGCACAGCCTGCATACAGCACTATTCCCATAGAAATAGAATTGGCATGTTGTATTTTGTAATAAAAACTTGTTTAGTTTGAGCAGTATTAGTAGTAGATTATAGCAGTTTTACACTGGAGTCAATGAATATCCTCCCATATATTTGAGCTAGACATTGTTTACACTCCATTTTACTTAAGCTGTATTTACTATGGCAGGTTAATCAATTGTGTTTACAATCATAATGATAGATGTTAGTTATAAAGTGTAAATGTTGTGTCAATGAGCTGCATCAACTGTAATTATTTACTCATTGTTTGCAGCAAATATTAATTTAAGATAATCAGTGCAAAAGCTTGAGATAAATGTTTCATTTCTTTCTTACTGTTCTTCTAAAAGCCATCTTCAATCATATAGCTAATCACTGCAGACAGTCACAATAATTATTTTTGGTTTATTTACTCGCCATGTACGCTCCAGCATATTAGATTAGATTGGTTTGTTTATATATACTCATAACATCAAATTAAAGGTGCTTTCGATTTCATTTTCCACCTCTAATTATACACTACTGTCCTTTTTTTCCTCCTTTTACAGAAAGATGAGGTGTATTTGAATCTGGTGCTGGACTACGTCCCTGAGACAGTGTACAGGGTGGCTCGGCACTTCAACAAGGCCAAGACCACCATCCCCATCATCTATGTTAAGGTGGGTAGAAACAACAACAACACACACACACACAGACGGGTGTGTTCCTGCAATTTTCCCCTAACAGCTTTCACAGGCATTAAAAGGTTCATTCCAGTCAGTCATACAGGGATACTTCATTTCTTTCTGTATCAGTAGCAGAGTCCTGCATGGGTCCAGTTTTGCAAACCCACATCCACAAAGCGTGAGCACCAGAACTGACCCATAATTATCTCCAAGTCAAATCCGGATCCGCCTGGCACTGTTAAGTCCCGAGACCCAGCCTGTGATTAAACAGTGACACTTGTCACTCTCTTCTGTTCTCAATTTGTGCAGCACCTGCGCTCCTGCAGCTGCTGATTTGTTTCCTCAGCAACAATGTCCTTAGCTTGTGGCTATCAAAAGCTAATACTTACAAGCACTTTTTAAAAGCAGCAAAGCCACTAACAGCTAGTGGTGTCACCATTCTCCAAGTCCACGATTCGATTTGACTTTTGATTTTAAGGGTACAATTCAATTCAATATCTCGATTTAACTTAGTTTTTTTTTTTTTTGCACTAAAGGCTGTTCTATTGTGAGACTGTTTTGATTAGTAAAGATCAGCAGATCACTGGTTTTATGCCCTGACAACTGTCATTTTCAAATACTTCTTTAAAAATATAGAGTGGTATCAAGTGTGATATAACAACCAGTAATCAACACTGTGTCGTATTTGTGCTGTTGTTGTTTTTTTTTTTCCTTCAGCCACATGCTGGACGCTACAAGTAGGTGGGGTTGGACAGAAAAAAATACCGGGAGGATCAGTGATTCTGCCTTTTTTAATTCAGTTTTTGAAATTGAAAGCCCGTTTTGAGCAGATCAGACAGTGACGTCTCACTATTTTGGGGGATGTGAGATCAAAGGTTGTATCGTAGGTTTTCACAATAAAAAAAAAAAAGCTGATTGCTGAACAGGCTTGATATTTTCAGTGGCTTTAAATGTCAAAAATAGTGCATAGTCATTTTCATTTCTGATTTCTCCAAGAAAAGAAAAGATATTATTATATGCTCACATGCAGTTTTTACCCATGCCTGTCCACATGATTTTATATAAATAACTTTTTCAGCCGTTGAACAACTTTTGTGGGGGGGTTCCCGACCTGGTGCAGGACTCTGATCAGAAATATGAAATGCTGTATAATGCATAATGTATGTTTAATATAAGAAGCTAATATATTGTCTGGTCATTCTAACTACACACAAACTTATGCCCACAACACTTAAAGAGGTTATTTTTCTTATCTTAAAAAAGGATGAGAAATGAAATTTAGTGCACATTCTCAGAGTTCATTTTGGCACTGATGGTAATGCTTCTGAAGTTTGTTTTGAATTATAATGCTGCATCATTTTTTTTTTTAGGAAGCCCTGACATACAGCTTGCCAAATAGAGTTGCCTTAATGTGCTGTTTGGTGGGAAAAACAGAATACAAACAAAAACAGCACGATCTGTTAGAAAGACAGCTGCTTTACAAGTTGGAGATTTGTTCGTCTTTGGCAGAGATTTGCGCTCCTGATGCTTCTGGGGTTTAAAGTAAACTTGTGTAGATTTGAGTTGAGTTTTGTACTTTTTGCATAGAATTTTAGTGACTTGTTTCCCTGCTAGGTCATTGTGTCAAATAATAAGAGGGAATACATTTAAATGTTACATCACAGTCTTTTGAATTGGGTTTCCATCTGTTATTTTAGCTATTTTTTAAAGAAATTCAGTGGAAACTGGAAGTAATTTTGTTCAGTAATTGCCTGTGGATGTAATAAACAGCCAAGTATTTTCCCGTTAGTGTTTCACAGACAGCTCACTGTTTAAGGATTATGAAAGCAGAAAGGGAAAGATGGTCCCATGGGAATTAATCTGTTTGCAATACACTTGGTTCCCTGTGTAAAAAGGTGCTCATTTTAGAGAGAGTGTTTGTGTGTTTACTGTGTCTGTAGCAGCAGAGAAGACATTATAGCTGTCTCATGGCCCATTTCCCTACCTCTGCCTGCCGCTCCCCTGTGGCTTTGAGATGCATACTGATCTCCATCTCTCTCTGAGTCTTCGTCTCTCTTCTGTCATTCCTCCATCCTCCAGCGACACACACTTCCATCACAGCATGTCTGGGGTCCCCCCCCCCTCCTCCCTGTCCCCTGGGTCTCATGGTTTTTGGCATCTCTCTCATCATTTCCCTCTTCCTCACCACTCTCCTCCTCCTCTTCTCTCTCCCTGCCCCCTTTTTAACCATCATCTCTCATCCCTCAGTCATCTTGTCTGTAATCATTTTGTAATCTGTGGCCGGCCTGCTGTCACTGCATCATGGGGGTAATAATGATGATAATGGTGATGATGACAGTGATTTGTCATATTAAGATGCTTACCGTCTGCATTCCACAGACACATTAAATGGGCGCAGACTTAACTGTGCGAGCAATTTTTATACGAGAATGACATCATTGACCTAGGATGTGTAGACAAATGTCAAATAAGGGTTGGATGAGGATGCTCACACATCCTCAGGGAGAATTTTTCACCCCTATGTTAACAAAACACACCACTGCAGGCAGCGGCAGACACCACACAGCTGCTTCTTTCAACATGCACCTACACAGTGCACCCAAAAACAAAATTAGGGCATGTGTAGAAGTGACGAAAATCTATACAGACACATGTGTGCTCCTGCACTTGGAAAAGAAATTGTATTGCCATCTGATAATCCAGAGTAAAAGAGTGTAAGATTATTTTAGGGGTAGCTTAGTTCAGTTGTTCCCAAACTTTTTGGCTTGTGATCCCTCGATTGTCTTTGTATTTCTACAAATTGTGGACATTTAGATGGATCAGTGGTTGTTTCCTTGAAGATTTTCACAAGAAATTAACAACAATTAAAGAAAAGTATGCTAAATTAGCTTACATTTTCCACAGAAGAATATTTTTCATCTTTTCTGTACCATTAATTATCTTACTGCCCCTCAGCTTTATCTTGTGACCCAGTGGAGGTTCGCTGAGCTCACTCAGGCTTAGTTCAGCTTAGGTCAAGACTACCAGTCTAAATGATAATGGAATTTCTGGTTACACATTATATTAAAGCTGCAGCGATTAGTCAATTAATCAATTAGTTGATCGAAATAACATTATTTGCAAACTATTGTGATAATCAGTTAATTAATTCAGTCATTTTCAAGCAAAATGGCAAACATTTGCTGGTTCCAGCCTCTTAAATGTGAGGATTTGCTGCTTCTCTTTATTTATTATAGTGAATAGGGCTGCAACTAACGATTATTTTCATTGTCGATTAATCCATCAGTTGTTTTCTCAATTAATTGATTAGTTGTTTGGTCTATAAAATGGTGAAAAAAGCCCAAGGTGATGTCCTCCAATGTCTTGTTTTGTCCATAACCTGCAGATATTCAGTTACTTTCACAATGGAGTAAAGAAACCAGAAAATATTCACATTCAAGAAGCTGAAATCAGAGAATTTTGCCTTTTTTCTTCAAATTACTTTTAATCTTTAATCAAATCAGTTGGTTATTAATGTAATAAAAAAGTTTGAATCATTAACCCCTTCAGCTCTAGTAATAAATGAAGAGTCTTTGTTTCATGATGATTTTGAGTTTTTGGCATTTTATAGGCTAATTGAATGATCTAAAAAATAATCTGCAGGTGATGAGTGATGTCTTAAATCTAATTTATACAAGTCTTAAATATTTTCTCATGCCTGCTGTAGGCAGTAACGTTAGAAAATATTTTTGTATCTGGTTGCAGGCTGTCATGAGACGTTATCCATCCACAAACTACATGTGAGACTGGTGTGACAGTGGTTTGTGCTCGCAGGAGGCTGTTCAATCCCTTTTTCTTATGTGTCAGTCAGCACCATCAGACTTGCAGCAACCCTGTCACTTCTGCTCGCTACTTTGGCTAGGAAGCTCGTCGTCAGGTGTTGATATAAGCAAAAAACCTGAATGAATTGCATTAATTGAATTCTTTCATGAGGAAATATTGTTATAAACTGCTGGGAAGTACTGGAAAAAAGTGGAAATTCTAGGCTATCATGTCTCCACTAGTTTCCCGTCATACTTTGGCTGGTATAATCTTGAAACAGGTATAAAATGCATTCTTTATGACTCCTGCAGAAACCCTGATTGAACATTGGAGCTAGTGCCCCACCCACAAGTGCAGAATCACCCAACAAAACAGGGAAATGACATGACGATAGGAAACTTGCGTGTCCTTAAGATACTCTTACGCTTGTCTTCTTGGAATTTCTGTATGATTCCATGTAAGTTGATAAACACTGTCTCTGTCCCCCCTCAGGTGTACATGTACCAGCTGTTCCGCAGTCTGGCTTATATCCATTCCCAGGGCGTGTGTCACAGAGACATCAAGCCCCAGAACCTCCTGGTGGACCCAGAGACGGCCATCCTCAAACTCTGTGACTTTGGCAGGTTAGTACCAGACACCGCCTCTGGACGTCTCTGTCTGTCTGTATCATTCTTTCCATCATCTCACCGTGCATGTTCAGTTGGCTGTCTGTTTGTGTAGCCATCTCATTCTCAGTCTTGACTTTCCCCGTTGTTGATCTGTCATATGTCGTCTTACCTCTCTGTCTTGGTAGCTAACATGCTGTGATTTTATGAAAACAAACACCAAGAAATGAAAGTTACACATTGACTGGCGGTTCTGCCCTCCTGAACTGTCTTCTTTTTTGCTTCATCTCTCTTCTATCATCTTCTAGTGCGAAGCAGCTAGTTCGGGGGGAGCCGAATGTGTCCTATATCTGCTCACGGTACTATCGTGCCCCAGAGCTCATCTTTGGTGCCACCGACTACACGTCCAACATTGACATCTGGTCAGCCGGCTGTGTGCTGGCTGAGCTGCTGCTGGGCCAGCCCATCTTCCCCGGGGACAGTGGTGTGGACCAGCTAGTAGAGATCATCAAGGTACAGTGGGGGGGGGGGGGACTACAAACAGTGGCCGAAAGCCAACTGATGACAAGCTGCTAGATGAAAAGAGACACGGTGTAAAGTTTGGAATTGAAACATCTGTCAGTGCAGCAAGAAACTGTTCTGCATTTGCAAGAAACAGGAAAAGGAAACAGCCATAGATTGGCTTGTGAAAGAGAGCTTTAATACTGATATATATGCTACCTGACAAGTCTGTGTGTACTTGGATTTAAAATATAGTATACAAAGGTATTATTGAATATAGAACAGTACATCCTGAGGAAAAATATAATAAACTTTATTTATATAGCACTTTTCTTAACAATTTCACAATTTGCGTCACAAAAGAAAATAAAACCAGACAAGGCGGACAAAATAGAAACAAGTCCAGGAAACAAGAGGAAATAAAAACAATAAAACAAACAAGATCAAATAAGTATGAAGAAAAACCGTACAAATGAAGACGTACATCAAACATTTCCACAAGCTCTCACAAACATTTTAAGAGGAGATTTAAAAGAAGCTTAACACTTAGTGTGTCTGAGTTCAGTAGACAGAGACTTCCATAGTGTGTTGACAGTGTTGACAGTTCAAGCTGTGTTTTATCATCCACCCCGTCGAGCCTTCCTCCACATTCTGTGTGCAGGTATCCAGGACTTGTGATTATTATTAATGAATATTAACTTTTCACTGTTGTTTGTCAGGTTCTGGGGACACCAACAAGGGAGCAGATCCGGGAGATGAACCCTAACTACACAGAGTTCAAATTCCCACAGATCAAAGCACACCCTTGGACAAAGGTATGTTCACACTACTGCAGAATATTTATCTTGTTTAGCAGTTATCGAAACATCAGTGTGAGGTTTTGGTGGTGTTGTGTCTCTGAAACATCATTTTTGTCCTTCTTGGAATGAATATGCCATAGGAAAATACAAAAATAATGGGGATGCATCAATTTTTTTGAAGACTGCAGTTGGCGTATTGGCAGATAAGGCAACATTCGCTGACAACAGAGGCCAATAATTAGCTATTGTATCACATAAATTATGTGCCCAATAAACGTTGTGTTGGTTATTTGTGGTCGGACTCGGACAACAGTAGCTAGCACACACAGCTGCTGTTTTGGAAAAGAAGCCACTGACTGTACACAACTCTGATATGATGTAAGAGGGTAACTGGTGGCTTGTTTTTTATAACGAAGATTTATTTGTTTCCCTGGCGCGGCCATGGTAATAAATAGCAACACAAACAAAATAAACAACCACAAAAATCATCTGTATGAGCATCAGACTCAAGACTTGCCAGCAACAAAATTTAGATTAAAAGGTGCAGAGCTGTAGATGCACATTTTCATTGATGAAATATTAAAGCTTTCTTCTTTATTCAGTGTGTGAAGAGTATAACAGTCACTTGAGGCCTAGAACAATCAGAATTGAAAATTAAAATGTAAAAGAAATGGAGTGGGTTGTTGCTTTAAAAATGAGGAAATAAGTAGCAATATGACACAGTTTTTTAACTAGTAACATGAACATTTATTGTCCCAGAGCGGATAGTTAGACATTAAAGTTGATTCTGCTCCAACACATTTCTCTTCAGCGATTCACTGGTTTACATAAACCCAAATTCCTCTCCACAGTATGTTAATACAGAACCCTTAATTTCTTTGCCAAATTTCTCTCCCCTGTCAGGTGTTTAAGCCTCGTACCCCACCAGAGGCCATCGCCCTCTGCTCTCGACTGCTGGAATACACGCCGGTGACCAGGCTGTCTCCTCTGGAGGCATGTGCGCACGCCTTCTTCGATGAGCTGCGCCAGCCCAACACCCGCCTGCCCAGCGGACGAGAACTGCCGCTCCTCTTCAACTTCAGTCCTGTTGGTCAGTTTAATTCTCCGTCACTGTTTTTTTATCTCTGCTGTGTCTCTTGTTATTTGACCTTCACTCAGAATTCATGTCATCTTACCTTTTTACGTATTTTATGTGCAACTGAACATTTGTTTGTCTTTTCTGCTCTCTCAGAGCTGTCTATCCAGCCCCAGTTGAACTCCACACTCATTCCTCCTCACGCTCGTGCACAGACATCGCCTGCCTCACATGGTAAGTATAACAATTATACTTTTTTGATGCTGTCTTTTTCATTGAGGAGAGGTTTTATACATGTATTTGATGTCAGTTTTGTTTATTGGCTTGTTTTTAGAGCACTAGCGAATTTACAAAATAAAGGAAAAGTTATTTGGATCATCCAATAATATCAATTGACTTAAAGTCATGTGGGAAACAAAATGTCTTTGCCTACATGATGTATTTCTGGCCTACAACACCCCAGTCTGAACTCTGAGCAATTTTAAAACCCAATTAAGGGTTGTCTTTGCCCAGACACAGAATATCAGCTTTAACAATGTTTCAGACACATTATACAGGGTGGATACAAGTCTGTAAAAAGTCTCAAATTCACATAATAAAATGTTTTAAAAGTATTAAATAGTTTTAAATTCTGCTTGGCAAGGTCTTTAAATATTTATTCATTGAACGCTGTAATGGTGGTCTAAAATTCACTCCAAGTTCAAGAGTTTAATTTTGAATGCTTTTGTTACAGTCTTTTAGGATTTTTATGATAAATTTATTTTGACAGATTTTCTTTAACTCAACCAGTTATTGTCATTTTGCCTGATTTATAATTTTTGATCTGTTTGTGACGGTTGTGCTTCCTCTCTCCGCCTACAGAGGGCAGTGTGTCAGACAGTTCCGCCCAGCCCAGCTCAGCACCTGGATCCATCAACAACAGCACCTGAGCATCCATCCCTCGGTCATCCTTTCTTTTTGTCTTCCCCCTATTTTCCTTTTCTCTCCTCTGCTCTTCTCCCTCTCAACCTTCCTTCTGGCTCCAAACCCCCCCCAAGAAAGAAAGAAAGAAAAGAAATAACTATATACACACACACACACCCCCACGTAAACACTCAGCTTTTCCCTGAATTTTAACCATATTCCAATAGAAAGCGATTTTTCAGGGGCTGTTAGCTTCAGGAAGGTGTTATTTTAAGGATATGCAGGCAGCATGCTTGGGCTTAATATAAGCTGCAGTTCTAAGCCCAGGCTGGTCTGGCCTGTTCGAATAAACAAACTTGACATTGGTTGGGTAAGATGTTTGGGAGATGAGGATGGGGGATGTACATGTTAAATGGATTTTCTGTATTATAATCTACAGTTGACTTTTATCCCTTTTATGTTTATTTTATTTGTATTGGCTAATTTTATGTGTGGCCGTGGTGCCACTGAACGGGGTCCTGATTGTTTGAGGCCTGGCTAACATTGACAATCATCTTCAGTAGGGTCAAAAATGGCACACTTGATCGTACAACCCGCAGCGTAGACCAGTGGCGTCCCTGTCACTTTCTACCCTGAACTCTACTCAAGTATTGTCAGTTCACCCAGCCCACTGGTGAACAAGTGAAAAAGGTGAATTTTTTTTTTTTTTTAAATCTCCCAGTTTGATACCAGACAGGTCATATTGGATGATTTTGTCATTTTAGATAAGAGGTGGTTTTAAATTTTATTACAAAAGGGGGGCACCACAGCCTGTCTTTACAGTTTCTTTTTGACTATTAGCTCCTCAACTGCCTTTTTATGTGAATGAGAGGGAGCTTTATACGAGCAGAGTAAGTGCACATCTTCAGTTTTTCAGTATAAGCTCATGTTTTCTTTTGGTTAAGCTGGAAACTAAGCGTTTCACATTAATTCTCAAGTGAGTCTTGCACATTATCAAAGGGAGTAAGAGGGGAAGCAAAGGGGCCAGTTGTGTGTTTACTGTCCAGCTGTTAACAGAGGGAGTCATCGGTGAGGGGCTCCTCCAGAATACAGAAGCCTCAGTGTCTCTCATGTCATAAAAACAGTCGCCTAGCACTGTAGGGTGAATAGTCGCCTCATTAATTATGTCACTTTACGGTGTTACGTTTCATATCAACTTGATTATGTTGTAGAATCAGGTGCAGAGGGTACAGAGAGACCGCTTTTTGCTGCTCACCTGGCTCATCATTGTCATTTCAGCTAGTATTCATGGTTACTGTTTGTGCAGGGGGAGGACTCAGAGCAGATTTAGTTTGGTTTGTGAGAGAGATTTGTCGAAACCCTCTTCGCTCCTTCCCAAACAGCCTGCCTGTGACGCTCATATCATGTTCTTCTTGTCCTGCGATGGCGGCAGGGGCTGATTTTGAATGATTTACGCAGCCTAATGGTCTGCAGTCATCGGCATGGACTCGTTTTCTTTCTTCCACCACGCAAAATGTGCATGTTCAGCCCGAGTCGACCACACTATATTTACTTCCACTAATCTCAGTAATAATCTGACCAGAAAATGACGCTCAAACCCAACAGCTTTTGGAGCCTCCCCTTTCCATTCCTTTTCGTCCTCATCCCCTCTGCCTTCTGCTTCCCCCTTTTTCCTCCTCCTTTTTTTCACTGCTAAACTGTAAATATCAAGTACCTTTTATTTTATTTTGTTATTTTTGTTATTATTGTTATTATATTGTTGTTCTTGTAATTTTTTTTTTTTTCTCTAGTAGACCGGTGCAGCAGCAGCGGCCGGACTGTTTATCCTCAGTCGCAGTCTGTAAATACGATTTCATTTCAGTCCCTGGTTCAAGGAGGGGAAAAACAGAACAAAATGTTTCATTTTTATTCTCTCTCCCTCCATTTCTCTCTTCATGACTTTTCCCTTTTCCCCCCATAAATGTTGTCATAACTGTTTTATTTATTGTATTGTGTTTTTTGGGGAGGGGGCGGTTGGGGGATCTTTCATTTTCCACTGGGGTGGTAAAACCGATTTTTTTTTTTTTCTTTTTTTTTTTATTCCAAATTTTAGTCCAGCAATGTCACATGCAAACTGATTTCACATCCAAGATACTGTACTGAAATCCAGACGTCGGTGTGTGTTCTCCAATCAGTGGTCTTGTGTGTATGCAGGTGCACATGCGAGCCAACAGGTGGAACTTTTCCATTTAACTTCAATGTGAAGGGAATGTTACAGGCTTCTGGATCTATGGGGTCGTGGTGTTGGGAGGGAGCACGGATCACCCTGTGTGTGTGAGTGTGTGTGTGTGAGCATGTGTGTGTGTGTGTGTGTGTCTGGAGAAAAGGGGAAATAATGAATCTGTCCACTGACACGTATCATCTCCTGTGTCCGACCGTCTCCTGCTTTTTTTTTCGCTTCCTGTGTGTCGTATGAGTGTAACGGGTCTGACCTGTTAGTACAGCGTGTCTGCTTCACAGATACTTGTTGAGTTTCTCGAGCACAGCTGCAGGGAATGTATGTGTGTGTGTCTGTATGTGTGCTGGCAGACCATGGACATTATTCTCTGTACTCCTGACTCTTTCCTACAGTGAAGAGCTGACTAAATGTGCTATTTTAATGTTATTTTTTCTGATCTGTCACACTTCGTTTTTAATTTGCTGTGACCCTGCTCTTTTATCGCCCTTGTCTGAGGGTAAAACATCATTGTTGCGAACAGAACGGTTGGATAAAGGAGATGATGAAAAGAGAGGGATGGAGGGAGAGAGACAGTTTTTGTTTGTTGGTATAAATAATTAAACTCATTAATAAAGTGATGAAACTGTTCCTGTGTCACGTTCATGATTGAGTTATACCTTAATAATTGAACCATGTTTACATGATCACAGTGGGGATACAAGTCACAATGATATTACAACAGCGTGTTTATTGATTAGTTACTTATCCTGTGTAAATAAAGAAACAACATCAGTAATATAAAGTAAAACAATGCTACTTAAAAGTCAAGGTTAAATTGCCAACCAAAGTATCTGCATGCCCATAATAAATCTAAAATCGAACCATGTGAATTTTAGGCCTTTAAATGTCATTAACATTATTTGTATTAAGTTAGATTTAATTTGAGTCTTGCTTTTAAATATGCTTTAGGGGAAAAAAATCTAAACAAATCAACATTGAACCAATAAACACCAATACAAACTGTGCATGACAGTATGGATGTGAAATGAGTAGCTTAAATTACATTGAGCATGGTCTTAAAAAGTCTTTAACTTGTTGGAACCTGCAGAGACCCTGACCAGCTGAGCAAAGTGAAAAGTTGCCCTAAAGTTTCAGGTTTTACCTGATTTTAATTGGAAAGCTGTGTGAGATGATGGACTATAAAGTACAATATTAACTGATATGATGAGGGGCTTAATTGGGTCCTTCTTATTAACTGATCTGAGACCTTTTGAAGAGGGTACCTGTGTTGAAATCTAATTTTAAGACATTCATTGTTTGCATTTTCTGCTAGACGAGAGGGTTCAAAACCTTTAATAGACATTTTTTGCAAAAACAAAAGTATTTCTGGCGCAGCAACTATAAAATTCTCTGTCTCGGAGACGTAATTCTGTGGATTTGGCGAGCCTTGGAAGACTCTCGACTAGCCACCAGCAAGATCTAGAAGAAAAGGCACTGAACTGTAGATGTAGGCTATGTGGTGTACAGGCAACACAGTTTAAACATTAAAATGTTAAAAACAAAAAACATGTTAATGATGCAAATGATCCACATGAATCAATATAGAATTTCAGGGCCAGTAATGATAACTGATCATCTGTTTGTTGGGGCTGATACTGACACAATAACTGACAATATCACAGCTGAAGTTATAAAAATGTCAAGAAGACAGAAAAGGCTGAGGCTTTCCAGTTTATTTCCATTCTGCTCATCTCAATCTCTGGTTTTTAGTATAAAGGAGTGTTTACCAGTGATGAAACAAGTTTTAGGATCCATACAGAAGTTCAGTTAAAATGCCAATTATAAAAAACAACATCATTTCAAGTAAACCTGCATTTAAAGTCCAACTTATTACAAGTAGTCAGTAAAATGTACTTGAAGTTGTAAACAGTAAAGGGTCCACATAGAACTCATTGAAATTTCATTATTAGAAAACGCTGATCATTTATTTTCTTAATTATTCACCAATAATATGTCAGCCACCAATATGTGATGCATCCCTTTAATTCAGCGTTAAAATAACTTCTACACAACGCACACAGATTGAGAGGAGAAAGGAGGTTAATAGGAGCCAAGCAGCTGCTTTTTGCCTCAGGCCAGGCCTATTCAGTTGGCCTTTAGCGCCCTCAATCTGGCCTTTTGATTATTTATAAATGTGAAAAAAGAATAAATAAATAATTTCTTCAAATGCGGGAGAGGCTAATTAGCCCATTCATTGTTTATGTCTGTTGTTAAGCGCAGAGATATTTATTATTTTAAAAAGTTTTTAGTCAGGTGGTTTAAGCAGAGGGAATTAAGGAGAGTCCCACTGAATGCAAAATGATCCTAAAACCAATACTTTGTTTATTAAAACAAGCGACCTCTACCTCTAGGATTGCAAATTTGGCTTGTTTTTTTTTTTCCTGTACTTTTATGCATAATGTGTCTTTTCCAATAGTGAAAACTAATAAAGTGGAGGGGCAAAAAAAAACATGCTGCATTATTTAACACATTTAAATCCCAAACTTTACAGGTCAGACTTATGCAATGTAAACATACGGCCCCTTGGCACTTTACTTTTTTCAAATCTTAGAAAGTAATCTTTACATTGAATACAGAATACCAGTGGTACAAAGTAAGAAAGGGCATTTATTCAAGTGCTGCTCTTAAGTATAATTATGAAGCCTGCTAATTGTGCTTGATGTGTATTTAAAAATCATAAGTTTCTTTTTACTTTTGCTCAACAGCTAATTTCACTGTTTATCTGATATTCTCTAGTTACTAATTATTTTTTAGATTAGAAATGTAATACCTATAATTATAAACTACATTTGTTGTACAGAAAAATGAAACCAACCAAAATTAAATGAAATAATTTTAATTAGCTTCACCTCAAACAGATATGGCATTAAAATTCTGTGTATATGCATCAGTAATAATGATCCCGTAATAAAATATTCTGTATAATAATATAACGTTGACTTGGCCATTCTGCATTTTGTGCTTTTACTTGAGATTTTTTAAGTACATTCAGCTGACATTACATCTGTATTTTTACTTAAAGGGATAATTAGCCTTTTTCATGAGGAGACAGCTGGGAGTGCCTACATGTACCAGGATGCATTGCGTCCAAGTTCCTGACATCCACACCAATTTTACCGTGCATCACCATTTTAACCTATAAGTATTGCTTTGTCGGACAAAATGTAGCGTTAGGTAACAAAAATACTCTTTCAGCACACCCCAAAGCAGAGACTATAAATCCAAGCTGAAATAGCCTCTAGTTTTTAACACCACCTACATCACTGTGACATCACTGGAGGCAGAAAGAACAACAGATTTTGCAGCTTTCTCTGTCAATATAACCAAAACGGAGGAATTTAATGTTTCAATTGTCTACATTTACTACAAACATTGACTAGACATCCACATGAAAATTGCAGTAGTTCCCCTTTAAGTAACATTTTGAAAACAGGTCTTTTAACAAAGTATTTTCACACTGTGGTTCTGGTACTTTTAGTTAAGCAAAGGATCTGAGAACTTTTTCCATTGCTGCAGAAGGCGGTAGGCTGATAGAACTGAGCCATCCTTCAGAAGATGAGGTGGAAATAACCGATGCATCCTGCATTTTTCTCTTCCCGCTGGTAACTCAGGATGCAATCTGTTTGCAGTCATACATCACCATGAAGAGCAGGGATGAGGGTAAGAACAAATGTGGAGTTTGTTTTCAGCTGAGGTGGGAGCTGAGCCATTAACATTTTTTTTTTCTTGAAGGAGAGCTGTTTTTCTTCTGGGTACTTTCCAATTTCTGGGCCTCTTTTAATGATGTAAAAATCATTTCTATCCCAAGAAATGCTAATAACTATGCTGAATATAAAGCAGCACTTATTTAATGTACCCTGGCGTGGACGTTTGAATGTGCAGAGCATTATAAACTTGCTTATCAGGTGTGAGTCATAGGATTTACTTTAACTTTGAATGAAACCTTTTTCATGGAGGGATTAATGAAATGAAGCTCTGCAGTGGAGTCGGCTGGATCAGTGAACTCTGGAAAAGACGGTTTGGAGAATGATGAAATCAGAGCGGTTGTTATGGGAACCATGCAATTGCAAATGTCAGTGAAAATGTTTTTGACCTTGACTGATGAAATCTTGCACTTGATTATATCAGATGTGTGAACAGAGGGTGGGCTGCTTCACGGACAATTAACATGCTGGTATTCGTACTAGGACTTGGGGAATAATGGGGTACATGTAGGTTATGTAATCTGGACACAAAAAAGGTGAATGTGGTCCATTCCCATTACAGATAAAGATGTAATCAGATTACAGTTATATTTAGTAAAAATGGGGATTATTAGCAGGATAACAATTTTAAAATCCGTTTAAAACAAAGAGCGATATACTACCATGCACAGTGCTCACACATTATAACACCACTCTGGTCTCAGTGAAACCAGAGTTGCCAGTTCATTACTATTAAAACCATCTGCGAAGATTAGATACACAGAACAAGAACTAACATGAGCTAAACAGACTAACCACTAATGTTAGCTACACATACCAAACATTAATGCTAGCAACACAGACCAACAGCCAATGTTGGCTATGCAGACCAACCACTAATGTTAGCTACACAGATCAATCACCAACATTAGTGATGCAAACCAAGCGCTACCATTAGCGATACAGACCGACTGCTAACATTATCTACGAAGATCAACCACTGACATTATCTACACAGACCAACAGCTAATATTATCAACACAAGCCAGCTGCTAACATTAGCTACACAAACCAATCGCTAACATTAGCAACGCAGACCAACCACCAATGTTAGCTACACACACAAACAGCTAACATTATCTACACAGAAATACAGTTAGCTACCCAAATGCTAGTACTGGTTCTACTACTACTACTACTACTACTACTAATTATTAAAACGAAATATTTTGGGACTAAAGGCGGTGTTGCTGGTGTCCAGGATGGTGTGTGGATAAAAACTGAAGATGAGGATAATTACCACTATTTATCTAAACATGCATTTGCACACAACAAAGGTATTGAGGTAATCTAAAACAGAGTAAACAAGTTACATTACTTTAATATTATGATACTTGGATTAGGTCACTGATTACATTTTCAGTTTTAATTGTCTTTGTATTTTAGTGACGTTGTTGTTGTTGTATCTTTTTTTTTTTTTTTTGGACATGGTCTTAGTTTCAAGATTATCTGAGCATTGCGTTGAATTCATTTGGCTCCATGACTTCAAGGACCGTCAGCACACGTCAACACGGTTGAATATTTTCATGGACGCTCAACAAGGACCTGGGAAGTGTCTCCCACACAACTGTCCATCAGAGCCACTCGAATGTTTCATTCAGACGAGGATCTGCCGTTCTCAAAAGAAGAGCAGAATTTAATGAAGTCTCATGGTGTCCGTGAACTTCTTTCGTCTTTCTCCGTGTTCAGTAGAAAATATTTATAGGCTCTGGCAGAACCTTTGCTGCCCGCTGCTTGACTAAAATTTCTTGGTTAACTTTAAGGCTGCCCCCTCAGGTTCTGCTCACATAAATGAATACCCTGTATTCTTGACCCGTTCCTTGGTCTCTATTCATGATCATGAACTTAAGTCCTGACATTTTTCATCATAGTGAGATAATTCTTAAAAAAAAAAAAAAAGGTTTACAAAATATTAATGCACTTGTTGAGTTTTGGCAGGTCCATGTATTTGTGTAGGCAGTAAGAACTCCTACGATTTGTTATTAGTAAGACGTCAGTTATTTGTCAAGTATTTCATTGTTTCTTATATTTTCTACAAGTAAACTATGACCCAAGTACTTTTAATTAATCTAGCGGTTGCTGTTGAACACTCTTGCTAGTAGCAGCCGTGACTGGCAAACTTCTATAGCGGGTTAACTGACATGTTTGTATTCATGGCAGAGCTGTTGATGTGCCCATTTTTAACAGCTCAACATATTATGCATCCATCATGTTGAGGACACAGCAGCATTAGATAACAACACCAAACATGAGCAAAAAGGAAGGAAATAATACAAAGACAAGTATGCAGAGGGGATAATATACTTCAGCACACTATGCTGAGCGATCTGACTGAGGAAGTCGGGTCAGTTGAGTCAGTGATTTCTTTTAAATCCCTTCTAAAAACACACTTTTATCCATCCTCTTTTAAAACCTGATGACTTTCCAACCTGTCTGTTTTATTTGCTGCTCTTTGCGAAGCACTTGTTACTGTGCTATTTTTATTTTCCTGCCTTTGTGAAGCACTTTGTGATGTGAGGTTTGAGACGTGCTCTATAAATAAATATTATTATTATACTATTGCCAACCTGTTGTGAATGTAAAATTAATTAATTAACAAATAGGGTAATCAAACCACCGTAGTGTCATCCAGGGAAGCTATTTACTCTAATTTAAAAGAAATAATTCTGAACCATAGTCTTAATTATTTAATGTTACTTTGTTCTTACTTATTTGTTTGTACTTTAAAGGGACAGTTTGCAGAATTTACAGGGATTTAGTGGCAGAAGAAGGCAGAAATGGAATATAATATTTAAAAGTATGTTTTCAATGAGCCCCTTAAATCTACATAACTTGGTCAATGGAAGGACAAACCAAACACTGGCTCTAGATTTGGGAATCCACTTTTTTTTGAGAGAGAGAGAGAGAGAGAGAGAGAGAGAGAGAGAGAGAGAGAGAGAGAGAAAGAGAGATTTATGGCCACCATGGGTTCTCCTACACATGAGGAAGGGGAGAATGTGTTTGCAATCTGCAAGCTCGCCACTAGATGCCACTAAATTCTCCACACTGGGATTTAAAATACATTTCTACATCAATCTTAAACAAGCTATATGATGGATTTGGTGCTTTTCCACTTTGGTGAATGAATATTTTAATTTTCCATATTTATAATTAGTTTAACCAAATCAGACACATTGGGTAAAAGAGTGTCCGAATAAAATCTAATGTAGGATGATTCAACTGGGACATTGCCAATCTTTAAAGATAACCAGACATGAAACTTTCCAAAAATGTTATAGAATCCACAATATTTAAAACACAAACTCTTTCTGTGTCCAAGGTGCAAAAAGAGCATAGTTCATATTGAAATATCAGTGTTTTGTATTTGATTTATTTATGTATTTTAGATCATAATCTCCAAATGCTTGACAATAGTGCTCTGGGACGTCAGGGGTGGAACAGGACTGAGTATACAGAGTCATCATGTGAGGGGGGCCCAGGTGAAATACTAGAATGAATAGCCATGGATTTAGGGAGGGGCCCACAGAGAATGGAAGCTAACATCAGTCCAGGCCAGTGACAATTTCCTTTCATGAGTTGAGGGAAAACACAATGCCTCTGGTCACAGCTGTTGCCTTTAAGTCGGCATAAAAAAGGTTTTCCAAAAATTAATCACGGTGGTGCTTCAGTATACAGTCATGAATGTGCATAAAAAAATAGACTGATGGGTCCACTAATATGTGAGTTTAGCTGTTGACAAGCTCCAGGTCCACTGATCACGTACGCACACACACACACACACAAGCATGCACAAGAAATTTCACGCTCCCTATACAGAGGAAATAATCACCAAATGTAGTTTCGATGTATTGAGTGTGCATTTGCATGAACCTTTTACCACTGGAGTGCAACGGCAGCTGCGCTCACAAATCATAAAACAAAGATGTTGAGAAAACAAAACACTAAGAGATGAAGAAGCAGAAATAGATGAAGACGGTGCCTGTGTGAGGATGCCGAACAATCAACGCTGCATAACAAGACAGCCGTCCTCCCCCGGGACCTGCAGGCTCTGAACCGTAGCCCTCAATGAACAACATGCCAGCTAAGTCGTCATCACGGTGATATGATATGTCAAGGTTGAATAATGTTATTCCACGGTGTGTCGAGCAGATTGTACAGTTTCTATGGAGGCTGAGTGGCCCCGGACCCTCTGGCTGAGTGCCCGGCTGGCTCTTTAATAACGTTTGGAGTCGGGTTAAGCAGTCTGGAGGAGCTGCTCATCTTCCCAATCAGCCAGTGGGGCACAGCGGGGCACTGTGTAATTCTGGGAAATGAGTGGAGTGGGCTAGTCTATACTTTCACTGACCTTTGTATATAATATGTGATGAAGCTGGCTTTGCTTTACTATGAGAAGGATAAATCTGATGTGTGAGGCCATGTAGTGAAGATTTAATAAACTTCTATGGATATTCAAGTGCTATCGCAATCATATGAGACAGTCATTGCTGTCACTACATGAGAAAGGTGAAAAAAGACGGTTTTTAATCCTTGAGGAGCTGCAGTGATGAAACTCAGATTGTAGTTATGGTAGATTGCATGGTAAACAATGTTGCTTGTGCTTGTATGATGTCTTATAAAACAGTTTATGTGTCATAATTGGTGGATTGGATTGGCAGTCTCGCCTCCTCCACTCTGTTGCTCAACACTGGACCCCCCCAGGGCTGTGTGCTCAGCCCCCTCCTGTTCACACTGTTGTAAAGTCTGCAGATGACACCACCACCATCGGCCGGATTTCAAGCAACGATGAGACTTACTGAGAGAAGATCATTAAACTTCCAGAATGCTGCACACAGAAACAAACTACTGCTCAACGTCAGCAAAACCAAGGAGCTGACTGGTGATTTTAGGAAAAGGGAGGCAAAGATACACCTGTTTAAATCCGTGGGTTGAGTGGAGCAGGTGAACAGATTTAGGTTCCTTGGAATCAACATCAAAGAGAACCTGTCATGGACATCGCAAGTGTTCACCCTGATAAAGAAGGCTCAGATACAGCCAAAGAAAGTAAAATCCCTGTGCCAGCTTTTTGTGCCAGGAGCAATTCAGAGCATCCTGACTGGAAACATCACCAACTAAGATGCAATGTGCATGGCCCAGGACTGGAGAACTCTACAGCGGCTGACTAAATCTGTCCAGAACATCAGTGGTGCTGGGAAGCAGCCAGCCAGCCTGCAGCAGCCTGTTCACCCTGCTGCCATCAGGCAGGAGATACAGAAGTGTCCACTGCCGTACCACCAGACTACAGAGCAGCATCTTCCCTCAGGCTGTGAGACTGCTTAATTCACCCTCAACACTCCTCCATGCAAAATAGCTTGTTTTATTTATATGTTTTACTATTTAGTCAACCAATCTACTGTGTATAATTTTAACATTTGAATCGCAAAAAGGGAACTACAATTTAATCTCATTATACAACCATGTGTTTTAAAATTATAAATAAATCTAAGTTGCACCTTGTAAAATCAAAATGAAACAGAAACGTGACTATAAAATAAAAGTTGTAGAACAATCATGTTTTCAAGATTCATGCTGTTTCCAGTAACTAACTATTGTTGATACGTTTTTAAGCAGGGAAGGGGAAACTCAGACATTAACTGACTGGAACTGAACTCTGGTTGACTGGAATTAGTATGTCAACCACAAAACCATGTAATATAATATAATATAATATAATATAATATAATATAATAACATGTATTATATGACTAGTTGATTTCTGCTTGTTAGATTAATCTAATACATCATATTTGTTTATTTATATTTTGTATTACAAATTTGAATCTGCAATATAGGCTAACTAGAAATGCATATCAAATGAATGTGGTGTGGAATAGAAGTGCATACAAAGGAAATACTTAAGTAAAGTACAAGTACCTCAAAACTGTACGGTATATGTACTTGATTACTTTTCATCACTGATCTTGTGATACATGTGTTGTACCTTTATCTCCAAAGTAGTTTAACTACAGTGGAGTCGAAAGTATAGACATTCCTTTATTAGTCCCATAACAGTGAAATTTATGGTGTTACAGCAGTAAAGTGGCCAGCAAAAATATAAAGAAGCATCAATAAAAAAAAAATAAAAACTTAAAAATAAGCTAAAAAAAATCTAAAAATATAAATAAATAAATAAAAATATGAGCAATTTAAACAAAAGAAATATAAAACAAAAATAGGAACAATATAAACAGGGGAAATATAAAAGTGGGAACAATATAAACAGGGAAATATAAAAATAGGAACAGTATATACAGTATAAGGAGACTCAGCAGTTGAATTTACAGCATTGCACAGAGGAAATATTCATATTACTCATAGTATGATGATAATACATCTGATAATTGCTCATTGGAATTAAAATTTACCTGAGTGAAATATGGCTATTGCACAATCAACCTTATTGAAGTACTACTGAATATTGCATGTTGAAATTAAAAATAAAAAATCACCTGTATGAAGTGACATTACAGCTGAAAATAAGTACTAATACTGCACAATTAGTGTACATAGTAGTACAGACCAGTTGTCAGTTTTGGTGAGTATGTAGTCTACTGCACAATTTGTGAACATGGTACAATATTTGGTGCACGCGGTGCAATAATTCTTTCTGAAATATAATCGAGTGTAAGTACAGAGTAGCACAACAATTTCAGTATCTCAAAATTGTTCTACGTTCTTGTCAGTATCTTTAACTGAACTGAACTGACCCTCATGCTGCAACGCTGGCGCGCTTTTGGACTACAAACTGCCCCAGTGTTATGTGTAGTCGAACACTATTGGTGTATGAAGTGACCGAAACAGCCAATCAGATCGAGCCTTCTAACATGCAGAAAAAACTGAAGTTGTTGTTCTATTTCCTCAACGGGTAATGTCTGAGGACGGTGAGTTATGTTGAATTACTTTTTCTTATTTTATACAAATGCTACTTTTTTCGGTGACACATTGCACACTGATGTTTATGTATGGAGGATTTCAACGGGGGGAGACAGCTAATGTTAACTTTTAGTCAGTCGCCGCCATTATACCACCGAAGAAGCCTATCCCGCCCTCCTTCTTCGGTCTTTTCTTCTTCTTCTTCTCCTTGTACTAGAAAGTAAGCACCACCGGTCCAAGTGGTAAAAGGGTATAGTCGCTAACGCTAGCTAATTTGGCTCCAATGCCCGCTATCACGACATGATTTAACGGTTGTTTTATTAGCTCCCGAGCTAGCAAGAGAGCTAGCTACCACGCCGGTGGCACGTTAGCCGCGTTGCTGGGAAAATGGCCATCGATTCACGATAGAAAGACCGTACTGGTCAGAGATAGCGAGTTTCTTAGCTAGCTGTTAGCTGTTAGCTTTGATTAGCAGTGGAGCTGTCGTGCTAGTTAGGGTCAGAATCCAAACTAAACTATAACATGACAGAAGCTTTATGTTAGCCGGCGATTGCATGAACTGTGATTAATTGTTATTTTCCCTCTCCATGTCCTCTTGTGTGTTAACATCAGACTGACATTATGCCTGCAGTAAACACTCATGAGCTAGCGCTGGGTAACCTCCACCATGCATGTAATGCAGTAACATTTGGGTATGTGGGTGAAAGCAGATGCACACCACCTCGCATCTGACCCTTTAATATTGCTGCCAGATTGAGATGTAGGTTAGCAGCCTGGTACAAACTCAGTGGTTTGTCTCTGACCACCTGTGCCAGGACGGTATAGTGTCTGCCGATAACAGGGACACAGACAAACCCAGACCTCAATGGACTAACACCCCAACAGGGGGCAGTGGGGCATTATTAGTATGCCATTATTTGCAGTGTGTTATGTTATATTTTTTAAGTCCCATCGAAAGAGCAAAACTAACAATGAATTGATCCTACTAACAAGTATTGCCTGTTTAGCAAATGCATGATTAATGTTATTAATCTGTGTCTTAGACCTCAGGGTTCAACGCTAATTATTAACAGTTAAAGACTTAATTGTTAGTTAATTTTCAGTTTAAATTAATCAGAAAAGGGACCCAATGTGTCATTAATCCAAAGCAACAAACATTCTTGCATATCACAGATGGTATGACAGTCCCTACAGTCCCTAAACAAATCATTAAATCTGGTGATGAAAGTCATTGTAGCATATATGACATTGTCTGCCTTACTATACTTTGTGTCTTATATGCAATTAATCTTCTTAGACAGATCTTGCTGGGTTTAAATACCAACTATTAACTGGCCCATGGATTAATGAATACATAGAAAATAAGTGCTCTTACGCCATAGATTTTTGCTAAAGGACCTGATGACACTTGATGCTGTGGATACCCACACATATATCTGATTTACAGATGTATCATATGGCTAATAAAATGATTTTGTAGTTGGAAGAAGTCATACCAAAATTAAGTTATGTGTGACAATATTTTCATGATTTCATATCTAGATATATTCAATTAAATTAGCAAGGAGACTTAGGCTATAGACCAAAATGACCATCCACTTATTTATTTTCTATCTCCAAATAATTCTTCTGTTGACTAAATTCCCTAAGCATCAGTAATGTGTTAGTAATAATTTAATTTCATTTTATATTTTTCAGATAACTTTATTCACAATCATGGTATTGAAAATCATACCCTCAGATTTCTAAACATCTTGGTTTACCATAATACCTTGATGCTGCCCAAGCCAAGTGCCATATCATATAAGTTAGAATATATTGGCATATTTTCTCCATGTAAAAAAAATCATATCATCATAATGGTAGTATCACAATATTATAAATTCCTATAATGATAATAGCAGTATTACATTGGAGGAGTTTGTTCCATAAAGGGAAATGAATTCAGTAGTGTGAAATAGGGATGTAAGAAAATATCGACTAATGGACTTGTTAACTGTGAGTGAGTGCGTGAAAGTATAGGTTAAAGCACATGAAACCATACAAATACAAATCTTATTTACACCTGATATGGTCTCTGCTTAGCTGACAGCCATTTTTGTATAACATGCTCACCATGGAAAACAGCAGCTGCCGGCCCCTCAGTGCAAATGTTTAACAGTTTCCACAGCATTTCATCTGAAAGGTTGCTCCACCAATCTGTTTTAATGTGCTTCATGCCACTGAAGCCACGCTTACAGAGAGCGGTGGATAGTGGGAGCATGAGGCTGAGCTCAGTCACCATCAGCAGGTTGGGGAAGCTCTGCAGAACTGACTCGTTTAATGCATTTTTACCACTTGCCTGCTTTATTATTTACTAACCCATCATGGCATTTTACTTGCCTGGGCAAGTGGGCAGTCCTTACTGTAGAGCCCTGGCACTCACCTCCATTATTGTCCTAAAACAAAATGCATTAGTGGCTCTGTTTACATGCACACTAATTTCCCACTGTTATTCAGAATGTGACTGTTATGAAATTTAATATAGGTCATTTAAACAGCATATTCTCTTTCCATATTCCTAATTAGGCCTAATTTTGAATGGAGCATTTTCCAGTTAAGCCAGTATTATGCAGGTTTTAGGAGCATTCCATGGACATGTATACAGAGTGTTCAGAATATTAATCTCATTTGGGTTTTTACCACAGTTTGGGACACATATCTGCTTGCCTGTTAACAGTCAACTCTCTCTCTCTCTCTCTCTCTCTCTCTCTCTCTCTCTCTCTCTCTCCCCCTCCCTCTCTTTCTAATAATAAATACTGTATAGTTTCACTAGTACTATTATTACTACTACTATTGATAATAATAATAATAATAGTACAGTATTAAACTGTATTAGTATACTATAATACACGTAAGCTACAATCACAATCATATGATATATCTGTGATAACCATGTCCAGTTTCTAAGTTAAACAACTGAAAATGCCCAAAGTCACCATCAAATACACCTTTTACTGCTGTTTGAGTAACTTTTGCTGAAAACTTCAGTGCCCAGCTGTTTAAGAATTATTTTTGTGCAAGGTGCATTTTGTAAACATGAATCTATATGTTTGTGGCCCATTTTCAGAGATTTACATCTTCAGTAGGAACAAATGTGCCTGGGGCCAAGTGTCACAGGCTGGGGAAGTTGGAAAGCAGTGGGAGACAGACTGACATAGCATTTTTGTTAAAAAAAAAAAAAAAAAGAGAGAGAGAGAGAAAGAAAAAGGATTATCAGATTATCATCACCCTTATCTTTTAAGTTGTAGTCATGTCTGCCAATTAAAACAGTCCACATCGACGTTTTTCAAAAGTATTGATGTGTGGCATTCAGTGGGGACCCTTGATTGTTCTTTTTTCGATGTAGAGTCTTGCCAGTACAGTGTGAGGTCTGATTGGTATCCAGCGAGTGGGAAGGACTGTGTTTTGATAGTTACATTCAGAAGCAGCACGAGCTAGACTGCACTTCCAGTGGGTCCAATTACAGCACATATCTAATTGATGTTGGAACTAAACGTCGGCTCGGCCCATGAAATGGCAGACAAAGAGAAAGACTTGGCAAGGTCTCTACCTGAGCAGCAACCTGCATGGTCAAAATAACAATTAGCTCAGGCTCAGCGCATGGTGAGTCATCTTGGCAACCCCCGAGTTAGCCTCCTGGCACTTGTGTCCAAGCTGTTGTCTTGATAATATATGCAGGCACATCTTTTCATCAGGAGAGGGCAATGTTCACAACCTAACTTCAAATGTAATGCACTGGTGAGGAGGAATCTGTATAAGACTCACGTTGTGATATTACTTTCATATTCTAAGCATGCCGAGTTTTGTGAACTGTTTCACCTTTATCTAAATCAGTTTTGCATTGCTGCGTTTCTTATGAAATGTTTTTGATTTCTAATCCCCTGGCAGCCATGGAGAGCTCGTCCGTGTACATGTGCTTCCCCTGCTACCAGGAGTTTAACACTCTGGATGAGGTACTCCAGCACCAGTTGACATGCACTGCTGATGATGAACAGCCAGACACATCTGGAACCACCCCTGTCACTGTTCCATTGCTGCAGACTCGGGTAAATAAATACTGGCCCTCTTTAAAATGTAATTGTGCCTGGGTGTTTTGAGTGCTGGATCTTGAGTTAAGCAGGGAACAGAACTGAGGAAAAACCTTGATAATTGTGACTGCATAGCCTGAGATGACCAGCAGTGTGATTGTAAAAACCTCTGAATCAGATATTGGGAATGACATTGAGGTGACAGTATAACTTTAGTCATAAATTGATGATGCTCTGCTACTCATCATAGTAATAGTGACCTTGATCACAGCACTTAACATTGAGTTGTTTGTGATGATTTACTGACCCATCTCAAGGTGTTACTGTGTATTAATATCTGATTTAGGTGTACGCTGATGTCATAATTTTATCCAGCCTACCCTCATTGATATAAATAGGGTGGACAAAATAATAGAAACAGTCAGTCTAACACAATACATTTCAACAGCACCACAAACTGCTGCCTTGAAAATCACAATGTAGTTGAGCCAACCCATCTCTAAAACAGTTTCAACCAAAACTGAACATTATAACCTTCATGAAGGTGGAATTTGTTGCAGGGATGTTGTATTAGTCTGAATTAGCTTCAGCTTGGTGTACCTTTTAAACAAGCAACTTGCTGTATATGATGATGAACTTTTACTTTTGTTAAAAAAATCTGAAGCACTCAGGAGATTACCATTAAAAAGCCTTTATTACCTCATGGCCATTTAGCAAGCCAAGGTTTATTTTTGTGGTAATTATGACTTGACATCAGTCCTTGTAATTTTTGGTCCTCAATTTCCATTATTTAACGAGGTGAAAGTCTGATTGGTGGTGTCAAATATGAGTCTTGACCGATTTTTGATGGATGGCACGTCAATCCACACAGACCATGTTGAGCAAGCAAGAAGTCAGACACAGAAAAGGCATAAAGAATCGGGGCAGTTTTCAAAATAAAAGACCCCGTGCAGACTCAAGATCATAAAATCTGACAGAAAAAAAACTACGTAGCCTTCATATCCATGGTAGAAGCACAAATCAGCTGGTAAGAAAGAGTATAGACAATATTGAGTAGAGAGGCATACATTTATGAGGTGCCAAATATGATCTAAATGTTAAGTAACAACAAAAATCATCATAATATGCAGTGACATGATTATATGAGTTATAAACCATACATTCAAAAATTGTGTCCATTTGTGGTGATCAGATGTGGTGTGATGATCTCTTTATTCATCTGCAGGGACTGTGAGATTGTCTGTAGACTCTTCTCACCCTAGCAGAACAAACAGGTTGCTCACGGGAGGGCTAGAGCCCGAGGAGACAGTGCACTAGTTAATCGACTGTGGATGGTCTCCCAAGTATATTTGGCAAATATACTGTTAATATACCTGGGCGGCCTGCCCAAGTAAAGTGTATGCGGGAAACACTGAAATTTATTTAAGACAAATGACAGTGTCACTAAGTCACTGCTCTCGTACATCTCTTGAGACCTAACTTTCACCCTGATAAACTGGTAATGGCTGTGTAGTGAGGCCTACAGATTATTCAACAGTGTTTTTTAAGTACTTAAGTGCTACCTGGAACCACTTCTTGACCAGCGTAATGACAAAATAACACATTAGCTCATTGTTTATCAGAGTAATAAGTCACAAGTGAGGCAAACAGGTGTAATGGGCAAAAATGTGTTGTTGCTGAAAGTGGAGTGATAATGGAGTATTGGACTTGTAAATCAGGCTTTATATTTTAGGTTATGTGAATGCATGCACTATATATTCAATAAGCTCTTTTCTGGCATATATCATACATGGCAGAGCTGTCGATGGAGCTCTGTTCTCAAAGTGTTGGTGTGCACAACATTTTGTCAAGTCAGAACATATACACTCAAAAGTTTGGACACACTTCTCATTAAATGTTTTTTCTTTATTTTAAATAAGAAATGGTTCAGATTCTACTGACAGTGTGCAAAGCTGTTCAAAGCAAAAGGTGGCTGCTTTGAAGAATCTAAAATATCAAAGAGCGAAAAACTTTTGCACACTTGTAGGTCAAAAGGTACATAGGACATTGCGTAAGACCATGGGGACAGAATAAAAAGCAGAAAGGCTCTCTCGCATTATCTTCTGCACTAGCAATCAAATATTGAATAACAGCGTTATTAAATCTTTGATTGCAGGTGCAGAATACAGTGTGCAGGAGCCTTTTATATTTTAGATTCTTGAAAAGCAAAAATATTTTTGCCTTGTTTTCACATTTTTTGCTCACTATATAATTCCATATTTTATAGTTTTGATATCTCCAGTGTTTATTTACAATGTAGAACAATAATCAACATGTAGAAAAAAAACATTGAATGAGAAGATGTGTCCAAACTTTTGCTGGTATTGTGAGCTCAGTTCTGAGAGTTTTGGTCATGTGATGCAGAGCATGAATATAAGCCAGTACTGCATTATTTTATGGCATCATTTTGAGGATTTCAGTAGAAGAAAACAGGAGGGAATGACATGATGGAGGTCTCAGGCCAGATTGAGGTCCAGGGCACCATATTTACATGTTATCCGGCAAGGACATCTGAATCACCAGAGTGTTCCTCATGCTCCAATGACAATGAACAATTTGTGTGCAAAAGAACAAGGGGGAAAAAACTAATCTTCTCCGTCTTTTTTTTTTTATTGTTTTTCCTCTGTGTGCTTCTGTATGTAAATTCAGTTGTATTTCTATTGTTTTGGCTCACAATGAATTTGAGAGGCCTGTGGATTTTTGTATTTTATTCTGTATTTTTTTTTTAGGCTACATTATGTGAACTGTTCAGAATATATTCTTTTGAGATGAATTTCATCAAACTGCTGAGCTCTATTAATTCTGAGTTCTACGAAGAAGGTATTTGAATTGCAAAGTTTAAAAGTTGTATAATGGGGTGAGTTATTCCGTTTAACTTTGACATATTGAGCAGGATCTTGGTGCGACTGCCCCTTTTTTCTTTCGGCTTTCCCATGACAGCTTCGAAAAGCCCTCAGGGTTAAAAGCAGTCATTGGTACTCGTTTAGCAGTAGGGCATGGCTGTCTGAGCTTGTGCCCAGACTTCCATCCTTACAGTCTTCAACACACGTCTATAAAGCACAGTGACACTCATGACAGACAAATTGCATCCTGAGTCGCCAGCGGGAAGAGGAGCATGAGGAATGCATCAGTCAGTGCCATACTTTCTCCTGATGGATTGCTCATTGGCCTTCTCATAGATGAAACAGCTGGAGAAACACTATAAAATCTGGGCACCTTATGGCTTCCTGGTCGCCACTTTGCCATAAGCCATTTTATTGCCAGCATCCCACCTTCGTTAGTAGTGCCTAATAGTGCTTTGCCTTAATTTGATTTATTTACATGTGTGTTTGAGCTGTAAGTTGAAAAATGACAGAACTAAACAAAACTAAAAAACTTAAGTGTAATTTTCGATAGGCTGATTAAATTTATCTGGCATTTTGAGGTAAATGGCGTTGGCCGATGCTTGGGCTCATAAGACTAATAGACAGAAGATGTCAGCAGACGCATCTACAGGCAGCCACCTCGCCAGTGTGGCTTCTGTGAAACAATATAATCGCTCTCCCTTGTGATTTTTGGGAAGGTGGTGGAAAAACCTCGTTTCAAATGACATGGTCCGAGATCTACAGCATAACCCAATGTATTTTTCAATTTTATTAATTAATAACTTGTTTAGAGGCTAAAATAATTACAGACAGTACAACTCTGAAGTTTGGAAACATCTTTTCATTCAATGTTTTGATTTAAAATGATGATTTGATAACGTTGTTCTTAAATCCTTTATTGTAAGTGCAGAAGACAATGTGAGACTTTTTTTGCTTTTCATTCTTGACCCATGGTCTTCTTCTAAGCACAGGTTGGTCTACAAGTGTGTAAAAGTCTTTTGTTCTTTGATACTTGAGATTCTTCAAAGTAGTCACCTTTCACTTTGATAATAGCTTTGCATACTGTTGGAATAATCCGAACCATTCCTTTCAAGAATAAAGAAAGTACATTGAATGTTAAATGTGTCCAAACTTTTGACTGGTACTGTTTATTAGTTTGTAGTGTGTGTGGGGGAAATGAAATTATAAATGACTGTCCTTGTCTCCTGTATCTGGAAGTGAGAGGACTAAGCTCTAACGTAGATTATTATGGAAATATCTCCTGGAAAACTGTCCAATAAACAAGTCAAAGTTTGACTTTACAGTGATTTGGTTGATCAGAAGGGCTCCCTGCTCGTACTAAACAAATTCACCCCTTCGTCTGATTTCCTTTTTGGACCAAAGTATGACTCATCTGCAGCATCTGCAAACTTCCTTATCAACATACTAAAATATGCACTTCACATATGGCACCATTAGACCCTCTCCAGTGATTGAGTAATTAGGTTATCAAATTCACCAGGGCTGCTGTCTGAAATCTTAAATCCTTCTATTTTCTTATTTTTAAAAATTCTCATTCATCAACTGTGTGGTTAAGTGTTGTTAGACTTTAAGACTTGCACATTGTACACAGTTTACTTATAAGTGCTGTTTTTAAACAACAGCCATTGCATAGTAAGTGACTTTTTTTCTGCGATTTTTATAGTTAAATTGATTGTAATCAACAGGAGAATGTAAACAGTGGATACAAAAACAGAACGTGTGTAATAGATGATTCTAATAAGTGGAGAACTTTGACATAGTGCATGTTTGTTCAGCATTAAACTGTCATCCAGATTTTAAGTGCAACAGTCTCCCAAGTTGTTTCAACAATTCACCTTATGTAAATGTGTGTTTTGGTTTGGGTATTGTCCTCTACTAACGCTTCAGCACTGATTCACACAGATTAAGCTCCGAGGTCATTCAGTATTAATGGCAAAATCAAACAAACAAAGATTTGTTTACTCTGTTTGAAAAAAAGTTCAAAATTTGTGCGTGCATATGCTCACAACTGGTATGCTATATCACCTATGATGAAAGCTCCAAAATGAAAACTTCACTCATAAAATATGATCTGTGAAATACACATTGAAAACACAGATGTGAGGCTTTTCTAGCACGAAGGTTAAGGTTGTTGGTAACATAGAAATCTTAACAAATCACAATGATCAAATGATTTACACTCGTTTTTCTTTAAGGTTTTGAAGGAGAAAGACAGAAACTCAAGTAGCCTCCATTTTAATGCTGCCCAAGGTTTTTCCTTGCACAGTCTGTAAAGCTTTATTCAGGATGATAAAGGCCTGCTCACTTATCAGATGAATTGCAGGTTAAGTTTAGTAGCGTTTGATATCAGGATGTAAGTCTTTTTAAAACAGCTAGAATGTTGTGAACACTGGATACACAGGCTAAGTTCTACTAAAACTTGGTATTTTCCTCTGGATTTTAATCGTGTGAAACTGTATCTCCAAAGTAGTACCACTGTTTGTACTGTATCCAGAAATGTCCAGTAAGATTTATAGAAATGTTTAGATTTTTGAGTGGCTGTTGCGTGAAAAATTTCAGGAGCATTTCTGTATTGCAGTACATCTTCAGGAATAATGCTATTTTGGCTCTTCAGTGCAGTACAAAAGTTGACAACCATTCTTTTCATGCTCAGTGACTAAATTTAGGATAATTTTAGTAAGTACAATATCAGTCAAAGTTTAGAAACACTTCTCATTCAGTGTTCTGTGTTGTACTTCATAGTTTTGATGTCTCCAGTATTAATCTACAAATGTAAACAAATAATAAAAATAAAGAAAAAAAAACTTAATGAGAAGATATGTCCAATCTTTTCACTGGTACTATATAACAAAAAGTAACTAGTAAATTCTTCATCTGTAATGTAATGTTCAAACATAATCCATTATCTCTATGAATCCAATAGGGAAAAAAAAACAATTAAGCAAACCACTTTTGTTTCAAAATACTGTTAATTATGCTGATTTCAATTATTAGAGGAGACACAAGCATACAGTATTTTAAAGATATTTGCTTTAGGAGCACAAAATCACCAAATATTTTGTGTATATGTGTATTGTTTGTAGACAAAGCAGTGAAAAATGGTGCAGTCTGTGACCTCATTTACACCTTGTGTTAACTTACAAACTGTATTTGTATAAATAAAAATGTTTGTTCTTGCAGTCAGAATGCTATCGAATCAGTCAAACAACATCTGGAGATGGTCTTTGGTATTCACGTACCAGAATACCAAAACAAAAGCTCGCAAACTGTTATACAGTACGGGAGACATGAACTGTCATGATTGAGGCCATTTCAGATGTCTTTAACCTCGACCTTGATGTTCTGTTTTTATCAACCAAATAGATTGAGGGAGCAAATGTAAAACCCTGTGGAGTGACCCATTCAGCCCTGATGGGCCTTTGATAGTTATCGGCCAGGCTCAGGCCTTATCTTGGCATTCTGGAGCTCTCAGAGGAACCTTGGCTCTGAACACATGCTGCTCTAATTGACCTCAGTACCCCCACAACGAATTCTCATCCCTCATCTGCCAGAAAGACTAAATTAAAAACACGGCAGGTTGAATTTACTTGAGAGGGCTTTGTGGTTAGTAGTGCAAGGAGTCATTTCCTTTGTAAACAGAAACGCAGTGAAACATTGAAGATAATCTCTGATTTCTTCCCTTTTCCTCCTTTGTCTTTGCAGCAACAGGTAATAAATATATCTAGGACAGTTGCAGTCCCACAGATTCAAGTCCAAGCAGGGCAACCCACAGTGCAGCCTGTAAAAAGTGCAGTCAAGCAGGCTGCAGCCAGTACAACATCGGACCAGCCCAGAATCCTCTACCAGTGTGGCGACTGTGATGAACTTTTCAAGAGCCTGGACCTTTGGCAGCAACACCGTAAAGAAGAGACATGTCAGCAGTCTGCGTCTGGGAGCAAGTCAAAACACGATTCACAACCTGAGCCAGAGCCCGTTTCAGCTCAGAGCGCCAGTTCAACATTAAATCCGCATGATTCTTCGCTCGCAAATAGTGAAACCAGCCAAAATCTTAAGCCAGAGCCGGTGGAGGAACCCGTAGTGGGGGTAGAGAAGCAGCAAGTTTCAGATACTGCACCAGCTCAGAGCTCTGATCCTCCTGTTTCTGAGGTGGCTGCTCCGACCTCTAATCCAGAGGATTCGTCTCCCAAGAAGAGAGGGGCAAACAAAAAGCCTAAGCCTGAGCCAGTGCTCCTGTGTGTTGACTGTGGCTCGTGCTTTGGCCTGGTGTCTGAACTGGTGGCCCACCGCAAGACCCAGCACGGCTTTGAGGAGGCTTTGCACCGCTGCTCCGTGTGTGGGGAAAGCTTTCTAAACACGACCCTGTTTCTCTACCACAGAAAACAACACAGACAGAAAGGTGAGGAAAAGGTCGTAGTGGTTCCTGAACAGACTTCAGAGGAAGTTTGTCCTCAGAGCAACGGGACTGAGGAGCAGGGGCAGGATGCCGCTCCGTCCATCACTAATCTCACCTGCAGTTTCACACAGCCCGAGCTGTTCATGTGCATCCAGTGTGGTCAGAGCTTCAGCGACGAGGGAGGGCTGGTCAACCATCGTAAGCAGAAACATGACCTGAAGGAGCCCTTACACAGCTGTCCCAATTGTGGCGAGAGCTTCATGAACACCACTCAGTACCTGTACCATCGTCGGCAACATCGCTTCACAACAGGGGCAGAGGTGGCAGATGGAGCTGAAACTGGTGATGAAACAGCCACCACTAAACCTCAGGATACCACACAGAGCTCAAAGAGGCTGCTCTCCTCACCTGCCTCTGCCGGTGAAGCCGGTTCACCTCTTTCAAAGAGAAGCAGGCCCGCTATCAGGATCCTGAGTGGTGCTAATGCACTCAAAGGTAAGTAAAAATATTTGTTTTAAAGGGAGAGTTCACACCAAAAGAAGACAAATACATATATTTTCCCAGGTTCATGTTTTGGTTCTTAGTGAGCTGTTTGTTTTTTGTGTTGTCAGGAAACAAGGGTTCAGGCAAAGAGGAATCAGAGGGCAGCACTGCAGCAGACTCAGACACCAACCACCCTCCTGCCAAGCTGCTGCAGGACTGGGCCCGCACACCACTACCCCATGTTTGCCCCTACTGTGGCAAAACCTTCACCCGCCGCGTCTTCCTCCGCACACATGTCTACAGCCACACCGGAGAAAAGCTCTTCACGTGCAAGGTGGCAATCAGAATTTATTTAAAATTTGTCCTTTCTTGAGTTTGAGGGATAATTCTCTTTGATGTAAATGTCATTTATGTCATGCAGCTGACTTTGATGAGATGATGCAATGCGTTTGAAGTTGGTTAGGTTTGAGGCAGACCTCCAACCTCATTATATCTGACAGATTCTCCCATGTCTCTGCACTAGGGTTGGGTGGCGTTTGGGTTTTTTTCAGATACCATTGCTAAAACGATACGTTTAAGATTGTACCAATGCCTAAACAGTGCCTGAACCGATACTTTAAAAAAGAAACACAGTCGTCATCATCATTGAAGAACAGCTTTTTTCATTCCTTAGGCAAATTTGAATATGTAGTTTTACTGCAAATTAAATGTCAACAGTCAAAAGTATGCTGAAATATATAAATATGAATAAATACAGAGCACTCAGCAAATTCACATTTTCATTTACATAAAACCTGACTGAACTACACTAATTCAACACAAAATAGCAGTTACAGTACTAATAACAGCAAATTATTTATTTGACAGGGAAGATACATGTAGGGATTGTTACATTTAAGTAAAAAAATGCAACCGCTGCAGTGTAATTTGCAGTCCTTGTCCCTGGTGGCTTTTAAGGAATACAACTCAGGAACCTACTCTGCACAATGGAAATTGTTGTGAAAATTACAATGTGAGGAAAAATAGCCAGTTACAACTTCATTTATCCCTTCACAAGAGGTAGTGTTATAACTTTTACAAATGTAGCTACTAATCCTGATTATTGTTGTAAAGGTGTGTACAAAGTCCTTCACCAACTCCCAGAGCCTGCTGCGTCACAGCATGAGCCACACAGGCACCAAGCCCTACAGCTGCAACGTTTGTGGCAAAAACTTCTCCCAGGCGGCCACCTTGAAGAGACACCAACGCATTCACACATCAACGCTGCCTCGGCGCAAGCGTGGACGCAAACCGGTACAGTCTCTGCCATTTTCTGTTTGGTAAAATGCCTCTAAAATTGAAGGATTCAATTCCAAAATCTGATATAAAAAATCTACAAAATGAAAAGCAATGAAGTGTCTTGTTTGAGAAATAAAAACCTGACATAATTTCTAAAAAGGATTGATATTTATATAGATACATTGCTGTGAAGTCCTTTTTTTCCATTTACTTTGACTGTCTTTTGTCCCTCAATGCAGGTGTGTACTCTGGACAATGAGGGCAGTGCCCATCTCTTATCCTGTCCTCACTGCCCCTCACGGTTCAACACGGAGGATCAGCTTAACCATCACAAGTAATTACAATAACACTTGAGTAACATTAGTTATTCAGCATTCTGTACTTGCAGGAGTGTATGTGGACATGACTACGACACATCTGACACACTACATTATATTCTACATTCCTCCCAGCTCTAAACTTCTGGATTTCCATATACAGCAGAGATTGTCAATATTCAATCATTTCCAACCCTGTTTACCGCATAAATACATTAGAATTACGGTTCCAAACAGAACCCAGGACAGGATTTAGATAAACCTCCTCCCTCTTGCCAGGAGCTGTAGTAGCTGAGCCGTGTCCGACTACTGAGCAAGACCTTTAAGCTGTGTAGCAAACACGCTGACTGAGATGTCTGGGTGCCCTTGAGCCTCAGCCACATATGATTGACAGACAGAGGCCCAGTAAATTAAGATGATAACGATAAGAACCCAGGATGGGGGGGAAGAGCCTGGTTCTATCCTACCTGGTTGAGCAAGGGGGAGAGGATAGTGTGTGTGTGTGTGTGTGTGTGCACGCGTGTGTGCGTGTGCACAGGCTTTGGCTTTGGCTATAGCACATCGGATGTGAATGTGTCTATAAATTTAAAGCCCTGACTCTGGGCTTTGTAGTGTGTAAATTTTGTACCTTTTTTAAATGGACAATGATTTAGATGCAAAATTAAATCTGAATGTTGGCACTTGAATGTCATTGTTTCATTTTAGATCCAATTTGCAGGAGAGCCAAAAGCAGAAAACACCAGAGACACAAAAGCCATAGTGCCCCATAAACCTGTTACATGTTCTGGAGACCAGTGGACCATACCTTTGGACCCAATTTCTGCTGTACTGGTTGAGAAAAAGCAGGAACTGGTGTTGGGACTTCTCACTTAATCTGCCAACTAGGGCTGCCCCTGACCAAAGACCAATAGTGTTTAGTTCAAGCCATTATTGACAAGTCATTGCACGTTTATGATATGAATTAAAATATTTGAAGGTCCAGTGTGTAAGATTTAGCATGATCTATTGGCAGATTATGGCAATGATGAACTATAGTATTCATTACATTAGTACATTTTCATTGGTGTATAATTACCAGAAAATAAGAAATGTGTTTTCATTACTTTAGAATGAGCTGTTTATATGCACGGAGACTTGGACAAAGAATGGAGAGAATGGAAAAACTGGAGACTAGCTCTTTTGGGCTTTAGCAGCAGTGCACCAGTGACTTTAGTCCGCGTTGCAAGAATCCCTCTGTACTTCTGTACCAGGCGCTATGGCAAGGAGCAGCTCTCAAATGCCGTTTGATTTGTTGTATTAACTTTGTCGACTAAGACTCTTCTCACTGACTGTCTCGCTGACAGTTTGACTGACAATCACTCACTCTCTGACAATCTTCAGTCAAGTTCCACTTAGAAGCTTTTTCCAAAGCCTTAAACTGCTTCTTGCAATCTTCATCCACCAATGTGCTGGAGAGACAAAAGCAGAAAAAGTCAGACACACAAAACCATAGCCCCCCCAAAATCAGCGGCATGCGGCAAGTGGACCCATAACTTTTTGACCAATTTCTGCTGTACTAGTTGAGAAATAGCGGGACTCTGTGTAATGACTCGTCAGTTGTGAATTGTCTGTGAATTAAGGTTGGTGCAGAAAATGTCATAGAATAGAATAGATGTCCAAGATGTCAGCTTCATGTTGGGTGTCTTGTCCTAAAGCAGTCCAAAACCTAGATACTCATTTTGACAAAACAATCTTCAGTTGAGGTCCACTTAGAAGTTTAAACTGCATCTCACCGTCTCCATCAGTAGGTGGAGTTTGCTCATACATCATCTGCTGCTGAAGAATACTTTGACTTAAGATTGCTTTGTTTATTTCCAAGGTCAAGAGAGAACCTTGGGCTAAATAAATATATTCAACTTCCTATCTTAGAAGTGGAGGAAAAACAGCATCCTTACATTTGAGAAGGATACAGCAAATGTTTGATATATTTGCTCAAAAAATGGCTAAAATGATTCAGTGGTTACCAGAATTGTCTGTGGATCAACAAATTGATTGATCAGCATCAAAAGACTGATGGGTAGGAGTGCTTCCTGGACTCGAAATGTCTTCATTTGAAGTGCACAAAAATAACAAAAAAAAATCCAAAGCACTCTCTTTTAAAACAATTAAAATATTACTGTCATGGCACGGTCAAGTTAGACCTTAAAACCAACAAACTTGGATGCGTCTCTTGCATCAAGCCTTGGTCAGGGAGTCAAAAAACTAATCATCACATCGTTTTAGCTCTTGTCAGTGTATACCTTTGTGTTGTATTAATACTGTACACTCTTGCTGCTTTAAGAACATCTGGCTGGGAGAGGAGGTGACCCTGACTGAAATTTTAATTCTCCCACCTGCCTCAGGGTCAGCTGTGCCTGAAATATTGATTCCTATTGTCTATTTAACAGGGAACAGAAACAGCCTGGCCTCTTATAAGGGCCTTGAGAGGTCCTTGCCCATCACCTTTAGCACCCCTCTAAATTTTAAGTGACTTGTGTTGTTAAGTACTTCTGCTGTAATATTACCTGTTGTAGTATAATATACATTAATACTTGAATGTATGTAAGATTTAGTGGCGCAGTATCTTGACTGAACTTCAACATCATCTGTGTTTGTTCTGATTATGAGAAGCTGCCCAAAAAAAACAGTATTTTATTTTTTCCTATGCTGTGAAAGCAGGCCTGATGCAGCATTAGGTGAATACATCCTAACACTTCTCTCTTCCCCTAAGGCTATATCCAGCGTAACGTTATGCAATGGATAAATATAGTCTTTCATGTCCTAACTCTGTCTCCTCCTAGTTTACTGCTGTTCTTTTATCTCTCGCCGTTATACACTCAGTTAATACCCCTTATTTAACCTGAAGCACAGCTAAGCACATACTTGCTGGTAATCCTCCTACAAGTCACATATAGGGTGGCAGCTTTAACCAAAACATGACTTTGTTCCCTCTCTTTATTACAGTTTTTATGAGTCTTTATTTCTGGAACATAATTATTCCTGTAATTGTTTGTATGACTGTTGCCTGTTCCTGTGGGGCATTTTTGTATATATTATTCTTTTTTCAGGTTCAAAGAAGTTCAAAATTTGTCATTGTCAGTAGTGAGCTGAATAGATGAAGCACTAATGCTAATATGTGTGTTTTGTGTATTACACAGACTGCTTCATACCAGCCATCCATTCCCTTGCCCCGAATGTGGAGAGGCCTTCAAACGCAGGAAAGACCTGGACCTGCACTCGCTCACTCACCAAGGTGAGAGTTCAAGGCTCAGCCTGGCATATATTGTTCACCCCCATGTTTGTATGGTTACCAGGAGCGACCTGAAACTAATAAAACAATATACAATAGTCTTTTTTTCTGTTAATTAGTGCATAATCACCTGGGTTGATGCACTTATCTCCTTATTTGATACTAGCATGATACTTGGTGGTGATTCGGTTTGTATTGTGATTTTAATATTAGGATTTATTTTTGTTTGCTTATTTAACAGCAGGATCAGGAAAAAAGTTGGATCATACACATAATACAACATAATTTATATTTCCAACAATAAGGCACGTCACATGCCAGTCAGTCTTTCTTAATTTTATTTCAGCAGCATCATTGCTATACTGCATATAAAAGTAATAAATAAAATACTTCCGAAGTAAACTCCTACATTTAGCCGTCCCTGCTCAGCAAGCTGGTGCCACAAGAAAATTAAAAAAATTAAATAAATAACATATTAGGCCAAAATGAATAGAGCCCCTGAAAAGTGCACACAGCACAGAGAGCCTTTAATGAACAGTTTGAAATTGAACTTGAAAACTGTCCTTTCAAAACCCCCGCCTTGACTGCAGATAAACGTGGTTTTAAAAAAATGACAATAGAACGAATAAAATATTTATACTTTTTGCAGTTAAGTGCTGCATCTAGCTGTTCCTGCTCATCAAGTAGTGATCTATAAATAAAACAGAAAATATAACTATATGCGCTGCCCTGTCCTGGCAGGCCATGTCTCTTCCAAGTGGTAGCTGTATTTCACTTAGGGAGTTTTGACCCTTTGAGGTTTCTGTAGCTGGTCAGCGTGGAGTGTTGAAGCCAGAGTAACAGATTGAGTTAACAATGTGGAATCAGCAACTATTAGTTTGTTTTCACAGAGCAGTAGAAATATATCTCTGAAAGTCTGAGCACAAGTCGTTTTTATGTTAAGCCTGTGAAGTAAAATGGATCAGTTTGTCCAGATATTATCGAAACACTAATTTCTGTTGTGAGTCAATAAGAATTCCCATTATGTGTTAGCATCGAGCTAACCATCTAAAGGCTAGTTATTTTTATATATATGTATATCTACACAGGGTGCAGCCATGTTGCACCATTGTGTTTCTACTGTAGCTCAGAATAGACAAATCAAAAACTGGCTGTAGATTCGGCTTTTTGCATTTTTTGTTTGCTTCATGGCCACTAAGAAGCCAGTAAATCCAATACACCAATCTTTTAAGCTAACAAAAACTGTATACACCATTTGTTCTGGTATTAAATCCATTTGTTATTCAGCTGCTCATATCTCACATCCTTCTATTAAGTAACCATTTCTTCTCATCTGTCTCTGATCAATGTTTCCATCTATCTGCATGATTACATTCAGGAAGATTAAAGATGAGACTGAATGTTGTGAGCATATCGAGAAATCAGATGCAAGCCCCTGTACCTGCTAGTAATGGAAACCAATTAGATATGATGTTCTTATCAGTACAGCATGCAGTGAATTACTATTGATTAACGTAAAGACGACCATAAATGCCCCCATCACTTCGCCTGGGTGGCCTATCTTGTTTATTTACAAACATAGATCCATGTTATATGCACATTGTTCCTCTGATGCATTAGGTCAATGACTTTCCATTGATTTGCATCCCGTATGGAACAGAGGAGGAAGGTGGAGGTAAATGAATTGGGGGGGCGTTGGAACGTCAACCTCATTAGTTAAGCTTGAAGAGTCAGCGTGCAGCAGGGGTCAGAGGTACGTTGCTCCTCTGAGACAGATGATTGGAGAGATTGATCCATTGATCAGTCCAGGGCCATAGGCAGCGATTGTCCTTACTAAAGGTTTAATTAGAGGGTCCCAATGGGGAGCGGAGTGGATCCTCCCCACTGGGATAAGATGGTACAGATGGTTAGCGGATTGCAAAATGTTGGCGTGACGACCCATGGACATGCTGATGAACCATCAGTGTCAGCGATTTCTCAGCCAGCTTTGTAAGAGCGACCCAGTGAGAGTGCGGTTTGCTTTGCCAAAATGCAACCAGGGCACCAGCTGGTTAGAGCTGAAGTGATTAGTTGATTAGCCAGCTGACAGAAAATTAGTCTGCAGCTAGCTCGATTATTCACTTAAATCAAGCAGAATTGGAGAACATCAGCTCACTCTGGGTTAGAGACAAAACGGTATGAAAATTTCAGATCACAAACGGTGATTATAGTGACTAAAATGATCATTGATATCCCTATTTTTGTTGTCTTGTTAAAAAAAAGCTGAATATGTTCCAAAAATTCTGATACACACATAAATTATTTCACCAAGTTTTATATTGCAAAACTCACAGTGATTAGAAATGGCATCATGTACTTTGCGATTGTACTGTAGATTTTACTTGGTAGTACTAATCATCAGGAATTTCATTGCTTTGCTGCCATTTTCTGTTTATATCACTGTAAATTTAATATTTTTAGGTTCTGGACTGTTGGAAAAGCTGTTTAAAAAAAGCAGCTCTGTGATATGACATTAGACTCTGAGAAATCGTGATTGTGCACTTTTTTCTTGCTATTTTCTTAAATTTTATACATCAAACAACAATCCGTTTATTTAAAATAACCAGCTAGATCAATTGATAATGAAAACGATTATTTGCAGCTCTATGATGAATAATTATTGATGTATCTGTAAATGACTATATTGATAAATTGATTCATTTGCAGAATTTGAAGCAATGGCCATGAGAATTTCACAGAGCCCAAGGTGACATCTTCAGTATTCTTGTTTTGTCTGACCAGCAGAGGGGTGGGCGATGTGGCCCTAAAATATCACACTGTTTCAGGGTAATCTACAATAAAGATATTGTTGAAGATATGAAAAAATACTGAATATTATAGCTCTCCTTGCAGGACTTTTGGTTCTCTTTGTACACAACCAGACATTTCTGCTTGAGATGGTTCTTAAAGTATTTTAATATTTCTGTGGCTCATCATATACCTTATCTTTGGTAACCAAACCACTTCCACACTACCGAAGTTGCTCAACCTTTTTGAAATAACTCCTCCATTGTGGAGCTGGTGGCAATGTTACTTTCTCTTTCAGCAAATAATTGTTGTTGCTGAGTCATAATATTATCATTATCAAAATCAACATTATCAACATTTTGTTTAAAAATGAAAAAAAAAAATATATTGACACACGGTGAATAATACAATATGGCACATCCATTCCCCGCAGTCTAAAAATCAAAAATATATGTATTAATATATAAAACTTCAAAACATCAAATGTTGGTAATTTTTGCATAATAAATTCCATAATGACAGAATTGTTTGATAATTTTTTTTGTCAACTGACTAATCCATTAATTGACCAGCATGTCACAGGAAAAAGTTTGACTTGTCATAGCCCAAAAACCACAGGAGTTTCTAAAAACATAAAAATCGGCTCTGTTCTATTCAAATGTCCCAGTAAATCATGACAATGTGTAACAGTGATCCAGCAAGAGTAATACCAGGACCCTGAAACCAAAGCAGCTAAATGGAATTCAGCAATCATTAATTTTTATTATTTACACCTGTTTTTCCCACTGTGACATGTCTTCAATGGGAGATTGTTTGATGAACTCTCCTCATGTGTTCACATTATAAGCAATCATTGACCACAGGCACACACTTTGTCGATACTGAAAAACTGGCTGTATCTGATTGTTTAGGCACAGTCGCCCATCACCTGTCACTGCATGCCTGCTGGCACCACGGCTCGCAATCAGCAGGCTCAAATCAGCCTTCAGATGATTAGTTTGGCGCAGGAGCTGTCATGTAGTGTGGACACAGAGTAGAATGACCACCTGTCTAAACCCTGACACTGCTCCATTACAGACAAGCAGCCAGCGACCTGTCTTCACTGTTCAGCCCAGTTTGTGAATGAGTCGGTCCTGGAAATCCACATGCAGCGCTGCCCAACCACAGAGGAGGAGAAGAACGCTGGTCGAGGTCGCGGTCAGGGTCGTGGACGATGCACTGGACAGGTTGGGAGCACAGAAGATCATAAATGATTGATCAATTTTATGTTTCCAGTACATTTCTGTTTTTACTTTTCTCCACTATAAATATATTCAGAATGTGAGAGAAATCTTTGCTTGATCTTAGGTGACCAGTTTGTTTTTAACAAGGATGAAACAAATACTCAGACCATGTGTGGAAATCCTGTGGAGTTGCACAGTTGATCAAAATTTTATTGAAACTGCAATATGGCTAAGTGTGACAAAACATCATTATATACCCTGGCATAGAAGTCTTGCTCTTTTAGATGTAAGAAAACATGTTTGTTTGGTACAGAACCCAACATATGTCACGTCATCAGGATTTTAGTTTTTGCCAGTGAATTAAATGAAAATTGTGATGTAAAAATAATTATTCCCACTAATCATGAATCATATTGCAATTGCAATATCTGTCAAAATAATCCAATATAATTTTTTTAAGCTAAAATCCTATTATCAATTTACCCTCCCCTCTTAGATTTTTGTTTTTGGCATTTTGCCTTCATTAGATAGCTAACAGCCCAGACAGAAAGGAAATGTTGGGTTAGACAAAGGTGGGAGACATCTATTAAAGGTCCCCAGACAAAATCAAACTGTGACGTTATGCTTACATCTTAGTCAGACAAGACAACGCCGACCTTTTCTCTTTTCATTAATTGCCCCCCTTCGTGTATTTTCCATCTCCTTACCTTCCGGTTTGTGTTCCCCTCGTCGTCCCTCCTGCTGTTATTCCTCCCTCAGATTGAGTGTGACCTGTGTGGCCACCGTTGCATGACCCAGGAGGGCCTCGACCTCCACCGGTTGTCCCACACGGGCCAGACTCCTCTCAAATGCCCAGTGAGGCCTTGCCGCCGCCGATTTACCTCCAACAATGCCCTGGAGGAGCACGTGCTGGCCCACTTCCAAGGAAAGATCACAAAGTCCAAAAACCGACCCCGCTTCCGCTGTCAGATTTGCCACAAGGAATTTGCCTACAATTCCACCTTCAATGTTCACATGAGGACACATACTGATGAGAGGCCCTTTGAGGTAAGAAAGGAGGCAGTGGTGTGTGTGTGTGCCTGCATAAAAAGAGAAATTCTCTCAGCCTTGTGAAACATATTTTGTCCTTTTTTTAATACAAGGCTTCCAACCCTTTACTGCCCATATTTCAAAGTGAAATCCAGCGCTGCTTCACCCCCCCCCCCCCCCCCCCCCCCCCCGCCCCCATGGTTGCACCCATTCATAGCTGTGGCCATCTCTCTGGTTCTGGACCATGGCCATTTGTGCAGTGTGTGTCCTGCGGGTGTTTCCTCCCTCCCTGTGTACCTGTGATTAATGGCAGGGCTGAGTTAGGGCCTGTCAGCTCCCCTCTGTGCCTGTTACTATTCTGGGACTCTCTCCCTCTCTCTCTGCTGCTCTGGTGACGAGGCAGGACATCAACTATGGACCCACCCAAGCCCATCACAGCACGTCGGACTGTAGGAATTGATTTAATGTTGGTGGCTTTGCTTTGAGTCATATCTATCAGCCATGCTAAGGATTGAGGTTCAAGGAGCATGGGTCCTCAAACACACAGGCGGCTGAGGGGATGAATTTTAATTTAAAGCAAATATACGGCGCGCTCCTGAAGGAACACCTATATTTGCTGAGTATATAAAGAGCAGACTCAACAGGAAAGGTAATTTTATTAGAGTATATCTCACAGAGATACTGAAACTGCAAAACTGACAACAGGGATTACAGTTTCAATCTGAGTGTCCCCAGCAGGAATCAAAGCAGAGTCATTCTTTTATATTGCTTCAGGTTTAATCAAGTATCTAGTTGTAGTTCATTGTCTGCACTCAGCTGGTAACAAGCAGAGAGCCAATGTTAGCGTAGCAGGAAAGGGACGACGTGGAGCTGTTAATGTGATGACTTTATTTAGATATAGTCTGGCTCTAAGCTCAGTGGTAGCATGTCTTTCTGGTCGTACTATCCCTTATACACTTTTAGAGCTGCAACAATTAATTGATTAGTCTATTGTCAGCATATTAATCGTCACATATTCTGACAGTCAGTTGTGCAAATCATTTATCAAGCAAAAATGCTAAATATTGTCTGGTTTCAGTTTCTTAAATGTAAATATTTGTTGGTTTTCTTAGTCTTCTATCAGAGTAAAGTGATTATCTTTCAGCTTTGGGCTGTTGGGAGGACAAAACAAGACCTTTCACGACATCACTTTTAAATTCTATGTAGGGGTGTTTGATTATCCACATCCATCAAATTGATTTGATTTCAAGGTCACAATTTGATATGTGGATTTGGATTGGATTTTTTTTTTTTGCTCTTTGGCTATACAATTGTAACACTAACACCTTTTCTCCTTTTCATTTTTTAGTTTTTTTATACAATAAATGACTCAGAGACAAAACATCAGATGAAGTGCAATTACTACAATTTCTTGACTATTGATTACTTAGTCATTAGTCATTCTAAATGGTATAAATTATTTAGCGATTAATGATTAATAATTAACATAGCTAGTTTTATGCCGTGACAACTGTCATTTACATTTTGGAATTCCTCTTTAAAAAGTCTATTTGGTATTAAGTGACGCCGCAAGTAGACGGGAAGAGAAACAAAAGTATTGGGAGAATCATTGATTCTGCCATTGATTTCAATAATTGAAGTTGCAGGTTCATTTTGATCGATTTTTGATCTAATGTTGAAACTTTGACACCCCTAATTCTAGAACATTGCAATTTTTAAGGTTTAAACTGTTGTCTGATGTTTTATAGACCAACAGTTACTTGATTAATTGTGTGAAAATAATTGGCAGAGAAATTGCTAGGGGAAGGAGTTGTTAGTTGCTGTGTGACACACTATCGTTTTTATTGCTTTGTATCAGTCTTTCCCCCTCTCTCTCCCCCTATAGCCTGTTTGCGCTGCTCTTCCTCTATCCCAGCCAGAAATGCTGCATCTGCGGAAAAAATATAAAGAGAGGTTTCAGAAAATATTAATTACAGTTGAGTTTGTGCACTGGCACTCTTGAACATAACTGTATTTTCTTGCCACCCTCTTACCTTTTCTATATTTTGTCCACTTCCTCATCCTCCTCCATCTCTCTACACCTCTCCAGTGCACTACATGTGGAAAACGCTTCCGCCAGCTGCCCCATCTGCAGGACCACGAGCGAATCCACAGCGGCCTGCGGCCTTTCTGCTGCTGGATTTGTGGCAAGAGCTTCAGTGTGGCCGCCCGGCTCACGGAGCACGCCCGCACCCACAGCGGGGAGAAGCCTTACCCCTGTTCCCACTGCCCCGCCGCTTTCCGCTCTCGCTCCAACCTGGACAAACACATCCGGCTACACGGAGACCTGCCTCTGGACATCGCTGAGCAGGCGGCGCACGCAGCTGAGGCTGCACAGGTGCAGAAAGTGCTGGAGGGGGCCAAGGCGCTGTCCTCTCTCGCCGCCACTGCATCAGAGGTCGACTCTGGCTCAGTGCAGACGATCTATGTACTGCAGGGGGCTGAAGGAGGCACTGAGACAGTCATGATCCCGTCTGATCAGCTCACTGACATGGAGGGCACCTCACAGGTTGTCATCCTGCCCTCGTCTGTTCTGGGAACACAGGGTATCACTGTTCCTACCATCACTATGGATGGAAATGAAATAACGATGGTGGAGACGAGCCAGTCGCCACAGCACGCCATCGAGTTCATAGTGGAGGAGACGGTATGAAGGCAGATTAAAAACTGTTGTATAAAGGAAGAACTGTTATAAAAAGACTATTAGAAAGACTAAGACTAAAAAGACTATACTATTGTTGGAGTGAAGAAGGACTGCCTGTTATGACCTTCTATGTATATAGTTTGTATAGTATAGCTTTTGGTTTATAAGCCACTTTCAAAGGTCCCATCCTGTGTAGCAATACAATTTTACATCTTTTCTTGAGCAGAAATTTAATTTAATAACATTGCTGACAGTTTAAAACTAATGAGTTAAAGGTTGGTGCACAGAATCTACATTAGTCTTTCAAACGGATTGAAAAACAGGTTGTAAAACCGGCCCTCGATTGTATGCAGACGTGTATTTACAGCCTCTATTTATTAGGGGAAGACCAGTGGTGGCCCATGAAATGTCTTCTGCTTTCTTTATAATAAAACGCTTCAGCTTTCACTCCTGTGAGCGTCCATCATTTTATAAGGTGGATGACACGAGGGCATTGCCACCATCCCATCAGATGGGATGGACTTTTATAGGTCGCGCTGTAAATTGCCACTTCTGCCTTTTGACAAACAATGTGAGGTCTTCAGCTGAGAAATAGACAGACCCACTCAGAGCAAGTACAGCTGCTCAAACCGCTCTGTCATGCACAGTAATGTTTGTGGAAGGCAGGGTGAAGTAGAACTGTGTGTATAGATTAACCCTAATGCTCCCATCATTTGTAGGACATAATGTTATTGATTGGTTTTGAGCCGTAATTAAATACAATAATAACAGGGATACGGCAAGATTTATGATGATTTAGCAGAAGCACAGCATTATGCAGTGGCAAGTAGTGAAATGAAATTATCCACCACTTGCCGTATAGTTATCAAAAATAATGATCCTATTTGTGTCTGAATGGGAAGAGGCATAATATGATATAAGTTTTGCCAGCGCTGCAGTAGCCCATTATAGGCTTCTAAAGCGCAGTTTATGGCTGTCTCCCACCCAGTGATTGCTGACAGGGGGGTTTGAAACCACACACACGCAGAGGCACTCAGTCTTAGTTTGTTTTCATGTCATGGAGGAAGAAATGCTGATGATTGTGCGGGGAACTGAAATGGGGAAATGGCAGCATTTCTGCAGAGTGAGAAGCATATCAGGCAATAGAGGGCTCCTGAGGAGCAGAAAGAAACCGGTGCCAAGAATTCAGCTGCTCTTCGCTGCTTTTCTGAGAGTCAACAGGCAACCAGTCGATAAATACATGTCTTTTTTTTTTCCCTTCCCTAGCAAATCTGGAGAGCTGATATTCTGGTGGAGTGTCGTTTATCATACCTGCTGCCTAACACTGAAACTGAAAAACACACAACAAGCAGATGATGTGTAATGAAATTGTTAATGCTGGAGGTGAGATCATGAATCTCTTATGCTCCAGGGCAGCAGTCTTACTGCAGTATAATGGTCTGTTTGCTGTACAGTAGACAGTATATTGTCTTGCTGTGTTAATTCCTTTGCTCAGACTTAAGCTTGTGGATTTGTTTTTTTGTTCTGGGTTGGTGACAAGCATGGATGAACAAAAACAGATTTTTCCCTCGGTGATACAGAGTCTTGAAATCCAGATTTAAATGCAATTTACATTCTACTCAGTCTACAGCTTAATTTATGGCTTTAAGTGTGTGGGGATCCACAATTCTGGATTTTTGCTGATATTCAATCATTTCCAACTCATTGTGTACAATTGCTGATGCCAATATATGCACATATTTTTTTCCACCTAATTGCAGAGAACATCCAGTCTCTCCTGTACTGGAATTAACATATTATTATGCCCACTCCTTTTGTGATCGTCCACTGGCAGATACTGACATAAAATGCAATGATTTAAAAAATGAACACATTTACTATCTAATACTTAAGAGCTATTTCAACCATTTTCCCCAATAATAGCGTTATGTATCCCTCCATCATTTTTAGCTAGCATTTGCTCTTTCAATCATTTAATGTATCTTATGTCTAGTCTAGACTTTTCCAGCTTGGCAGTCAACATATTATAATATCCAGTGTTATTATCTGGGAAAAAAGGGGGGGCATTTATGGTTTTATGTATTTTGACCATGGTAACGGTTACATATATATATATGTATATACACAATGAGTTACCTTAAGTTATTTCCACCATCTAGCTAACGTTATAGCCTTACTTTTAGCAAGTTCAGCCCATTGTCATTTTTGTTAAGTATGTGAACTTATTTCAACCTTTAATCCATTTTTTGCTAAGTATTTCAACCTCTTATTGATTTAGTTTTGCTATTTCAACCATTTATCATTTTTTTTGGTAACCATTTTATTATATAATACGTTATTTTCAGCTCTTGGAAAGAAGAAATGTTAATTCCGGGCCTATACCACTATTCCATTTTAAGCCTTTATTTGCTGATACTGACTGTGTGCAGATAATGATGTGAATCCCTTATTTTCACTTCATGTCATGATGCCAGAATATTAACTGACAGATGTTTTATTTCTAGTGTGTTGTCAAATAGCAAACACCAAGCTGTAAATATCAGGATAGAGAATTGCTTCGGTCAAACAAATACAGCTGAATTCAGCTACTTTCACGTCGATAATGGAGCATTTTAAAATAGCTGTTGACATATAAATACAGCTGGGGCTTAATGTATAGAAATGAGGGAAACTGAGATATTGCTGACAGAAATAATTGACTGATATTTTTGTTAAAAACGAAACTGAACTGTGACCACACACCATTATGAATACAGTCCAATATTACATTAAAAAATACACCTCTAGAGGTGACCTTGGGAGTTGTCACCTTTCAAGTATGCCTTTGGTTAAAGAAAAAAAGCTTTCATTTAACTGAAAATAATTTTGTGTTTCATTGAAAACGGACATGACTTGTGTTTAACTGAATCGCTTCTCTATTTTGCATCGCACTGATGAAAACACAAACCAATACACAGTAAATGATTTATAATCATCCATGCACACAGCTGAGAGGAATATAAACTACTGTATGTTATGCGCCCATGTGCTATGGTTTTTGCAATTATGTATTTAAATTATTCATGGCATTGATAGGCTGTAGAAGCAGGCAGTGAGAGGAGGGTTTTTATCTTTTAATTCAACCAAATGAAATGGACAATTATGCAGATATGTGGGCCTAAAAAACCATCAGAATCAGGAATGTCCTTGTTATAAATGGAAAAAATGAGAAACAAGTAGCACATGCAGTAGCTGCTCTCACCCTGGGCATCCCTTTGATTCTCACCTCTTTTTTATATCATAAACACTAAAAATACCCAAGTGACCCTCAGGAGGGAATGTGCATATTCAGCTCTCACAGCAGTAAACTCGCTGACATCACAGTGTCCCGTGCAGGTGGAGGACACCACCAGCTCTGTGTGTTTTGGCTTACGTCTCCAGGTAAGAGCAGTGTATCAGGTGAGCAGCTAAGAAATGAGTCGTACACAGGTTTAATTAAAACGGCTTCAGGTTGCTTTAAATTTAAGTGTGGCTGTTGAACAGTATGGTTGCTGTTTTTTCCCCCCTGTAAACCTTTTTTGTCAGAAACATTCATGGCAACGTCACTGGTGGAAGAAGATGAACGTTTCAACGGTTAGCTTACTTTTCGCTATAATTTCAACCATTAAGTATATATAGAATAGTTTATGTTATTGAAACAACTTCCTCATTTCTTTCAGCATTTTCAACCATGTAGCTTTATCCCTCATGTACTTGTTTCTATCGTTGGCTATTTAAACCATTTGTCATGAAGCTACTTTTTGCAGCTGTTCATCATCTTAGCTAGAGCTAGCTAACGTTTTCTTAACAAACGCTAGCTATCGCTAACGTCTAACTCTTAGCTAGCCGTTTCAGCAATTTATCCATTACTTTTAATGTTTTCAACTTTTTTTTGCCAGTAATGTTTCTCCAAGAAAACTAAACAATTTATCCTCTCTCTCTCTCTTTTTTTTTATTTATTTTTTTTTTTTAGCTATTTTAAACTAGCTAATTCTATAGTTAGCTTAACTACCTTTAGCAGTTTCAACCATTTAGCGTAGCCATACCCATTCATTTCAATTCAACCATTTGCCCAGATTTGTATCTAGCTATTTCAACCTCATATCTGTTATTTTCAGCTAATTTCTCTTAGCTATTTCAACTATTTATCTTTTACTTTTAGCTAACATTATTTCAACGGTTTCATTTTTTTTTTTACCCTATTAATTTCTTTTTGCCAGTTCAACTGTTAATATTTGTTTAGCTATTTTGACCATTAATCCATTAGGCTACATTTAACAGTTTCAGACAGTTAGCTATCCATAACTTTTTAGCAAGTTCCATCCATTATTTAGGTCAGTGGTTTTCAAACTGCGGTCTGGAAACCAACAGGGGTCCTTGAGTAATGTTGCAGGGGGTCCCCATCTAGAGAAATATTCATGGGGTGGCATGAAGACTTTTAAGAGGTGGTTAAAAAAAAAAAAAAAAAAAGAAAGTATAATTGCTGATTTAATTGCAAATAATCACATTATTCAATACTTGCTGAGAAAGATATTTAACCAAAAAATATTGCATTATAGTGGCACATGAGTAAAGCACTGAATTGAAATACCTGAAGGTGGTATTAGAAATCAGTTAATGGTTTTATTTCAAAATCTGCAAAAAAAAATTTCCCCAAATACAATCTTTTTGACATGTCAGTGGCTCAGCACTTTTTCCCCTAAATTTTGTCGATGGCTGGTCTTGAGTCTAGGGGTAGCTATGGATGCCAAATCCAAAACAAGAGAAATCTCGAGGGAAAATACAGAATTTAAAAGCTTCTGCCCCAGACAGACCTTTTTTTTTTTTGGCCAAAATTGTTCTTTTAATAGTAGAGGTTGCAGACCCCTGCATAAGAGCATCGTATTTTGCTGCATTCACTTGAACTCAGACTTCAGTTTCAGTCTCCAGCAGAAGGAGGAATGGAATATTTTAACTTTTAGAAGATTTTTTGGAAGTTGGAGCAAGGGGAAGAAATAGTATTGGCTGATTTGATTGATTGGTATTTAAAGTGATCCTGGTTTGATCATTGGTTTATTAGGAAAACAGTATCTCCAAACCTAAAAATAAAATCCTACAATCTACAAATTTGGGAAATCCTGATTTGGGTTGGTACAGACCTTTTTCACAGCAGCCATATTGATATAACATAGTAGGGTAAACACAGGTGTTACCAATTATAGTAATTATACTGTTTCATTTAGTGTAGCAGAGTCTTTCCAGTGAGCCAACACGCACAATAGCAGCACCCTGACTGTTTGACTTGAATGGAACTGAACCCTAATTAGTATCATTGGTAACACCTGTGTTTACTCCACTATTTCATGCTGAAATGGCTGCTGTGTAAAAAGGTCTCCTTCAGCCTCATACATTTTTTAAGCTATTTAAATCCATTGCTTTTAGCTGTTCCAACCGTTTAGCCACTATTTTAGCTACTATTACAGTTTCAGCTTCTCTCTTTCATTCATTCAATTGACTAGTTTTCTCACACTCTTAATAGCAATGTGATGTTCATAATTATTGCTCAGTCAAATTTTAGTTTTAGTTTTTCCCAGTTAGTTGCGTTACTCCCCATTCTTTCCACTTATCCCCTGGCAACTCCCCTGGTTGAGAATCAAATTATGTAATGATAATGATAATGAACAATCAATACTGCTGTGTTATCAGTACACTTGTTAATCCTTTTGAATATATATTGGAAGATTTCTCAGTTTGCAGAATGGGCTTCCAGTATCCACAGTAATGCTGTAATTATCTATATGAAAGATACATTATATATAAGTGTTAGTGCAAAACAAGCCTACAATATCCTGGAGATGTACAGTAAATCATTGGAAATAAAAAAAACATAGACCCACAGTAAACTTCTACACAGTCACTGTAAACCCATTAACCACCGAATCCCCAGAGAAGTAGTAAAGTCATGTTTTGTTGATGGCATTTTTATTGACATCTTGGCAAGCTTGAGACGCTGGGCAAAGCTTTGTTTCCAAGGTAACATGATAGAAAATTCTATTTGTTGATAGGTGTTAGCACTGTAGTGAAAACAACCATCATCTTTAAAAAAAAAAAAAAAAAAAAAAAAAAGATAATTGCTGTGCGTTATCTTTGCATATATGTGTTACACATCTTCAAGAGCTTTACAAGCAGTCTTAATGGATTAATTGCTCTATTTATATACTACAGTAATTTACTCTGCTGTAGGTATTTCTTACAAATCAAGTCTTAGGTACATGCAACAGAGAAGCAACTGATTTCATCCACTCTTTGAACAAAGAACTCAAGGAACACTGCAATACATTTCTGAAGGGATGCAATTTAAATATCACAGCCAAATTATCATGTAGCCATTAAAGGTCAAAAATCTTACCGGCAAAAAAAATCACATACAGTGGTAATGCTACAGGAGAGGGAAAACATCATAAATCACGTTAAGGTCAGTGCACTGTATGTGCAGTGCTACACAATATGTCCCTGCAAGACAAATTGTACAGTTTTCTATACAGGGAGACTGCCATGTTTTTTATAAGTTATATTTATACACTACCACACATATACATGCAGAATGACACTGGTCACCTCTGCTTGGTGTGTGATATATATGTCTGCCTAAATCATGCATCTCTGTTCATATTTACCTTACTTGCCTTGTTGTACTAATATTCCTTGTACACATGCCGTCCAGGAAACATTATGCTGTTAAGATTATCCAGTGCCACCTTCAAGATTATTAGCTTCTGGATGCACTGATCCAGGTTTAAATGCTGTGTATTTAAAGGGACAGTTCATCCCAAAATCAAAAATGCATATTTTTCCTTCGGCCTGTAGTGCTATTTATCTAGCTAGATAGTTCAGGTTTGAGTTGCTGAGTTGTGGAGATATCAGCTGTAGACATGTCTGGCGTCACTTGAATATGGCCTAATGGAAGTAGATGGCACTTGACTTGTGGTGCCCAAAGTGTAACAGAAAAAAAAAAAATTGAAAAACTCAAAAGCAATGTTTTTTTCACTGGTAGTCAGAAAATAGGTCCTGCATGAAACTGCTCAAAAGAAAGTCTGTGGATTATCTTGAGCAACCGGGTCATGCTTTGTGGAAAGAGACACTGCTGGTGTTTTTTTTTTTCCAAGTGTATTTTCTTTGCACTTTGAGCACCACAAGCCAAGTGCCATCTACTTTCTTTATATTCGAGAGAAGGCAGACATCTCTTTGGCTTTAAAATAGCACTACAGGCCAGAGGAAAAATATGTATTTTGGATTTTCAGGTGAAATGTCCTGTTAAAGGACCAGTATGTAGGATTTAGTGTAATTTTGCAGTTATATTGCAGAGTGCAAACATCTCATATCATTCTACTCTTCCAAACCTGGTCTCGAAATGCACAAAACTTTTTTTGGAGATATCAGCCATAGAGATGTCTGTCCTTTTTTCATATAATTGGACTAAATGGCGCTCAGCCTCTGGTGCTCAAAGCACTTAAGAAATACATTTGAAAAATTCAACACCAGTGTCTCTTTACAGAAATTATGACCTAGTTAGAACAGATGATCCACAGACCTTGTTGTGAACAGTTTTATATCTTTCCGTCATAAGAAAATAGTTACTATATGAAACTGCTCAAAACAATGTCTGTAGATTTAAGATAGATAGATTAAGAGGAATAATGTGTCTTTTTGATTTTGGAGTTAACTGCCCCTTTAAGGAAGGCTGTCTTAAATTGTGTTAAATTATATTATTTTTACTTGTGTTTGCATTTGGCCCACAAGAAATGTACTTTGGCCCCCAAATTTAGGGGTCACTGCTTAAAAATGTTGGTGTCTGTCCCTGAATAATTGATCATTAGAATTATTTTTTACTGTGCTCTACAAGTGACATCATAATAATATATTTTTTAAAAGATTTTCCATCTTAATTGAAAAACATTTCCCTTCTCTTATGATAATCCGTCTTAAAAAAAGAAAGTCTGAGTTAGGGGGGCGTGCAAAAACATGATGTAGTTCTTTGTATTTGACTAAGTGAGCACACTTATGCAAACTTACTCAGTCTGCTACAGCTGACTTCCCAACTCTATTATCATATTGTAGTTATTAATGTATGATTGACCTATTTAAGTAATGGTACACATTTATCATTCTCTATGCCTTGTGATTACATATTTATTGCTTGCACATGCTTTCTCACCGCCCTCTGTCCTTCTCTTATTTTCTTTTTCTCCTTTCTCTCATTTTTTTTTCCATCATCACTCCCCTGTTCTGTCTCCCCTTCTCTCCCCCCCTGCGACATAGCCTCTGTCTCTCTCTTTGCTGAGGTGGCTGTACCTGCTGTGACTTTGACAAAGTAGTCTCCACATGTGTAGTGGTGTATATTTCTGTGTGTGTGTGTGTGTGTGTGTGTGTGTGTGTGTGTGGATGCAAGGGTGCATAAGAGTGTTTGTGAGCATACACTGGCTTCATTTTTAGTTTGCACATTTGTCTGACTGTTGCATTTGTTAGAATGTGCACATTGAACACATGCAGCGTGCATCTGTGAGTGTGTGTGTGCGCACGCATGTGTAAACATACTGCAGCATGCTAACACCTACGTCTAGTGCTTATGTCATACTACTCTGTTTTGTCCTCCATTACCCCTCACTTTTTTCATCCCTTGCTCTCTTGTTCACCTTGTTTCTCCCTGTGTGCTCCTCTTCTCCCACACCCCCCTCCTCCATCCTCTCTCCCTTTCCTCCCCCACCTCCCCCTGCTTGTCTCCTCCCTCTCTGTCCCCTCCCTCATGTTTCCTCCTTCCTCTCTCCCTCTCTCTCTCTCATTGATAGTGAAGCATTTGTGACTAGAATACTGAGGAGCTAATCATTATTCCACGAGCACAGCGCAGTGCTCGGGCAGAATGTCAATTCTCCCCCCTCCCTCTGTCTTCTTCTGCCTCTCCCTCCCCTCTTTTGCATGCTTTCCAAGCAATAGTTAACATGGAAGCCACATTTGTGTGATACAAAGAGAAAAGTAAGGAAACACTTAGCAAATACAAATTCACTAACATCGGGCTCTCAGCACCTGCAGCGAGGTGTATGTGTAATGGTTGAGTAAGGTTTACATTTGTGTCGTGGATGGTATTTGGAGTGTGCGTGTGTGCGTGTGTGTGTGTGTGTGTGTGTGTGTCTGATACGTAGTTGTTATGTAAAAGCGCTCCACATCAATTTGTCAAGAGCAAAGTGGTGTGGGATGGAGATGAGAGAGAGACAGCTGTTGAATGCATATTTAGAGAGAGGAGAGAGACTAAAACAGAGAGTGACAGCAGACTTTGAGTGGATGCAATAAGGCCTGAGTCACCAGTAATGTTAAGTTAAATTATTATTATTAGCCTATTCTTATTATTATTAGGGGTGCATGATATTGGATTTGTGCAGATATCCGATATGCCAATATTTTCCAACTCATTTTGGCTGACACTGATATGCACACATTTCTTCCACACCTGGTTGCAGACTGCAGAAAACTTAATGTATAGTTTAGTTTATTTTGGTTTATAAGGGTCCACATTAGCTTCAGCATAGCAGCTGTTCCTGGGCTGCACAAAAGCATTGTGACAATGCACTACAGCTTACATAATGTAATAACACATAATGTCACAAAATGCACAGGACAAAGACTACAAACACATATGCACACCGACAAAACCAGCTCCTGACAATACAACACTCAGTAGGTTTGATAGTATCCACTTATCTGACTATAAGAATACTATAATTGTACCCACATATCTTAGCGATTTATGAAAACATTTGTAATTCTAACATTAAACAAAGGCTCTTAGTGTCTCTCTTATAGTGAAATTGACAAATTATTATGCCTATTCTCCTTGTAATAGCCCACTGGCAAATGCAAAAACATAAATTACAATGCTTTTCAGAAGGTATTCATTCACAAATTTGTTGTAATGGTCAGGATGACAGTTCTTAAGTTGAATGTGTAGTGTTGAAGGAGTGTGGTTTGGCTCCTCCTCACATGACTGATGCAGAGCAATCTGTGCAAATAGAGTGGTGAAGTCCCTCCCCTGCCAGTGTGCCCTGTGGTACCCTATTTCGGAAAAAATATGAATGGTTATGAACAGTGAGAGACAAATAATTTTTTGCTCTCATTTGAATTTTGACACAAACTACACGTATGATGTTTCTCAATTTAAAAGATAATTATACAAGACAAGAAAGGTGGTTTGTGGTAGGCTTGTTATAGTTTAGGTCTCAGTGAACTACATTTCTTGTCTCACACTTTGTCTTTCTATAGCAGCTTTACTATCCGTTTAGATATTTCAGAATACCTTCACACTACAGACAGACTCACTGTGTGTGCCTAATTAAAGTGTCATGTTATTGGTCTGTCATATCTGGAGTAGGGTTTTCAGAATTCTCCAAATCCATGATTCAATTTGACTTTCGATTTTTAAGTCACAATTTCACATTGTCATTTTTTTTTTAGCATTGATGGCTATGCCATTGCTGTCAAGTCTTGATTTATAAAGATCAACAGGTTTATGTGTGATATATGTGTGTATCAAGTGTGATATTAAGGCCAGTAAGCTACCTTTGTCATCTTTGAAGTGTTGTTGTGTGTTTTTCTTTGGACATATGCTGGATACCACAAGTAGGCAAGGCTGGAGAGAAAAAAACGTATTAGTAGGTATTGGTGGTAATACTGATTTTCGATGTGATAATGAAATTGACACCCCTTTTCATTTCACTTTGATGCGGATATTTAATTTAAAAAACTTTATTGGCTGCTATTGACGTGCCGATCTTATCATGTATCCCTAATTATTATTATAATTACTGCATATCTGCATATTGGATTATCACTATATAGTATAACCATAAAAAGACAGCGGTATAATACACGGACAGTCACTCTCATAAGAGCAGCTTGGGTGTCACACAGTAATGCTGAAAACCAAGAGAGGGGTAAATTAGACCAGAGGTAAATTAGACAACACACACACACACACACACACACACACACACTGGCACTGCGGGGCGTGTGTCAGTGTGTGTGATGGAATGGGAGAGACAGCACACGGAGACTCCTCCTGACTCCCTGAAAACTGCAGCTGTGGGTCACAGCCAGGGGTAACGCTGTGTACGTAACCCAACTCTCTCTCACACACACACACACACACACACCACGTACATAGAATCTAATAAACCATTTTAAATTTGCAAGTCGGACGGATGTAGAAAGAGTCATATCCAAATGTCCACAAACACACACTCACTCACACACACACACACACACACACAGACAAAAATGCCATGGCCTAAGGGAACCTCTGGCATGACATGGCTGCAGTCTAATAGGCTCAAGCATGAGTGAGTAATAGGTGTTCCAGCACTGTCCGCCCACTGGACAAAGACATCTTGAGATGCACATTATTTTATGAGATGCAAAGTGAATAGGTGAAAACATGATGAAGCATTGGGGGGGGGCTGTTTGAGACCAAAGCAGAGGAGACAGCTCAGCATTGTCACATACTATATTTGCTTCCCTGTTTGATTAGGGGACAGCTTAGTGGACGAACCAGAGTTGATGTATCCAAAGGCTGAGATCAGAGGGTATTAGTCAATATAGGAGACACAAATAGGCCCTAACTTTACATCACGCCATGGTGTATTTATATTATAAGTGGACTATTGGTTGGACAGGAACAATGTGGATTAATTAGTAAAACCCATATGGCAGATTTAGTTGTCTTGTAACTTAACACCTCTTCTAAAATCTTTTAATTTACAAATATCACTGTAAGGCAACATAGTGTTGTCACTAGCAATTAAAGAGCCACCTCATGCACTGAGTGACAAAATCAATGATTCAACACACTGTGGCAAGTTTAATAGCCTTGGAGGACATGAAATGCTAAGGAAGCATTGGGGCTGCAAGGATAAGAGAAAGATCTATATTGAAAAGGCTACTCACACCGACCAGAGCACCAGAGAGGAACAAAGGCATCATAAGGCCAACGTCCCAGTCTCGTTAGGGGGGGATGAGACAGCGTAGCGTGATAGAAGTGGGATATGGGAGTTTGGCAGTGACATCATATAGTGTGAGCTGCTTCTCTGGAGACTGCTGTCTGCTTGCACTGGGCTCATGCTGTTGTGGAGTTGTGCCTTATATGAGTGAACATTATAAATAGTGAGGAGGATGTCAGCTCCATTCAAGGGAGTCCCACATGAAGTGTCAGGGTGATCTGGTGAGAGGAGAGATGATTTTCAGCAATGTGCGAGTGTACAGTATGTGTGCATGTGCACGCCCAGCAGTGGAAGTAGCATTCAACAAGAAATACCACAATGTAAAATACTCTCCAAGTAAAAGTCATCTACTCAAAGTTTTACTGAAGTAGAAGTAGAAATACCATAATATGCAATATTCTTCAATGTAGGGATGAGAACGATTAATCAACAGATGTTAAGAATTTGACCAATCACATAAAATTTAGACTAATCCATCTATTATCAAATAAAGATCTGAAATATAGCAAGAGATTATTTCTGTTATTTCTATGAGTGCATTCTGCATGTTTTGCAAAATTTAATTATTTTTGATTAATACGTAGGTCTCTACATCTTCATGTTCATAGGCTGTGCAAAGCCGTCAGAGCATTTCCAATATGTCGCTATGGAAATAAAGCTTTGATTATAGGGAAAAATGCATTTGGTATTTGTACCAGTGATCATTTAAGGAAAGTGATTACAATTTGCAGCTTTACTTTTAGAAGAAATTTTCTGTTCAGACCTTTACTTATGTAAAAATGCAGGCGTATTGGCAGCAAAATGTAGGAGGACACTCATTATGCAGATAACCCTTTCAAAAGTATTACTTTCATTAGAGCCAGCTAGATATTATTGGCTAATATTTGCCTATCACAGCTATAGCAATCTATATTGGTATAAGTGTATGTTGTCTAATATGAAAACTGTTTTGTTTTTTTGGCCATTCTATGCCTTTAATGACAGGACAGCTGAAGACATGATAGGAAATGGGGGGAGAGAGAGAGAGTAGGGGAATGACACGCAGCAAAGGGCCATGGGAGGGAGTTAAAGTTTGTTCTAAATTATTTTTTTATTTATAGTTATTTATTGTTATTCTTAAAAATACCAGTGAAACATTTCTGTCTAAGTGCCCTGATGTCATTTTGGGCAATAAAGTTTATTTAAAACTGCAAAATATCCTCAATATATAATATTTACTCAGTATAACTGCAGTGTAGTGTGGTGCATTTTTCTCCTACATAGTGCTGCAGTGCATTTAGCCTTTATTATAGTTTACCTGGGCTTTAACTGGTCTACTGAATCATACAGCAGCCCAAGCCCCCCCTTGCCCCTCTAGGGCCAAGGAAAAGGTCCCAGGATCACACGGACCAGAGAAGAGAGAACGCGACTACACCTCAGAGCCCAGCCCCAGAGGCAACCACAGGGGCAGTTAAGTGTAATTAACTCTACTTAATATAACTACTTTATATACTGGAGAGTATAGTATAAATTGTACAACTGGATAGTAAATCTAATCTAATGAAAATGCATTATATTTTTGGAGCTGATAGTGTTTGTGTATGTGAAACTGTAATCTCCAGGGTGCTTTGTTGGATTAGATGTCGTTGATGATGATAAAGTGCAACACTGTTGGTTCACATCCAGCTGGATGAGTGCATGTCATCCCCCATCTCTCATTTCCCTCATTTTCTGTCATCTTTCTGCTACAGGCTAAGTACTGGCTACTAAGAAACTAAGTATAAACTACACCATTTTTTTTCTGAAATCTAGTGCAGCTGAATTATTAAGTGGTATAAAATGGAAGTAGTCACATACAGTAAAGTACAAATGTAGCTGAATACTCCAGGAATGTATAGTATTTGAGTAAACTTTCTCAGTTTCATTCCTCCACTGTGTACAGCAACATACATGTTTGATCTAGCCTCCTGCTCTGATAGGATTTATGTGTGTATGTGTTTACCTTCGCTTCCCCCGCTTCTGTTGTGCATATCAGTGACATAATGTCAATATGTGCTTCGGTATGTGAGCCCAATTCTGTGTTTACATCTGATTCTACTGTGTGTGTGCATGTGTAGATATGTATATGTTTGTGTGTGCGCGCGTGTCAGTGCGTGATGTGTGTCATAGGGTATGAGGCGAGTCGCGTGGTGGTGTGATAGTGTTTGTCACCCTGAGCATGTAGCCATGTCAAACTCTGTCAGGGTAGTTTACCCTGGCCGGGGATGTAACACATCCCTATGATTACTCCTCTCTCGGCTGGCGTGTGTGTATGTGTGCGTGAGTGTGTGTTTTTCTTCATGGCCAGTTTTTTTGCCTCTTTCCCGTTATTTCAAATGCTTATCGCAGAGACTGACAGAGAGAAAAGAAGAGAGGGTGAGGAGGGGGGTGAGTTGATATTCATCTTTGAGAAAAATACCTAGGAGGGAGAGAGAAAGAGAGTGAAGGAGTGGGTGTTGGGAAGGAGGGAGGGAGGGAGGGGAGAGAGTGGGAGGGTGCAGGGACAGACAGAGAGAGGGAGAGCTGATTAGATTGGAGAAAGCCAAAGGAGGTACGGGTATACTATTGAGCAAGGGGGAGAGACAGAGCGGAGAGAGGCAGAGGGGAGGGTGACTAAGTGAATGCAGTTTGCCGTCGCGTGTCGCCGAATCACAGCGAAGTCCACAGGCAGGCAGGCAGGCAGGCGGACGGATTGGACCTGAATCAACAAATGGATACAGATAAACTGGATTGTATGCTGCATATGAGGAGCGAATAAGGGAGGACGAAGAGTCTTGCCTTCATATCCTTTTATCTCTGCATCAGATACCGCTGTGAGGAGCCCACGGGGAGGGAAAGGAAAATAGCGGACAACTCATTTCTCCCGAAACATCCTTGGAAGCCGAGGAGCCCAAATAGAGTCGAGTGCGGGGCTCGCTGGGATTGAATATACTATATGCTCAGTAAGTACTTGTATAGGCTGCAAATGCCAGTGTATGAGCATGTGTGGACTGATGCCTCTGGCTTGTGCGCTGCCTCTGATGCTTTTTTCATGAAGAAAGAGAAAATAAGAAAGGAAGAAGAGAATGCAAATGCAGTTGTGCTGCAATCTCTTTTCTGTTGTGATATGCTCTTTGCGTCACTGAGCAGCTTTTTTCTAATTTAAACAACTACCCCAGACTTGACTCTGTATGTTTGTGCCTTTTCCTCCACAGTGCCGGTGCATGTGTGTGCGCGCGCGTGTGTGTGTGAGTGAGAGCGTGTGTGTGTGAGCTGATAAAAGCAGCCCCATTGGTATTCAGCGGAGGGAGCTCCAGGATCTCGCTGCGCCTTTCCCCAGGATGGGATCACAGAGCAGGGATTGTGCTCGTCTGTGGAGAGCCCGCTGAAATGGGTGAGTGTCCGTCCTCCTTTTTTTTTCCCTCTTTCACCTCTCATTTTCTTGTTTCTCACATCTCTCCGTCTGCCTCCTCTTCTTCAGTCTGCAGTTATGTTCCGATGATGGGTTTTCCATTCGTTTCCTTGCGTCTCTCACCCACTCACCCCCGTCCAACCCACCTCCCTACCACTCCCCCACCTGTTTCCCTCCATCACTCCTTCTGCCCGTCCTCTTTTCATCCATCTCTCCTCATCCCCCCATTTCTCCCCCCACATCCAGACATAAACAGGCCTGTCCAGTTTGATGGATTTGGATGAAATCTGAATGGTTCACTTCAATTTGTTGCTTCTCACCCTCCCCCCCCCCCCCCCCCTCCATCCCCTCTTTGCTTCTCTATCTCTTCCCCTCTTTCGGCTGTGTCACCCCTCCCCCCCCCCTCCTCGCCTCCATCCCTCTCTCGGTCTCTTCAAGCTCCTCTCTACATTCTGTTTGAATTCAGACACACCGAAAGACGTTTGAGTCTCTTTTCTTGACACAGGCAATGAATGGAGATGCTGTGTGTGTATGAGAGAGGATTGCTATTTCTGTGTCTGTGTCAATCATTTTGATAGCGTTTCATGTGTGTGTGTGCATCTGTGACACAATGCAGAGGGGGCAGAGGTGTGTGTGCAGCCTCAGTGTGTGGGATTGGTAGAACAGAAGGTTATGAAGTAGATCAATGTGTTTAATTGCTTCAGGCATGACAGCTGTGACATGTAAGGACATGCACACACACACACACAGTCACACTCACACATTGTCACTTGCTTTACACACACCTCTGTCTTTGGACTCCTTGCTGACATACCTTCTGCACACCAATTCACACCCACCTACGACTCTTCACATGTGTGATACAAAAGCATGCAAATGATGCCAACAAAGGCTGTGCGCACATCCAGACACTCAGCGCTAACCTAACACACACACATGGCCCCATCCTAAATGGTCCTGTGAGAATATGGGTGTCACAGGAGGGTCACATCTATCCACACAGCAGTATTGATTGGAGCTGATACACTGAATGGCCCTTAATGTTTCATTTTAAATGGCCCATCACCTCACTGGACTCCGGAAAGGAAGGAGTCACTAAAGCTGCTTCATGATTTCATTGTTCTGTTAAAGAGACGATATTGTTGCTGCGGGGCTCTGAGTTCACATCTGCTTTTAAAGAAATGCATGTTTTCTCCTTGGTGCTCTAAATTAAGCAGGTTTTCATCAGTTAGCTGTGAGCTTTTTGATCAGAATTCAAAGAATGACTTTTATTTATTCAACAGGTGCAAACTGTTGCGTAGTAACGGAGGAAAGACTACCTGTTGGATAGCCGAGATTTGACTTCCTGTGGCTATTTATAGGTTGAAGCAATCTATTTGACAAAAGGCGCTGTGATTTATTTGGACATTTAAAAAAATGAAACTCAACAGGCGTCTGAGTCTGTCTAAGCTCAGACCGACATTAGTTTGGCCATCTGTCATCTGCTTGCATACCTGTCTGCTGAGAAGGGATCTAAGAGTATGTCTTGGCACAATATAAAGGTACATAAATGTGACAGTATCCATCATGGAGCTGAATCATTGATTAAAGTATAAGGTAAATCTGATTAGCTATGACTCCCAAAAGGCACTCAGTTTTATTTGCGTACATTAAATGCAAGAGAGCACAATCAAATGTCCACATCATGACCTGTTAGAGGGCTCAAATACTGCCTGAAAACTCTACAGCAGGGATGCCCAACTTGCTTTGCCCGGGGGGCACTTTAGCAAAATGAAAGGAGGCCAGGTGCCAGTTGATAAACAAACATTAATAATAATGTAATTTATTGGATAAAATGAACAGCAAAAGGCCCGTAACTCATCTTTCTTTCAAATTCTTAATTTTTAAGTTAATGACTTATTAACATATTAACTAAATTAACCTGGTGCAAAGACCGACAGATATATTTTACTGCATTTGATAACTGCAACTGCATTTTAGTTGTAAATGCTTTAGTAACGTTTGAGTTTATACAACATTAAACATGGCTGTAGACTCAAACATCATGCAATCACTGAAATAATGTAACAATTTATAAACATAAACGGCTCCTACGAGGGACATAATGAAAACCATATTTAACTCTTGTAGCATGAAAATACACATTTATGAGATCAGAATTATCCTCCTTTCTGTGTAGCTTTTGCTCCTGTTAAGCTAATAGTTGTCTTCCCCTGCAGAGCTCACCATCTGATCCTATTATACTTTGCTCACCCTGAAAGGCCATCACCCAAAGATCAGCCTTCTCTGTTACTAAAAGCCTAATTTATCCCATCATGTGCAAAACTATCATAGCTGCCCTTCATTCCTGGGAAAAACAGTCTGAGTCATTTATTTTCATTGTGAATTAGAAAATGTTTGGAGGGCCACCCAGCACCCTATCGGGGGCCAAATTTCGCCCACAGGCTGCAAGTTGAGTATCACAGCCCTACAGTTTAAAAAATGTCCATGTGTTACTGCCAAATCTAAAATCAGTTTGTGTAAAAACACACAAACAGACACACTGAGAATGATATTCCACACATTTTCTCCTTTTCTTTATGAGGACATTCTCATCTGTACATCTTTATTCGCCTGATTATTTATTTCTCGAACAATATAATGTGGCTCAACGACTAATTTGAGAGATTTTATTATTTGTTTCTATCATAAAACCTTTGAAAAATATGACAATTGTTTACACAAGTCCAACTTTGTTCACAGTATCACTGTATCAAAGTAGGGGTTGCTGAACTTTCAGCATCAAAAAGGCCAACCTTATTTCTTCTCCTGTTATTCTAACTTTAAAGAAATGTGATATAAATTGAAATATCCCTCCTTTTGCTCGGGACCCCTTTCAGTCCACTCAAGTATTATTGTACTGAAACGTGAGCCAATTATTGCTTCTCTCTCATTTGTCTGGGAGCCAAAGTGATGCCAGTCTTTACTAGGGCTGTCACTGTCAAAAAAATCTGGTTTGCACAAATTCATACTGATGTGTAATTTGTTTGAATGCAACCCATGTGGCCTTATCCCAAAATACATTGTATAATTAATGCTGTTTTATTCATTCATTCTGCCTCAGCCTCCTCAGCTGAGTGACAAGCCAGCGTTACCATAAGGCAGTTGCATTTTACAAAGTTAGCAAACAGCCCTGTTCTTTGCAGGATTTCTCCATCTATGGTGAATCCAGAGTGCTTCTTTCAATTACCTCTAAGATGGTTTGGTGTCATGATTATCCATTCAGCACAGCTCTCATGTTTCTCATTTCCCTTTTTAAGAGAGCAACCACAGTTCACTGAGGGCAACAGGGCATGCAGTGGATCAGATGGACACTGTTTTTTAGGAATGACCCCACTAAATTGCAATACATCATAATTAGGACTGGGTATCATTTAAAAAAAAATCGATATCAGGACCAATACCAGTACCCTTAAAGTGATACAGATACGAATAAAGTGCTTTATTTACTTCATTCAGTATCCATCATGTGAATAGAAGCATTCAGTTGCATACACTGCCACCACTGCTCTTCCCAGTTATTCCTGAATAATTCTAATGCACTTTATACATTTAATTTTTATCTGATACCACCGTCATGTAGTATAGCCATACTTTCAGACGTTTTGGTGGCATCTTGGCACGCTGAACTCCATCAAATATACCATGTTCAAATTCACCACACCATAGACTTTAAGGCTTATAGCAGCTGCAGTAGTGGATCAATCACACATTGCATTAAACCAAAGAATGCTCTCTGTTGTTGGCTGAGAGCAAAACCATACAACAAGTATTTTTTCCACACTAGAACCAGAACCATGATGGATTCCTCTGCTTTTACCCATAGGGGAATTAAGGAGAATCCTTTTTGGTTCCTGGTAGAACATATTGTAAAGGTTATACTTGGAGTTCTTTCTAGAACACCACATAAAGGGCTACACCTAGAACCATCTGTGAAAGGTTTCACCTAGAACCCCCTATGAGAGGTTCTACAGAGAACATTTCTCTGGTGTAATGGTCCTACTAAGAACCCTCTCTGGGGATCCTATCCAGAATTTCCCCCCTTCTAAGCATGCTAGAGATGGGTTCTCACAGAGGGGGTTCTACCGAGAAACTTTTTATATGTCATGTTTTTTTTTTCTAGAACACACTTGGGGTTATTCTGAGATTCTTTTTATATTGCAAATATTATCTGGAACCAACCCTACCGAGAACCTTTTAATATTATGGAACAAAGAGCCATTGATGAACCCTTAACAAACAGCACTTTCTTCCAAACAGCATTCTTTGGATGAAAATGTTTCTTAATGGAACCATAAGTCTTACAAAGAACCTTTTTTAAAAGAAATGTTCTTGAGAAGCAAATTGTTTTGGGGAGAACTTCAGCCCTTCAGGTAGAACCTTTTTGGAACTATTATACCTAAGAGTGAAAATCTGGGTGCAAAAAGGATAGCATACAAGTATCATTTGACTGTAAAAGTTTTGATACTACTTGTGTTATTTCAGTCAATGCCTTAAAGGTATTGAGTACAGATACTCAGCTCTAATCATAACAGATGCTAGATGAATGCTAGCTTGAATAAAAATGACAGCCCTCGTCTACGCCAGTCACGTATGAGAACTTGTACCTGACCACTGCTACGAGCCTGGACTGCAGTCCTCCACCTGCCTGAGGCACATTGACAAGTCAGAGGTCTCTTGCCGTCCTTCATTGTGCTCCTTCTCATGCATCTCACCTTGGATACTGTGAGTGTGATGGACAGCTAACTTGGAATTGAAGAAAAAGACAGGAGAAATGATTGGATGAAAGCGAGCTAGGTGTAGATATAAAATTGGATAGAGGCAATAGAAGAGAGATGTGACGGCGGGGAGAGTGTTTTAAGATGAGCTTGTTGCGAGAGAGTGAAAGGATCAAATCATAGAGTGAGTGGAGAGTAGGAAGGAGCAAACAAGCAGCAAAGTCGGAGGAAGAGTGACAAGGACGGAATAGACAGCAGGACGACAGGCAGGGTGGAGTGTGACGAGGAGGAGAATGACATACGCGATAAGGCAGAGTGACACAAATGTCACCATCCTAACCTTTCATGCACTCTCACTCTCTCCTTTATACTTTCTCTCCTCCCTTCTTCTTTTTCTAGATCTGGAGACTTGCAGAGATGGACACCAAATGGGCAGCATGGAAGCCAACACACACCCTCCAGCGACTAGCTTTCCACACCTAACTGCTGCCACCATCTCCAGCCATCAGCTTGAGCCAAACCAGCGAGGACTGAACCTGCAGAGTTGAGCTGAGACACCAGAAGCTGTGTACAGGAAGTATAGAAAAGCCAAGGTGGACAGGCCTCAGAGGAGTTGACTTACAACAAACCAATCAACCTGTTGAGCATACGATTGAGCTTCTTGGACTTCATCTGAAATGAAATAGGCTGCAGTGATGCTTGAGCAGTGGTATGGAGCTTTCGGACACGTCCGGATTTATCGACCGGATATCCTATCGAGATTACGACACTTTTGTGCACACCTCAGAGCTGGGCCTCCTTTCCAGATTGGCTTGTGGGCAAAAGCGAGTAATTGAAAATTCCCCCTTGAGAGGGTCTCTCTTCTGATTTTTTTTTTCTTTCAAAGGAACAATTTCAAAAAACCCCTCTCTTTATCCCACGTTTTTCCCTTCCTCCTTTTTCACCATCTTTCTCACACATTGCGGAGAAATACATTATGAAGCAGCACCATTCTTCTTCATCCTCCCTCGGTGATGGAGAGAGAGGAGGGACAGACTGTCCAGAATAGATAACGAGCAAGGAGACTGGCATTGAGGAGAGGAGAAGGAGAGAAAAAGCAAAAAAAAACGAGGGAAACAGGTAGAGAAAGAGAGAAAAGGACGGAGAAGGCAAGAAAAGAAAAATAGAGAATTAAGTAGGATTGTTCAAAATCCTCTTGGAGACTTTGAGTCTCTTTCTAATTCGTCTGTGCCGTGTTGGAGGCTAGTTAGCGCAATGGGCAGGGGAGGGGTCAGGATTTACACCAGGGGGGGCCCTTGAGCAGGAGAGTAGGGTTATGTCCCCCCTGCACCTGCCTGGTCTGTATCTCTGTGTTTGGCAGGAAGACAGACTGAAAGATGGCCTGGTAAACAGACAGCTAGACTGAATGACAGACAAGCTCTGAGGCTGGTAAGACAGACAGACTGGGAAGATAGACAGACAGACGGACAGGAAGACGGGTACGCAGCCTATTCCAAGTGTCAGGCACAGAGCCAGGCAGACATCCAGTGCCGGCACAGTAGACAGCGTGCGATTCATTGTCATTCTATGCAGTGTGTGAGGAAGAGACAGAGAGAAGGGAAGAAAGCAGAGACAGAGGGAAAGAAGAGGAGCATCCCCATGTTTGTAGCTTCTGGAGGATCTCACTCCATCTGCATCCACCTCAGTCAGTACTGTGGCAAGCCCATGCACTAAAAAAACAGGCTGGGAGGGAGGGGGCTGTTACTAGAAAGGAAACACAGGTTGGAGAGAGTAAGGGAGGGAGGCAGGCAGAGAAACAGAGGGAGAGAGCAGGTGTCGGAAATCCTCCCCTTCATCTGCTTGTCATTTACTCCTTTATGTTCTCTCGTCGTCTGGCGAGGTGATTGGTTTTCTGATGCCGGCATTTCTCTGCTCATAGGCCCTCCGCAATCCCGAGGAAAACAAGAGGTGGGCAGACAGAAGAAAGCAGAAAAAAGACAGCATAAAAAGAAAGGTGGGGCCCCAGTTTGATTGACTAATTTTTCACCCCTTCCTTTTCTTATTTGTAAGGACGGGCTCTTGTTATTTTTTCACTTTTTTCTCTCAAAGTAAGAGATAGAAAGAAGAAAAACACCGGCCCAATCAATCCCTCATTCTCTTTGTACACAGAATTGAACCTCTGCTTTCATCAACTGTTGATTTTTCTCGCCTTGTCCTAAAGGGATTATTTTCTCCATCTGAGTACAAACACTGGAATCCTTCAGATTCCTTCTATATGTCCTCACCCCCAGTGACACAGTGTGAACCCCTCGGACTCCCCCCACCTCGGCTGAAGTGTGAAAACCCCGTGGTCTCAGATCTCAATGCCTGTGTTGACTCACTACTACAGCGATAATATGGCACGGCGCTTCTGATAACGTCTGATTCATTCTGTAAGTAGGACTCTCTCTCTTTATGTGTGTGTGTGTTTACATGTAGGCAACACTGCATGTCATTAGCGTGTATTCAGCTCATGTATGCAGAAACACAGACGTGGTCTGTCTTTCTGCAGTGTTGGTTTTATGGTGTCTTCACAGCGGATTTGCTTTCCTGTGCTTCCTCTGCTTCAGGCAATTTCAGCGTGTGTGTGTGTGTGTGTGTGTGTGTGTGTGTGTGTGTGTGTGTGTGTGTGTGTGTGTGTGTGTGTGTGTGTGTGTGTGTGTGTGTGTGTGTGTGTGTGTCTGCCAAAGACAGAGATTTTGATCTTACAGCCAAGCTTACAACAGCATCAGAGTAGTGTCAGAAAGAGGCGAAGGAGGTGCCTTTCTCTACGTGTGTGTAGAGGGGTGTGTGTGTGTGTGCACGCCTACATATTGGTCCTGAGGTTAATTTGAACTAATTAGTGGTGAGTATTTTTTGCTTCTCAGAGCAGTTTTTTGGTTCTGTGTCAGTGTACTTGCATTCATTAGGGTGAGATGGAAAGGGGATGGGGGGCTAAAACTGAAGAGGGTGAACCAGCTAATGAGAATGACTCTGATTCCCTGACTAGTTCTTTGTTGCCTCCATTTCACGTCTAATGCCCTGAGCATTACAACCCGGCTGCATATCATTTCAGCCTCCTTTTATCTCCCTATGTGTTGCCTTGGATGAAACCCTATCCTGAGACCCAGCCTCTGCAATGTCCTGCATATTACTAAGCCCATCTATCTCCGCGGACACATCCACATCTTTATACACTCCCACAGTCACCAGGCCCTGCACCGGGAGACGCTCAATCAAGATAGTCCCTTCAAACAGACCAATGAACTGTGAATAACGCCATTACACAAACTCCCAGCTCAGAGCGTTACAGAGACAGAAAGATTGGGAGGGTGGAAAAAAAGGAAGGAAAAAAGGCGAGAGAGAGAGAGAATGAAAAACATAGAAGATAGAAGAACAAGAACAGAAGGGGGATGAGAGAGAGTAGACAGAGTGTGTGAGACAGAAAGCAACAGAGGGGAGGACACATAAGAGGAGGGAGGGTGAGAAACAGAGAGGGAAAAGGGAGTGCGTGGGTCTACAGGGGCCGCGGAGCAGGAAAAGACCTCTGCTCCATGGGAGCACTCTGATGGGCTTAGCAAGGCCCTGCTTTGTTCACACTGTTGGTCAGCCTCTCAGAATTAAGATTACTAAATAATACGATTACTGCAGCTGCACGCTGATAACACACTGCTGCCGATCCCCTTTGTCACTGTCAGAAGACCCAGAGAAGAGAGGAGGAGGAGTGGCATATGATGGCATCAAAGGCATGACAGTACTGACTACATTACACTGTTGCAAGGGCCCTTGCTACACAACATGGCTTCTGTGCTTGCCGCTGAGTGGAAAGAGTTTGTGTGACTTTTCATACGACAAGTGGCTATAAACAGAAGACGCACTTAGGCAAAAATAATGTCAGCCCAGATTCTTTTCCTCAAATGGATGGATGTTGTCATCACGTCCAGTCCAAAGACAGCAGGATAATTAGTGGATGGAGCCACCGTGACGTCACCCATTCAGCATTTGAAATTAAGGATGTCCTGTGGTCACAGGGACAAAAAAAAATAGCATCTGGTACACAAACATATGGTGTCTGGGAAAATTCTTGGGCAGTGTAGCAACTTATCATTAAATATGAAATTACTGTCTTTGTTCATGATATATACATCATTTTAATTGTTATGTGTTCAAATTTGAAAAATGTGAGATAGCACAAGCTCATTTTTACACACACAAAATCAATAAGTCTTATTAGCCATTTTCAAAATCAGGTGCTAGCTAGTGAAATGTGGTTGTGATGCCTTAGTTATGTAAATAATGTCTCAAAGAGTATGTGGCCTGCAAAGTGTAATTATCATCATCATTATTATTATTATTGTTCAGCCTATGAATAATAATGACATGTGATATAGGGAACAGTGCATGCTTCAGTCCATAGGGAATGTTTGGGATACCAGCCCTCATCTGCTTTATGATTGCAGCAAAAACACATTTTTTTCACCTGATTTATGAAGTTGAGTGTTTGCTTGTTTCTCCTTTTCTGAATCATCGTGGAATTGCCCACACCTGCATAAGCCTTCCTTTCTCACAGTTCGCCGTAAGTGCTTTTTGTATGAAACAAATGTATTTAACTGTTTTTAGCATATAGAGTGACAGTTCCAATGTGAGCGTGGAGCTGGTGGGTGACGTACTGCGACTTGGGTGGTTCTTGGTTTTGGGTCATCTGTTCAGCAGGAAATGATGGTGGCCTTCCTGATTATACTCTTTCTCATATTACAGCACACTTAAGTATGTTTCTGGGAACATTTTAGCAAGAAATAGGCAATGTAGTTTTAGAATCTTGATCCATATTTGGTCAGCACTGCCTAGTTTTACACTTTGAGCTGAGCTTCAGGAGGCTTAATTGGGATCGATCTTTCCATTTCTTTAAGCAAAGGCAATGTAGTAACAGAATCTTGATCCATATTTAATGTATACTGTCTACTTTGATCTGAGATTTGTGAGCTCTGTGTGTTACACCGGATATACTGACTGAGAATGACCTGTCAATCACATGGTAGCCCTGTCATGAAGCATACCCTGTTTTATTGTCTCTTTTACGCTAAATGGGACCATAACTTACAAAAATGAACACCATGCTGTATAGAAGAAGACTTGGAACCATAAACACATTAGAGCTGTTTACTGAAGTAATAAATCAAGTGTGAAGTAGGGTCATTTTCTCCATGCAATCAGACTTCTTTTTGCAACCTGGTTTAAAGCACTTCCACATTGACTTCATTTTTCAGACCAGGAAGCTCCGTCCACTTATTTTACTGTCAATGGTCCGATCATGTGACATAAATTTTGACTTGGCTTATCTTTTCTCCAGTGGTTAATGTTGCACTGTTGGCTCCAAATGGGACAAAAAAAAACAACAAACAGGGAAAACACTCTCTATATTACCTCATTCCACATTTGGTATCATAAACCAAGGCTCTCATGGTGAGACTTCTGCCCCTTATCTCAATGTTTTACACCGTATCCTCTGCGTGGGCTATTTGTTTCATGTTTCCGTGCTTGACAGCTTTGACACGGATTCCTGCCAAGTTGACCTTGCAGTTTAAAGTGTAATAAAAGCTGAATTCCCCGGCTGTGTTGCACATCGATACATGTTCTTCTAGTAGCTGATAAATGGTCTCACACCCCACGGGAGAGGGGAAAAACAAGCAGGCAGCAAAAAACCCCTGTCCAGTCCTGCTCAGTGGAAGTAACATACAACCATCTGAAACCCAGTGCTCCCAGGGTAGTGAGCTAATATCAGGGTTTGGCTGGGCTCAAACCCCCTTCTACGAGATATGAAGTATCTGCACTCTCCTCTCAGCAGGAACAGCCATTTGCCTGCAGAGCTAAAGATAAGCTTGGTGCAGGAAACAGGAAAAAGACTTATTTAGCATGTGATGGTATAGTACAAGAGTAACAAATAACAAAGCAGAGCGGAGGGCACAAAACTAAATCAATGAAATATGACACACAGCACAAACGTGCAGCTTAAAATCGCCCTAAACCACTGCGAGCTGGCAACCATTCATTTCAGTTTCTGTCTCTGTGCAGCACATTTGTCATCTTGTGGAGGTTTCATGTACATGTCATGGAGTGTATTTGCTTCAGTGACACTAAATGAACTTTGACCCCAGGCCTTCCTCAGCTGAGGCCCAGAGTCACAAACTAACTGTATGAGTCACTCTGTAGAACCAGTACAGCTCCGGTCAAAAAGCATCCATGTTAAATCACATGCACCCTGCTCAGCGAGTACAGACATGCAGAAACAGAAAGGCACCATCAAGATGATGCGCCAAATTATCAGTTACGTGTCGTGTCATTCGGTCTCCCTTTTTAAGTGCTTTTCATAGCCGCAGTACACTGTCGCTAAAGTAAATCATTTCACTTGACTTGGTTTAAATTGCAGAAATGCACATGGTTCATCTGATAATATTTCGCATTTGCTTTCAGAGCTTCCCATTGCCCCTGTTTATGCCAGTTGGGTCCTTTCAGATCAGCAATCCCATCAGCCCTCAAGGTTAGATTTTCTAATCGCTGGTTCAGGTTTTTATTCGCCGGTTCCAGTTGTGATTGTGCTTGACAATATTGTTCCTTGATGATTCTCCACTTCTGTTATTGTTTAGGCAAAAACACATTTTCACATTGTTTGCATCATTAATCATTTTACAGGTCATTGGTGGGAACAGCTGTCCTTTTTTCAGGCCTGGCCACCAGCTGTTATTTCTTTAACTGTGCTGTAATGTAACAGAGAATGCTTCATTCATCTCAGAAAGGTGCACATTTCAGTTCAGTTCAGTTTAGTGTGCCACACTGTATTCCTGTATCACCCTACACAAGTATGTTTTACCAGTACGAGAAAATAAAAGTGTGCCCCCTCCTATAATTGTGTTATAAAATCCCCGGCAAGCTGCAGCATGCTGATAGCCTCTGTTCCGCGTCACCTGCCTAGCACTCTCCACACTCCTTCACGCCGTAAAATATGGATTTATTTCCAGCAAATGTCTTGACTGGTCACCAGCTCACCAAAATGTCTTTGGTGAGTTTTGTTTTGTTTCTGTAAAGTTTGAAAGAAGCTGACGATGATGACGTTTTGCAAAAGGAGTTTGGTGAATTTGGAAGAGTAAATCAGCTGTTTCTGGTTAAACAAAATGTATCTTACTCTAACTCTTTTAAGGACTCAGAAGACTAATGGTGTCAGACACTTTGAATCAATCTGATGAAAATAAGCACCAGCAAACAAGCAAGCACCACCTGTCCTGCACACTCCGGTAGTGCGCTCTAGTGAAGTGGCTGACAGCGTGTCACCTGTGCTACGTTTCTGTCACTATTCTCCGCTTCCATCCCAGTTAGTTTTGTGGTTTGTGGTGATTCAGAGACTCATACAGTTGCATTGCTCAGTGAATAATGACACAGCTAAAAAACGAGATGAAACCGGTTTACCAGCGACTTGTTTCACCCTCTCTCATCAGATAATCACCAGCACATGTGGTCACGAGGATTTTTTTTTATTATTTAAAGTTATGATTCCCCTTTATTCCTCATGATTCCTTTTTGTAAGCTTCTACTTCTGTTTTATCATGTTGCTGTAATGCACACTGACTGGCAAAGGAAAAAAACAAATGCTCAGCTGGAAGAATCTCAGTCAACTGAAGGATCTCCAACTGTTTCAAATCTTTGACTGTCAGGGGACAGCCCTGATGTTCACTAACATGCAGTCTAGATTTTGAAGTGTGTGTAATAAACTGTAACATTTACAATCTACACCTAAGACTAACCAAAGACCCTAACCCAAAAAGCTAAAAACTAAACCAAACTAGACCTATGAAACTACTTCATGGTCCAAGGACATTTTTTTTGCTATCAGTCTAAATATTGGTTAAATAGGTAAGATACAATAAATACAGACAAGTGGCAAGTGAAGAATAACAGAAAAGTGGATTTCAGAGAAGAGTAACTGGTTTAGAAGGCCCCAACCATTTAGGGTATCCAAGCTTACATATTTTAATAGTAACTCATGCCTTTATTTATAGTGTTACAGCAGGAATAGATAATTAGACTGTTGTCAACGCTGAATCTATCATTTTCTTATCAACTGGGGACTGTGACTGGCTTCTGCTATCATGCCCCCTGATGTCTCTTGCGTTGGTAGTTCACTCCTGAAGTGTCTCAGACAGCTCCTGCTCCAAAGTGAGCCAGGCTAATTTGGGATATGAGATCTCTTCTAACACTGAGCAGCACTTCAGTTTCCTCTCCCTTCAATCTTCCGCCGCTTGACCACCAGCGCGAGGCACTGCAGCCTGCACTAAACCTTTGCTCCTCATTGCCTAATGGAGCACAAAAAATGGCCCTGTTTGCTTAGTCGTTTGTCCACTCCTGCTTGCTTCAGGCTAGCTGGCCTTGGGGGAAAGATTGAGTGAGAGTGTGTGTGTGTGTGTGTGTGTGTGTGTGTGTGTGTGTGTGTGTGTGAAGAGGATGACAAGAAATGGACATTAGGACACACATGCCCTTTCCATAATGTGCTCCCGGCTGGGCTGTTTGGCTGGCCATAAAGTGAATGCCGCTAATGGCCTCCCAGTTAATGGAGTCATTAAGATTGGATTGCAAAAAGATAAAAGCAATGTGTATAATGTGTGTGAACCGGGTGGAAGTGTGATCGTTTGTATTTGTGTACTGTTACTGTAAGTGCTTTGTGTATTTCTACTTATTAAGTGCTCCACTGGATACACCCAGGACAACACTAAAGGCAGCAGTGACACTCTCCTGCATTAGCATTAGTAGAAAAGGTCAGTATTCTATCAGTGTAATTGTAATACGGTCTGAGGCTCAGGTGATCAGTCTCAACCCGGCCCGTCCTAATCAGTTGGCTGGCAGAGGCTCAGAAAGTCACAGCTATAATGTTTCACCGCTGCCGTGTGCGAGTGTGTAAGTGACAAAGGCTGATAGGCTTCATTTGAGGTCATTTCAGGACCTGTCCCCGAGAGAATATGGCAAGGCTGGAGAAGGGCATTCTGGGTAGTGTTGCGTGTTGTTTTCATGGTGGCATGACTGCTCATTAAGTCTATGTCAATTTCTTGATTCTTACCAGAGGCTTTTGCTTATGTCACCGTGCTCATCATGTTTTAAGCTTCAGCTGAGGTCGGTCCAGTTTGCCTCATTCACTAGTTGCACTCAATGAAATGCAGCCTTTATTACACCATGAGGGGAAGCTAGTTTGCAGGCAGAATTAACATTAAATCACAGGTCAAAATAATTAAAACAGAACAGAAAACTCTTTCTAATTAGGCAAGACAGGGAGTCAATAGTTGACTGTTCAACTTTGTGAATATTCACAATTGTTTTCTCTGGCACCTCTTTACAATAAGACTACCCTTATAAATGATTTATAATTATTTTTAATTATGAAACAATTGTGGGCTCACTATTTGGCAAAATCCAGTTACTGTATATTACTATTATTAACTTTATTACAAGGATAAACCCCTCTAGATGGACCATCTTGTTTTCAAGGGGGTCCTTAACAGAAATTCACACACACACACACACACACACACACACACACACACACACACACACACACACACACACACACACAAATCACTAATACTAAAATACTAATTAATGAGTTACTAATATTTATAACTGCCAAAAGGGAGCTTTATTGTAGAGTGTAAAACAGTGCATGCTGAAAATGTCAGGTAAGGTAAACAATATTGCCAAAGCCTATGAATCTGGTAATTTGATGCCAAATAAAACTTTGGTCGCGTTTTATGTTATAGTACGTTGATAAGATGTAACAAGCCATAGTTTCTACCAAATTAAACAAAAACTATAAATATGTTCTTTATTAGACAGAATTTATACCATAATTAGATTCCATACACCTAACAGTACAAATAAGACATAACAAGTTGTTCTATCAAATGTATCACATACCTTTATTAGACCCTTATGAGACTTTATTACAGGGTAAATAGGGGCACATTACAACAGAAATGTACTATAAACTAAAGTATATTATTCTCCACTGTTTGACCCTTATTGGAGTTTATTAGAGGTAGGAACATATTATAACAGAATTGTAAACCAAAGTGAAACCACATATCTGCTACTTCCCCATTTAAAAACAATATGTGAGCCAGATCTACCAAATAAATGCCAAAATGCTAAAGGTGGAGGAATATTTTGTCTATGGGTGATTGCACAGACTTATTGTAATACTGTAGGCAGACAATGTGGTTTGGTTAAAGAATTAGGCATCAAGCTTGGCTGCTCTGCTAATTGTATGGTACCAGCTCACTTTAGTTTACAGTACAATTATTTTGTGATGTGACTCTAATGACCCTCTAATAAAGTCTTATAAGGGTGTAATAAAGGGTCTAATACTGTCTAAATACAAACATATTATTTCCGTCTTTGTCTAATCAGCTTTTTAAGTCTCAGTAGCATACTGTAAAATGAAGTGTGACAGAAACTTTTTGACAATTAAGGCATGCTGTGGTGGTTAAATTTTAGTAAGGTGTTAATGAATATGTGATGAAGACACACATAAATGGTGCTGATGGAGAAGACTAAGAAAGTTAAGTTCTTAATGAGATCTGAGCTGTAAAAATAAAGATAAATGTAGGCTCACCATTTGGCCACCAACAGGTCGCTGTTGCCCTTTTCATCTAATATGTTGTAACAGCTTATTAATGATTTATAGAGTTTTCAGCCTCATTAATAACCTAATTATAACCAGTTATACATCCTTTTTAAGGGTAGTCTTATTGTAAAGTGGTACCATTTTTCTCAACCTTGAAAAGTGTAACTTCTTTATAAAAAGTCAAAATGTTATGATACTACACTGTTTACAAATATTCCACATTTACAGAACTTTGGCAGCCTCATGGTAATAACCATATTTATCTGTCAGAGGGTGTCAGTCCGTGTATTAGAAGATCACACACACTAAATTTCAGAGTGAAAGAGCACACCTTTTAATCTAATCAGTTACTAAGCAGGCGAAGCCCGTAGCTGGAAAATTGAGTCTCAGCAGGAGATGTCATACTGCAATCACTGATCAAACCTGTCTGCAGACCCCTGAGGAGGCCTGAGGGGGTCATGCTGCAAAATAAAGAAAACTGGTTTAATTTCAGTTATTTTATTTTGAGAAGGGATCATGAGGGCATATTATGGGAGTGACTATTCTGATCAGAGATTTCATTATCGTTAGTCACCAAAGTGTTAACATTTGTAAATTATAGTGGATTGAAATTCTAAGTGTGTGTGTTTGAGGAGCCTTTTTGAAAAGCCCATATTTAGACAGTGTGACTACAGTAAGAGGACAGTGTCTTCTGTTACAGTTTGAGCTGTAGCACTCGGCAAGCAGTCTTGTACTGTTCATCCATTCTGGTACAATTCTACATAATTGCTTCTGTGTGAAAAATTGTTCAAAAGTCATTCAGGTAACAGCATTGTCAGCCTTGGTTTAGTGAGTCTATTTTACATTTTAATGTTTCAGTGCATCTCCTGCTGAGCGGCAGTTTGCCTGACAGTGTAATAATGGCACTCATCATGATATCTACAGGTATCGCCTCTCTTTGACGCTGATCATTAATAAATGTAGGGCTCAGCTCAGCTCTGCTAGACTCTAGTCTCTATGGTGGACCTGGATCACACAGAATTTCTACATATTTGAACACTCATGTAGTGGTTGCAAGTGAGATAAAGCAAAGTAGTAGTACTTGTTGTGTATAGTGTCATGCACATATATCAGTGCTCAGCCCATATATGTGGACTTATCAAATGTACTGTTGCAGCATTGAAACGACATTAAACTTTTTGCTTTTTGCATTGTAGACTTTGTCTCCTCTGCTGATATTGATAAATCTGTCACAAGTAAGGTTGATTTTCTGAAACACACCAAAAAACCCTGTATAAATGAGGCAGGATGAATAAAATAAGTGATGAATTTAATAACTTGTAATGTGAAAATCGTAAATTGTGAAATCATAAAAAAAGCATTTTACCAGAAAATCATAGGCTTTAAATCATTCTGTAAGGAACAATAAAACATGAAATGGACTTCAGTCTCACCTGAAACATGCAACAAACAAAGCCTTCCTCTCCTAGGAGATCATTAAACCTGCCTGTTTCTATAAATAATGGTGATGCACTGGAACCTAACAGTGCACATAGAGATCTTTGGCTTTTGCTTGAATTATTGTTCATATAATATGTTTGACTGTAGACATTTCTTATGAGACAATAAGGTTTGTACCAAGCATTGATCGGCCATCTTTGCTTAGACATAATGAATAATTTGTGCTTTCATGAATATTACACTGTCATCAGTTCTCTAAAAAAATAATAATCATAAAGTTGCCCATCCTATATTGTGTTTTATTTACATCTCAGTCACTACTATAGACTACTATAGATTTCCACAAAATATGACAGTAATTTCTCAAATAATGATGGTTATAGTGGCGTAAATATACATGCCATTCTGTGATTTTTCATCTCTTACTTAATTACGAGGCAGAAATTATACCACAGCCAAGCAGTCAGTGCCATGAATGCCCTGGAGTGTGGCTGTAATGCCCCTTCTAAAATTAACTACCCACACAGCCAGTTTGGCATGCCCTGTTTTGAACTTGCTGTTGTGGCCTGCAGATTTCCTAATTTAAAACTATATGCAATACAGCAAATGAATGAACTCATGTTTCCCAGTGTCTCTGTTGTTACCCTGGACATTAACAGCAGCGCAGGATTTCTCCCGTCACTGCAAATATATGTGTAACATAAACATCAACACCTAGCCCACGAGCTAACATTAGCTAATAATGAATCTTAGCTTATGTGATAAAGCTCAAACAACTACATGCTGTACGCTATAAGTATAAATACACGTGCGTTTTCAGTTTATGATAATGACTGCAAAAACTATATTGTCTCAAACACATGATAGATGTAGAATTGACAGTGTTATGAGTCAGTGTTTAACTTAGCGTGTATCTGCTCAACCAGCCAGCACTCATTTTAGTGAGAAATCTTAAGTTTCGAAATATTTCACTCACCAAAAGAAGCTTGGTAGGGAGTTGAGGCAACAGAATCCAAAGTTTGCATGGAAATACACTTTGTCTTGACAAGAAGACTGTTGACATATGACGCCTTTTATCTTTTGTTTCTCTAATTATGTATTTTTGCAGACCTTAAAGAATTGTTAGTATGTCACATTTCTTACTCAGAGCTTGTGTAATATTTTCTCTTGGAGAGCACAGGGAGCGTCTGTTTAATTCAGACTGCTAGTGCTGTATGTACATTTTTAAAACGTTTTGTCACTACTACAGAAACACTGGGTAACTGCTAGTGTATGATAAGGTTGTCTGATATTGACTGCAGTTTGTTAGTGGTTTGATAAATGGTTTCCAGTGTAATACTGTGTGTTTGTATTGATTACTGACAGTGGTTGATTAGGCTAATTATCATCTGGTGTAATTGTACAAATACTGTTTCGTCTTCATACAATATAATTATCTTTTTTTTTATTGCAACATTGGTTTTGGCCTTATTCCTCAGCATTCTAGCCACTATGCCCCATTGAATTTGTATTAATCAAAGGCCAGAGTGGCATTTGCTTAAAAATAACTTGTTTCCAGGACTTTGATTACCAAAATAGGTAATTTAATAGGTATTAAATTATCCTTTCTGTGTAATTTTCTACCTGGCCATATGTCAGGCTTTTCTGTTAAATAATCATTAAAAGTCAGCAATCCAGTTTTTTGTCACCAAAAAACTGTAATCATCCAAAATTGCAGCCCACTGATATAAAAGCGCATCAAGTATAAAAGATGCAGTCCCTGCTTCTTATTCCAAAAATATAGTCCGAAGGCCAAATCTCATCACCACTTCCATGTTTTGCTCATTGTTTCCACAACACTGGTATTTTGGGATTGTGAGTCAAGAGCCTGCAATCAGCTCCGCCAATCAGAAGTATTAACATGCGAGTCAGTTCCAGCTCAGCTGCCTCGGCCCAAATGGTGATGCAGCAGTTGATTATGGGCTACTGCCTGATTTTAAACTGCTGAATATTTAATTGACTCAATGAAACATTATACTCCAACTGGGCTCATATCATGTCATTATAACTGAATTAAAAAAAATACAACAGATGTGATTAATTAACTCGTTTGTGATTTTATAGGCTTCAGATTTCCACTGAAGTGAGGCGGGTCTGGAAAACATGGCAGGATTTTTTTCCGCTGAATCGAAACTTGGCCGCCCCCCGCCACTGCCCCCTGCTGCAAACACATTCACAGAAGTGTCATGAAATAGCAAAATATTATCTGCATCATTGCCTTTGTGAAGTGTACCTTTCAGATTAGCTCAGATGTAAAATGGTAGCCTGTGAATAACATAAATTCAGAGACCCAGGGAAGGAGGTGTTGACTGTAATTAAGCTCATACGGAGGTGTGCGTGACATAAAGTAAAAATGCTTCGCTAAAGCAAAGCAACTCTTTAAACGGTCTGACACCTTCCTGAGGGCGATACTTTTCTACTTCACTTGAGCTACACAATAGCAGCACATCATCCAAGAGGCTCAGTTAAAATGAAAAACAATTTTTGCCTCTGGTTCAGCGGTACTTGATGTAATCCACACAGTTGTTTGACCAGTGTTTATTTCAAGTCCTCCTGAGCTATTCACTTGCTGAGGAATCAAAGTCTAAAGCTTGAGTAATTTATGTAGTGCTCTTCTCTGAAACTCTGAAAGTCTTGTGGGGATTTTTCAGTCTCACCAAACCCAGAAATGTTCAAGTCGCATGAAGACAAAATACTATATGATGAACTGCATTGCACACATGAGACGATTGACAAGCTGTTGAGCATAAACACATTATACGTCTGTTTATGCGTGAACATCTGATGTAGATTGTGTCTGTGCATGCGTCTGACTTGTTTGTACATACCATCCCTGTATGTGCAATGTAAATGTTGCGTAGGTGTTTTTGTCCATCTGTATCAAGATCAGTGATCTGTCAAGATGAGAGCCTTCTTGTTCTGCCCTTTATAATATCTTTGAATCCCATGGTGTGTCACAGATGCCAGAATCAATGTATTCAGTGTACAGTATCACACAAGCAGAGCTGTGGTCATGCTGAAAAGCACAGATGATTTCAGGGTCTTTGATCCAGAGTACAACAGGCTGAGAGAGCACATACTCTCCTGATCCACACAGGCGATAGCAGCCTATTAGCACCCGCCGTCAGCCTCAGCTCTGCTGTTTGCAGGTCAGTAGTAGAAAATAATAGGCAGTAGAATAACTTGGCACACAACATGTTGTGTGTCTTACTTTGAAGCTGATAGATTAAAACTGCTAAGCATTGGTAATTAGTGAGCAAAATGGAGATTAAGAATACTATCGTATATAGGTATTATATATACCAAGTGCTATATTGACTTTAATTTTATTTAACAGCATCTAAACCTGTGATAACAGTTTTTTGGCCGCTTGGGAGCAGCAGAAACAGGCTCTACTCACAACAAATTACCACCTCATAAAGTTGGTGAATATGTTAGAACACAGTTCTGTGTTTAAACACCCAGCAGATGCCAGAAAACATTGCCATTCAATTTGAATCTTATGATGAATTTATGTCCTATTCTCATTCCTACTTTCAGCTCTGTTTTGGTCTCCACCAACTCCTGAGGGAAATATCTATTAAGTGCTTCCCTGTGTTCACCAAGTAGTCACTAATCTTTGTCTGTGTGCATATAGTGGGATGTTTTTTTAAGCTGAAAACAGCTGAGTGTTTTGATTCGGGTGAGAGTGAGAGTGAGAGTGAAAGTGAACCAAATCAGTAAAGCCAAAACAATGAGCTGAAAGATTTTCTTAGTTGACTAGTAGTTGTTAGTTCAGGCCATATAAGTTTTTTATTTTATGTAAATATACATTTCTGGAACATCAGAAAATGGTTTAAGTTCCAGGGCTGAGGGAGAAGGTTATAAAGTAACGTTTTTAACACTTAACATCACAGAGAAATGTAAAACCTGGTTGGAGCTGCTGTAACATTAAATCTTAAAGTAACATTAAATCCTCTTTATTGTACCAGGTATCAAACTGGCCTTTGTTGGTCTCAGAGGCTGTGTCCAGTCTGGCTGTTTTAACTAGAAGGTTGGTGAGGCCGGTTCATTTGCCTACTTGCTCTGGTTCTAGTGCTCATTCCGGTGAGACGTTGGGCCCCTCCCGTCCAAGCTTGAACACTTCTTCCTCCCGGTGGTCTGAAGCTTCTGTGCTAGAGGTGTAACAAACACCGGTGCTCTCCCAGTGCAGTAAAGTGCAAGTGGCCCATATTGTTTGTGACTTCTGTGTCACAAGAAAAAAGGTCTGTGCTGCAAACGTCCCTCTGAGACTTTCGTCCTGGTCCTACTGACAAGGTGCAGCTCCTAAATGGAGTTTGAGGTGTTTTTTTTCTATGATAAACTACTTTCACATTACATTAGGCCCAAAACTAACAATTATTTTATTATCATTTAATCTTTTGATCATTTTCTAGATTAATTGGTTAGTTCGTAACCTGTCGTTACGTAAAATGTCAGAAAATGTCTTCACAATGTGAAAATGTTGGTCACGGAGCCCAAGGTGACGTCCTCAAATATCTTGTTGTCCGCAACCCAGAGAGGTGCAGTTTATTGTCATAGAGGACTAGAGAAACTAACTAGAAAATATTCTCAGACAATGACTGGACAGGTAATTGATTATCAAAGTAGTTGGTACAACTAATCAATAAATCGATTAATCATTGTTACTCTGTGTTACATACAGCAGCTTTAAAACTGTAGTTAGAAATAATCTACATAATATAACCGAAATAAGATTCTCTAGTCTCGTTGTATCTTGGTGGAAATCCAGATACATACCAGGTGGCTAATTAGCAGTTCTGTGTTGTTTTCCCGGCGAAGATTCATTGTTTACCCGACAGTGTCAGACCTCAGACCTTTGCCCACTCTGACAAATGGGGACAAAGCACACAGCCATCATTTGCACCGCCTGAAGATTTGCGTGACCTCGGCTCCTGATATCACCATTTTCCAATTTCGCCATCCAGTCTCAATGGGACATAATCAGTCGTTAGCAGTTGGCCGGTGGCACTTGGTGGTGATATCCTGTCCACGATAATAACACGGGCGTCTCGTAAGGGGAAAACCTGCCTTATTGCTCAATGGATTTACATACAGCAGGTAATCATTGTGACCACAGGCTATCTGTGACTGATGGTGTGTGTCAGCACCGAACATGCAGCCTTTGTTTTCATTTGGCAATCAGGCCTGTCGGGCCATGCTGCTGCAGAGATCAGTGTGCTGTTTGGATGATTGTAATGCGTGTGATTGTCTGTGTGAGTGTGAGTGTGTGTGTGTGCGTAATTCATCTAAATGCTTACCTGTGGGCCATCATCTTTGCTGCCTCCATATATCCATCTCACTCAGTGTTGCTGTGAAGCAGAGAAAACATCGGGCTCCTTTCACAAGAGACCACGCCATTACAACAGCGACCTGATTTACTGTCCCACAGAGGCTTTGATATTAAAACAGTGTTGTACAATAATCCATTTTAAAAGAAAACCCAAATTCAGAAATATGCTAATAAAGGGAATTGTGTGTGTACAACCATATCCTCCAAGGCTTCTCTAGTGAGGGGATGTAGGAGGCAGAGGGAGGAGGTGTGGGGGAGAGGAGATAGGAACCGATAGCTCAGCAGAAAGGTGTAAAGTCCTTCAGTGACTAGCTAATCTTCCAGACTTACTGTAGGGCGGATGGTCTTTGCCGTGCCCTCATAGAGGAAGGGAAAAGCTCTGTTGGGCTCACCTTTAAAGCCGCCTGGGCCACAGCCACAGGGGGAAACCCAAACACATCGATTACCCATCAGGAGGGTTTGAGGGGGGGGCGCAGAGATGTAGGGGTGAACTAACTCTCTCCTTCCACCTCCGCCGACCACCCTGACCAGCTCAGGCCACTGCTTTCTCACGGGTACGGCAGAGAGAAGATTGAGGATTGAAGGAAAGCAATCAAAAGCCGAGGTGGATGAAAAATGAGGAAGGTGTGTTGAATGAGAACAATCGACAAAAAGAAAGACAGGAATCAAACAAACAGGCGAGCCCAGAACAGCCGTGTTTTGTTTTGCTCTGATCATAAGCCAAAATCTGGGAGCGTGCTGGTGCACAAATGCACTTGCGTGTGCCTTCGTGTGTGTGTGTGTGTGTGAGAGAGAGAGAGAGAGAGAGTGTGTGCACGGCAGCTGCTGAGTTGCTGTGTTTATCTGTGTGAAAGCTTTACGGTAAATAAAGCTCGAGTCCTGGCAGGGAGACAGGTGCGGCAGGCTGGGCCAAAGGAGAGCTACTGTAACTCAGGAAGAGAGGGAGGGAGAGGAAGAGAGCAGCTCTCTTGAAAGTGCCAAACGGACAATCTTTTGAAGTGGCCCATATTGGCATATCATGAATAAACATGAGCAATGTTTGCTTTCGAGCAAAGCAAAGCTGAAGGTGTGTGGCTCATTAGGGACCAAGAGGCCATGTTGATAAAAGAACTGAAGCCATGATTAGAGCTGGGCAACGTATTGATATTATATTGAAATTATGATATGCGACTAGATATCATCTTAGATTTTAGGTGTCATATCATGATATGGCATCAGTCATTGTTTTTCCTGGTTTTGAAAGTCTGAATTACAGCAAAGTGAAGAAATTTTCTCAGCTGTTCTATTTTTTGCCTTTACCCACTTCCACTGGGTTGCATCAGCAAAGATTAATTTAATCTAAGATTAGTTCCAATCATAATTGAGCAAATCTAGATTTAAAATGAGTAAATCCTGATTTTAAATTAATTAGAACTCTTTCGCACAGTTAAAAACGTTTAGTAGATCCAAATTTAGTGATGGAAATATGAATTGAATATCTAAATTAATATAGATGCTTTCTTATCCAAATAAAAAGAAATAGATGTATCAAAAGTAAATTTGAGTGCTGTCAGGGCCTAGTAAGTATTAAAGAGGGAAGAGACCGTTAAGCTTAACTTTGCCCTGTTTGTATTCCTTAACAAGATGTTACATTGTTTGCTAACTATAGCTAGAAAGATTAAAAAGCAAAACTAAATAAAAGAAAGTGTTATAGCTCTATTGTTTGCTAGTTGACTAAACACAAACAAGCAAATAAAAAAGGTTATTGTTTGCTAGCTAGCTAAAAAGTTTTAAGAAGCGATATATCGCTTGCTAGCTGGCTAACAAGAAAAACCTTATATTGTTTGCTAGCTGGCTAAAAAGTTGGTTAGCTGGTTGGACTTCTCATGACTGCTCAGCAGAGAATTAATTTTTTTCATTCCATCTCAACTTTCTCAAGTGCAAGTTTAAAGTTTTGGTGCACCAGAATTTAATTTAACCTAGGTTTAGAGGAAAAACAAAACAGAGTTAAAGAAAGTTTGAAATTTAATTGTTTTTTATTTTAAGCCTTTTTAAAAGTGTAGTGCGGTATAATTTAAAGTTAAACCATCCTTTATTCAGGTCTAAAAATTAATTCCTATTCGGGCATTACTGTCTTAGTCATCATATCCACATTACTGACACCCATTTATCAAATATCTCATTGTGTTAATATTTTGTGAAAGCACCAGTGTCATCTCTACAATTTTGTTAATATTGGTCAAGATTATTGTGATTAGCGCTGAAACTAACAATTATTTTCATTGTCAGTTAAGTTTTTCTTTATTTTCTCGATTAATAAATTACTTGTTTGCTCCATAAAATGTCAGAAAATGGTGAAGAATGTTGATACCTTCCTCAAATGTCTTGTTTTATTCACAACCCAAAGATATTCAGTTTGCTGTCATATAGGAGTAAAGAAACCAGAAAATATTCACATGTAAGAAGCTGGGATAAGAGAATTTAGACTTCAGACCAATCACTTGATTATCAGAACAGTTCATGAATTGGTGCAGCTCTAATTGTGATATTTGAGTTTGTCCCTATCGTCCAGCCCTATTATATAATGTTGAGTAGTTTTATCAACAGCAGTGCATCATAGTCTTTAAGATCATATGTTTACAGTACTTCAGATTTTATGGTATGTTATTGTCATATGAAAAAGTGTGTATCAAGATATATATCATATAGCCTATAAATATCAAGATATTATTCACAAGCCATATCACCCAGCCTGAGCGATGATCATTTACTGCACTGAAAAGCTATATGATTTCATCCATTAGTATTTATCATTTTAACCCTCGTGGTCATCTAATTATGCATACACTGATGATAAAGAATGGAGGCACTAATTAGAAAGGAAATTCCGACCAGCTGAAGTGTACCATGTAGACATGAAAACATCTGAGATCATCAGCTGTACTGTATTATCCATTCTTTGCTCAGTATTTCAAAATTACCTACCAATTATGCTGTCAACTACCCAATGATACTATTTTGTCAGCACATTTATTAAGAAAACCATTATAATAATCTCTCCAGTTTCACTGCAATGCCATTTTGTAGGGATAGGTCTCACATTTTTCATTTACCGGAAACAAACTGATGATAATGTCTATTACTGCTGATAACGATAACGCAAATTACATAACTCTCCCTGCACATCCACTCCAAAATCATAACTCATCTATAGGCACTTGGAATATTAACCCAGTGCTCCCCCAAGGCTGAGAATATGAACCAGCACCTTATAAGCCCATGCAGCCCTGTGCGGTAGTGGTGGTGTGATTAGAAACCCTGCCTGGTGAATTGCTAATACACTCGCTGAAGTTTGATAGCCTCCAGTACAGCAGGCTGCTGGTTATGAATAACCCTCTACATAACCGACCCTCCCCCACATCACTCAGGGTGATACACACAGTTTTCACTGCTTTTCCATCAGTGTTTTAGGCTGTGCACTTTAAGGGTTTTTTTTTCTCTCGCTAAATGAATACATGTCAGAGCATAGGGTTCATCTGAAAGCATTAGAGGAATCAGTAACAGCCCTTAAGTCTTTCTGAGGCGGATCTGGGTGGAGATTAAGCAACATCGGTTAAAGGAAGACGGGAGGGGAAATGTGTTTTGGTCTTATAGGCATCTGACAGCTCCTCCATAATAGTGAGCTAATCCTTTTTATGCAGTGTGTGTTCCTTTCCTACACACATTGGCAACATCCAAACACGTAGACGGATGAACCACATGCATGGAGTCACAAAAAGCGCACACACACACACACACACACACACACACACACACACACACACACACACACACACACACACGTGCATGCACATCCACCCTCATGGGCACAGACACATGCATTCATAAATACCAAACATAAACAAAACAGCAGGGGTGGAAATAGTGAATTACAACTACTCAAATCTCACTGTAGTTAAGTCATTTTTTGGGTACTGGTACTTTTATGAGTATTTGAAAGTATGTATTAAACTATTTAATCTTCTTAATTACTTTTAAACTCATAATTAAGTACTGAGAAGGCCTACAATTTGCGGGATTTGGAGTCATTGTTAACTAGACTTGGTTGACTTGTTATTTACAGTTTTTAAATTACTGTTTTCAGTTGCAGTTTGGTTAGGTTCAGATAACAAAACAACTTGGTTAGGTTTTAGAAACAAAGCTCCTTGGTTAAGTTACGCCAGTATTTTTACTTGTATTTGCAGGGGCATGAATATAGGTACTGCATGCTGTGTGTTTTCACTGGGGCTCATGGGGTGAGGAGGCCCTTAAATAATGTGTTGGGTGGAGAATAATTCAGTGATTCAGGTTGCAGCTCAGAAATACACTTGTGTTCACATTATATCATAAATGATTGCATTTGAATTTTATTGTTTTTTGCATTATCTCTGTGTATGGTTTTGTTTCTTTTCCAGTAGAAGTGATCACAAATTTTTATGCTTAATCTACATAACCCATAAAACTATAGATAAACAATAAAAATGAATTAAATGAATCATTTCTTATTTTCTTTGGCATTTTGTCATATAGGCTACAGAGCAGATATGTATTGATGATTGCTGGGTAATATGTATGTTGTCCAATATCAAGTCTCTATTTGATCATGCTTTGAGTTGGACCCTCAGAGAGCTGTCCATGGTTCTGATAGTTTTCTCTTTGACCTTCCTACTTTCCAAATACAATGACCTAAGTCAGTTTTACAAAGTTTTACATCCCCAGAGGGGCTCCAAACAGTTTCAGAGGAGGAGATCACAAAAAATAGCCTAAATATGTGTTATTTTGTTATCTTAGTTACAGAGATCATTCAGAGATACAGTTTTGAGAAATTTTACTATTTTTCCCACTTTCAGAGTCATGTAAAACAGCAATATTAGATTATCTTGGCTCAATTGTTGAATCTCTGTGGGATGAAATAAGATATTCATGATCACATAGACATCCAGGGATTGAGGGGAGGCTCACAGTTTCAGACTCTGAAAAGCCCCGACCCAAGTAACTCATTTGAATGTAAAATCCAACACATTGTTGGTGAAATATACAAAATAAGCATAATGGGGTGTGTGTGTGTGGTCCATAACTAGTAACTAGTTTGCACTGGGGCCTGTCGTAACTACATTAAGCCACTGTGTAGTTGAGTAATATTTCCATAATGAAGCAGTACGTCTGCCCGACTGTTGAGTCTCAGTACTCTTTCCACCATTGCCAAACAGTACATAAACATGCAGTCGCAGTTTGGCTGAACTGATGAAGGAAGAGGCCTTTGAACTGTTGATAATTTCTTGACGTGTTTCATGATTTCATCTTGACATCTGTCAAAATTGCTCAGGCCACTGCAGCCAAATATATGCTGTCATCCTACCAGGAAGTATTACTCGTAGTCATGCTAGCGGCTAAGGTGTTAAAGGAGTGTGTGCGGCTATTCTTGGCACAGTGCTACGAGCTACTTAGACACCAAAATTGACTCATTGTAAGTGCTAATGACAGGTGTCCCTTTGTGTTGGGTTTGCGGTATGGAAATGCTGCCAAATGCCTGCCACCACTAGCGTCAAACGCTTCGGTGTGCAAATACTCAGTAGGATGAGGTGCGTTATCTACTGCTGCGCACTCGCTCAACTCATTAAACATTAATTGATATGTGACATTTGATATCCATTGTTGAATCACTTTAATGACATTGATGTGACAGACTCAATTTGGCCAGTTAGGCTGCATCAGAGTGAGAAGTCATTTTGTCCCTCCCGTCATTATCTTCCTCATCGCACCCTATGATTGCACAGAGCAATTAAAACGGATTAGCCTCCTATCCAGTTCACCTTTCTGCCACCAAATTGTTGTGTCATTTGTAGAGCATCATGGCTGCCTGAGCTCACTCTTTGTTTTTTGTTCCACTCTCTCAGGGGCTGTCGAGAGTAATAATTGTGTTTCTTGCACTGTGATAATGTGGTGCTCTCTGTTCCTTTCGGGTCTGTATTGAAATCTTGATCCTGTCCCTCTGCAGTGGCTATCTCCCTCCGTATCTGAAGAACTGATGGTATCTCCCTCCCCCTGCGAATTTTCTCCTCTCCAGCTGAATTATCCATTCTTCCCCTATTGCGCTCTCTTTCTCAACTTTCAATATTTCCTCTCTGGCTTACCTATTTTCTCGCCTTATCTCTCCTCTACCACTACATTTCCTCCATCTTGCTCTCTCTGCCTTATTCTCCTCCCTTCTCCTTTCTCTCCTCTGTCACAATTTTCTCTTGCCTCTCTTATCTGTCCGCCTCAATCGCTCTCTTCTGTCTTACTTCAGTCTAACTCGGTATCCTAAAGACGCCTTGCATGTCTCTTGGCCAGGAAGCATCAGAGTGTAACCTGCTAAATTGGAACGTTATGGTGAGGCAACACACACGCATGAGAAACTCTTGAGTTAATGGACAATTTACCTCACCTCATTGTTATAGCCTTTACATTCATTAAGCCCCCTCTGCTCTCCCCTCTCTGCCTCTTTATCTTTCTCCCACTCACTCCTTTATTCCCTCACTCTCTCCTATCTTTCTCTGCCCTGGTTGTCTTCATCCTAAACGTCTGCATTCTTCTTCCTTGTGTCCGGCCTACTACAGGTGCACAGAGATATCATTATCTGTATCTGTTCACCAACAAAACTGTCTCTGTCTGTATCTGTATTCGGATAGAAGACCAGAGATGGGTCTGGTTCTGTTGTATTTCCTAAACTAATATTCATCTGCAGTTCACTTGACGTTGATTTAATATTTTCATATAATTGATTGTGAAATATATTTCCACATCCTTTTTGAGACAAAGGTTGCAAAGGCTGGAGAATGTCTGTGACATGCACAATGTATGTAGTTTGCTTTAAGCGACAGAATCACAATTTGAGAGACGAGAGTGTCCACAGGGATTTAGATTTAGAGATAAAAAAAACAAAGATTGTGACAAATACACTATTAAAAACACTATTTATTTTGGCACAGGACATGAAAACACCCAGCTGCAGATCTTTCTATGCACATTTCACTCTCCTGGCTCTGTTTGTTGATAAGTCAAGAATGATGAAGGAAAAGAATTTTCCAATGTGACCAGTGAACACGCACCAACAAGTGTGTCAAAAAATGTTGAATTTTAATCAAACAACAATAAAATAAAATGGAAAAAACACTGAAATCCAATAAAAAGAGATGTAGTAGGCCTAACAATGCTCGGTGCTGATTTGAAGTTAATTGGTTGCAAACTATTGAAAAAAACGAAACAATTATTTTCTATTCAACTATTGATGCAAAATAAATTAAATACAAATTAGCAATCAAAATAGGTGTGGTGCTTGAGACCAATTTAGTATAATTGTTTAATCATAACTTTCACTAATATGGGAAAGTCATCACAAAGTTAATGGCATAAAAAATGAAAGCCTTTGCATTTTTGTTACAATTTTCAACAAAAGTTGCAGCCAATAATACAAAGGAAGTCCACCTTTGAGTTTTTATCATTTGAGAGATTCTGTTTTGCATTGCAAATAGGAACTTTTTGCAGAAAAGTTGAAGGGAATAATCTCAAATTGCAATTATGCTGTATTGTTTCTTGATGTGTTAATCTTACTGCCCTTCACAGTACTAAAATATTATACACATTAATATAATAATATAATCAGAGTATTAAAATGAAGCACTAGTGTACTTAGATAAAAGTAAAAATAAGTTTTCACATTACAGTTTGGAAATTATTTAAAAAAAAAAAAGATGAGTAACGTCAGGTAGAAGAAATATCTCTGTTCATCGTATTATTTGTGCTTTCCTGAATAACCTATTTGGATTTGAGTGCACCCCTACTGCCTATGTTCTTTGTGGCCCCTGGTGTTCCACTTTCTATCCCCCCTCCGACTTGAGCTGTCCAGCCTGGTTCTTCCATCCTGCTGGAGTAAATGGTAAAATAATGGTAACAGCCAGCCATAAATCAACCCAATTGAAAAACATCACCATTAGAGTCTCCCTCTCTTCCCCCCCCACCATTCTTCTCTTTTTTTTCTGTGCCCTTCACCTTTGTTCCAGGAGGGAACGAGGGATGACGATTAGGAAGTGTTGTTGGGGGAAACCAGAGCCTTCCAGAGAAGGTGAAAGATAATGAAAAATAAATACAGCACACATGTATGTGCACATGTGTTTGTGGATTTCAGAGAATGAGAGTCAGTCTTTAAGCTGCACTAGTATGTGGATGCTGTGTGCTCTGTTCTGACCCGAAGCTTAGAGGAGAAGGCTCATGCGGAAGGAAGAATATCCTTGTGTCAGCACATCCGCAATCCGTTTGTGTGTGTGTGTGTGTGTGTGTGTGTGTGTGTGTGTGTGTGTGTGTGTGTGTGTGTGTGTGTGTGTGTATGGCCACGCATGTATTACAGGCTTAAGGGAGGGAAGGAAAAAATGCATCACAGTGAGACAGATAGTGCAAAATGGCAAAAAGAAAGAAGTGATAGTGGGAGATCATCATGGTATGAAGAAAACAATGGGTGGCGAGTGAAGTGAGGCGTTAAATGTGAAATGACACTGAGACATACAACGTACATACTGTAGACACACTGGGCTCATTCATACAAGAAAAATGCACATACACACATCCATGCAGACACATATTTAGTTACAGCAGCTGATTGCAGGCAGCGGTGCGTTGTTCAAGCTTTATTGGACTAATAAAAGCCGGTGTCAGGTGGAGGCCTGTCTGGGTTTGGTTGCTGTTGTGATGCTTGCCAACGTACATGGCAGAAAGCAGTGATGGAGGAAGTATTTAGATATTTTACATAAATAAAAGTCGCAATTCATGAGAACAAGCATATCCCTGTCTTGAGAACATCCACGTCCCCCTTTGTGTGAAAACAAGTGCTGTAAAAGTACCGGTGCCAAAGGAGAAAAAAAATGTGTAGTGGTACTATGCCTAAAAGCTGCTGTGTCACATTTTGCATGTCAAACAATAAAATAAACCCCAGTTTATGTTTCGCTTTATTTCGTCAAAGAGCAAAGGACAGTAAAAGGAAAAGGTCTGTGGCTTGAGGCGATCCACAGAGAGGATGAAAATAGGTAACTGTGGGAGCCGGCATACAATACATGTATGTCTGTGCTAAACACTTTATTGCCAGTTAGTTAATAATGTTATGTGGTGATTGTGCCTGTAGATTGACGCAAATCAGGAAAAAAGTCTTAGTGTTGGTGTAACTAAATATGGCCCTGTGGCCTTGTCTACTCAAAAAACTGCTGGGAGGAGAGGATATTTTAACGTTAATAAGTCATTAAAAGTGAACTGACCTACCTTGTAATAACCTTGTAAAGAGCATGAAGTAATGTAGGGAGTGGGGCTGAAAAAAAAATCAGTTTACTGCCCTCAGCTTGAAGTAAACGGTTGCCACAATAAGCACAAATGTCTATCAAAACAGAGACCTCTGTTGCACTTTGCCCCAGATGTAATTAGTTTATGGTAAGGACAGATTGACTGCCTATCAGGAAAGATCCTTTTTCAATGGATGAACTGCAAGGTATCATCAGAAAAATCAGCAACTCAAAAACTCCTGGACCTGATGGTATTCCCGCCTTCATATGGAAGCACAAACTATTCTTGGAAGAAATCCTTATGTTGTGTAACAAGACACACAAGGGCAACAAACCAACTTGCTTTCTCCATATCCAGCCTCATACCTCTACCCAAAAAAGGTGACCTCCAGCAGCCTGGTAACTACAGAGGTATATGTTTGTCAGCCATTGCTTCTAAAATCTACAATTCATTTCTTCTTTGCCGTATAACACCTCACATTGACCCAGATCTTTGCAGGAACCAAAATAACTTCTGTAGGAAATGATCAACCCTACCACAGATTCTAGCTTTAAGGAGAATCATTGAAGGTTTCAAAGAAGAAAGCCTCCATTTTATTTGTAGATTTTTGTAAAGCGTTCAATAGCATGAATAGGAAAGCTATGATGCACATTCATCTCAACTGATTCTCATCTGAGAACCCTACTTGTTTCCAGATCATTGATGGTCCCACCAAGCAATTTCAGACTACTACAGGCATCTTTCAGAGTGATACACTTGCTCCTTTTCTCTTAATTATAGTCATCGACTATGTCCTCAGGAAATCATTAGATACCAACTGCTCCAAAGGTCTCACAGTATGCAGAAGATCTGGTCATCAAAGCCAGAAGTGGCCGACTGACCTAGATAATACAGATAGCATTGCACTGACAGCTGAACTCATATCCTCAGCCCGAGAGCTTGGAATATGCCTTGGAGAATCAGAAGCCAAAGTGGACCTAATGCTAAATGCCAAGAGAGACAGAGTGATTCTGAACGAAGAGCTGGATCATCCACCCATCCACTCCGTGAACGGCACTGGCCTCAAGGAAGTCAAAGCCTTCAGATACCTAAGGTCATATGTAGTCAGCAGCAGAAAAGACTTCCTGACAAGGAAAAGACATCGCAAGATCAACTTTTTCAAAGCCTGTGTGGAAAAAAATCCTTGTTTATGGCGCTGAAACATGGACAATGAATAAAGAGCTCCAGGATTGTCTTGACGGAACATAAACAGGACTTCTCATGTGTCCTGAACCTCTCATGAAGGAACTGTCCCACAAAGTTCATATTCATGGTGGCATTCCTCCCATCTCGGCTTTGTGGCACAAAGAAGTCCACTTTGCTGGACACTGCTTCAGAGCAAAACACCAGATAATCTGGGACATTCTGCTCTGGAGACTTCCTTGTCTTTCAAGAGGAAGCGGACCGCTCAAATTTCCAGATCTTCTGAGCAGGGACACTGGACTGACTGAATGAACTTAGTGTGGCAACGAGCAACAGAAACCAGTGGAAGCAACGTGTGTCTCTGATTTCGAGGAGACACACTCAAAGGATGATGATGAGGGACAGATTACCGAAACAGCAAAATAAAGTGTCTGAATGACAGAAAGAGTGGCAGACATCAGAAATATATTGCATGGAGATTCAATAAGGTAGTTGTATATGTTTGGATAAACCAAACATATAAAACTGCCTTACACTCAACAAACAATATTTCTTTGTTTTTTTCCATATAACAATGCCGATTGCTAACAACAGTATAATTGTTAACCTGACTGACCATAGGATTCAGGCTCTTAATAACTATAAAAAAAGACTATTCTTATTTTATGCCATTAAATTGGTAAAACGTTACCATCAGTCAAATTAGAGGATCTGCTTTCACTCCAAAACAGGCACGGGCAAACTTCCTGCATTTAAAATGTTATGTAACTGCCCAGTTCACCCAAATTACATCATTTCTCACTTGCTCCTGGTGCTATCGAGCGATTCAGATTAGTTTTGATCACACAGGTTTAAAGATAACTGTCTCTGAGATAACTGCTTGCTTGTGGTGCTCATAAAATATTACCTTTAAAATATTCAGCAGCAAAAGTGTCCTTCCAGAAACAATGACCCAATTAGACTGGATGAGTTTTACAGTGAACAGTTTTTATTGGAAGTACTTTCTACCCAGGAAATAGTCAGTATTAAAACCACTGACAGTAAGTCCAACCAACCAAAGCCAAAACTATCTGCATGCCACTATAGGCAAATGAGAATTTAGGGTAATTTGGGCAAACCACTCCTTTAATTAAATATGCACAAGTATTATCAGCAAAACTGTGTTAATTATGTATCAAATATAATAGTACTCATGCAGATTTTTTTATAATTTATAAAGGGACAGTTCACCTCAAAATCAGAAATACATATTTTTCCATTGGCATTTATCCATCTAGATTGCTTTGGTGTGAATTGCTGTGTTTTGGAGATATTGGTGCTTTCTGCCTTTTCTCCAGTATAATGGGACTATATATGGCAATCAGCTTGTGGCGCTCCAAGCACAAAAAGAAAAATTCCAGATATCATGACCTGGTTACTCAAGATAATCCACAGACATTGTTGTGAGCACTTTTGTGTAGAAACTAATTTGTTTCCTGGTTATCTTGAGTAAGTGGGTCCTGATTTCTGGAAAGAGAAATTACTGTTGAATCTTTCAGATGTATTTTATTTGACACTTTGAGCACCACAAGCTGAGTGCCATTTAGTCCCATAGTATTTGAGCGAAGGCAGACATCTCTACGGTCAGTGTCTCCAAAACATGGCATGTGAGCGACGTTCGATGTTGTAAGTGGTAGAAGTGTGTCAAAATGTACTACAGGCATTTTATAATCTATCAAATTAAAGCGGCGGAAAAAGGTTCAACAAACCCAAAAGCAGCAAACAGCTGAAAATATCCTGAAAACTCACATACAATAAATATGAATAAATATTCATACATGCGCTGTATGCTTGCCCTCCCACCTCCCGCACACTTGACTGAACCACGCGAGCCGTGACACATCCTTACAGACACACACCCATCCACGCATCCTTACAGACTCGCAGAGCAAAGGCCACGCTGCACAGAGGTGCTGACGGCTGTCATGTTAATATGCCAGGGAGGCTGGTGGATTGGGTTGTTACCAGCAGGATGAAGCTGGAGGAGTAGAGAAGAGAGAGACGAAGAGAAGGAGGGTGATGCGGGGGCAAAACAAAAACTTTAAATTATTTATCCAGCTCTTTTACAAAAAGTGACATCTAGCCTTGCAAGTCAATTAAGAGCACAAAAAAGCTTTTTATTTTTCTTTGTAAACGATTCAAGCATATATCTGAAACGCTTGAAACAATATGGTACACAATAAATGTTAGTAGTTACTGAGGAATGGCCTGATAATTCATGAATTGTTAATGAGTAGTTCCTGAATAACTGGAGGTCGAGGACTTATATAGTAGATAATGATGAGTTACTAGAGAACAGACTGGGAGATACTTTAATTTCATGGCAGTACATCCAGTAGTTGTATTGGATTTCAGTCTAGTCCAAAATGGTGGATCGATCGACCGACTGACTGACAGACAGACAGACCAGTATTGCCATTCTTAGGGAAATATGGCCATAGATAGAAATAGATAGAAAACAGATAGAAACGCCAATACTGTGTTCACAAATTGACATACGTTTACCCGTCCACCATATTGGAGTGGTCAAGGTCTGCTAGTAAACAATACAATATGCATTGAGAGATGCAGATTTCACTACAAAACTGGCTGTACCTCAGTTAATTCTGAATAAATATATAAACATGAGAAAGACATGTGATTAGTGGTTACTTGTTAGAATTAATTTCATTTACTGGGGACGATCTAATCAGTGCTACGCCAAAACATTAACCTTCTGAATAGCCACAATTCCCCCTGGGACATGCTCTGATCTGTGTGTGGGCAACATCAAGTGTAAATTAATTAGAATTTCAGCTTTTCTGAGTTTCTCCAAAAATTGTGTAGTGTGTGTCACTGTCTCAAGAGAATTAATGAAGATAAAAAAAAAATGAAATATTTTAACTTAACAGTATTTGTGACATTGTTTGTGTAACGGCAGCTGTCCAGTTGGAGTTATTATATGTGTCTCAGGATGTGTGGATGAACTATATACATGTTCCTCTTTTAACTGGAGTCTGGAGGACAAAAATATTGTTGTTTACTTTAATAAATGAATTGATTTATTTATTAATACAACAAGCAAGATGGCTTTACAACAATATAATAAATATAGAAAAATAATTTTTTCTTGGTTAATATATTGTTTTAGAGCTGATTAGATCGTCTCCAGTAACTGACTAAATTTCAACAACCTGTATCATCAACAAGCGAGATTTCATGAAGATCTGTTCACAATTATGTGAGTTACAGTTACACACATTGCATTGTTTATTAGATGATCTTAACCACTTGAAGATGGCGACTGTGTAGACACAGCAAAGTACAAGGAGCAGCCAATGAGGTATATATGTTTCTATGAGTATGGCGCTAGCATGACTATGAATTTTTTTTTTTATTATGTGTGTGAAGTGTTAAGTCTCCTGCAAATCATTTTAGTGAAACACAGGTCATTGCTGAACATCAATTTGATTTTTTTTATATGTGATTTTGCATAAATATTGTGTAGTCTGCTGATACCCTGCTGTTTATTTAAGCCATATTTACCAGCTCTAATACCAAAGGTTCAACTTTAGGTTGTGATGTTTTTCCACAAAATAAATAATAAACAGAGGTGTGGAATAGAGGGCCTCCCTATGCAAATGGTAGAGGATGCAGAGAATGGTTGATGAGCTGAAGATCAGGGGTGTGCAGACGGGGGAACGAGGGAGAGAGGGAGGGGCAGGAGGAGGATACCCAGGTTGAGGGAGGGGAGAGAAGTCAAGACTGAGAAAGCATGAGGGAATGTTGATGATAGGCTGAAGATATGCGGGGCCGCCGCGGGGAGGGAGCGTGGAGGCATGTTGCGAAGGGAGTGGGGATAGGATGGAGGGATTGTTAGAAGGAAAGGAAGGAGGGGGGTATCTGTCCTCCATCCGGCAAGAGTGTGGTCTTCTCTGGCCCCTGGGGCACTGTCTTCCCAATCTCCATCCCTTAATCAAGAAGAAGAACAAAGATATGCATGTTATTAAAAATCAGGCCCGTCAAAGGAGCAAGGGAGCAGAGGAGAGAGGGAGAGAAATAAATAAATAATGACATAGTAGAGTATAAATATAGTGATATCCTCCAGGCATGTCCTATCTATCGCTCATTTTTTCTTCAGCCATTAAGGAATTATTCTTCTCCTTTTTGCCTTTCTCTTTTAAATAAAAATGAAACGGTGTTGATTTTCATTGTCTGCCTTCACTATGTCTCCGCGTCCCATCTCTATTTTAGCGCCGACTGCCCATCTCTTTTTTCCCTCTCATTTCTATGCCTCTGTTCTGTGACTGGCTCTGTCTCGCCTTCTTATTAGCTTTGTTCTCACTCCCTGCCTCTCACCTGTTCTTCATTTTTCTCTTACACTCGCCCGCTCCCTCCTCGATCACACCCCTATTTTGTGTGATGTCAAGCTAATCACTCTGCCACTGTTTCACTCCGCTTCTCTCCGTCCCTCTCTCTGTCCCTCTGCGGTGCGAAAGTGATTATGGTTGATGGCGCATTAGGTGGTTGTGCTGTGTATGTGTGTGGGAGTGATGATGACGGCATGTTGAGAGACAGGTGAAAGGTGAAGCGCAGGGCACGGCTACAGACGGAGGCGTCAGTGTGTCATCTCCTATCAGCAGTATTTAGTACCGGATGTGTTACCCCAGTGTAATTTGCGGCTCAATATGGAATAATACAATATTTACAGCCCAGGATAATTAAAGGGCTGCAGTCAGCTATCACAGTGTCACGGAGGACGCGGGCATTCTTAATTACATGTCGCATGTTTAGATCCAGTCAGACTTCAACATTTAGAAGGGGTGTGAGAATGATCTGTTCTTCCAGCGATAGTAGGGAAAAGACTAAAGCTGTGTCTCTATTCCATGCAACACACTGTTTTCAATCTGGTTTTGTTATGTAGTTCAGGGGTTCCCAGGGGTTTTTAGCCAGAAACCCAGAGAGATTTGGTGTCTCTCCAGGACCCAAACTTAAAACCCCATTTCCAAAACAGTTGGGACGCTGTGTAAAAGGTAAATAAAAACAGAATGCTAAACCTTTCAATCTATATCCAATTAAATACAGTACAGAGGCAAGCTATTTAATATTTAAACTGATTAACTTTATTGTTTTTTGTAAATATACACTCATTTTGAAGTTGATGCCTGAAACACATTTTTAAAATGCTGGGATGGGGGGATTTTTACCACTGTGATGCATAACTTTTTCTACCATGAAGTAAGAGTTTAGGAACTGAGGACACTAATTGAAGCTTTGAAAGTGAAATTCTTTCCCATTCTGGCTTGATATACAACCTCAGGTGCTCAACAGTTTTTGCCTTTCATAATGCACAACACATTTTCAGTGGTAGACAGGTCTGGACTGCAGAAAGACCAGTCTAGTACCTGAACTCTTTTATTATGGAGTCACACTGTTGGACCATGTGCAGAATGAGGCTTGGCATTATCTTGCTGAAATAAGCAGGAACGTATCTGAAAAATACATCATCTGGATGGCAGCATATGTTGCTCCAAAACCTGTATGTACCTTTCAGCACCCATGTTACCCATGTTGCCATGGACTCTAACACACCCTCATACCATCACAGATGCTGGTTTTTGAAGTTTAGCGCCGTTAAGTCAGTCTGAAAATGTGGACTCATCAGGCCACAGCACACTTTTCCACTTTGTATCAGTCCATCTCAGATGAGCCTGGGCACAGAGAAGTCTGGAGAGAAGTGTTTCTGAATGATGTTGAAATATGGCTTTCACTTTGCACGGTAGAGTCTTAACTTGGATTTGTAGACGCAGCAACAAACTGTGTTCCCGAGCCCATGTAGTATCCTTTATACAATCATGTGGATTTTTCATGCAGTTCTGTTCCAAACATTTGTGTTTGAGCAAATTTCCCAGTCTTTTGTCCCAACTTTTTTTGAAACGTGTTGCAGGCATCAAATTCAGATTGACTGTATATTTACAAAAAGCTATAAAGTTTGAGTTTTGAATATTTAATATCCTGTACTGTATTCAACTGAATACAAAACCTATCACAAACTTGAAGCATATTTGCAAATAATTGCATTATGTTTTTATTTACGTTTTACACGGTGACAAAACTACTTTGGAATTGGATTCTTACAAAAATACATCAGGAATTGGCATAGCATCTACATTTATAAACTGATAAAGAACACATCAAATGTGTTTATTTCAGTGTAATGTGTAGTGTTTCTTATCACCATCAGAACACACTTGGATTGACCACTGAAATGCAAGAGGGCTTTTAATCTGAAATGGACACAGGAAATGTCAACTTTGTATTAACAACGTAAGGCAGTAACATTAACGTAGCAAATGAGAGTGGATCAAAACGAGGCTTTGTACTAAAATGTTGTAGTGATGGCCCACATTCCCCATATTCCTGGGCTGAATGGTCTATTAAGTTTGCTGTTTTATGTTCCAAAATGCATCATTTATGTTGGTAACCTAATTGTCATTTTTGCACTGGTTTATAATTTTAATTATTTGTGAGGTGGCTGTTATATTTCTTGACCCTTACTACCTGTGCTAAATGTCCTGAAAGGGTGGGAATTGCTGAGAGATGCTTTCTGTCTGTCGTTCCAAGCTGCCTCTTATTCCTGGAGGAAATGTGATATGCATTCTTCCAGTTGGTGACCCAGTAAAAACTGGTCTGTGACCTATATTAGGTCCCGATCCGTTTGGGAAATGCTGTTATAGTGTGTACAGTCAGCATTCATGCAAAGATAATTTGATTTTTGAGCACACTATTTATGTACCAAACTCTCAGGAGCAGTGGTGGTCTGTGAGGTGATTTTGGTGGAGTGGCCTCACTGAGTATTGCAGGTTCTACGCTCATCACATGAAACGCACTGGCCCATACACAATCATCGGAAAACTGAAGCTGCTATAAAACAGTGTACATTTTTCTGAGCACCACAACCCCCCCCTCCCAAAATGAGTCTTTTCTTTTCCCAGAGTCTGATCCATTTGGTCTTGAAAGTCTAAAAGAGACATATCATGTAATTATTTGATCTTATTCCTGTGTACAGAGAGCCAACAGGAAGTCAGCCAGCCCAGCCAGGGGAAGTTTTGAAGATGGAAGCACTCGGTTTGGTTAGAAAAGAGATCTTGTGTGCATTTATGAGCCCAAAAATGCAGATGTGTGAGGAAACCTGCACATGCGCTCAGCTCTCAACTTTAATTGAAATGAATAGGTCACGTCTTTGAACGCGGGATCTAGTTCTCCTTAATACATCCATGTGATTCACACTATTCCCAATGCAGTGCACAAAGGAAAAAGAAGAGTTGCTGACAAATTGCATCATATCCTGTTAGTACAAAAAAAGTGCATTTTAGGAACGCTCTCTGCTGCAGTACAAACCACAGTCTGTGGCTTTTATACACTGAATTTCTGAATTTGAACAGATTGTTACAAATTCAATATTTACCAGCATTTTAATGGTAATTTGAATTTGGAATACAAAGTCAATAATGAGGCTGTAATACTCATTATAAACTAGAAAACAAAATTGTGAGGGAAAAAAATTAGACTATCATTTTGCTTGAGGGTTGTGCCAGAGGAAAGACCATATTGTTGCATGAACAACAGGGAACATTTGTTACTATTATTAGGATTATTTCAGTAGCATTTTAGCACATCTCGAACTCTGCTTGCCTCACCTATGATCAGACTAAGCCTCAGCTGTATGTCTAGTTCAGATAATGTTACCTGAATGCTATCATTAGCTTGCCAGTAGTGTTGTGACGATACTGGACTCAAAACATACTACTACTACTTGCCAGTACATAGCGTAGCATGTTAATACCACCATCACCATTTGTTTTACAACTAAATTAATGTATATATACAGTTTTTTTAACGAAGGTAAACCCACTAAAACAGTCAACCGACTCCTTTCCATTGCCAGTTGATGAGTTTGCCTTTCTTTTTTCTGATGTGTCACGTTCTACGTTGATGTTCAACATCACAAACGCTGGACAACTGAGTTAGTAAACAGTAGACAGCAGCATGGAGGCCAGTTTTTTATATCGCTAATATCAGTCTTTGTTTCAAACTCACCACTGACTAATTTGGAACAATATTTGAGTGCTGGTTGAACAGTGCTGGATGGTATTTGTGGCTGTAAAAAGGGATGAAAACTAGCGTGTCCGCCCAGGTGACATGTTTCCATTACTACTGATTGGAGCTGGAGCTGATAAATATCTGTGACTATTGCAGAGTCATTTGACCCACGAATGAATTAACAATCATGCCCTTTCCCACTGGAAGACAAAAGCTAGATGTTAGTGTTTTTTTCTCCAGTGTAATAATCCTGTTTATTTCAAAAGCTCTGCAATATCTGCTTTTGTGAAGCTGTTCTGTTCAGTCTGTGTCAGAAAAAGTGTTTATTCATAAGCCACAGAATTTTATTATACTATACAGGAGTTCATGTCACTGTGTTGACCCCTTTATTTGCCATAATATAAGTTTGAATCAGTCACTTACCATCCCGTCTCCCTCTCTTCTCTATTGTTATAAAAATGTGACACCACAGAGAGGGTGCTGAAAACTTTGACCTTCAATGGCCCTCTCCTTTGTTATCATTTATGAGTTTAAAGTGATTCTGTGTCAGTATTTGTACTCTGAAAGCACATAAACTGTGTGCTCTCTCTGCCCTGTTTAGCCTCACACACTCTCTGTATTAGACTCTCTCTCTCTCTCTCTCTCTCTCTCTCTCTCTCTCTCTCTCTCTCTCACACACACACACACACACACACACACACACACACACACACACACACACACACACACACACACAGAAACGTACCCGCCTGACAGAAGCCATTTATTCCAATATATAAACAATCTACCAAATGCTGCTCGATTTCTCAGGTTTTCCAGCAGTATTCATGATTTTCCTTCTATGACAAATAAAACATTTGTAGGACAAGAAATAAACAGATTGCAGGAAAAACAAGTCCTATTTCTAGCATTGCTGCAAATTTCTACTGTTGGTAGGCCCAGGTGCAAAGCATGATTGGCTTTCTAATAGGTGAGCTGGCGTGAGGCACAAGGAGGATATGGGACCACCTGGGTGTGCGTGTGCGCACGTGTTTCATGGCATGTTTCAGAGCAGTGTGTGTATGTGTGTGAATGTGTAGCTGAATTCGTCCTTGGTTGTGCTCATTAGGCTGTTATGAGGATGGTATGTGCTCATTACCAAGTGAAGATTCACAAGAGCCACAGTCGTATTAAACATGAAGTCACTGAGGAAGTGAACAAAGAACGTGCAGCACATGATTTGTGCTCTTGTACCATCAGTGGGTGAAACGTGTATTGAGATCAAAGAACCCAAAATGCACAAGCTGCCTTACCTAACATAACCTTGCTTAGCAGTATGTCGTGCAGTTTACTGAATTTGTGTAGACAGGATGGTGTTTTTTATTTAATAGTTTTGTTTTGGCCTTAAATGTGCACCAGTTCCTTTTCCCACGTGCCAAAGGCTGTTACAAGCTCAAGGAATAGTTTGACATTTTGGGAAATTTGCTTTGTCGCATTCCTTTTGACAGTTGTATGAGCAAATCAGTACCACTCTTATGTCTGTATGCTAAATATCAAACTAGACCCTGGAGGTGGTTAGCCTTAGCTTAGCATGACCAGAAGTTGGGGGAAACAACTAGCCAGGCTCTCTCCAACAGCAGTTCTCAGCCAAGGAAAATACACCCAGAAAACCTTTCATGGATGCTGGCAGAGTGTCATGGATCCCTGTTTGAAAACAGCTGCTCTCCAAAGATCAAAATTACTCCTAACAGCACCTTTAAAGCTCTTCAATTACAGTATCACTGCTAAATATCACTTTCTTTCCAGCTTTTCTTGATGAGGATCCTAATCTGCTCCATGCACTCCATTTGTTTGCGAACACTTGCTTCACCTCCAACCTGTTTTTTTTTTTTTGTCAAATTGGCATCCTTGGGGTTTCTGTTTCCCCTCATCAAAGCAGTCAACAGGGATGGCCCTATTATGGTTGAGAAGCGACACCTTTATATGCACCATTTTTTGGGGGGAATATCCCCAAAAAGGAAGTTTGGAAGGAAAACGGAGTTGTTGGGAGTTACCAGTTAGTAAACTGTCCACCAACCATATAGAAACAAAAAATCTGTCATGAATAAGTTACTTAGACAATTAAATTAGTCATCTGCAGAGGGAGAAACCTAGGCACACTGCTGTAACATCATTCATAGTATATCTAGACATTTTGTATCATGTTTGAAATGTACGTGTAACTGTTCCTTTAAAGGTTACCAGCCTGACAGACTGAGGCTTGCCAATTTTCAGTGCAGATATGGCTGTAACAATGGCACCAAAAGGTATAAAAGGAGGCGAAGGTGAAGATGAGGAAGCCTGAGGAACAAACAGTTATGATCATGAACATAAAACAGAAAATAAACTTGTGAAAGCTGTAGTTTTCTCAAGGCGGACAAATAAAGTGTGCAACTTTATCATGAAAGGTGCAAATTCAAATAGCAAGTGTTGCAACAGATTCTCATTTATCTCAGCATATCCATATAAACACAAAGAGCATGTTTTACTTTTTCAGAAAGACAGATAAAAAATAAACCCTCAATGGGAGATTGCTTTGAATTACAGAAGCTGGTGAAACAGCAGCTAGCTCAAATGTCAGATGAGGACTTTGACTCTCTGTTGAATTCAACAGAAAAACCCTCAACTTCTATTTAGAAATCCAGACTTATTACACAGTCAGTCATTCTCGATAGCTAATTGTACTTTTTCTAAAGTGTTTCTTGATGGTGATTTTGAAAATTATTGTTTCATTAAGGGGATATTAAGGTTTAAATTGAAGTTGGTTTCCCGAGATACTGCACTCAGCTGCGGTGGTTGTTACTTGCTTAAACCATGTCAGCTCCACACAGTCTGTACCACTGCCAAAGTTTTGAATTTCTGGCTTTGGAATCTGATGGCACTGCAGGATTAATTCAACCTCAGGGTTTAAAGCCTCCCATCAGACACCTTTACGTGATGTCACAGATGCTAATCCCCTGTTCTTCTACAGTCAATGAGTCCAGCCAATCACTCCCTTCTCTTTCTCTCTCTGATCCTAGCTGTAGCTGCTTTGCATGCCGTGGATGTGTCCTCCTTGCAGACATGACTAATGCATGGAACACACAATATATCTGCCAGTCAAAGCGAGCTAGACGTGTGTGGGCGAGAGCATTCTCATATTTACCTTTTGTGGGTGCTTAATAAAATAATTTCATCTGCTAAATATACATAAACCTGGATTATAACATATGATAGAAGATTACATGTACAGACCTCACGCTGTGCACACACACATACACACACATGCACGTAGATTTTCTCATCTCCATGCTGATTGTCCTTCACCTGATGAGCGTGTTTATGTAGCGGTGCTGAGATTCCTGTAGTTTGCTGATGTTCCATCATAGCGTTCCCTCTCAGTGAGCTGGCACTTCGCCACAGGGCTGGTCACGCTAATAAAGACCCTTTGAACTGAGCCGAATTGACTTGAGACATGCGGAGAAAGGGGGAGGAGAAGAAAAAAAGAGAAAGAGAAATGGAATTAGGAACAAAGAGTGAAAGAAAGAAAGAGATAATGAAAGGTTTTGTCCTCCAGGTAAAGACCTGCCATTTTTTTTTCTGTCACCCATGCTAACATTAATAATTAAAGGCTAGGCAGGCTGGATGAGGTCCCTCGATAAGGGTAGATGACGTCCTTAGATAATGCTTGTTTCAACCTTCATTTTGATTTTTAAGGTCGTACTCAAGGGGCATTTGACATTTTGACATCTGACATTTAAAAGGATTGGGCAGTAGACTTCACTGTGGCATTTTATTAGTTTTTTGTGAAGGGACAGTACAGTGAAGCTAAAACGTGAAGAGAGAGCAATGTGACACAGACCTGATTTGAACCCATTCCTGGCTCTCGTGTCAGGACTGGAGCGTTGCCAGACTTCATGTTAGGCCCTCCTCTCCAGTCATTCTGCACCTCCAACTGTTCCTGTCTTCAAATTTTACTGCACTGATGTTGTGTAATACTTACTGTTATCTGTTTCAAATGTCTCCCAGCTCACCTACATTCTGAGAAAATGGTGGTGAAATTGATTCTTTGAGATCAATGTTGAGTATATTTGGAACCTTGCCTCAGATTAGCAAAAAGGCTATCATAAGAACCAGACTGGATGTCAATCAAACAGTCAATTATGGCACAACAAGACGTCCACAAGCAGGATTAAACCTACGGGCTGTGTGCATTAGTTACTGTACCACTGATGAAGCAATGTGACATCTTGTGTGTGGGCCTGCGGCAGCTTCAGGCCTGCAGAGGCTGTCTAGTCCGACTAATGAGGATGGAGAGAGAGGTCAGAGATGATAGCCAATCTAAATAAGGACCTTGATGTGACTTTAACACTGTGTCATAGTGTGTCACTGTGTGTGTGTGTGTGTGTGCTTGGAGGTGATGTCCTCCCACCTTCCTGCTGTTATGTTATGACTGGCATCCTCGCTCCGAGCCCACTGTCAACAGGAGGTGTCATCCACGCAGTGCAGCCATCAGCGCACTGCTGGCTGCGTCCTGAACACTGACAGAGATCGACACACCTTCACAAACACACACGTATTTGAATGTGCACAAATACACACAGACAGTTGCATATCTGATGTTATCCTTATTAGGCATTCTGCAAGCATAGACAAGTACAGGGCATGCTCCCTCGTGCACGCACATGCTTCCTGCTCTGTCAATTCTCCCACTGGCCATCAGTGAGTGTCCATGTTATGCAAACTCATAACAAAACACTGTCAGAAAGTGTGAGTGTGTGTCAGCTCACCTGACAGGAACAGAGGGCCGTCTTCCTTCCACACTATCCCATTTTCCCTCACTCCAACCTCCATCCGTCCTGAGGCAGACTCTATACGGCACTTAAATTCAACTGAAGTTGACGGATACTCACTTAGCATTGACACATTTCTTGTTTCTGTCTCTCTTGGTTATCTGTTACAACTGACCACTGTTGGCTTTTTTATCAGATAAAACCCTTCTAGTTTTTTTTTTAACAGTTATAAACCAGTTGCCAGGATACACTGGACATGTAATTGCTTACTTGAAATTGGTATTTTTTGGAAGTCTGTAATTTTCCCTGCTCAGCGGGATGCTGAACGAAAGCATGGCTGTCTAACGTGGCATGCAGAGAACTCTTTTGGCGTGCTATCTATGCTTTAATACGGGGCTTAGCAGCCACAGCGGAGTTGTTAAGCAGCATAGTAGCTGAATGTTAACCAATACTGTGATGCCAACAGGCCTCATTGTGAGTGTAGCTGTCAGGGAAGAACAGGAGCTAAACCCCACACTGGGGCCTGTTTCAAACGCACAGCAGATGAGCGGCTGATGAAGAAGACGGTGCCTTGCAGAAGAGCGGATGTGACATTTGAACACTTGAACAATTCCCAGAGTTGTTATTGAAAATGTTTCCTGGGCGGAGGGGAAGGATTTGAAAATGTGCTGTTATGGTGCATATTTTTTGAAGATAATGGGTACATTTGTGCGTGGGCTGTCACAAACATACTGTATACTGCATCTCTTTGTTGTGTCAGTGTTTACAGTATGCTGGCAGATACATCGTGGGCGTATGTTTCAGAATCCCCATGAAATGTATAGTCACTTCTCTGAATCTTAATAAAAAGTCTCAGTTCTTTAAATCCTCTATGGCTGCCCCAGCAGCTTGTACATAGTTTGTCAGCTGTTGTTATTTTAGCCTGCAGGCCCTTGTGATGGGATCATTTAAGACTTATTCGCTTCAATGATAGCGAGAGTGACACTTCGCTTTATGTGTCCATATATGGAGCAGTGTAAGGGGCCTTCACTTTGTCACATTTGGAGCCATCTCACCTAGCAGCCCCTATTCTTTGAAGCCATTTCTTTGCCGCCTGAGTGGCTTTTATGGTACAGTATATGAGTTGTTTAAGTTGTTTCCACAGCTGCAGGAATGTGATTGTTTCTGCAGCTCCTGACACAGAAGCCATAATGAAAGAGACCCCTTCTTTTGAAGCACTGCTCTCTCATATAATGGCTTAATTCAGGCAGGAATGGAATTTCTTTGGGCGTATGGATGTGAGACCCACTGGTCAATCATAGCAACTCACATAGCAACAAGACCTGCGTAGGACAACTGAAATAGATGAGATGAATCAGTAGCCGTGCTTTACTGTTGGCATGCTCTATCTCCTGGCCATGACAGCATCTTTGTGATCAGTGTTTGTCAGTTTGTCCCCACATTCTGGGGTGGATAACATTGCCAAGAAATACACAGTGGACATAATAAGCTAATTAGGAGTTGGTATAATTCAAAAGAGAGTGTAAAACATAGATACACTGTTGCTATTATTTATGAAAAACCTTTTTTTTTGTGGCTCCATGCCGGCGATGGCCGTGGCCACAGGCATTATGTTGTCCCATTCTTGTGAATGCTATATCTCAAGAACGCTTGGAGGGAATTTCTTTTAACTTTGCACAAATGACCGCTTGGACTGAAGGAGGCTACCGTGACCTAATTTTTGTCCCAGTCTAGTTAAGGCAACGTTGGTTCAAGCATCCACTTGGACTGAAGGATGAACTGATTAGATTTTGGTGAACAAAGGTAAAGGTCACAGTGACCTCAACTGAACACATTTTTGGCCATAACTCAAGAATTCATATGCTAATTATGACAAAATTGCACACAAGTATTAATAGCATAAAATGATGAAGTGATTACATTTTATATCCAAAAGGTCAAAGGTCACCTTCACTGTGGCATCATCTTGTTCAGTTCTCTATCAGTCCTCTCTACTCCTCTAGAGTAATAGTCTCTAATTAAAGAGTTTCTCACTTGAAATTGTTGACTGGAATCAGACAGGTCAATATAGTGCTACCTTCCATTCCATAAATTTCTCTGAAGTTGCAGGTCAACTGGTGACTGGTTGGTGGAGGCACACAACTGTGAGGCAGTAATTCTATGTTTTTGACTGCTCTTTTTTTATATGACCATTGACAGCTGACTTCTAATTCGAAACTTGAAATTTTTGTTTCAGTTAAGGAAATGTAAGTGGGGGTCATGTTAATGTTGTTAGAAATGGTTGCATCTGGCGGTTGTGGTGGCATTGCAGTTGGTGCTTCACCATCTGGCAGGGAACTGCACTCTACTGAGTGCACTCTTCTAGTTTGAGAGAGAGAGACGCTGCTTTCATGTGCACAGCCAGAGAGGACACAAACAACAACAGGAGGCGAGCCACTTGCAGCAGTGCCCTTTGTCGATCTGTGTTTGTACATCCCTGATTGCTGGCCATGCGTACAGATGTTGCTGATGAAGGTTGTTGACCTGGCCACATGGTGTGTGTATGGTGAGTGTTTCCAGTCTATTACACCGCAGCCCGAAGTGAAACCTGAGGGTAGCCTTCATAGATTGATGAGAGTTCACAGAGCCTTGGTGGAGCCCCGGGTGGTGTGACACAGATGCATAGAAGCAAGTGGGCGCTCTTATGCGGTCAGAGAAGCACAAACACATTTGCGCACAAACACAGATGGACAGGTACAATGTGTTCACAACCTGCTCAGCCACCCTTGCGCACTCTAGACGCATCCCTTATTGCAGTTTTCTAGACGGGGTCGGCGTGTCAACTAGCTCGCCACGAAAGGGAAGGAATTAGAGAGATCAGTACATACACGCTTGTGTATGTGTGTCTGCATGTGTGTGTGTAAGCAGGCTGTAGGGCTTTGTTTGTATATTAGGCCTAAGTCCTGCATCACTCATTCCAGTACGACACATCAAAGAGACAGGAGCCGCCATCGCTGCCCAGTGACCATATATGGTTCTTCCTGCATCACCCGGGCTTTGGTTTAGCCCATTAGAGAAAGTAGGACAGAGCTGGGTCCTGATGACCATATTTGGCCGGGTGCTCTGTCCCCTGCAGCCATCTTGCCTGCCTCCACCGCACGCTGCCAGGGCACTGCTGCTTAGCTCCTTCCCTCTCGTCGTCTATCCCCCTATCCCCTCTGTTTTCTCCTCCTTCTTCTCAGAAACACTTTTCATCCCCCTCTTGGTTTCTCTTTTCTGCTCACTCTGCCCCTTATCGGTCCTTTCCCCTCCTCCTCTCTCCTGCTCATCCTGTTAGTGCACTGTTTTGTCTTTTCTCCCCCAAACCCACTGCTTCCGCTCATCCTCCTTCTCCCCGCTTCACCCCTCTTTACTGCTTCCTTTGTTCTTTCCCTTCTCATTACTTCCTGTGTTCCCCCTTTTCTCCCTTATCCTTCCCCAGCAGGAAGCATCCAGGTTTGTCGTGCCCAGGGAGCCGGGGTCTGCTGGCCCCTGGCCTATTCTGGCTCCGTCTCCGTGTTCCTAATCAGCCCTGCTGCATGAAGCACACGTGTTTGCAAATTCATTAACGTACACATGTCCTCACACATACTGCACAGACATTTTTGTTGTGTATCAGTCTGTGAAGGTGTTAAACCTACATCTGCACTTTCACACACACTCAATTTGTGCAAGTTAATAGTCACACACACACATACTCTCTCCACCTCCTGGCAGCGGGTTTGATCGCCTGGAAAATGAATACTAAATGCAGGGCAAAATGGCTGGCAGGGATCACCTTGGCTGCATGCAGCTCACCGCCTGCTCTATGCAGGCATGAAACTGGAGCACCTCCATACCTATATCCATCCCCCGCTCAGATATTCTTGGACTCCACAGCTTGGTAAGGAAGGAGACACAAAGTGATAGTTGGCTTTTGTTAGTAATTTGTTGTCTAAGTAGAGAGAAGGGAGGCTCCTCCTGTGCCCTGGCGGTAGCATTCCCTCCGAGCCCTCAGCCTTTCCTCTCACCACTTCAGACTGGAAGGAAACACACCAGGCTCACAGCACATACACACACACTGCTCACACTCACACACAAACAGAGTCATACAGCACACACACACACAGAAACTATTTAATTTCCCCAATCGCTGGGAATCAAAGGAGGTGGAGTAGCTAGTTGAGGACTGGGCCAGCTGGGAGCAGGTCTTCCCGAGGCTGAAGGAAGCTGTTTGGGATCTAGACCCACAAACACACACTCACACACACACACACACACACACACACACACACACACACACACACACACACACACACACACACACACACACACACACACATCCCGTGGTACATCAGTTGAATGTTTTCCCTTGATCTTAAAAAGGCTTTTTCTCGGGAATGTATCAGTCCTGATTTACTAGATTATGTTGTAACATTTTTAGTAGAAAAACAGTTCATCTTAAAATTACACTATCTTGGATTTGGAAGAACACAGTTCCAACCATACGGAATCATTTGACCAACCTGAATCATTTATCAGTCCTAGTATGAGACCATGGGAGTGCATGAAGAATTTTGTAGTGCTGACCTTATTACTGTGTGTGCTAGCAGGGAGGGATAGTCTGTTGCATGCAGCCATTTTGGGATTTATTTATCATGTTTGAATGTGAATGGTGAAGCTTCAGTGAGAATTAGTTGTGAATACTAATGATGATGATTTTCATTACTGATTAATTTATTAATTATTTTCTTGATTAATGGATTAGTTGTTTGGTTTATTAATGTCAGAAAATAATGAAAAAATTTGATCAGTCTTTCCCAAAGCCTGAGATAATATCCTCAACATTCACATTTAAGATGCTGGAATCTTTTTTTCTAAAAAAAAAAAAATGGATTGATCGATTATCAAAATAGTTGGTGACTAACTTAATAATAGATTCATATTATTCATATAATTGATGAATTGAAAAATCGTTGCATCTCCACCCGTGAATACTCAAAGCTTTGGCGTTGGGGAACAACACAAGCTGTCATGCTTTACTCAAACATATTTATTTATATACTTTGCTGTTATTGTAATTATGGGTCTAATGAGAGATGAGGACAGGAGACATCATCCACAGCAAGCACAGAGGTTCAACTCACACATTTTTGCATGCACAAATGCACAAATCCTCACAAGGATGCTTTTCTGTGTGCTCAAATCCCATGCACGCACCTGGTTTTTATGTGCACGGGTTTTGAGACTAATTTAACATCATAGAGGAGCTCAATTTCTCCCTCTTTATCAGTCTTCTGCCTCTTTTCCATTGCAGCTGAGGCAACTTATCCTTCCTCTCTTCAATAAACAAACAAACTCCCCCAAAGCATTCCAATACTGATTTAAACGCCAATTACCATGGTAACGGTAAAAGCTTTAAAGCACAGGGTCAGCCCTAGTTTAGTTATGGTGTTTGAGACATAGAAACACTGTTCTTGGATATTAAGTTGTAACATTCCCACTGTCTTCTGCACTCAGTGCTCAACTTGTTTAATTCCATTGTTTTCAGGATGGGGATGTGCAGGTCTGATTGAGCCACTTGTTAAACAAGATACTGCACTGTTTCCTTCACACTTATTCTAAAAAAGTTTTTGCGACACAGATGAATTGTAATCTGTTACCAGATGAATGTGAAAGCTCATTTCATTTGCTCTGGCAGATATGCTGGCCACCCTCCTGTTCAGACAGATTTCTACCAGTCTTAGCTCTTATCGGGCCAATCACAACCATTTATTAAATAAAACAGACCCAGCACTGCCCCAACTTGCATATGTTGCTCACTGTTGCGTCACACGTTTTGTTGCTCTGATTGGTCGTAGATCTATTCAGTTGTGTCCAGAGGCATTTTGGTCTGGCCCCCTTGGAAATCGAACATGAATTTAGAGATTGCCAGACTAGTAATCTGTTATTTTAGACACATAGTTGGACAAAACTGCTGCAGGAATTGATCCAGTTGTATGACTATAATAATGCCATCTCGCCAGGCCAGCAATTCAAATTATTATCATATATTTTGGTCCTGCCCTGCCCTCGCTTACTGGAAGAATTCCCATCAGACTTTAAAGTAGTTATTCAGAACCACTATCCCTTTTCTATTTTATATTTCATACCTATATTTTATATTTTATACCTGCAGTATACCACAAGAGATTTACTCCAAAGATAGAACCCTTGAGACAATTCTGCTGGCTGTATGTAAAAAAAAATCCATAACTCGTAAGTGGCTAAAGCTCCAAGCTCCCTTGACTGAGGGTTTTTCAAATCCATCCAATGGAGAAATTGAAATATTCCCTCAGAGTGCAAGAAGATACATTATATTTACCAGTGTATGGTCAAGGATTATTTATTTTATCAGACCCTTAAGACAAGACGCTACATGAGACATACAGTATGTGCATAACTTGAATATGTCTACCAAATTGGCATGTGACAGTGTCCACAGTGAAACATCACCAGTGGACCATGGCATTGTGAGTTAAGTTCACACTTAAGAAGAGTTAGCTTAAAGTTCACTTTACAGAAATTAAAACACCAATTCCATCAGTCTAACTAAGTATCCTGGGTTTGCCTAACGGGACAGGTTTAGTTAGAAAAAAATGGACATGGAAACATAACAGGAGTGCAACAACCAACAACAACAGCTTCTTTTTTACCCTCTCCCACAAGTCAAAAACAGAATGAAACTCTTGCTTTACAGTAACTCTGTGTGGACACCATACCTGTTCTTCTTCTTCTTCTTCTTCTTCTTCTTCTTCTTCTTCTTCTTCTTCTTCTTCTTCTTCTCTTCATGATGACTTGATACCGGGTGGAGCATTACCACCACCCCACACTACCTCAAATACAGAAAGCCTTTAAATCACGATGTTACGATGGTGGAGGGCTCAGTGGACAGTGGCTGTCAGCTATTGGCGATGGATGATGGCATTGACCATCAGCCCAACTTTAGTACATAGTTTTGTTTGGTACCAGAAATTGACACCTGTGAAATATGACTAATGAGAAATCATGATGAATTATGTTTGTTTTGCTCCTAATCACCCAATATAACAAGTAAAAAGTAGAAGTGTAAATTTTCAGTTATTTATTTCCTCTTTATTTGTGATTCAAGTGAAGTTAACAGTTCCCTATAATAACAGAGATGGTTGTCTTGATGATGAATGTAACAGAAGTTGATGTGAAGCTGGGTGCTCCTCTCTTGTTTCTTTTTTCGCAGGCTCTTTCTTGCTTGTTTGTTACCTTCCCTCGAGCACTTGATTTTACTGTCATATATAATTGTTAGAACAAGCATAAAATAAAATACTTGTAATTCTCTTTAGTAAAACGTAAAAGAAAAAGTCAGCTCAAGGTTGAGCTTTGCATGTTAGCGTTAAGGACATTTGGAGACAGCATTGTTGTCTCAGTACACATAAATGTTGTCAGTGTGTAAATATACAGACATGCACAGACACACCAGCAAAAACTGAAAAACGCCAGTTTCCTGCAGCTATTTTTCCCACAAAGAATTGGGCAGACGTTGGCCAGAATTCCAGGTAATAATGGGAACTCGATTGTCAGTATTCAACCCTCCTCCTCTCAAGGTTAGAGTTCTCGCCGAGGAAAAAATGAACAATTAAGGCCTTTGCCATGGCTCATTGTGTGTGTCTGTCCGCATGTGCGTGGCAGGCGAGTGGCATGGCTACTCGGGTGGAGTGTTTACAATACGGCCATGTCTGTGTGTTTATATGTGATTATGAATCTTTTTATGTATATGAGATGTGTTCGAGGCGCGGCGAGGGTGTGTTTGTGTCCGAGTGTTTGTGTTTGTGAGTGGGTGAGTGTTTGCTTCCGTTATCAATCCGGGCCAGACGACAGAAGCTCTTTAGTGGAGAGTTAGTTCAGTTTAGCATGAAGATGAGGTTTGCTGGCCCGCGTGTGCCAGCCTTACTTTGCGGAGTCTATGTGTGTCAATGAGTGCACGCGCGCGCGTGTGTGTGTAGGGTTTTTGAGTGTGTGTGTGGTCTTTGATGTCAGCTGGTGGCTGCTACTGTTTGCAGATGTGAGCGTTAGGTAATCACAAAACACAATCACTCTGATCTATTCCTGAACCTCTGCCATTATATATAGCATTCTCCTCATCCACCCACAACCTCTCTCCATTTCTCTCTTTCACACACACACACTCACACACACGTTTTCTCTTTTTTTCCCTCTATTTTCCATCTCTCCTCTGCCTCTGCCACTCCTCATCTCTGTCCTCCATCTCCTACTCCCACACTCACTCTATCTCTGTGTTTTGTTATATATTACTGCTCTCCGTTGTTTGTCTCCACTCTCTGGACATTTTTCTTGTCATCTCTCTTTTTTTCCCCTGTTCCTTCACCCGCTGCCCCCGAGCCCTACACTCCCCATCACTAACACTTCCCTCCTCTGCCCCTCTCCTCCCTCTTCTCCCTCCAACATCCCTTCTTTACCCTTGCTGTCCTCCTCCTCCTCCTCTCCTCCCTTTTTTGCCTTCCATCACATGTGTGCATGCTGTCGGAGGGGGAGTATTGATTGCACGCTTGGCTGACAGGCACAGTAATAGACGACTTGGAGCGTGTGTGTGTGTGTGTGGTGGTGGTATATGTGAGTGTGTGTGTGGGGGGGTGTTTAAGGAACAGTCCTGGCAATAACTCACCTGACCGAGCGGGCGGCCGCCGGGCAGGCAGGCAGGCAGGCGGAGTGAGAGGTGCTGCAGCACGCGGCGCGACTTGACAGGCTGCATTTGAAAGCAACTGAGCCAAATATAGGGCAACTTTCAAATCACACCCCATTTATTCCTCAGGGAACTCGTTTTTTTGACCAGACGCGCCATGTGAAAACGCTGGCAATAAAATGGACGAGTAAATTCAGGAACTGCGTCGCCTGGTCTCCCTTGCCGTCATATTACATTGTTTTACATTTATCTCACACATGCAGGATATCAAAAGTGCTGTTTTCAAAAACACTGTGTGCTTTGTTGTTGCCAAATCCTGAGCCTTGCTCCTCAATAATCACCACTGCAGCATGGACAGCAACACACTGTAAGACATACGCTGCAGTTAAAATGCTAATATGGGCGATTCAATTAAAACTATCTCTTTTCCATCGCCCATAACACCGTTTTGTGGCTTTTTGTGTCCACTCCTTTATGGATTATTATGGAAACAGAGAGTTTGGTTTCTCTTCTCTCGGGCAGTTTTTGGACATTGTCATAATGATTGCAGAGCTTTATGCTGCAGCTCCTTTGACAGTGGAATAGCTTTTGTTTCATGGTGCTGATCTAATAGAGTGGGAGCCCGTGACATTTGGGTTGAGACTGCTGGATGCTATTACACATACTGTACATATATAAATCTAATTCTGGTACATGTACTGCATGCCAACAGCCTAATTATGTGATTTCTATACACACCAGTACAATGATGGTATCATTACCAGCATAGTTGGCATAATGACCAGCACATAAATACATGCTTATACACATTAACACATTGTCAATGGCTAATCACATTTAATCAATAGGCATTATAGCAATATTATATCACTTTCATCCATAATAGATGATTTTACTTTGTATTCAACCGTGGAAAAATGCAGCTGTTAGGCATGAAAAGGATGATAGTACACTACACACAGTAATTCAAATAAATAAGCAATTGAATAAACACACATCTCTCATACATAATTAAGTCAAACCTGCCCTAGATCAAGTAACGTGAATGAGTGATTCTAATTTGAGTTGCCAGTTGTAAGTCGTATAAAAGATGTATGTGGATATTCATAATTCTGTAGTAAGTTGTGGAACTTCTAAGGCTAATGTACCATGGGCTAACTAAATGTATTATGCATTTATTCACTAGTGCTTGGTACTGATTTACTGAACAATGGGGCAAACAAATGCTAATCCTGCATTAAATACGGTGCTGTTGCATAAATATTCTAACAGACATTGCTTTTAGCATATGCTACCACCTATTAGCATAGAGCCGGCGGAGGGGTAACCAACGATTTAGCATGAGAAAGCTGAACTGAATGCACTGCAGCAGTGCTTGACCACTGAATCACTTAATTGACCTTGTGAAGGTTACACTGTGGTCATGGAGACACACACAAACACACGCACACATACACACACAGCCTGAAAGTGACCTGCATTTCTACTGAAAATAAGCAGTACAGCACTTTGTTTTCTTTTTATATTTCGATGGCTCTTCTGCAGCAAGCCAGCTCTCCTACTCAGCTGCTGGAACGTGTGGAGATGGTTGAAGAGCCAATTTGCCCGGCTGGTGAGGGACATTAAATATTGACTTACAGATAGAGAATCAAGGACCAAATGACAAGAAATTATTCATCATTTGTCAGATACGATGTTTTTGATCATCTGAGCCATTGTTATGCTTCAGACCTCTAGCCTCCAGCGCTCCGCTGCTGACCATCACACTCATGTTAAGATGAAATACACATTGAAGTTAACAGCTCACTTCTTCGAAACATAATCCGAGCAGCTGAAAGCACTAATAATACACTCAATTGATACACTGATAGAATATTAGGGATGTACTGATAACAAATGACTGTCTTTTACCTTTATTTATACGTAATTGTAGATAGAAGGTATTTGCATTTGCTCACACCACAATAAAGTTTGATTTCTAAGTCCAATTTTCATAACTATTGTAGGTAGTTAAAGAGCCTGTGTGTAGGATTTAGTGTCATCTAGTTTGCAGATTCCTAACACTTCGTCTCACTCACTCACCATGCGGGTAGGAGAACTGACACTGACTGAGAAACTCTGCATCACAGAACCTGAGAGGCTACATCTAGCAGCGTCGATGGACGAGGATGGAAATGCTCATTCAAGGCATTTTTCATGCATTTTTCAGGAGCAAATGACAGCTGTGATGTACTGTGATATAAGGTCCTAACAATGGACAAATGTCTAATAATAGAATAGTCGGAAGTGTTCTATAGGGCGCACCAGCAGGTAGTCAATGAGCTAAGAGCTGGCCAACAAAGAAAGGCACTTCTGCTGTTGGTCACCTTTTCCAAATTGGTCAAGGACAGATTTTTCTTGGCAGGATCCAAAAAGAGTTTTACAGTATTTCATGCATGCTGGTAAAAGGATGCAATAGAAGTGCACATTATTATTTGTATCTGTTGAACCAACAAAATGAGCTGTCTCTATTTAAAATTTATGAAGAAATCTGAGGCACTCAGGAGGTGACAATTTAGAAAGCTTCCTCGGTGCCTCAGATTTCTTCATCAAGTTGAAATTTTGGGTCCCCTAACTGTGACTCTCTCCATATCTGTATTAAAAAAGAAGACTGGAAGTGGATGTGGTTTATGCTGGAAGTCGCATTAAATCAGTTAAATCTTGCGCTTTGTAATCTAATGTTCATAGGCAATAGTTGTGTCTTCAAAGCATCAGGTTGATTTAATATATGCATATAATTCATTCTGAAAAATCTTTCCACTTCATCTTTAGTTTATTTTTGTTCTGTTGTGTGAACTGAACCTCACCAACACCCCTTTAACTTTTATTTTTATAGAAAGGATATCCATCACTGAAGGGAATATTCTTAAAAGGCAATGATGCTGCATATTATATTATAATAATATCAATTAGTATTAATTCAGTACATAAGTAAAAATGTACTTAGAAAATAGTAAAAAGTAGTACTATTAATGTTACTACCTTTATATATTTTTTTCCAAATAACAAAACATTTTTTTCAGCTGAAATGTTATTCTCTCAATAAACCCTAGTAAATCTTGCACACTGAACCTTTAAGCAGAGTCTTAATTCAAACAGTATTACTTCATCAGTTTAATCTCTTCCTTAAATATTTATTCAAACATTGTAAGTAATATACAGTGCTACTTGTTGTAAAACACTGATGAATCTTTTATGCTTTTTCATCAGTGATAATAAAAAACATTCATCTTCCTACAACATAGAAACCAAAATTGTGTTCATTAATCATACTAAGTGGTTGAACCCTCAGAAAATCACTTTTGCCTCCTGTGTGATGTCCTGTTTTGTTTCTCGACTGGGCCTAAGAGGTATAGAAAAGGAGAAAATGCCTCTTGCCTGGGGCATCTGAAAACAATTTCAGAATGCTGTTGTCGGTAATGCATTTAGCACAGATGGATACACAAATAAAAAGCTTTTTATGCAAAACTGATGCACAACAACATTTTGAAAGTGCCCCGTCACTCCATATTTCTGTATTTTGCTGAATCTCACTGCCCCTCCTTCTCCCCGCTCCAGTCAGTCCCTATCAGGCCTAATAGTGTGATGTCTCGTGTTGAGCGGAGATGACCAATTTTAGACTCAGTCATGGGTGACAGAATTATACAACATCTTGAGGAGACATGCAACATATTCAGGCAAACTGTGAAATGATTTTTAGGGGGGTAAAATTCTGATAAATAGCGACCATTAGCCCCTGTTAGGACCACAAATCTGAAAAGATAATTATATGACTAATTTGATCTGATTAATATGTATTGCCGCCAGTTGAAATCCCAGCCAGGCTAACATCAATCAGAGTAGAACAAACTATCCCCGGGCAATTTACATAACATAAATACCAATAAATTAAACTTTTATTTCATAATATACAATTATAATCAGGAACAAGCAGCCATATGCACAGCTTTAGGATTAGCATGATAAAATATGACCAGATGAAAGCAGTTTTTCCTGGTCAAATTTAACAAAACAGTTATTAAAGTATTTATGGTCTGTAGGCGTATAAAGAAAAATTGAAAAATTGATGAAATCATTTGATTAAAAGGATAATTTATGGCATAACACAAATGCAACTGAAAAGTCATTAGTTTGTGTTTGTTGCCTCCTCCAGCAATGTGGCATTTTCTATGCATTTCAGCAACTCCACAATCGGGCATTGTGGGACATTATTAAAGATTATTCTCCTGACATTTCCAGTGTGCAGGGTATTGCAGAGTGCAGAATGAAAGACAACACAGAAGAGAGGCAATGACATCGACCAAGGTCATGAGCTTTATACATAACCATGTTGTTTTCAACATGAGACACAATGAAATAAAATCCCTCAGGGCTTCATTGTGTTATCCTATCGCTTCTGTGACCTTTTTAAAATGGATCGAGCTGTTGTGTTTTTTTTTCCTGCTCATAAATTGCTCATAAATAATTTGATCAATTATGTAATCCAATACAGCCACAAGGAGTGAGTTCATCACAGTTTTCATTCTCCTATCTGTGCACGTCCACATGTAGGGATAAGAGATACTGTTACTTTGAATTGTTTATATTATTTCAAGTATTTATCCCACATTTAGAATTATTTTTCAGTGACAGGCAGATTTTCCGCTACAGTAACATGGAGGCCAAAGTCAGTATTATCTATTAAGACGCAGACTTCAGATTGTCGCTGAGTCAACACAGATTGGCGCTGTCTCGAGTCGCATGGCATTATTCATGGCTTATATTCACCATCTGGCACCGATGCAAAGTTCTCAGCTATTTTAGCAGCAGCATGAAGAGTAAAAATGTATTTTTTATGCGTTTATCCCAAGGCACAATCCTAAATACAACCAGAAAACAATGTCAGGCAAAAGAAACATGAAGTAAACAAGATAATTACTACATTTGTTCTCATTAAATTAAAATATTTTAACATCCGCTGCCTGGCGCCTACTTAACTTATAAGTGCATTACAGTAACAGATTAACAAGTGAATGTGTGGAGAAGACTCTGATTCAGCCGGGGGGTTGAACTGGCAAGTGCTTATAAATAGCAATTACTAATAAAGCACTGTTCTAATGCTGTTGTTAATTTGAAATCATCACATTGTCATCATTTCAATGATCATTTTAAATATGTGTTCACAGGGAGACATTTGCTGGAAAGTCATAATGATGTTTTTATACTGTCATATTGATTCTCTGAAGGGCTTTCATCACACCTGCCGCGATCATAAAAGTACACTTCATCTAACTTTGAGATGATTCAAGTCTTGTTCATTTATTGCACATCCATGCACACTTTTCCTCGAGCAGAAAAAAACGATTTCTCACTGATTTCTTTGTCAAACACCTTGAATGAAAGAACTGGCAGAAATCCTCCGCACAACTGTGATGTAACGGTTTGTTTTCCAACACAAGTTTAACCCCAGCGTCCTACAGAAATGCTTGACAATTTAACTCTACAAGGGAGCGCGATCTCTCCTCTCCTGAATGAGAACAGTGGCTTGCCCTACATATTTTGGTGTTTGCATAGTTACTTTGCATAGTTGCAAGTGAATCCTTTTCAGATGTTGAACTTAGTCTGAGAAGTGCAGTCAGAGAGAATTTGTCTCTTGCCCCGGGCAGCTGAAAACAAACCAAATTTGAGCATGCTGCTTTCTGCAGAGCAAATTAGTACAGACGAAAACACAAACCAGAAGCCCCACATGTAAACTTGAATCACAAGAGCACTTTTGCGGCACTCGGTTGCCCCTTTATTTTCATGTTTGTTTGTTTTTCTGCTCTCCTCCCAGTCGCTCTCCATCAGCTCTGATGGTGTGATGGCTCGTCCTGATCCCAGATGACCAATTTTAGACGTGGTCGTGGGTGACAGAATTATACAACGATCTGAGTGGACAGGCAACATGTCCTACACTGTTAGAAGTAACGGTTCCAAAAGAGTTCTTCTTGAAGGGTTCTACCCAGAACTGTTTGCCTCTGAAGAACCCTTTTTTGAAGAGATGGGTTGTCAGGAGTCCCATTAAGAACCCTTTTCATCCAAAGAACCCTTCTTGGAAGGTTCTTTGAGTTCTTCAAGGATTGTTGAAATCCTCTTTAGTCAAGGGTTCTTTGTACAATAATATAAAAGGGTTCTTGGTAGAACCCTTTGAATGGAAAGGAGTTCTTTGTAGAATCACCTTGGTGCATTGGCAAAACCTCCTGTGTGGATTTCTAATTAAAATCCTTGGAATGCAGAACCCTGGTAGAACCCTGTGGGTGTGTTGGAGATAGAAAACCTTGGAATATAAATAGGTTCTCACTAGAACCCATTCACTGTGTATTAGATAAAACCCTTGGAATATAAAAGGTTTCTTGGTAGGCCTCCTGGGTGTGTACTAGATAACATTTGAAACCCCTTGTGTATGTCCAGGGTACAACCCTTGGAATATGAAAAGGTTCTCAGCTGAACCCCCATGATGGGTTCTTGTTAGCATCCTTAGAAGGTGGAAAGGCTCTGGATGTGAACTGCCAGAGAGTGTCCTGGATGGAACTCTTACACCTTAGCAGGATTCTCTGTAGAATCTCTGATAGGGGGTTCTGGATGAAATCTTACACAGATGGTTCCAGCCAGGCATAATGCTTTATTTTGGGTTCTAGGTTGAATTCTAGAGTTTGTGGTGGAACCCTCTGGGTGGATTCTTGTAAGCACCCCTTGAAGGTGGAAAGGTTCTGGATAGAACCCCCAAAGAGGGTTCTGGATGGAACCATTGTACGACTAAAGGGTTCTTCCTTTAGAATCTCTCATAGGGGGTTCTGAGTGTCACAGATGTGTCTAAGTATAACCCTTTATGCTGGGTTCAAGGTAGAACTGTCTGAAAGGGTTCCATATGGAATCTTTCTAAAAGGTTCTACCAGGAACCATAAAGGGTTTTCCTATGGAGACAAGGAGCACAACCTTTTCTGGTTCTAGTTAGCACCTTTATTTCTTAGAGTGTAGTCATACAGTACACACAGGCGAGTGAGGCGCAGAGTGCACACTTGTTCCCAGTCACGTAGCAAATACACATTCCTTGTGTTTCTGCCTCTCACTATTAGAGGATAGTCAATCACACAAACACACACACACACACACACGCACAGAAAAACACACTGCAGCAGCGACAAAGCCCCGCTTCACATGACCAGTGGGCTCTGACTCCCCGATCTCTCATTTACCTGTTCCATCACCGGCTCCCTCTCCTCTCCTCTCCTCTTCTCTCCTCTCCTCTTCTCTCTGTCTCCCTCACACTGCCTCCCCACTCCCACTCCCTCCTCCTCTCATCCTCAACTCTGTTGCCACGGCAGCAAAACCTGACAATGAGGGAGAGAGAGACAGAGAGAGCAAATGCCATCTGAGTCATTTAATCCACAACCTGGGTATGTGTGTAGATGTGTGTGTGTGTGTGCATGAGGGAGAGTATTTTGGATATGTTTGTGTACATCTCTATGTATCTGTTGTGTGTGTGAGCGGCGCGTGGGTGTCTAAGTGGGAGAGCTGTGTGGAGTCGGTTCATCGGTTCATCACAGAGCTACGGCAGTGCGAAGGCAAACACTCTACCTTTGTCTGTCTCACTGCATATAGCAGCGCTGTTTCCGCTTTTCTATTTCATGTTCACTGTAAATATGTGGTTATTTTAAAGCAATATTCACTCAGCAGCCTCAAGTGATTCACAAACATCTCTGTGTTGTGACGCCTTTGCGCTCTGATAGATTGAACAAACTAAACTTCTGACTCTGAAGTGCTGTTGTGACGCAACATAGTCTCTCTTACTGTGTAGTAACAAGCGTAATTTAAATATTCTGCATCAGTAGTCAGCTGAAATGACACAATATCTGCAGGTTAGAGGGATTATTTAAAGTGGGGTTGTATGAGGTGCTCATCTGTCAGTGTATTTAGATGTAGATGCTGCAGCGCACCCACAATTAAGCAGAGGGGGGCACAAACACGGAAGCTAAGAAATGAAATTGTTGTGGACAGTCTCAACAACAAAAGGTATTTTAGGCCCTTAAAAAAAGCCCACCTAAAAACAAAAAAACTATCAGTATGGGTGCATGCTATAGAATATTTTCACCACTTTTTCTTGCTGTTAGACAGTCATTTCTGACAGGTACTGCCTTTATACCAAAACCAAATTTTCTCTCACCAAACCAAACAAACTCCAGGTAAAATCAGTCGTTTCACCTTGGAGCACAGGAATTGCTTGTGTACCGCTGCCATGATTGATTAGTTTGTTTGTGTCATTGTGTGACTTTGGCGTTTTAAACAATGTGGCGACGCTTGCGAGCTAACTCAGGCAGTCAGCTGGAGCTGCAAAGCCAATCACAGGTGACATGCCTCACTCTCAGTAATACATACTAAATGCACCCTTCCAATTTGGCGGTCTGTTTAAACTGCTAAAATCTCCCATCTCTCCCTCTGCCTGCAATGCATTGCTGCCCTGCACTAGTGTTGCTGCCCACTCTTTTAGCCCGACCACCACCCCAGCATCCACCTGCAGGCTGATCAGGCTAATCTGTGGGGAGTGATGAAGTTGCAGCCTAGATGCCAAACTCTGTGTCCAGCTGCTGAAATAAACCTTCCAAAACGTGAGTTATCTGACTGACCTAAGTTCAGATTCACCAAAGTTATACTATAATAACACAAACAAACTAACTGATCAAGACAGTGGCAGAGTAGCAACTCCCACATTCGGCAATGTAAAATGATTTATTTTGCCTATGGAGTTTGGTTGGTTTGGAGAGTGTGATATTTGTCTTAAATAAGAGGGGTGTCTTGTTAGAAAAGGCTCTCTGATGGAAAGGTAAAGCACCGGAAACATTCAGCCTTTTTTAAGTGGTTAAAATACCTTTTGTCGCTGACCCTGTCCACAGCAGTCTGTTGCCTCGCTTCTGTACAGGTTCCCCTCTCTGCTTCTCCAAACTGTAGGCATTCAACTGGCATCTACTGCAGGCAATACACTGACTAAAGCCTTACCGATATTATCATCCCGATAGTGGCCTGTCACAGCTGTATCTGTCTATTTTAGTATTAGTGTATACGTTGACCGATATGCGCCTATATGAAACATTTTTTTTAACAGAACGTAATGCAGATATTTTTCATTTATCGGCTTTATAGGCAGCATTCTGTGTATATTTGACCATTTCTTCTTAATTCAGGTTTAATATACATATTTTGCTTTATTTGTGTTTCTTATCTACTCTTTCTTATAATTATAAAAATACCAATGAAGGTTTACTGTATCAGTGCCCTGAAGTCAAAGTTTATAGTTCAACTGTAAAATATCTTGCCTACATTAGATATCTTTGTCACAATTTGAGGGATCATTATGAAAATTATGTTTATGTATATATTCTCTATTCTGTCTATTATATTCCGTATAAACAGTATTGGCAAATGTATAAGTATCTGAATTAACTCTTAATATTGGTACCATCACTGACCCCCAATAATCAGTATCGATCAGGCCCAAACACTGACTATCTTTACATTATACATCCCAAATTCAGATAATCCGAACTGTCCCTTTAAAACGAGTCAAACAAAACAAGTCAAGTTGAATCAAGTGAGATTTATTTGTACAGCCATATATAACAGCCAGATGTCTCAATGGACCTCACATGCTCACACCGTTGGTGCTAAGCTCTCTATGAAGACAAGTAAAATACTATTCACACACAGAAAAACCCTTTAGCACATAAGCGAAAAAATCTGAAAGAAGCCTCAGGAGAGGCAATTCAAAAAGACATCCCACCTCCTCGGATGGCTGGCTGTAAAGTGGGAGCAGTAGCTGGGAAAAAGACAACTACAAAAAAAGAGCAAGTTAGAAAAAAAAAAATCAAAACACAAGGGGTTTATTATCCAACAATGGAATTATAATGAGTCAAATAAAGCGAGTACCAATAAAATCCTATAATTAAACCCATATCTGCCATTTATGATGAAAATTAAAACATTCACTGTGACGTCCACCTGATAGCTAACACTGATTTAAATTGACAGCGCTCCATTCTGACTCAGACGTTGTTCTCTTTGCAGCACCATGTGTAATAATATCACTCTTATATTTCCAAGGCTTTGTTCTGAATGCAAATTTTAGCTCTCCAAACAAGCCAGAGGGCGAGTGAGTTCAAGGAGAGCTTCCTAATTGTGATTAAACTGCTGTGCTTACATAAGCCACAGCTGCAACAAGTGGGACCTGCGTCGACAGCTAGTGACACTGAACAGCACATCTTTTTTAAACAGCTCCTGGGGAAAAGCAGTGCACTGAGCTTCACCCCCCCGAACCACACTGATCCGAACAGCAGGTGGTACATATGCATGCAGGAAGGCTGAGATGCAGACTCACTGCTGGCACGTACAAACGCATGACACGCAGGCATGCATCGGGACGCAAAACAAAAAGACACGCGGTTACGCATAGCCAAGCACACGCACACTGTTCTTTGAACCTTCCTCGAGAGTTGGTGTATGTGTGTGCAGCCGGTGGATGCTTGTGTGTTTGTGTGTGTGTGCATGTTTGTGCGTGACATACTCGGATGTGACAGTGTCACAGGAGCACGGTGGTTCCCCAAGCAGCCGGTGTCACTGACTGAGGGCCTCTTTGTCAAGGAGAACACTGGGAAGAATTTATCCATGTCCAATGAACAGAGAGAGAGAGGAGGGGGGAGAGGAGGGGGAGGTGGGGGACTGTAACAGAGAAAGTGCACTGTCGAGATTGAAGAGACCGGTGAGAGCTAAGATAGGGAGGGAGAGAAGAGAGAGAGGTCAGTAAAGAGACAGGGGTATAGAGTGTTCCTGAGGAAGAGAGACAAAATAGATAGGGGCTGAGTGAGAAGAGATACAGAGGAGGTGGGGGAGGATGGAGAGAGAGACAGAGAGGGAGACAGAAAGACAGAGAGGGCAGAGAGACTGAAATGAGAGATCAAAGTGTCTGCGGCCCTGCTGAGGGAGGACAAGGTGAAACATATAGGAAGTGGGTGGGAGTAACAACGAGACAGAGGGCGAGAGACTGGAGTTACTTTGAGCTGGGAACAATAACACAAACACCTGACGCAATCCAAAGTATGTTAGTCTTGTAATAAATGTTGTGGGGCTTTGAATTAGGCTTGCAACTAATTCTGTTCCGCAAATTAGAAAGAGTCGAGATATGTGAGCGTCACATGTGGGTGCAAGATTATTGGAAATCAGCACTGATGAAAAGAGGAACGCCTGCACACGAGTTTTCGATTCCAGACGGATCTGTGTTCAGCATTTTTTAATGACCTGATGAAGATTCAACCAAGTTTATTATAGTTAACTAAAACTAAACTAAAAACTAAAACTAGGCATGAAAAAAGCATTTTAGTTAACTTCTATACAAATAAAAAGTTTAGGAAAAAAAAGAAAACTAGATGAAACAGTATTGTGACAAACTAAAACAAAATAGAAATATACAGGAAATGTCTTAAGTCTTTTTCAGTTCTTCAGTTTGATCCAATTTGTCAACACAATAAGCATGAAGAGGCACTGGTGCATATGTCTACTGAGGCTGGGGTGTCTACATCACTGTGAGTCAGCTGCCTTCACAAAGTGTTACGTTTGTTTTGTAATACGTATTCTGAACCCTCTTACATCTTGCCCCTCACTAATACTGCGCATGTTTAATTAAAAAACAAACTTAAAAGTAATACTGAAACTAATACAAATTAAACTGAAACTAAATATTCTTAGAAATAAAAATTAAACTGAAATAACCAAACCCACTCTGGAAACTGAAAGTAAACTGAACTGAAATTAAAAATTAAGGCTAACTAATGCATATAATAATATATATAATAGATATATGGATCTGGATGTTTACATGCACAAAATATTCAGTTTTTTGCCCTTATTGAAAAAATCCTACTGAGGTGTTTATATGGTTAATAAAAACAAATATTTAAAAAAATTTCCATTTACATGCCGTGAAGCATACTCTGATTAACTTAATGACACAGTGTTTCCTCAGATCCTTGGAAAGTCTTAAGAACCCTAAAATCCAATCATTAGAATTTGTCCTTAAAGGTCTTAAAAATGTTTTGGATTATTAAATTAATGTTACTTTTGTAAAGTTGTATTAGCTTCAGTCTCGCTTTCAAATGTATTTTGAGGAAAAATTTGTATTGAGTACACTGTAATGACTAAAAAAATGAAACCAATATGGAACCAATAACCACTAATGCAAACAGTTCAACCTGGTCATAATTTATTGGAGCACACCCAGCGAGTGTGTCGCAGTGTGGTTTGTGGATTATCATTGCATCTCTGCTGATCAAAAAATTAGACAGAAAATAGCTAATTCTAGACATAATAAGTTAAAATGGTTTCTTTTAACATTCAGAAAAAAGAATTTGAAGCCTGATGCACATTTTGAAAGAAAACTCTTTATTATTAATTATGAGCGTTGGGTATAATGACATTAGAGTCCCATGGGAAGTAAAAAAAACATAACTAAGTATAACTTAGTGAGTAATTCTGGCACTTTTTGCCAATATGGATGTGAAATAGGGCTTAAAAAGTATTCAAAAGGTCTTAAAAAGTCTTTAATTGAACTTGTTGAAACCTGCAGAAACCCTGTGACTTATACATACAGGAGCATATCCAAAAACCCATTCATATTCTACTCAATTTTAATTCAATTTAAATTCAACAGGCTTTATTGGCATAAATGTCATATAAACAGTAATGCCAAAGCACCAAGTATAACACAGTTAATAATAATGTGAAGAAAAACCAAATCAGTTGATTGATAAAATAGATAATACATAAAAGAGAATAAGGAAATGGCAGAAGTCAGGAAACATGTATTTGAGTGATTCTTTCATCTTGTTTAAAAGTAGGCATGTTTCTCCTCACAGCCAGAAGTGTGGGCTTTTCGTCTGTGCATGCATCTCCATCCCAACCTTGCAAACTATTGGCTGGTTGTTTTATTTGCAATACACAGAGCTGGCTGCAAACAGGGAAGAGGTTGTATGTCATAAATCACGGTAAAACTCACAATTGAGATGCATTTTCTGAATATGCTGTAAAGAAAGAAAGGCTCCTAAAACCCTTATTATGTCATCACATCCCTCATCTTAAGTGGAATATGCTACATTTTTAGGAAAAGGTCTAATTATGAATATCCAAATAGAATATGCTGTATTACATGACGTACAAATTGTCATGGACTTAAATAAATGTGCTTTCCCAGAACCCAGAAGGTAACATCTTCAAACGGCTTGTTTTGCCCTACAGACAGTACAAAACTCAAAGAAACTCAATGATTTGAAACAGAAATGAAACAAATGTTCACATTTGAGGAGTTGGAGCCAGCACATTTTTATATTTTTGCTTCAATCTGTTGAGTAATTGTCTGCCAGTGACCTAATCGCTTCTTCACTGTTTATAAAGTTACATAAAAAAAACAAAACTTTCTGTGCAGCCTGGTATTCTTGTTCACATTGCAGGATTTTGTCGTGCATAATTTATGCCCATCGCCAGTGTTCAGTGGCAATATACAGTGGTTACAATGCAGGAAGTGGTTTCCAGTCAGTGTCCAGGTGCGCCTTGAGATTTTGTGACAATTCTAGATTATTGCAATATACAACTACACAATAAATTTAAGTGCTGTTTCTCACTCTTGTCCTTTCCAGTACCTCATTTTTAATTGTGTGACCTATCACATCAGACCTGTCTGTCTGATGTAGTTTTACAAAGTTTCCAATGAATTCTTGAATTATTTTGTTTAGAAATACTTCATGAGTAACACAGTTGTGTGTCAAATTTTATTTGGCATGAGAAAGTCAAGATAAACATTTACATAGCATAAGATGTGTTATGATATGATATGAATACAGATGTGCCTTGAGATTTTGGCTGGCCCTTTGATGTTTCTTGGGTAGAAAAAGTTTGAAAGCCACTCTAGTAGCACGTCTGGTGAATGTACAGGAGACTGCAGGAATCCACAGTCTCTGTCAGTGCGGCATTCAATGTTTGCTTTTGAAAAACTAACAACAATCTTTCTCTAACCTTGAATCAAGGGTTTTAGTTGCCTCTCTTTGATCACATAGGAAGAAAGTGCACTGGATGTTGAAAAATGTGTCTGTAGAGTACGGTTTTTCAGAGCTGTCCAGTGTCAAAGTTCTGTGGCAAAAATGTTGGTTGGAGAGGCGTTCAAAACCTTCATTCAGCTAATTTTTAAGGTGGCAGTTTGTGATGTTGCTGTATTAGATTGCACTGCTTTGTCAGATGTTCATTTAATTGTTTACCCCTCATTAGAATGAGAGGAAGTCTTCTCCAAAACAAACATTCAACACAATAAGCTTCACAAGGTTGTGTTTATTGCAGTAGTATTTAATTGTATTCTTTAATACCGCTGTTCAGTTTGTTGTTTCTTATTTGATATGGCTAAGCTACTGTAATGTAACCTGTTACCCATCATCCTGCACCCAAGTAAACATTTTCAAAAATCTAATTTAAGCTTCCTTCATCACATGAATCAATCCTATTTCCTCAAAATGTGAAACCTCACCGTAAAGTCAGGCCTCAAATTCAAATTCTCAAAAGGCTGAAAATGGCAATAAAAAGGAAAGGTGAATGTAATAATCCACAAAAACAACAGAAACAAAAGGGATAAGGGGAACAGAGGGACAGTGGCACAGAGAGGAGGACAAAGATAGGATAGAAGGCAGAGATGGTGAGATTAGAGAGGTACATGTAAGAGGAGAGGAGAGGGAGAAAGTGCGAATGGGTGCAAAGTGAAAATGCTGAGTCAATGCGACCAAGAACATGTGCTGCTGCTTTGATATTGGATGCAGACACAAAGTACTAAACACTTAATCCTACAAAAAGCCAAAAAGGGGTGAGCAAAGGGTCCTGGTGTTTTTCCACTCCCACTGACACTGATCATACACACACACACACACACACACACACACACACACACACACCAAACCAAGCTCCCAGCTCATCCTCATTGTCGGGGGGGGGGGTCAGAGGGAGCACAAGTACACGCAGTCTTTACTCAAGCAGAAGTAAAGATAGTTGTGCTTAAAAGGATTCTGGTAAAAGTAGACGTACTGATTCAATTTCTTTACTCAAGTAAAACAACGAAACTAAAAAGTCGCCCTCTGAAGGACATGTCTTCCAGCTGTTATGTGTTATCTATAACACATAGGTGGTTCAACTGAACCTCACCTTTTGTTCATAGTAGAGTCTCCCTTTCGGTCTGTTTCTTTTACATCGTTTTCGTCTTGTTATGTCTTAAACGTTTTCGTTTTGTTGCATCTTTTACAGTTTTCTTCTTGTTACATTTTCTTCTTGCTGCATTTTTTATGTTGGCTTTGTCTCGTTACAGCTTTTACGTTGTTTTCTTCTTGTTTCATTCATTGTTTTCATCTTGTTACATGTTGTGACATCTTTATGTAAATTTTTGTCTTGTTACGCCATTATATCATATTATCTTGTTTTCTTGTTAGATTGTTTTCGTCTTGTCTCTCATGTCGTTTTTGTCTTGTTTCAACATTTCATCTTGTTACATCTTGTTACGGATTTTATGCCATTTTCATCCTTTTGCATCTTGTTATGTCTTATTACTTCATTTTCTTGTTACACTGGTTTCATCTTTTTATGTCTTTTATGTGGTTTTTGTCTTGTTACATCTTTGATGTCATTTTTGCCTTGTTACATCTTTTACCTTGTTTTTGTCTTCTTACCTCATTTTCATCAACCTTTTACATCTTGTTGCTTCTGTTATGTTGTTTTCCTTTTGTTACATCCGTCATGTGTGGTATGCACTGATGGATACACCAAGGAAACAGTTTTTCTATGGGTTATTGTTCCATCTGTTTAGTCTAAATTGGTCTTGATGCTGCGGAGGCGATGCACAATCATGCAAAATAAAAACAATCAATAATTCCGCTCAGATGCATTAAAACTGAAGTGACCAGCCTGTTTGGAAAATGTAAGGAGTAGAAAGTTTAGTTATTTGTGTTCAAATGTAGGGAGTTAAATAAAAAAAATATTAATAAATACTCAAGTAAATGACATATACCTGAAAAATCTACTTAAGTACAGTAAGCGCTGGGATTAACAAATGCACTGAAATTGGCTGACCATTCCCGTTCAGGGACAGCAGCCCAGCTGTCTGCAGCAGGGCCTCTCTCCAGTCAACAATGCCTATTAATTGTGAGAAGAATGAGAAAAATAACACTTCTGTCCCATAATGGCTGGCGGTACAGTCTTCTTAAATCCACAGCTACTGAAGCCGTTCCACTTGCAAATTCAATTATGGGAATGATTCATCCTTCCATTATGATAACTGTCAGATTTTCTTGTGTCATACAATAAGGCAGAAGGGGAAAAACAAATGATTCGCCAGCCCCCCCACCAACACCCTTCTCCTCTCCTTCTCCTCCTCACCCTCCCCCCTCAAGCTGCCTTCCTCCATCTGAGTCCTTTTTGTCTTTCTCCGCATCCCTCTCTCTTCCTCCACTCCTCCCTTTGCTATCGCTCATCCTGCTTCCTCTGCCTTAGTCTCCGTTCATCCTCTCCTCATCTGCCTGGGGGTTTGAGGCGAGATAGCGTTCCCTCGTTTTCTGATTTTCTCCGTATCTCCCCTCCCTCCCTCCATCCTACTCAGGCCCTCCCTCCCCCTTCTTCCTCACGCTCTCTCTAGATAATTAAGATCTCTGATTTTACGGTTTTCTCTTTCATAATAGGCACTGCAGACACTATAAGCAAGCCGCCAAGTCTCCAGCACACACACACACACACACACACACAAACAAAACAGCAAACACACACAAATATGCATATGCCTTCATACACTCACTAAGATGAATGCATGCACCAAACAGCTAAATCTCCAACTGGGATGAATGTCCCCTCCATTCTCTTTCTGTCTCTCTCCTCCACACACACACACACACACACACACACACACACACACACACACACACACACACACACACACACTCAAATACACACATAGAAAGAGAGCAAGTCAGGATATTTATGTATTTTTGCTTTTGTGTATTTCTCAGCAGTGCCAGCAAGCGAGGGTGACTTACAGCAGGGTGCAGAATGAAAGTGAGCGAGGGGGGGCTAGAAGCTGTGTTTTCTGTACAGCTCAGACTAGTCTGGCTCCGCTCGGGCCTCTCACTGCTCCAGCTCCCTGCAGACTGACACCCGACTGCTACAGGGACTCAGCCGTGTACTACTACTACAGCAAGCGAGCACATACGGCAGCCAGACACACAGTCCTTGCAGATTAAACACGGAAATAGTATCTCACCGTTTGCTCTCTCTTTCTGTCTGCCTGTGTCTGTTTGCCCAACTCCCTCCACCTCTTACTACCACATTACAGCTGCTGGCTCTCTCTCACTCTCCTGCAGTGGTGGAAGAAGTAAAGTCACTGATGCCACAATGTAAAAACACTCTTATTACAAAAGTCTTGCATTCAGAATTTTAATGAAGTACAGAAGTATTCGAGGTGGTCTGTACTTATGGTATTAACTGGCAACCTGTTCAGGATGTACCTCATCTAGGACTTTGATAATTTTATATAGGGCTGTGACAGTATGGATTTTTTTCTTCTTTTTTCATACTATCATAAGCATAGTGTAACTCCTTTAAGGTATAGGGCAGCACATATATGGGTGCAGCATGCAAGTGAGGTAGAGCGAGCAGCAGAAGTGAGTGACTGTACTGCTCATAGCGGAGCAGAAACTTAACATTAAGCGGTCAGTGTGGCAGTAAATGTACCGTACAGGCTGCAGTGTGTTAGTTAATAAATGCAGCAGCTTCGCAAGACCAGGAAAAGTTAGCCACCAACACTTGTGATCGGTTTTCCATTGATCACTTCAATTTTAGCTGTGCTGCTCGACATGTTCTCCTCCTGATCTGCACCTTTCTTCATAACAGTTACCATTTGGAGCCACAATTGTGTTTTTGAACCTTTCATTTTCACTTTCTACATTTTACCTCTGCTTACTATCTTGCCATCACAGTTTAATTTGTAACTACTGGTACTCATGGATGACATATGTGTTAAGTGCATGATCATGTCTGCAGGCTGATACTGAAACATACAATACAGGAAAGCCAAAACTTTGACTAAATGACATCTCATTGATCTCATATGCTATGTATTTTTATTTGAAATATTGTAGTATTTTGATAGTATTTTATGTTTCTAAGCTTATTTATTTCATTTTAACCTCTACTACGACCACTAGCTGGAACTCACATACAGCAGTGAGAGAATCTTGGAGTTAGTACATAGTGTACATATGAGAGATCTAAGAGGAATGTGAGGCACTTGATGTGAGAACCTTTGAGATGAATATCATGAGATGATTATTAATTCTTGTCAGTAGGTAGTCCAACTACATTTATCATACAGAGAGCTGTGATGAATATGAAATTTGTCATTAGTGATAAAGTAATGAAGTACACTGAAGTAATGATGGTGCATCTTAACAGTACAACTTGTTCCCAGTATGTTTTTATCTTATATACAGTATAATACTTACTGATGAACATATAAGCAGCATTTAATGTTGCAGCCAGGTGAGGTGCAGCTCATTTTATTTACTGTTGGGAGCTTAATCTATAACAATGTTTCATATTTTATATGTTGATCATATATTTTGTCAGTTAATTTTATTTCTCCAAAGTAGCGAGTAGCTGTCAAATGAAAGCAGTGGAATAAAAAAATATAATATTGATATAACACTTGTGTAAATGCACTTTGTTACTTTCCACGACTGCTCTTCTGTCTTTCTATCTCTATCCTGCTCCTCGTCTCTCTTTCTGCAAAAACACTTTCCAATCTCTTCTCTCTGTATTCAATTTTGTTCTTTTATTCCCCCATCGGCCCCAGCCCATCCCCTCTGCTTCTTTTTTCTCTCTCATTCTCCTTACTTCTATCACGGCTTTCCATCTCCTTCCTCCCTCCCCCTTCTTCTTCTTATCCTCAGAGTATAGATGCTGTAATCTTCGCTGTCTAATGCTGTCAATAGCTCTCAATAACAATGAAATAGCACCGGTTCCATCCCATCATTGATGAAGGCATAGCCTCAGTTAGGATCTTATTCGTCATCATGGCAATCTGCTTCTTGGTAATAGCCAATCAGATGGCTCCTGTGAAATGCAGCGCTCCCATGATAGGTTCCCCATTGTTTTGATTGACCGCACCTGAGGGCCCGCCACTTCAGCTGGGCTCGATCAATACGCCATCACACACTGACACGAGGTAAAGCGCATGCCCATACATGCCCTGGAATAAACACAGGTCTGGACGCCTCACACACACTTTGGTGAAGAGTAAATTGAGAAAGAGGCTGCTGGTGTGAGGAGCAAACAGAATACAGTAGAAACAACCAGCGAAATGGAAAAATGGAGTACTGTGCAGCACGATACACAGCTGTGTGGCACAACAGCGTGCCGTCGTGATCTCACTGTGTGGTCACAATAATCAGCTGTTGCATAACTGTGTCTGTTACATGTACACCATTATATACAAGTATGACAACAGCGTAGAACACAGAACATTTTCCTTTCTGATGCAGATGTTATTTATTGGCACGTTTATTCTAACATGCTGGCTGTTATTCTACTCTCGGAGAAATAAAGGTGCTAACTAGAACCATAAAAGATTCTTTGGCTTTTGGCCATGGGAGAACTCTTTTTGGTTCCTGATGGAATCTTTTATAAAGGTTCCACTTGGAACCCTTTCAGAGGGTTCTACCTAGAATCCAACATAAAGAATTACACCTGGAACCATATGTGAAAGGTTTCACCCAGAACACCCCTATGAGAAGTTCTACAGAGAACCTTTCTATAGTGTAATGGTTCCACTCAGTTCTATCCAGAACCTTTCCACTTTCTAAGCATGCTAACAAAAACGCACCTAGGGTTCTTATTATCATTCCTTATATTCCTTGTCCTTGTTATTCCAGGGGTTTTTACCTAGAACACACTCGGGTTTCTATCAAGAACCCTTTTATATTTCAAGGGTTTTATCTATAACACATAGGTGGTTCTACTGAGAACCTTTTTATATTCCCAGCATTTTATCTATAACATACAGGAGGGTCTGCTGTGAACCTTTTTATATCCCCAGCCTTTTATCCAGAACACCCCAAGAACAGTTTTATATTCCAAGGGTTTTAACTAGAACACACTCAGGAGATTCTACCAAGAACCTTTTTTTAAATTCCAAGGGTTTTGTCTAGAACACACTCATGGGGTTCTACCAAGAACCTTTTTAAATTCCAAGGGTTTTATGTAGAACATACTCAAGGGGTTCCACCAAGGCCCTTTAAATATTCCAAGGATTTCATCTAGAACACACTCAGGATGTTCTACTGAAAACCTTTTTATATTACACAGCTTTTATCTAGAACACAGCAAGAACCTATTTATATCCCAAGGCTGGTATCTAGAACACATTCAGGGTGTTCTACTGAGAACCCTTTTATATTATGGTATAAAGAACACTTGATGACAGAGTTTAAATCAATCCTTGAAGAACTCTTTCTTCCAAAAAGATTTTTTTTGGGATGAAAAAAATTGAACCCTTATTCAAAGAACAAAGAACCTTGACAAACCCTTTCTTCAGAAGGGTTCTTCAGAAGCAAATAGCTCTGGCTAGACTTCCAGCCCCTCAGGAATAACCCTTGTGGAACCGTTATTTCTAAAAGTGTATGTTGTGTCACATATACAGATGGCCTGCATAAGCTCTGCCTCTGCTCACTTTGAGCTGCCGTAACCATAATGAGAGAAACACAGCCATCTGCACAGCATGGTGCATGCTATTAGTATTGCGAGCATGTTCGCGCGCCCACTTGCCCACCCTTTGACACAACAAACCCCAGAATGAGAGGCATGTAAAGTTTGACAGGAAGAAAGGGAGGTCAGTAATTGCATAGAGAGCAAGGAATAAAAGAGGAGAATAAGGGAAATGTGGTTGATTTATGAGACATGAAGAGGGATTCAAAGCACGGGGTTGCAGATTTTTCTGATGTGCTTTAAACATCAAAGCTAAACAAGTGTTGGAAAGGTGAGTGCGGAGAGAAAAAAAAGAAAATGAAGTTCTCAAAGTGAAAAGGCAATAAAAAGAAAAGGTGGAAGTGGGAGGGATGTTCGTTCTGCAGGGTGACCGACAATCCATGTTATCTGCGTCTTTGATGTACGCACAAACACACGCCAGCGCCGGCTCATTTCCAAACCCCACGTGCACTCGTCAGGGTCAGAGGTCGCTCTTCTATGACGCCAACGCCCCCTTGTTTACAGCTGTAGGGGTCAATTGGAGGTCATGAACTGACTATTTCAGCTGTCTGTCAGACCTGTCTAAAGCTCAGACTGGTGAAGCAGCCGTTTGAAACATTCTCAGGTCAACAGCCCCCACCGTCGCCGCCATCACCAGCGCCACCCTCGCCTGTCCGTCACACAACACTTCTCCTTCTCCTCTCCTCTGTCTCCATCCCTCCTTTCATCTCTCCATCCTCTGTCTTGTCATGTTGTCAGTCAGAGCGAGGCGTTGTCACTCCTCAAGAGGGCTGCTTAGCACCATTGGAGCTCAGCTGAGCTTTTTATGTGTGCTTTTTTTTTTATTGTGTTTGTGTGTCTGTGTAGAGGTGGGGGTGAGGGCCAGGTTATAGAAAACATGTAAGTGTGTTCAGGCGTGTGTGGGTGTATATTGAATGGTTGTGTTTGTAGTCAAGGGAGTTGTCTTTGTATTTGTGAGATCAGTTTGCTTTTGTAGTATGTAACCGTTTGTTTCTATGTATGTGTGCATGTGTGTACAGTTTACACTCGTAGAAGTAAAGATGCTAAAATATCTTCTTTACAGGGGTTGGAAGGTAAATTGTCTTAACTTAAACAGGAGTATGAATTGTTACTTTTAAAGAGAGCAAATAATAATAATAACTATAGATTTAAATCAAACAAACCCACTTATCTCATGCAAAACACAAACCAGCTATAATTCTGAAAGATAACGACTCAAATGCATTAATCAGGGATAATAAACATATTACTGATACTTTTAAATCTCTTTATGAAAACAACTTATTAGACCCAGGTTCTTTTTGGACGCAATAAACCTGAAACAAATTTCCCTTGAAAATAAAAGAACAATTAAAATCAGAGATATCAGAAGCCGAATAGTACAGACAATTAAAACATTTGCATTCAAAAAAGCCCCAGGAATGGATCCCAGTGGACTTTTATTCAACATTTTAGAGCAAATTGGCTTCCTTATTCATTCAAATTATACGACACATGTAAAGTAATTTAGTCCTCCCTAGATCTATGTATTAGACTGTAATCTCTGTTGTATTAAAAACAGGCAAGGCGGTTGAATCCCCTTCAGACTATAGACTGATAAATTTAATTAACTGTGATAATAAAATATTGACCAGAGTTATAAGCAATAGATTAGCAAAGGTTTTACCAGATGTGATGCATGTAAATCAAACAGGATTTACTAAAGAGATAGTTAACACAAAAATTGAAATGCAGTCATTATCTTCTCGCCGTCATGCCAGTAGTGTAGGGGGGTTGGATTAAGGTTTTTAGTTAACAAAACACTACTCACAGGAAAACAGTGTTGCAGAATCTTTCAAATAATGTAAGTGAATGTTGATCCAAGTCCCAGCATGCCGTTCACTTGTACTCGCACAACGTCACACCACACACACGCAGTTCAGAAGGTATACACGCACATGTGAATGTGGCTCCAAACTGAGGATCTACAGTGAAGATTTAGGCTGAAAACATGCTCTAAATTACGTCTTTTAAGTAAACTTGGCATGTCGGGGATTTATTAGACTCGGATTACATCAGACGAGCAGTATGGAGGCATCTTATGTTCTTTTTTCAGTTGTTTGTTACCGTTTCAAAACTGGTCACCATTCACTTCAACTGTTCGAGAATTTCTGCAACGCTGTTTTCCTCTGATACTTCAGCAGTAAAAAACTAAACCCAACCCGAGTCTGCATGAGGGCGAGTAGTAATGACTGAATTTTCATTTTTGGGTGAACTACTCCTTTAAAAATAGGCATTTGCAAACAAATACAAGAACATGTTTCACTGTTATACAACATGCAAAAAAGCAGAGTTATCACTGATGGCCGTTGATGCAGAAAAAACGTTTGATTGTCTTGAGTGGCCTTTCTTGTTCAACGGGAGGGTCACACAGGAGGTTCTACTGAGAACCCTTTTATATTATGGTCCAGAGAACCCTTGACGAAAGAGTTCTTCAACAATCTGACAAACACTTAATTCCAAAAAGGATTCTTAAGAGGAAAAAGGTTTTTAATCGAATCCTTAGTCTTGCAAAGAACCCTTGACAGACCCTTTCTACAAAAGCAAATGTTTCTCAATAGAACCTCAGCCCTTCAGGAAGAACCCTTTTGGAACCCTTAGATGTGTGTGTGTGTGTATGTGTGTGTGTGTGTGTGTGTGTGTGTGTGTGTGTGTGTGTGTGTGCGCAGTGCCGTGTGGTACCAGTTGTTGTGATGTTGTCTTTGGACCGCTGGAGATCTCTTCAAGCCTGAGTCCTGTCACTTCTAAATGGCAGATTTTCCACCAGAGACATGAATAGAGCTGTGTGTTCTGTCACAGGCTGTGTGCATGGGACCGGGCTGCCTCTGTGATATGACAGTGAACATCTTCTTAGCTCAGTAGTATGAAAGTCTATTGTACGTGCTGTCAAATTACAGGTGCTCCCACTACATGGGAATGTGACAGAGCAAACTAAAGATAAGCCGCAGGGTGACAATTTAAAGAGAGACGTCTTGTGCGAGGAGGATGATTGTGTGTCCAGTAGTAACGTACGGTGTGTCCTCCACTCCTGCAGGTGGTGGTACAGGCAGCCAGCAGACCATTCTCCATGAGGAGCAGTAGAAGATGCCGGCTCTGCCAGCACTGCTGCTGTCAATACACTTCCTCTCCTTCCTGCTAGTCACCATGCCGCCACGCTCCCTCAGTCAGGCCCCCGTGCTCTCCTCCGTCCGCATGGGTGAGTGTCGTGTCGTCCCTCCGTCCCTACACATGGATCTGGATTAAAACGTTTATCAGCATAAACTTTTAATGTTTTGTTTTAGAGAGCAAAACTGTTGCACACCTGTAGACTGACAGGTGCGTAGGAGATGACAGTATGTTGACAATTCAGAACAAAAAGACTCCCGCACACTGTCTTCTTCACTTGCAATTAGAGATATTTAGTTGATGACAATTTCTGGGTACACAGACCATCGAGTTATTTTACAAGACAAAAGGAGAGATGATTTTAAATAGGCTGGTTAATCCCCATGGACCAATCAGTGGTTTGTTTTTAGCCTGCTTTGTAGCCTCAAAGTGGGTTTTGCCACTTTGATTAGTACAATAAGTACAGCAAAGCACTTAAAAGCCATATTACCATTAATATTATACCTGTTGGTGTCCAAATAGTTCTTATTCAGAACAGTAAAACTATTTACCACCTAAAGAGTGATTGGCTGGAACAGTTTGATAAGCCTTTTGATCTAATTAATGTATGCAGATATAACAATAAGTCCAGAATTACTACAAAAAGCCTTCATCAGGAGAAGAAAGAGCTGTCTGACACATGCATCCCTGCCTCTCTTCTTTTTTGGGTTTTATAAGCATTAAAGGCAAACTGTGCACGATTTTCTCAAAACACAATGCATAGACTTGCACTCAAAAAAAGAAGTTCCTCTCAACCGTCACTCACAACCCACAAAAAGTATGTGGTGTCACCTGCATCTGCACCCTCCTGTAACTTTTTATTTCTCATTATTTTGCTGTGCTTGGGATTCTTTACCAACCCAAAACATCAGTATTTGATGACCTGAGAATGAAACTCAGCTATCAAGCATCTTTCTGGTGCGTTTGCAAAAAGCAACTGACAAATCCTTTTCATTCTACCTTTAATTATCAGTGGATCTCCTGGATTCAGGTGTAAGAATACCTGCACAGTATTAAGACTTTGTTGTTTGTCTGTAAGCCCTAAGGATTTTTGCCTGACATAAACATCCAATGCACACAGATGCTAGACAAAATAATGTAAACACATCATAGACTAAATGCTTTGAAGCAACTTAAAGGAACAATTCGGCACTTTTCATGTGCATGTCCAGTCAGTGTTGATGGTAAATTTAGTCAATTGAAGTAATAAATTCCTCAGTGTGTGTTATATTGACCAAGAAAGCTGAAGTCTCCTGCTGCAAAATCTGTTGCTCTTTCTGCATCCAGTGATGTATTTGATTTTAAGGAACTACAGGTTTTATTCCACTTGGCTTGGATTTGGATTTCATGCTAGACAAGGTTATTATAGTTAGCTAAAACTGAACAAAAAACTAAAACTATGTGTGAAAAAACATTTTAGGTAACTGATATAAAAATAAAAACAAAAACTAACTGAAAAGCTATTGTGTACTAAAATAAAATACAAATATATAGGAAATGTCTTTTAGTCTTTGTCAGTCTGGTCAAATTTATCCAAACAACAAGCATAAGGAGGCATTGGTACATTATGTTTGTTGAAACTGGAACGTCAACAACTATTTTTTCCTCATTTGCCTGAACACATTTGTCCCTTCAGAAGTTAAATTTCAAAACACTTCACACACTGACCTGAACTGAAAATCACGAGCCAGAAATACTCATTTTGTTTGCCAAATGCTGGAACATTAAAAGCATCCAACAAAAGCAAATACTTCCAACAAACAACATAAATTGTGGTAAAATTAAAGTTTTCTTTCAACCAATCCTTGCACAATGGACAACAAAATACAAAATACAGATATCAGTATGTACTGGTTCAACCTTAATTTGTGCTGTATACATATAACACTGTCTTTTGGCCAACAAGGTAATAGCTATAAGCTAGGGTGCTTGAGTGCAATGCATCTTGGTACATGTGGACACTGTCAACACAGCTTTCCGAGCAAGAGAACTCAGCATTCATGGTCAGTGTAGCACACACTGAGGATTTTATTGGTTGAGTTGACTACAATTACCATCAACACTGACTGGATATCCACACAAGTGCCAGTTTTTTCCCTTTAATCAGAGCTATAAACACTGCTACACAACTGGGTAAAATTGTGCTGCATGCTAATTAGCAGCATTTGTCAGCTGTGAAAGGGGTCTGGCAAGTATTTTGTTAACGAACTAATTCAATTGAAGCCAGATCCTATCACCTCAAATTATTTACCATGACAAGGGGAACCTTTTTGAGAATCTTGACAACATATAGTAATTACAGACAAACTGCATTGATGAAGACAGCCTGCAGCTAATGCACATATTTCCCAAAATACCAAACAATTCCTTTAATTTCTGATACTGTTTGAATTATATATCATCTACTAATCTGACCAAGGTCAAATTTCTTTATTGCTTCACCAGTCAGTGTTTTTCATACCTCTATCAGCCCCACTCTTCTTCCCACATACACATTCACACTCACATGTGAGCATCTTCCATCTCCTACTCCTCTTCTCTTTTGCTAACTCTTCACCTGTTTCTCCCCTCTCGCTGCCCTCCATCTTCATACTCTGTCCTTCTGTCCTCTGCTTCACCTTTCTCTCCTTCCCTCCCTGCCTCTCTAGCGGCAATCCTGGATGACCAGTCTGTGTGTGGGCGTGGGGAGCGGATGGCGCTCTCTCTGGCCAGGGAGAACATCAACAGCATGATGGAGGGTCCGGCCCGAGCCCGCGTGGAGGTGGACATATACGAGCTGCAAAAAGACTCCCAGTACGACACTACTGACACCAGTAAGTGGGGCCGAAGCACACCAAAGAAGACCAGTAGAGGAGATTCTTACAACCCATCAGAGAGCGATAAAGTCCAGCCTAATCCATTAGAGTTCTGTAGGGTGTAGTGTCTAATTAGCCAGGCAAAAAGTGGCCTCTAAAAATGCCAGTAGATATTGGTAGTAATATGGTATATTAACATTAAAAGAACAGCAGTCTACTTAATAGTCCAGGTTGTATTCCACTTAAAGGGCCATTTGAAGTGGAGTTGCATGAGGTATTTATCCATAGTGAGTGTGGTCCTTATAGTTGATGGCAGTCAGCACGCCCCCAGTTTGGAGAAGCAGCAGGAGTAGGGATCAGTTTAGAAGCTAAGCGATATACTGCTGTGTACAGGGCCAGCAGCCAAACGTAATGTAACATCCTAAAAAAAAAGGCCCACATAAAAAAAAAACCAATATCTGTTTAAGTGTATACTATATTTTGAATATTTTCACCTCTCTGCCTCGCCATCAGACAGCCTTTTCTGACAGGAGACTGTTGGTATATAAGCCAAATATTGCTCTCTCCAGACAAACCACATTCCACTGTGACAAAATTAGTAATTTTATGTCATAGAACAGAAGAATTGCTGGTCTAATGCTGCCTCCATCAGTTAGTTTGTGTTTTAAAAGCTTAATTCTGATTCACCAAAGTCACACAATAACACAAGCAAACTAACTGATTGAGGCAAATAAGCAACTCCTGTTACTGTTTTTGCCAAACGAGTCTGGTTGAGGGAGAGAGAGAGAGAGTGATATTTGTCTTATATAACAGCAGTTTCCCTTTGGAAAAGTCTGTCTGACAGCAAGGTAAAGTGAAAATATTCTAAATACAGTTTACACTTAAACTGATTGATTTTTACGTGTTTTTAAGTGTCCTAGGGCTGAGTGTTAAAAAATTATGATACCGGTGCCAATTCCAGTACCCTTAAAGTGATACTGATGGACCAATGGAGTATGTAATTCAATATTTTTTTGATTGTTCTTCTTTATGAAGAACGCTTGTGGTGATTGTCTGCAAGCAGAACCACATAAATATTCTTCTTTTTTTTCTACATCTGTGTATCAAAAGGTTTGAATGGATAGAACTTTATTAATCTAAATGGAAATTCTTGAATGCAGGTATCGTTTCACTGGAGGACTTTCAATAATACTTGGTACTAGGTTATTTCAATTGATACCTTAAAGGTATTGAGTACTGGTACCCATATTTATGTGGTTCTGCTATTCACAGCAGTTCATTGCTTAGCTTCCACGCTGGTGGCCCTCTCTGCTTATCTGAACTGGGGGTGTGTCAGCCACCAACTACTGTAGATAATACACTGACTATCGATAAGTACCTCATACAACCCCACTTCAAATAATCTAATTATTCCTTTTAGAAGGAGCAGATATTTTCCCAGAAAAATAATTCCATTTCCTAAAAAGCTGCCTTTTTGTGAGGCAAAACCTCAGATAATGACTAAAATGATAAAAGCACCCCCACTTTCATGTGATTAGGAACCAGTAAGGGCTTCTGCTGATTAGTTTACATGTCAGTGGAGACTAGTAATGGGCCAGTAAGCCCGCCTCATTAAAAACAGTGGACCAGTGCCCTCCAGTAACAGCTGGCACTGTCTACTCTGCAGGCCACGACAAAAACAAATCATCAACTACTAATACAGACCAGCAGTGCAGGCCAACAGAAGGCAGCGCCACACCGCAGAGGCCGCTGCATGAAATGTGTATTGATATACAGAGTTAAAGCTGAATGGAGTCTGTAAAGACAGAAGAAGAACTGCTGAGTCCAGTCACTGAGGAAACAGAGACTCCCTGCTCCCATTCTAATAGGTCACTGACCCTGCCACAAGCTACTGGCAAAATGTCTATGTGTGCTTGAGAAGGGTTGTCTACATATGTGCATGCTTGAGTTGCAGGCGTGTGTGTGTGTGTGTGTGTGTGTCTGTGTGTGTGTGTCCTTGACCGATGGGCAGGAGACTCTGACAGGCTTGTTTGCTCGCAGCATTTTTTGGTCTCTGGATCAGAGAGCTCATCATCTTACAGCTACGGCTGTCTGGGGCACGCTTGCACGCACCCAATCGCACACTCATGCGAACACACACGCACACACAGCCATTTACACATGCATGCACACGCATCCCAGATGCACATTCACAAATGGGCGCAGTGTGGGTGTACACGCTCGCACGCACACACACAGAAAGACAGTGGCAGGGACTGAGGAGGACTAATTGGGATGAATTAAAATACCAACCAAATATACCAGCAAGAAAAGAGCTTCATGACTATCAGGATAACACAGTTTGGTCACCCGACTGGTGAGACGAAAAACATTGTCACTGAACATGAACTGACTGCACATCAGAAAGATACTGTGCAAAAACATGAGTATTTCTGTATGCAAGAGGATGTGTGCCCATGTGTGCATAGCCAAACTTCTATTATGATAGTAATCAATAGTGGATGTTTGATTGCAAAGAAATAATTAGACATTTTGGGAAATACGCTCATTTGTTTTCTCGCCTAGGGTTACATGAGGAGACTGACTGCACTCTCATAACTGTGCTCTAAATACAAAAATATAGCTGCTTAGTTTAGCATTTCTAGGGCTGTAGTCAACCAAGGAAAATCCTGCTAAACTGAAAATCTGCATACTTTTCAACCAGTCGATTGGTTGTGGAAGGTGCATATCATCTCCAGATTAATTATATGAGCCACAGTGCACTGAATGATCTCTACCTGTCAGCCTCAATAAGTGCTAATCAAACTTACACAGTGTTCCCAAGAACATTAATTCCTGCAGTTTGACCATTTCTTTTAAATGCATAACTATGTTGTTACCTTCAGGGCACATCTATCTAGTAAATTTACATGCAGGCAACACACACACACACACTGGCGATGAGGGTCACACTGACTTCAGCTCGTGCTGCAATATAAACTTCCACAGAAAGCTCACTACTCTTGTTATTTAGTTGCTTCAAATGAGGCTTAACATTCACACACAAAATGTTGTTTCTCTTGACTGTCCCTCAACATAACAACATTCAATATTGTCCCAGCCTGTGGGAATAGCCACATTAGCAATATGCTAGTAGTACACTGAAACAACATAAAATGATCAGAAGGCGTCAGCCCTGCAGACATGAGACAATGGTCTTTTCATCCAACTCGTGGCGAGAAAGCAAAATAAGCGCATTTTCCAAAGCGTACCTTTAAGTATTTTCTTGTCTCTTTTAATTGTCTGTGGCAGGTGGACATGTGAGTCTGTTACAGCTATTGATCCGTAACCACAAGACGTTCAATTAGTCAAGTCAAAGACAGAAAATGAATACAACCTGTCGTTTAATCATTCATGTACCCGCTCGACATAGTGGAGACATTTCAAATATGTGCAAAAGGGCAAACTTCAGGCACGCAGAGGAGCAGGAGTGTGTGGTGTTCTGATAAAAACCTTAAAGGGACAGTTCACCACAAAATTTAGTGTACATATTTTTGTCATGCTGTTTATCCATCCAGATGATTTTGGTGTGAGTTAACGAATTTTGGAGATATTGGCCATAAATATGTCTGCCTTCTCTCAAATAGGACTGCATATTTCCTACACTGCTCACGACAAGGTTGTTGGATTATCTCTTGAGTAATCAGGTCATGATTTCTGGAGAGAGACGTTGCTGTTGCGTTTTTCCAAATGTGTTTCTGGTGCTTTGAGCATCACAAGTGAGTGCCATATAGTTCCATTATAAGAAAGCACACATCTCCATGGCTGATATCCCCAAAACTTGGCACTTGGCACACTACAGGCCAGAGGAAAGAAAAATAAGTATTTTGGATTTTGGGGTGAACAGGTGTCAGGTGGACATTATGGCTATTGAACGGTAGCTACAAGCTGTTCAGTTAGTCAAGTATAAGACAGACAATGAACATAACCTGTCATTTAATCATTCATGTACCCACTCAACATAATGGAGACATTTGAAATATGTGCAAAAGAGCAAATGTCAGGCACTCACATGTAGAGGAGCAGGAGTTTGTGGCATTTTGCCAAAAAACCTTTATTAGATAGATGGTTTGTTCATAAAACAATTTAAAAAATGACATGGTAGGTTATGACCTTAGCTGATCTTTCTCGGGCTTCAGATGAAGAGGCAGTACCTGAGCCTGACCTTTTTAAGCATTCATTTGAGGGGAAAAGGTGGGAGATGATGGCAGAAAAACGCAAAATCAATAAATCAAAAATGTGCCTTTTTTTGAACTGGCATAAATGTATCACAAAAAAAGTCTGTTTCACATATGCCTAAATGTAAACATTTGTTGTCACTTGGTTTTGGTTTTGATCAGTAAAATCTATTCTTGCACAGTGAATCATAGACATAGTGATTACTTGAGCCATTCCTGAGCAAAGTAGTTAATGTAATACAGAAATGTTTAACAGTCTCCCACGTTAATGTCCTCCTGCAAAAAGGCTAATAATTCAAACTGGCATTTGTTAATTGAAGGCAACCATCAATCTGTTCGTGTTATTCTAATGCCAGACATATAATTTTTGCAAAATGTCTTAAAAATTGTCTAAATGTCTGAACAAGTGAATAATAGTAGCGGGTAACCCCTGCCCTGCTGTAGTTCTTGAAGTGTTTATCTCAAAATAAATCAGATTATAATGAGGGAGATTTTTACTACCACAATAGAATCAGTGGTTAAACTGAAATCATTATGCATCCTCTGAGTTTTCACTGCATTTTAAAGTTCCATACTTTTCCCCTGACTGCAGCCTCTACTGTATGCCAGCTCTGTGCTGCCTGCCATCAAAATGAAGCAGAGGAAAGGTGTGTCTCTGCGTATTCGGTGTTTATTTTCCTTTTTCCCCTTTCAGTGTGTCAGATTCTTCCCAAAGGCGTCGTCTCTGTGATAGGTCCCGCCTCCAGCCCCGCCTCTGGCTCTACTGTCAGTCATATATGTGGAGAGAAGGAGGTGAGTGTGGAAGATAAACTAACACACACACACACACACACACACACACACACACACACACACACACACACAAAAACGTACAAATCTGTTTCTGTTTCATGTGTGCGTACAGACATCAAGTAGCGCTTTCTCTCTGACTTACTACCCCTCCTACCCACATAGACGTCATGATGAATGTATCTGGAGATTCGTTTTTTCTTGCCCATTGAATTTCTTCTCATATAATTAACCGTCATCCACTTCTTCTAACTGTTTCCTCCCTTCTGCCCGTAGCCTTTTATCTCCGGGTCTCTCTGTTCTCTGCCTCTGCCATCTTTCTTATCTCTCTTTTCACCCTGTAGCATCTCTAATGGATCTTCCTTATTCACTGTTTTTTTTTTTTTTTTCTGTTGTTTGTGTTTGGAGAGAAGTTAATCACGACACATTTGCTTTTCTTGCCTGCCTTAAAGGAATAGTTTCATACTAATCCATACCTATCCATAGTCAGTGTATTAGCTACAGTAGATGCTGGTCTCCAGGCCTCCAGTTTGGAGAAGCAGAGAGGAGAACCGGTGTAGGAAGCTAAGCAATGTACTGCTGTGGACTCATTAACTTCACAGAACATAGGAGTTCCTGGCTTAATAAGCCTCCATTGGTTAGTTTCCTTGTTTTGTTATGTGACTGCTGTGTTTTAAAGGGTTAGTAGGGATTCACTAAAGTCACACAATAACACAAACTAACAAACCAATCAAGGCAGCAGTAGAAGAGCAACTTTTATATTGTGCGAGATAAACTGTTCTCTGTTCACTGTCTTGCAAATGGAGTCTGGTTGGACTGTCTGACGGAAAGGTCCTGTGGTGAACATACTGTATAGCTGACCCTGCTGTGAACGGAGTCAACAGAAAAAAGTATTTTATTAAAAGTATTTTGCTGTCAGACAGCCTTTTCCAGCAGGAATCCACCGTTGTAAAAAAACAAAAAAATTCTCTCCAAACCAACCAGACGCCTTTGAAAAAAACAGTGAGTCTACCTTGCAGAACACAGTCTCGCACTGCCACAGTTGTTTAGTTTTAAATATTGTTGTTGTGTTAGTTCTTTGATTTAAAGAGTTAGTTTGGATTCACCAGAATCACATGATAACACAAACAAACCTATCAAGGCCGCAGTAGACCAGAAACTCCTGTGCTCTCTGAGGTGAAATATTTATTTTTTGCCAATGGAGTCTAGTTGCTTTGGAGAAAGCTGTATTTTGCTTATGTATTGGCTGTTTCCTGTCAGAACAGGCTGCCTGAAGGCAAAGTTAAAGCAGTGGAAATATTTTAAATTTAGTTTACACTTAAACTAATATTGATTTTGATTTTTTTTTTTTTTGTTGTTGCTGACCCTGTGCTGGTACTCCTCTGCTTTTACAAACTGGGGGCTGTGCCATCTACTGTACCTAATGCACTGACTATCAATAAGTATCTCATACAGGCAGCTTTTAGCATTTATGGTCCAGGCCTCTGGAACAGTCTGCCCGAGGATTTGAGGGCACCTGGGAGAGTTGAAATTTTTAAACACAAACTTAAAATCAACCTCTTCAGTCTGGCTTTTGATTAAGAATGGTTATAGACAATAATTTCATTTATTTTTATTTCATTTATATATTTAATTCTGTTTCACTTTATTTTGTTCAGCAGTATTTGCTATTTTATTATTATCAGTATTGTTTTATTTTTATCCCTCTTATCAACTTTATTTGTTTTTGTTTTGTTTTGTCTTTTTTTAATCTGTGTTATCTAGTTCTTAGTCTAGGTTTTATCTAACTCTATTTTTATTCCTTGTTTTTATTCTCTATTTCATCTATAGTTTTTATTTTGCTTTATTATGGTCATCTCTTGTTCTGTCTTATTGTCAGTCATGTGTCAAGCACTTTCAATTGCACTAACCTGTATGAAAGGTGCTACACAAATTAAGTTTGATGTTTCATACAACACCACCTCAAATAGTCCAAACTAGTCCTTTAATGTTTCTCCTCTCTTCTCTCCTTCTGCCAGATCCCTCATGTAAAGATCGGTCCAGAGGAAACTCCCCGCTTGCCGTACCTGCGCTTTGCCTCGGTCACTCTGTACCCTAGCAACGAGGACCTGAGCCTGGCCATAGGAGCCATCTTGCGCTCGTTCAGTTACCCCTCAGCCAGCCTGGTCTGCGCCAAGGCTGAGTGTGAGTGCACATGCAGCCTGTTTTATAGTTCTAAAGTACATTATGTGTGACTGCAGAGTTGTGTTTGTGTTTAGGTGGGTGTTAATGCATCGGTTGTGTTCTTGCAAGTTTATTCACCTACTATATGTGTCTGTTGGCGTGTGTGTGTGTGTGTGTGCAAATGCATGTGTGGGAGTGTTGGCACGTTCACACTGTTTGGGCGGATATGAGTGTTTTGCGCCGTTGGACACTCATTTTGACAGTCTGGTCATAAAGTTCTGTCTGTTGTCAGAGTTCAGAACATGGCTCATACTGCAGCTTTCCTATTTATTACTCATGCTCTCGCACGCTGTCTCTTATCCACCTCAGAGGGTTGTTAGGCCAAACCAATTTAATAAATATTCGTGTTTGAAATGCTTTCCAGTATTGGAGGAACTTAGGGGACATTTGATTTAGCTTGCCAGACACTCAGAGAGCTTTAACATCACAGGGGATTCGGGGCTTAGTCACTAGACCTCTTTATTTTCATTTTAAAAGAGTGTGTTATTGATTTATTATGCACCACCCTATCGAGAGTCGCAGGAATTAAAGGGCTTGGTCGGATGGTGGCTGTAGTATTCAAACAAAGCTTTGTGAATTCATGACAGGATACACTATGCTGTAGGACGAAGCTAAATCCTAATTTTATTTCGCCAAATAATCACCTAACTTTTTGTCCAGTCCTGAAAAAAACATGAAACCGAGCCGGTGCATGAGTTGTTGCGCAGCTGTTGACTGCCCGCACCAGCCAAGCAAAACTGTACAAGAACTGAAGGGCAATTATATAAAGAATAAGTGGTACCATTGAAGCCCGTGAACACTCCTCATATCCGTGTGAAAAGGGTAGATTTTGACAAACAAAAAGCTGTGACATTATGAAAAATTGATTCAATCAGTGAGATGCTTTCATTATCTCCCCAGCAGTTAACCAGCCTTCCCGCAGTGTCCTGAAAGTAAGCTGAATTCCTTGTGGACTTGTCATTTCACTGAACTAAAAGAGCTTTGAAATGGCATCAGACATCTTTTTCTTCCAGTTTTGATCATCAGTTGAATGGGTAGATAAGAGACTCGTCTCGCAGGAATTAGAGGCAACAGATAGCCTGATAGTTACCGATCGGGCCAGAAGATGCAGCTTTTACTCGTAGAGAGGCTGAGGGGTGCATGTGTGTGTAATATATTTGGCTTGAAGGTGATCTATACAAGGTTATCACACTCACAGACTCTGACCCACTTGGCTGCGCTATCTATCGCCATGGAGCTGGTTGCCATGGCTGCAGAATAGGTGCTAACTGCCACTCAACAGGCTTGTTCCACACTCTGAACGACCGTGTGGGTGTGTGTGGCACGGTATGTGTGTGTTTGAAATATTTTTTCTGTTTGCTCGGTTCACTTTGTCCGTACATGACATGTGCGTATGTTTATGCATCCATGTGTGCGTGTGTGTGCCCCTGAGTGTACTGTATGTCTGTACATGTGTGAGTAGGTTCTGGGCTACTTGTTTCAGTGTGTGTGTGTGTGTGTGTGTGTCGATGTGTGTGCGGCTCTGCTGTGGCGCTGCAGAGGTTCAACATCAGACAATGTTTACCACCAGCGCACTTGTTTTATTCATCTTGTTTACCCCAGTGTAGGGTGGTGTGTTCAAGTGAAGTAGACATTCTCTCTTTTTTGTCAGTGAGGCGAGTAATGTGTGAAGTCACACATTTCATTGACACCCACTGTGCACGCATCCTAATTAAGTAACGTATTTAGAAACTGGTCATTTTTGCAACAGCATGTTAATGGCATTAATCTAATTTGTCGCTCTTTAGCCCGCGCAAGTAGCAGTTCATAGATATTCTGTTAAATGAGAGTGAGTCAGAGATTTTGGGTCATTTCCGACGTATCCTTCCCTCGCTATGCCTGGGTCACAACGTGCTATCTGAGCCTAATTCCATTATGCAGTTTTCATGAGATGGATGAGGTTAAGGACAGCGAGACGGAGAGACTGAGCACAAGGAGGAGGAGACAGTGGCGGCGTGAGAGGGAGATGGATAAAGACAGAGAGAGGTAACTAGAGCACGGGGCGAAGACGAGAGACACGGAGAGGTTAGAGCTTATGTGTGAGAGAGGGAATATGTGAAAGAAGGAGAGGAGGAGAGGAAGCTGTAAAGTGCATTGATTTTTTCCCCTCCTTCCTCAAACTAATTAAAGTTTTGGCCTGGTTCAGTGATTACCCCACTGCTTACAGAGGCTTTCTCCTGCTGAAGGGCTCTGTGCGCTACCTCTCCTTTCCTCCTCTCCTCCCTCTCCCCTTTCCCTCTGTCCCCCAGATGCCTGCCCCACCACTTATTTACATAGCTAGGGGTGCTTTACTATGGAATTACAATTAGCAAGCAGCAGGGTAGACTTTCTAGTAAAGGCTCATTCCACACACCATGTCAAGTGATTCTTGACTGCCATTGGTTATACTCATTTTTGAGAGGAATTCGCTTGAAGTGGGAGAATTGTCTCAAGTACTGTATTTCAGTCTTTCTGCTCCTGCAGTTTCCTGCTCCTCGTTCTGTCCATCCCGTCAGTTTGCAGAATTCTTGCAGCTCCAGTTTTGTTATTTGATCTAAGAGATATAGTTTGTACTTTTTGAAGTAGGTTTGTACCTATCTATTACCTCCAGTAATATTTTGGAGAAGCAGACAGGAGCCCTGGTGTAGGAAGCAAAGCAATGAAATGCTGTGGACAATGTCAGCAGCAAAACATATTTCTGTCCGTGTTTCCCGCCCACTGGACCAGCAACACCCGTGTTCTGCGAGGTAAAATTACAGATTTTGACATGGAGTTTTAATAGTTTAGAGAGAGCAGTATCAGAAAAGTCTGTCTGACAGCAGAGTAAAGCTGTGAAAATACTCTAAATATAGGGCACACTTAAGCTGTTTTATTTTTGATTTGTTTGATTTTTGAGAGTGATATTTTTTAGGTGAGATGTTTTTCTTTATACATTTTGCTGCTGAGCTTGTTCACAGCAGTATATTGCTTAGCTTTTGTGCTGGTATCTTCTGTCTGCTTCTCCTAACTGGGGACTTGCCGACCACCATCTACTATAGGTAATAAGTACCTCATACAACCCCATTTTAGATAATCCAAACTATCCCTTTAAGGTTTTCAATTTTTTTGAACATTGCATGCTATTTTATTCATACATACATCATTATATATACATGCAGCCATTAAAGAACTGAAAGGCAGTTATTGATGGATGAGACAACAGACACAAAGTGAATTACAAAGCACTCAAAGAGTGCCTACCTGTGCCAAGGCTTCACAACATTCTAAATTTATTATTCTATTAATAGAAAATGTTTAGAAATTTGTCATGCTGATTGGTTGATGGGAGCCATACATTTTGGAGGACGCTTAAAACCTATCTGGGTTGGGGTGCCCTGGTAGCTCACATGGTAGAGTTAACGCCCCAAGTACTGAGGCCCTGGTTTAATTCCAGCCTGTGGCCCTTTGCTGCATGTCAACCCCTTTCTGTCTTTCTCCCCTGCCCTGTCAATCTTCAGCTATACTATCAAATAAAGGCACAAAACATCAATCTGGGAATATGTGGGCTTTGTATGAAGATTCAGACTTGCAAACACTAAGTTATGCAGACTGAGTTATATTTTATCGTGCTGCTGTAGCTCCATACATGGCTAAAATGTCATCAGGTTTTGCCATACCATTGGTACTTTATATGTGCACCTGTTACCTTGTTGCATTTGCAAGGTGCATTCATATGTTATGAAAATGTAAAGATCTGTGTGTATGATGTGGTACATGAAATCTTAAACTTTAAAACACGTGGCCTGTATGCGTCTTATCACGCCATTGTGTTTTGGTTTAAGTTCTTAATTTGTCATATACGCAGCAGTTACAGCGAAGCAGTGAAGTTCTTGCTCACAGGCTCCATTCCAACAATGCTCATACAAAGTGTACAAAAGAAAATCACACAAGTAAAATGAGAGATGAGAAAAAGAGACTTTAAGTCAGCGACATGAATAGTGCAGAAGATTGTCTTTGTATCTATACCTCAGTATGTCAGTAGGTGTGATGAAAAAAATAATTCAAGATGGGAGAAACTCTGTCCAGCTGTAAATAGATGTAATCTGAAAGATTGATGTAGAGTCAAAAGAATCCAGAGGAAGAACTCTGTGTCTCACTGTCCAGGTGTTATGAGCAAAATGTAAAGTAGAAGTGGAGGAAATTATAGATTCTTAGATTCATCGCATTTCTCTCTTGAAAGATTATGAATCAATGCAGAAAAGTCAATAAACAGTAATTTATACCACATTTCTCGACATAATGATCACCTGCAACAGTTTTGTAAGACAGGCTGTATGTTTCTTATGGATGAACCACTTGGATAGTGAAACATAGCAGACATAAACATGTGAGTCATGCTTATGTTCTAAACTAAGCAGCTCCTTGAGTTTTGGTGAGGATGACTGAGCGTGAGAAACAGCAGATGAGTACAATCCAACCGTCACCCCCTGGCTCAAAAGCTTAAAATTTTGATACATCAAGATGCATCAAGAATCATTTTATAATCTCAACAGAACCCGCTGAATCGGAATTGAATCGTTAGGTGCAGATAGATTCCCACCCCTGATATAAAGTGCTTTATAGATGACCACATTGTGGTGCTATCTACAGTACAAACCAATCACTTGCTCAACAAACAATGATGAAACGCACAATCAAACTGATGGATCAGTTGTTTTAAGTGGAGCATATATAATGAGAATAACATGGGCTCAAGAACTGACCCCTGAGGCACCCCGCAGGTTAGCATAAGGATCACAGAAGGGAAACCTTGTTGTTAGCTGGCATTAAAAAACACTTCTGGTTAGATAAATATGAGGAAAACCAGGATAGTGCTACACCAGATATTCCAACCCATTTTTCCAGCTGATCAGTTAGGACAGCAATTATATCAAAGGCCAGAGACAAATCTAAAAGAACTTACATGGCAAATTCCCCGTGGTCTAGTTGCGCGAGAATATCATTCATGACCCTTAGCAACAGCAGCACTATCTACAGCACAAACTAATCAGTTGTTCCTGGCACACAGCCTAACTCCTCTTCAACTAACAAAATCTGTCAAGTTCATTTTGGGATATTCTGCTAACTAGCAGAGAAACAAACATATGGTACTGAATGCAAACCTCCTTGGTGGAGGTCATAATAGATAGAAATAAGTCCCGCCGAGAGATGCAGTGAATGCTTACCGTAGATTCCATATTAAATTATGTTTCATTTCAGTGGGGATGTAGACAAACCATCGATCATGTTTTGCAAAACGGCACAAATATATGGCCGTCCGGGAATAAATTGAGATTTTCACAGGTCCTGCAAAGCTCACATTTTGGAAATATGAGTTGTGTCTACTGATACAGACATTGATATGCGGCTCGGCTCTGCTTTGGCTCTGCCTCAGGCCTGCTGAGATTGGAGGAACTGGTTCGTCGCTTTCTCATCTCCCGGGAGACGCTGTCAATCAGGATGCTGGATGACAACCTGGACCCTACTCCGCTGCTGAAGGAGATCCGTGACGACAAAGTGGCCACCATCATCATTGACGCCAATGCCTCTGTCTCCTATCTCATCCTCAAGAAGGTCAGCTCTCACACATCAATATATTCCTCTGAGCCGCCCACACACGTGCAGGATGTGAAGTTACTCTTCTATACAGTAGACACAGTTACACTCTGGGATTTGTGCTTTTCTCTTTAATGTACCCACCTGGGAGATTCAGGTTACAGTCATGAAGGGCATGCAGAGTTTACTATCTATAAAATAATAAAACAACTCAGGGTACAGCAGGCTACACAACAGAATTAACATGTATTTTTATGTTTTCTACCCTCCAGGGAAGAGGGAACAATATTTATTCACGTCTGCCAGCAACATTCGAACAAGAAAAAATGATTTGGCGAAAATTATGAGAATTGCTTCATCGACAAAGTGGCCGCCATCGTCATTGATGCCAGTGTTTCTGTTTCATATCTTAGTCCAGGCATTTTACCAAAAGTGTGGGTCAACCTCACACACATTGCAAGTTAAACAAACAAACTGTCCTCAATGTCTTCTGAATGAGAGAAAAAACATTGTATGAAGTGAAAGCTTCGAAAATTTCCTAAATATGTTCTTACATAAAATGCCTTTTTTTTAGTACAGGCATTTTGTGAAAAAATAGGAGTGAACCTCAGAAAAAAAAATGCAACAGAACATCTAACAAATATTTATTGCTCATAAACGTCTCCTTTATAACAAATAAACAGTTCTAAGAGATCCAAGTGGTGGTTCAAAGGTGTTTCTTAACCATACCCTGGCACTGCTTCCCAATTTTAATTAATATTACCATATAAGTGTACTTATATACAAGGCATTATAAATTGGCAGTAAGCCATATAATGTTGGCACTGATTAACATAAATTTAAAACAAATTTATTTAAATTAAACACTTAAAATAGCACATTTATATTACCTCCAAAATATTCATGACTGCCAAATTGGCACTGATCGATATAATTGTTGGCAATGATGAACATAAACTTGTAAACTTTTTTTGTTTTTCCAAGCTATTGCAAGAAAATGAACCCACAAAGTTATTTTCTTCCACTCATGCATCTTCCTTTAGCTCTGCACGCACTGTACCGCATCCAGCTCATGTAAAACACAGTTTCTGGTGGATTGTGGACAGCACTGAACCTTTTGTGTGGGCATTAGACAGGAAGTTATGTATAAATACCTTTTTTAATAATGGCAAAGTGTGGCATAACTGATGTCAGTATTTTTTAATATTTGGATTTTTGACAGACTTTTGATATGTTATAAATACCATATTTATGAGGCTACAACAGTTTAAAGAGTCTCTGTTGCAATTTGTGTGGGTCATGTTGAATAATCCCTGTGCAGCCGAGTAGGTCAGCTTTCAATCATCAACACATTCCTCAGAAATGTTACTCTTATATACAGGAGACTCAGTAACGCTCTGGGATTTGCACTTTTTTCTCTAATGTAACCATCTGGGAGAGTGAGGTTACAGTCATAAAGACAGATTTACCATCTATAAAATAATAAAACAGCTCTCTCTCAGAGTCCCACAGGCTGCACAACAGAATTAACCTGTATTTTTACGGTCTCTGTCCTTCAGAGCTGCATAAGGAACGATTTTTATTCATGTCTACCAGCAACAGTTGAACACCAGAAAATTAATTGGCAAATATTCTCATAATAGATTAATCACTTAAATAATGTTTAGAGCAAAATTCCAAACATTTGCTGGTTCAGACTCTAAAATGTGAGAATTAACTGCTCCTCTTTATGGCATGTGATAAGAAGGTGATGTGATAGTTTTGGACTGAAAAAGGTCACCTTAGACTCATATGATGTTTTCCATTATTTTCTGACATGTCATAGATGAAATGGGAACAAAAATGCCATATTAATTGATAATGAAGCTTATAATTGCAGCCCCCCTTCAGACGACCTGTCTCGCAGTCCAAAGATTTAAAATTTCTAACGAATGCTAGCAAATGTTTGGTATTTTTTCTGGAAAGATCAGCCATGACTCCAAAGTGGCCACCTTCATCATTGACACCAACACTTGTCTCTTTACTCATCTTGAAGAAGGTCAGCTCTTACACATCAATACATTCTTCAGAGCCGTACCAGGGTTCAACATTAATGTTTTCTTAACACTTTGTGCAATTGTGTCAGAAACCGACTTGCCCAAAGTCAATTCTTACCTTCGCCTTTACTGATTGTTTTATTTATTGGTGGTTATCAAATAACAGCAGTGACAAAAGTTAATTGTTATGTTTAATCTGGAGCTGCAACATCTATAAAATATCAGAAAACAGTGAAGAATGTCTGTCTGAATTTTTCCAAAATCCAAGGTGATGCTTTTAAATGTATTCTTTTGTCTAAAATCCAAAGAGATTCAGTTAAATATGATGATAAACACTGAAAAGCTGTAAATTAAAAAAAATCCATATTTGAGACGCTGAAAACGGCATTTTCTGCCATTTTTGCATGAAAAATTATTTAAAAGATTATCATAACAGTTTAATAGTTTCTTTTTGCAAGTGAGTTACTAGATTTACTTGCCTGATATGGCATTTTATTTGCCCTGGCGAGCCTTTATTGTTGAGCCCTGCAGCCAAAGGATGTTCAGGATGTGAAGTTACTCTTATATATAGATATATTGTAGACACAATAAGAATCCTGGATTAAGCTTCTTTCTTTAATGTATCCATCCGGGAGATTCAGGTTACAGTGACGAAGGACAGGCGGCACTTACCATCTATAAAATAATAAAACAAGTCTCTCTCAGGGTCCCACAGGCTGCAGAACAGAATTAACATGTATTTTTACCTTCTCTGCCCTCCAGAGCTGCATAGGGAACAATGTTTATTCATGTCTGCCAGCAACAATCACTTACACTCTTAAGAAAGACTTTGACAAAAGAACATTTTGCTGGGATGCGGTGCAGATGTTACCCAGGCTTGTTCTGATTCATGGTACGGCCTGTAATGCCGATAGCCAGCGCAGTGAGTCACAGTTTGAATGCGTATGGGATGTTTTCGCTGGGCACATTGGAGCGGCTGTCCGCCCTCAGCGAAATGTCCTAGTGTTAGCCTGATGATGTAAAACTGTGATTAACGTATGCTCCCTCTCCTCCCCCATATTCTCTCCTACTTTGTCCCCCAACTGTCTCCTTTGCTCTCTGCCTCTCAATAACTCCCCTCTTTTGCCCTCTCCCTCTCTCCCTCCATCAATCTTTCTACATCTTCCCTCATTCACTCTTTCCACAATCTGTATCCCACCTGCCTCTTCTTTATTTTTCCCTCTCACCCTTTTTCTGTCTCTTTGTCCTACAGGCGTCAGAGCTGGGGATGACATCAGCATTTTACAAGTACATCCTCACCACAATGGTAAGAGCTCACCAGTTCTGCCTCCCATCCTCTCTTTGGACCTTCTGTGGCTCCATTTTCTCTCCCGCTCCTCCTCTTTTGTTCCTTTATGAGTGGTCGAAGGTACTAAGGAGGAGAAAGTGTGAGATAAAGGGAGAAAAGAGAGATGACAGAGAGAGAAAAAAGAGAGGGGCGATGAGGGATGAGGAGAGGGAAAGAGAGAGAAAAGATCGGAGAAATCAGCGTACTGTACAAAGATGTAGAGGTGCAGAGGAGGATGGTGAAAAAAAATAAAAAGGAAGAAAAAGGGGTCTGAGGTGAAGGTGATGACAGATATGATGTGCCCTTTTTCCTCTTCCACCCGCCACCTTCTCTACGCTTCCGGTGTTTTCATCTTCCCCTTTGATATACTCACCTCCTCCCCTTCTTCCATTTGAATTAACGTGTCACTTTATGCAGTGCACCTGATTTTTTTTTTTTTTTTATCCTCTCTTCACCCTCTCTACACGATCTGTTCTTGCGCTTTAGATGTCTTGTGTGTGTATATTTCTGTGAAGAGCTACCGGAGTCATTTCCATCAACCTCTCTTTGCCCTATATCACTGTTTTCCTCCTTTCCTAGCTGTCTATATTCTTTTTTCCCCCACCAGAGATTAGGTGTTGTCACTCCCTGTAGCCTCTCTTTTTCTTTTTCACACTCTTCTTTGCACAGTATTTTTCAAGATTTTATGCACTGTCAACAGTGTCACTCACCTGGATTTTCTGTCTACCTTTTTTCCAGGACTTCCCACTGCTGAGACTGGATGATATAGTGGATGAGCAGTCCAACATTGTTGGTTTCTCCATGTTTAACACCACCCATCCCTTCTATTTGGAGTTCATCAGAAGCCTCAACCTCTCCTGGAGGGAAGGCTGTGACCTAACGTACCCCGGCCCTGCGGTCAGTCTCACAGGCGCTTAACTATTAAAGGGATATTTTGGATTATTGGATCTGAGGTACCTATCCGTAGTCAGTGTATTACCTACAGTAGATAGCGTCAACTCACCTCCAGTTTGGAGAAGCAGAGAGGAGCACCAGCACATAAGCTAAGCAATGAACTGCTGTGGACAGGGTCAGCAACAAAAGGTGTTTTAGCCATGTAAAAAAAGGCCTACCTATATTTTCAGTGCTTTACTTTTCTGTCAGACAGCCTTTTCTGGCGGGAAACCACCATTATTTAAGCCAGATATTGCTCTCTCACATGCCACTAGCAGTGTTGCCAGATGTACGATAATTATCATATCTGTACCATAATTTAAACAACTGTGCATTACATAATCAGTAATTTTTTTTTCTTAAACAATGATCAGACAAGGCTGTTTGACAACAAAGTGGTGAAAATAATCATAAATATAGCCTGCATTTGAACTGATAATGTTTTTTTTTTTTAGGTGGGTCCTCTTGGCTAAAATACTTTTTGCTGTTGACCCTGTCCACAGCAGTACGTTGCTTATCTTCCGTGTTGGTGCTCTCTGCTTCTCCAAATCTACTGTAGCTAATACACTGAAGCACCTCATACAACCCCACATCAAATAATCCAAACTATCCGTTTAATGCATGTGCACGTTCAGGAGTAATTTTCAAAGCTTTGTTTGTACGCTACGTAACATTAAGCTACTTTATTCCTCACTCTGATTCATGGAGCAGTTAAAGAGATTCAGCTAGTCTTTTGCTTGTATTTAATGGGTATTGATGTATCCATCTGTGTTTCCTCCCCACTGGTTTACTCATTCCTCACATCTCTTCTCTCTCCCTCCTCTTATTTTCCCTCCATCCCTGTTAACCATTCCATCACTTCTCCTCGCTCCTCTCTCCTCATTGCAACTTCTCCCTCGACTCCTTGTCTTTGTTTCCGTCCCCCCTCTCCCCCCCCCCCCCCCCCACCGTATCTCTCTTGTTTCCTCTCTCCCCCTTCCGCAGCTCTCGTCAGCGCTGATGTTTGATGCGGTGCATGTGGTGGTGGGGGCGGTGAGGGAATTGAACCGCAGTCAGGAAATCGGAGTGAAGCCACTCAGCTGCACCTCACCTCAGATCTGGCAACACGGGACCAGTCTTATGAACTACCTGCGCATGGTAAACACTTGATAGATCGATTCTAAGATCACCTGCTGATACGCTCACACACTTGCATACATCATGAGAAACATCAAATATGAGCTTGATGTCTCAGCTTGACTAAATTTCTAATTATTTAAGTGATTCACATCCATTGAAGCATCTCACCTGTGTATTTGCTCAAAGTGTGATCATCAAGATGTTTCTTACTCTAGATTAAACATTAGTGAAAATAGTGAAAATGGCCATTACAGTTTCACAAAGCCTTGAAAGGGACATCTTCAATTGGCAACTATTTTGATCAGTAGGGTGATCAGGTTTCCCACTTTATCAGTGAGTGCACAGCATTTTTAGCCCTTGTACCTCTTCCTACATATTGAAACGATGTCCAGGATTTTGATTGGCTCTGCTTTTCAAAAGTCAAACCACTGCAGGACAGACGCTTTTATGAAATCTGAATTTTATCCAATGGCGGTGAAGAAAGCAAGAAAGGCTGCCATCATGGTGCTGTGTTTGATGTAAATCAAACTGTGCACACGTGGGTCAAGTGCAGGTTAACCTGTCACAGTCTCTGCTGCTGCCTACTTCGCCCAACGGGGGAAAATTGCGAGTCACCGGAAAGTCACAAGCAACGCAGGTTTAGGCAGAATATGATGGAGACTACCACAAAGTAAAGGAAAGGCAGCTACAGAAAAGACTGAGAGACAACTTATAGGTGGGTGAAGCTGGTGGAAGGCGTCGCAGTCTTTTTTTAAATGACTTTTGAGTTATTTTTCGATTTCACAAGGGGGGGAATACAACATGAAGTGACACGGCACATATGAGTCTCACAAATAATGTGTGACTCAAAAAATGAGCTGTGTCGATCTACAGATACATCGCCAAAGATGATTGCCACACAGATCAGGTAACAGCAACTGAAATAACTGGTGTCTACCACACTGTGCAGCACTCCCAATTATACAGGTTTATGCTTGCTGTATTTACCCAGTGTGAATGGGAAAAGTTGCACTCGAATACATATTTGTAAAGCCGTTCACACGCTAAAAGCCTAACCTGTAACCTGCATTGTCTACTGTGTGCTACTGAATTAACCAGTCGGCAAAACAGAGATGTTACGAGCCAAGTGGCAGAATAGAAAGTCTGCCACTGGGATCTGGTCACCCTATTGATAAACAATTACTCATTTGAGTCAGTTTTAAATTAAAAAAGCTTTAAAACATTTGCTGTTTTAGACCATAAAATGTGAGGATTTGCTGCTCTTCTTTATTGTACGTGATAATAAATTGAATCGTTGTGTCGTAGACTGAAAATCCTGCCTTGGACTCCTGGAAATTGTGTTATTTTTCAGTATTACCTGATATTTCATTGATGAAATGGAAAACCTGGCAGATTAATTGATAATGAAGGTAATCATTGCAGCCCTCCTTCTCTCTTGTTGGACCAACAACCCAAATATTTTCAGTTTCTAATGATATGAATCAGAGAAAAGCAGAGATTCTCACACTTGAGAATGTACAACTAGCAAATCTTTACTTGAAAAATGACTTAATCATTGAAAACGATTATCACTCATCAGAACTGTGGTTGATTAATCTTCTCTCGGTTGACTTATTGATTAATGACTACAATAGGACTATATTCTGTATCATCCTCATCTCATGTTTCATGTAACGTCTGTCTCTTGTTACTCTTTGTCATCTCCCATCTCTGGTCGTCTGTGTCTGTCTGTCTCATCGACGACCTGTTGTCAAGGCAGCCCGAGCCCCATCCCTCATTGCCTCCGTCCCACCGGCCCGACATCTGCCTTTGTTAGTCAACATCATGGTGTGCTCCATCTTCAGCACCGTGCCATTCATCATCATAGATCTCGCTAACTGTGCCAGCACCTGGGTTTTGGAGAGGCAGAGCTGAGCTGTGAGGTGCAGTTCTGAGTCTTATTAGGGAGCTGTTGACTCCTTCTGCTGCTCTATCTGAGCCTCTCTCGCTCAGTCAGCCACTAGTTGATCCAAAACTGATCATCCCTGTCTGGTCCAGCCACAGACACTTACTCTGTCTCTCTAGGTCTTTCTTCCTTTTTTTATTTCACCTTCTCTTTCCCCCATATCACTGTGAATAGTAGCTAATCGTGATGGATAATGAACAATGTTTTTAAATAGAAAATTGCTGGTATTTATTTCTCACTAATTGTTTCAGTTACACTTTATGATAACCATCATTGATAAGAGGGGAATTAATAGTTAATTTAATATTAATCTGCTGTTAACAAACATTAATATATTGTTCATAATGTTCATATACATCATTTATTAAGCGATTGAGAAGTTTTATAAACATAAGTTCCAAGTTAATAATAACAGATATGTTGAGAAACAACCAGTTCTTAAGTTTCATAATTTATTTGGGAGTCATATCAAATACTTAAAGGAGAAATCTGTGATATATTTACTGTAAAAAAATCATAAAATTAGAGATCAAGGATCAAAGTTAATACTTGTGTCTCAAATGTTAACACTGCAGCTGCAGTGTCACCTTTTCCTGTTCTGGGCTGGAGTAACTGTTTTTTTGTGCCAGTTTCACGTTAATTAGAGTTTAAATTAATGCTGAATGTTAACCGAATGAGTTAGTGTCTGTTTATGAGTTGTAAAAAGTCCTTGTTAATCTTGTAGAAGCCGCTGACGGTTAACGTGAGCAATATATTAATGGAGTCTGGCAGGCAGTAAGACAGGTAGCCGCTCCACGGTGTGTATTTTTGGAACAGGGGGTTCTTGTTTTCAGGATAACAGACTTGGCATTACACTGACAGACAACTGACAGTTAAAAACAGCTGATCAACTTACAGTGGAGGGTTCGACCTTGCTTGTTACTGTCTAATTATGATGTGCTTGTTTTGCGCTCGTGCAGAACTCCTGCAGCACTCAGAGCTTCTCCACGTCTGGGGAGGAGGAGACAGTGAGAAACAGTTCACCTCAACCATAGATCCTATATTGAATAGGATTTTAACATTTTAATATACTGTTCATGGCTCCAACTCACTATCTGTACTGCAGGACTCATTTTTGCTCGTGCAGTGGCTACAAATTGCTCCTTTAGTATAATATATAAAATGTTCTCATGTGCGCAAAAATAAACTGTAATTGTGATTGTCTCTTATCAGCTATTTTACAATATATAATGTAGAAACCTATTATTTTGTATTACACAAATAATTGATAAAATAAATTATAGCATCACCAATAATTGGATAACATAATTTTATTTCCGAACAGGGAAATAACTATTAATGTTATTAATTGTAAAAATCAATCAATTTACCTTTTATTAAACATGGTTATTACAAAGTGTTGCCATTGTTTCCACCTGCTCTCCTTTCAGTTTCTTATCTTTCCTCCTCCGCCTTTTCCTTTCCTCTCTCTCATGCTCCCCGACCTGACTCTCTCTGTCTGCCTGCCAGGTGGAGTACGATGGTCTGACAGGGCGTGTGGAGTTCAACAGCAAAGGTCAGAGGACGAACTACACCCTGCGGATCCTGGAGAAACACCGCGGAGGCCACAAAGAGGTCAGGAGTCACCTGTTATCATGCAGCAGCCAGGTCACGTCGCCCATAGGCTTTGGGTTAGTTACAGGTCGCCCGTCTGATTTCACAATGCCCGCGGAGGCGTTTAACACTGAGGTCAGCTGATAGCAGCCAAATATCTTTACTTTGTGAAGTTGGACGGCACTGTAGTGTAACCTGCCATCAGACGTGGGTCATGTAGTAGCTTTAAATATGTGTTCTTAGTTATTTTATCTGAATGCTATTGGAATACATTAGCTGCTTGTGTACTTCATCAATTTTATTTAATTTCATTGAACTGCTGCTAAATTTCATAGCGAGTTTGCAGTGTTGAGTACACTCTTAAGTATTGTTCTTAGTTCTAGGATGTGTTTTGATTTTTTTTCCTAGCCCCAGCAGGATGTTAACTTGATCTGACTGAAAAACATACAAAAATGGTATTTTATTAGTGGTTGATTTATTTTCTTCCCATGGCTACAAACAAACAACCTTCATTTGTAGGAATCAATGTTTGTAATTGGCCTCAAGCTCAGTACAGAGTGTACAGTTTGTGCACATAGATCTACATCATTGCTCATCCCAGATACAATACTGTATATAATATTTATAAGCACGCTTAATGGAGTTTATTTTTGTCTTTGTACGGAACTGGCTCGGGTCTTGGAGTTGACATAGACTAGACTAAAGTGGTCATGTTTCCTAGAACCTCTTGACCCCACAATTTAAAAATAATGACATGTTATTACATTGAAACGATTACTTCAGGTATACCTGATCATTTTCTGCATCTTCCTGCAGTTTCTTCGTATTGTTATTGTACATATTTACATCAGAGATCTGAGCAGTAGCCACAGTCAGTGAATCAGCTGGGATTAAGTTGCATTTAGGGCTTGGAAATAAATCAATGTTATCATCTACAGACTTAAAGTATCATGTTTTTGTTTATATAAATGGCTCTGACCAAACTTGGTTTAAAAACTTTAAAGTAGAAGTGATGTAAAACACAGATGGATTCATTGGCTCCAAATAGGAATTAAAATAAGATGTGAGCCTACACAGGGGTTATATTGGGCTGGGGTTGCTGGGACTCAGCTCTGGCACACACGCTTACGCTCTTTGACAGAGCTGAACGACGCTGCCTCCCCCTTTTGTTGACGCAGGTGTCAGTGTTCACAACTTTAATGAGAGGATGAATTAAAACTATCCTCACAAAAAGAGAAAAAGGAAACACAATGAAAGTGAAGTGCAGCAACAAGTCTGGATTCAGCAAATAACAGTAACTTTAAGTTGATATGTGAGCTTGCAGTGCAGCTCTCTCTCATCTGTCTGTCTGTCTTGCTGGGAAGTGCATCTCCTGGTCGGTCTGTGGCGTACTGAGCACTACAGACGTCACATCTCTCTGTAAATAATAACCATAAAGTAATCAGCCAAGCCATAGTATAAATAGCATCTTATATAAGAAAATGCATGTAAGGAAATCTGGAGGATCCAGCTGTATAGTTTTTATTTTTTTTACTATTTAGAGACATAAGGCTGCAGCCATGGCCTATAGACTTATGTTTACCTTGAATCAAAGTCAAAGTTAATTGTATAATATTGTGAAGAATGATTACCAGCAGCAGAGCCAAAGCTAAGCTGTTATATATAGCTGAGTATATGCTCTACGATTTCTTATTTGTGTCAATGTTAATATGCACTTATCTCTTCAATAAATATTGTTTGTTTATACTTAATTCTGTTCTGTTGAGATCGACTTAATGTTAGACCAACAGATAGAGCAAATTGTTTTAAATGAGGGAGGGTTATAGTGGGAGCCCCGGGGCTTCAGGTGTGACTGTGGCAATGGCAAAAGGTGTAGGGAGACAAATGTATAAACAGAATGTAAATTGCTCTGATATTTTTGATTTTGGATACAGAGTGAGTGCACTTGAGATATTTTATTGTCATCAGCTGTAGCTTTTTCCAACAACAGTATCTAGAATGACTTTTAGCTCTTTAGTGCTCAGAGCAGAGGATTGTCTTTCATTTTCAAACAGTATCTATCAAATTTTCTAGTCTACGCACACACACATGCACCTATGGTAACCTTGGAAACCCTGAAACCACAGATCCTCCCCACCTAACAAATCCCGATTTAACCCCTGGGCCTACATGTGTTTTGGGAGGAGTGGCCTGCCCCATAATGCAGGTTATTCAGTACACATAATGTGATTCATTCTGGACTTAGACAAGGGTTTGGATAAGGCATCTCAATAGTTTTTCTTTGGCAGTAAACATGACGTATCTAAATATTATTGCAATAGTCAGTGTAGCACAGGCCATGTCAGTACATTTGCATATAGCAGCAACAGACAAACACACCGGCGCAGATCATGCAGCAGAGGGGGCTTTTGTATAACAACAATGTCAGCTGAGCTTGTGTTGCAGTATGAAGTTCCACAAAGCATTTCCCACATCAAAGCTACTACTCTGGTTATTTGACTTGAATGAGGCTTAAGCTTCACACAATTTCTCTTGACAGTCTGTCAATATTACAATATTAGTCCAACTTCTTCCCAGTCTGTGGGAGTACAATAGATACTAGCCAAAGCTCCACAATATGTTAACGCCAAGTACAACAGGCTACCCTGCAAAATAAACAGTAAAGCGGCATAAAAAAATTTCAAAGCTTACACCTTCCAAGTTTGAAGACAGTATCACTGAGCTTCTGTTTTGAAGTGAGGTTTGTGGGCCCTCATTCAGAAAGCAGGCTGAAGCAAAAATGTTTAACTTAGTGCACACATAAGAGTTTTTCAGCCGTTGTGAGGACATTTCCATCAAAAATGAAGTTAATTCACTGGGTTGTCACTTCCTCAGATTGAGGGAATAAATGAAGACTTGCGTGTTGGTTCTTGCAGCTAGCAACATAGAAATCTGTGTGCTTTGCTTGTAATGTTACTTTTCTTATCTTCCTATTAAACAATCTGTATGTTGTACCACAAAACTCTGACCTGGACTAAACTGGATGTTAAAGGGTTAGCTTACCCAAAAATGAAAATTCAGTCATTATTGACTCACCCTCATGCTGACTGAAGGTCAGGTTTAGTTTTTTAGTTCACAAAACACTGCTGGGGTTTCACAGGAAAACAGGGTTGCAGAGTCTCCCAAACAAGTTAAGTGAATGGTGACCACTTTTCAAATGGAAAAATCAAATGCACAAAAAAAAAAAAAAAACCCAACAACTATAAAATGCCTCCATACTGCTCATCTGGTGTAATCCAAGTTTCCTAAAGCCCTGACATGCTGTGCACTTGCACACACACCATCACACCACACACACACGTGATTCATATGTGGCTCTAAACTAAAGATCTACAGTAAAGATATGGGCTAAAAACATGGTGTAAATGACGTCTTTTAAGTCAGCTTGGCATGTTGAGGCTTGAGGAGACTTGAATTACACCAGATGAGCAGTATGGAGGCATTTTATTTATTTTTTTTTTTCAGCTGTTTTTTTGCTTTTGACAACTGGTTACCATTCATTTATATTGTTTGAGAGATTCTGCAACCCTGTTTTCCTGTGAAACTCCAGCAGTGAACTAAACTAAAGAACTGAACTAAAGAACTAAACCTGACCTTCAATCGGCATGAGGTTGAGTAGATAATAATAACTATCCCTTAAACTCCAGCTCAGAGTGTGTGCGTAGCCCCTCTACCTGCATTTGACCACAGCCACAGTAAAGCATATAAGTTTTAATATGCTAAAACATTTATTACTGTAATGGCAAAAAAAGATAAATCCATGTCGTGACAGAATGTGGCACCACTGTGCCCACAAGTGGCAATTACAGGACAATCAGTGAAAGGGAGCAGTGACAAGTTTGCAAACATACTATGTGTAACGTCAGTTAGAAAGCAGTATCTTTCTGAAGTTGGTGAACATTACCATTAAGCTACTGGTCATATCAGACTAATTAAGGCTGTGGCAGCAAAAACCCTGTGTCTTACATTAGGCAAGAGTTTGTTTTATTGCCTCAGACTTTTTTCATTTGTAAGAGGAATGTTGTTTCCTTTTTTCTTTGAAAAGTTACAGTTGTTGTTCTATTCATAAACTTCTCTTCATTCATCTTCCCCGTTAGCTGGGGCATTTTATCTTTTCGATGTACTGGTTACAAGCCATAACAACTTTGCTAAGTGTTGTCGGACAAGGTGAGAAACCAAAATAAAATGTTGTCAGATCAGCCAGCGAGGTGTTCAGGACTGTTTTGGTGCATTATTCTGTCAATGCAGACTCAGTGAACATTAGAAAGAAAGGTGAGGGGAGATTTTCACTGCATTTTCACCTGCTTTTCAAAGTTGAGATTAAATGAAGCATAAGTACACACATCAGTGCATATCCAGACTGAGGGAATTACGCTGTGGTTCATTGACTGGAGGAAACACTTTCTCTTCACCTTCCCTTAATATGTCTTGCTGTACTTTACTATAGGCCAACTGCTTTTCTTGCTAACACGAAATGCCACCTGATAACCATAGTCAAATCTGGATGTTAACTCTTTGGGAGAGTCATGGTGCGATAATTAACACTTTAACTCTGCTCACCTCTCTGCGAAGCAGCAGCACCCACACTGCAGGCAGCAAGCAGAGAGAAAAGACCACTCTTAAATGTCAGGGCAGGATAAAGAGTGTCATAGAGAAACCGTGATTCTGTCTGAGGAGTCATTACCTCTTCTCTGACCTATTGAAAGATGTACAGTAATATCTCCCAAAGAAATGCCTCTGCGAGCTGCGGTTCCACCCCTGCACACTGGTTAGGTCATAATCACACACTTATGTACCTAAGCGACTTAACTGTCTCCATAAAATGGAAATATGTGAGCTGTTGCTTTATGCAATTTAGGAAAGGTGTTAGTGAAGGAAAACAGACATGGCAATGAAGCTCCTGATCATGAATGCTTTCACTTACTTTGCCATCTTGTCCCAGCTCATTGCGCTGCTTGTAAACAGCATTTTTTTTTTTTACAGTGCATGACACTGCAGGTACGTGCACAGCTCCAATGGGGGCAATTAAATAAATGTGCACATACAGTATCTAACAGTAGAGGTGCCAAAACAAAGCATAAAATATTCAGCATGCAATGGCACACTATAAAACAGACAATAGCATTAATGCATTCACTAAAATACTCATTTGCTATATATGGTGTGCAGCCTGCCACAACAGTAAACCAGTTGCAGTGAAGTTGGAGCTTAACAGTACATTATTCATCCAACAATGGCTATTGATTTTCTCTCGCTTTCTCTTCTCTGTTAGATCGGGATCTGGTACTCCAACAACACTCTGGCAATGAACTCCACCAGCCTGGATATTAATGTCTCAGAGACGCTGGCAAACAAGACACTCATTGTCACCACCATACTGGTAAGGTCGCAGTTACCTTCTGGACCACCACGCTGGTGAGGTCAGAGTTGTTTTCATGTTGCTGCGCCGGCTGTGCCTCAGTTCATGCTGTGTTGTGGTCTGCGTCTGCTAATTTTGCTGTCACTGTAGCTGTCATAGCAACTGACAGAGCACTCAGAGAGATGTGTTACTAAATTCAAACTGCCAAAATCCTCGTCAGAATGCTAGAAGTTGTCTCCTGTTCTCCATATGAGTAATGTCATATCAGAAAATCAGTAAAGTCCTCTCATGGTGCTGCTCCATCATCTTCAGGTTGATCTAGATGTGTAAAAACACTTGAAATGGTGTGTTTGTTAATGGCCATACTGTGGTCTATTTTAGGGCTGCACAGGTAATTGAAATATTATCAAAATTGCAATATCCCCTAGTGGAATATCCAAAGTGCAGAAGCTGCAAGTTATTGATAAAGAAAAAATGTATTACAAAACAGCACTATAATGAAGTACTACAGATACACCCTGGCCAACAAATCTTGTTATAAAAATCTTTAATAAAAATTGGGATGCAAATTCTCCAATTCATTCTCACTAATTGTCAATCATAATGCAATATATATATATATATATATATATATATATATATATATATATATCTTTTTTCTTCCATATCAAGCAGTCCTAGTCTGTCCTCTTGGCTCTCTTACCTACCTGTGCAGCCATTTTGCCAAAGCCCCTTTATGTATTTTAAAGTAGTACTTCAGCAGTACTAGTACTGGGCATCCATAATGTTGAGGGAGTCACAAGAGACAGAAGAAGAGAAGAGAAGTTTTTTTTTTTTTTTTTTTTTTTTTAAAAAAGCAGTTTAAATTGAATCTGTAGAAGCCAAAACATCCTGACTTTCTGTCCAACATATTGGTCAAACTCCAAAAAAGCTCAATCCTGCAATTCCCATGATGAAACTTTATATATAATCCTTTTGTTAGACTCTCCCTGCCAAGTTAAGTCCCATGTCTTTAAAACTCAGCGGCCCCAGTTTGCAGGCTTTCAGCCGCAACTGTTTTGACAGACTGAATAGTACTGCCCATGACAAATAAATGGATTTTGATCTGCAAAATTGGTGGGATTCCCTTTTAAATGCATTATATTTAATTTGAGTAGAGGGTTACATTTAAGAAAAAAACAGGATGCTTGCTTTCACAAAATTACCAATGACATGCTAAAAGCAACTTATGCTGGTATATTAGCTATCTTAAAAGGGCGGTTCGATATTTGGAAAATACGCTTATTTGCTTTCTGGAAGAGAGTTAGATGAGAAGATTGATATTGTGCTCATGTTTCAGAGTGATATTGATTTTTTTATCACTCAATGCCAGAAAACAAAAAAAGCATATTTGCCAAATGTCGAACAATAGACCTTTTTCACAACAGTCGTATTGAAATAGTAGGGTAAACACAGGTGTTACTAATTAGGGTCCTGTTCCATTTAGTCTTTTCAGTGCTTTAAAACACAATAGCAGCACCCTGACTCTGCTTGACCTTAATTAGTATCATTGGTAACACCTGTGTTTACCATTTCATGTCAAAAAGGCTGCTGCAAAATGGTCTCTTACTTTAAAGGAGAAATCTGTCGCATATTTACTGTAATAAATCATTAAAAGAACAGGATATGTCATCAGAAATTAAGGAAACATGCAAAACTGAAATACTGGCCTCTCTGACAACAGCACTGCAGCCGCGGTGTCCTTCTATGAAATTTCCTTTCCTGGCCAGAATGAGTTAGTGTCTCTTTATGAGTTGTGAGAAATCAATAATCTTTAAGAAGGTGTAGATGTGATGATGAACTCCAACTCCAGAGTGTGTATTTTCAGATCAGTGTGGTTCTGACTTCAGGATAACGTGCAAGTAACAGTTAAAAACAGCTGATCAACTTACATTCTAAGACTCATCCTTGCTTGTTATTGTCAGTTTACAGTGTTGCACTCTTGCTGCGGTCCTGCAGCCTGCCTGAACTTCCTTATAATGTATAGTCTATGGCTCCAACTCGATATTTGGACTGCAGTACTCATTTTTGGATGTGCAATTGTTACATATTTCTCCTTTAATCTATTATTGACACAGCAGTGAATTTTTCCCTGTCACTGACACGTTAAGCTTTACATTTCAGCTAATAATCCCTCTTCAAACAGGACATTCTTAGTTGTGGATTGAAACCCCTCATGTTTCCCTCATGTTCAGGAGAACCCGTATGTGATGCGCAAAGACAACTACCAGGACTTCCAGGGCAACGACCAGTATGAGGGCTTCTGTGTCGACATGCTGAGGGAGCTGGCAGACATCTTGAAATTCTCCTTCAAGATCAAGCTGGTGGATGATGGGCTGTACGGGGCTCCAGAGCCCAACGGCTCTTGGACTGGCATGGTTGGAGAGCTAATCAACAGGGTGAGCACTCTCCCTCTCCCTCTTTCCCTATCTGTCTCACATACACACCAGAAGCACGCTCACATGCTGCAACCATTGTGTCTACAAACAGAAACTTATACTGAACACACACGCGTGTACACACACACACTCATGCTGTAGCCCCAAACCACAACTCTGCTGTAACTTCCCATGTCTCAAATTGCCCTCAGAGGGGAGTAAGACTCTTATCTAGGACAAAAGCTGACTTGATAATTCCCCAAAAGAGAGTGGTAGCATTGCCTAAAATTGTCTGCACCATCTTTCCTCGCAGTAACACCCTCCCCCTCCCCAGCCTGCCCACCCTCTTCCTCTTCCTCTCCCTGTCCAGGCCTAGTGTGCCTCTGACAGACACTGTGGTTGAAGCAGGCTAATGAGAGCCCCTCTTTGCTTAATTACCATACGGTATACTTCAATTACCAGACTGTGGTCCCTGTGTGGGGCCTGCCACACTGGTGCTCCCCCAGCTCTCCACGCTTCCTCTCCCTCCATGCCCTCCCCACTGCCTGATCACTCAGCTCTAATTAGCAGTCCATGTTCATCAATTAGCTTTTAATGGAAGAGATGGAGGGGAGGCAGAGCGACCAGAGACCTGCAAGGTTTTATACAGGTGGAGAGACCAGCCACTGAGTGCTTACTTGCAATTAGCCTCATTTGGATGGTGGTTAACGTGTGTGTGTGTGTGTGTGTGTGTGTGCCAGAGGGAAAAGGGACAGAGTGCACATCTGTATGTTTTTCCAAATGTGTTTTCAAGTGCGTAGTCAAACTTTTCATTTTTCATTCGGGAAGTCAACATTTTACACAAACAGAGCTCTCATCTGCCCATCGTGGCATCAAGTGTCGTTCTATTTTTGCACAGTTACCTGACCGCTTGTCGTTTTTTTCTCTCTGACTCTCCTCCGCTGCCTCTATCTCTCCCTCGCCCCCACGACTATCTATCTACCTATCTATCTTTGTCAATCCTACAGAAAGCGGACCTGGCCGTGGCAGGCTTCACCATCACGTCAGAGCGGGAGAAAGTTATCGACTTCTCTAAGCCGTTCATGACCCTGGGGATCAGCATCTTGTACAGAGTTCAACTGGTGAGGGTGTTATCTGGGGCCGCAGGGCGCCCGCTGGGTGATGCTCATGACAGATCTCGTGTTGGATTTCATCTTTTTTTGTTTGTGCTGCTTTTAAAGCTGGCAGGGTCACAGAGAAGACGACTGGCTACACTTGTTAGAGGAGTCTTAAAGAATCAGACTGAGTGTTACATAAGAGTTGATCTCATCTTTGAAGCTGAGGATTGTGTTTGGGTTGTATGCTGCTGCATGCTGCATCCACTGTGTCCACAGTGAAATTTATAGGTGTAATTTAAGTTGCTCAATAAGTCAGGGCTCTGTAACTGGGTAACAGTGGCAGCTTTACATTGCTAATGAGCTTTTGGGTCTAAGCCAAGTATGCTTCAGCAGTAGGCATTGTGAAAAGGAGCATTTATGGATTGTAGCATTAGCGTATCAAAGCACTGCAGACTTACTATCAGAGTGCAGTGAAGGACACTGCCCTCCTGTGGTGCAGCGGGTGGCTGCTGAGACATGACACCTTGTTTTCTAACACACTGTACCTTTCTGTCTGCCTCTGTTGTTCCCTCTCTTTTACCCCTCCTTCTTTCTCTCTATGTCAGGGTCGGAAGCCGGGTTACTTCTCCTTCCTCGATCCCTTCTCTCCAGCCGTCTGGCTCTTCATGCTGCTCGCCTACCTGGCTGTCAGCTGTGTGCTCTTCCTGGCTGCAAGGTCCATACATTACATCACACGCTGTACTGATAGTGTGCGGCTCACATCTGGGCTCCATCGCCATTTATCTTGCTGAACACGAGTCGCCTGTCACATAACGGGATTTTTTACCTTACATAACCTGACGCAGACAGTTTGACGGGGATCGAATGACTGATTGGCGGTGAATGATATGACAGAAGTACATTACTGTGCAGCACTTTGACCTCAAGGTCATCCCACTGTACCTGTGTTTCCCCACCAGGCTGAGCCCCTACGAGTGGTACAACCCTCACCCGTGTCTGCGAGAGCGCAGGGACATGTTGGAGAACCAGTACACACTGGGAAACAGCCTGTGGTTCCCTGTTGGAGGCTTCATGCAGCAGGGATCAGAGATAATGCCCAGAGCGCTATCCACCAGATGTGTTAGTGGGGTGTGGTAAGTTACAGAACGGTTGAGTTTGCGTGCATCCACTCAAAAAGTGTTTTGATTATGTTAATTCACTTAGATGTTTTACCTTCAACAAAAAAATAAAAATATAAAAATTTGATCATCACTTATGACCCAGTAAAAGTGTGCAGTGGTGTCTGTATCTGCAGAAACTCTGCCCTGCGTCTGTTTTTCCTTGTTTTGTCGCTATCTTGCTGTGCTCAGGATGCTTTACCAACCCAAAATACTGGCATTTGACTGCTTTCTGTACAAAGTCTGAGCAGCAACATGTGTAGGTATCCCAGAGGATTATTGGTACCTGACATGGTATATGGATTGTGACATGGAGTCAATGTATTGCTACAAATGGCTATGATTTGTCACTATTAAACTTTACTACCATCTATTGGATTTTAAGATGTATGGCAAGGGAGAATTCCCTATATCATAATGTTAACAAATATGAAAAACAATTTGTGCGTCAAAATTTAATGGGTCATTGGTTTTTCTAATGGCCCATGCTACACCTTTCCAGGTTTCATGAAAATCGGACCGGTAGTTTTTTTGTAATCCTGCTGACAAACAGGCAAACCAACGGTGTTGAAACAATAATCTGCTTGGCAGAGGTAAAAATGTATTTGCATGACACAAAATCAGGTTTACAAAGTGCTAAATAAGAAGAGAAACAAAGGAAAGCTGGATGGTACAGGAGCACAGTTGAAGCTACTACAGTCTCAGCTTAATATTAATGCCTTTATATGACTTACATGAGCAAACAGGACCATCCGCGAGAAGCTGTTTCTTAATAGTTATTTTAAAGGCCCGCAACCAGGTTGGATTTTCCTTGAAATCATATTAAACTAATCTGTGTTCACATTTTTCATGTCAAAGTTACGTTACAGTAGTACATTGGCCAGTCAAAAGGAAGAGAGAAGAGATTTTTATCTTGGTAATTTTATTTTTTATGTTATATTTTGTGGTTATTATGGTGGAAACGATATTGCTTGTGTCCCTCCAAAATCAACAAAATATGACAGTTCCTTGTAAAAGCTTTGAGATAAAACATTAATACAATTGTAATAATAGTGATATAGTATAATAGAAGTAATAAATTAAAAACTAATTTAAACTCATTAAAATTATAAAAGAGCTAGTAGATAAGATTATGCAATAAATAAAACCCTCAAATAAGAGGGTTCGTATACAGATTAGGACAAGAAGTCCAAGCCTTATAAATTAGTCTTTAAACTAAATTTAGATAAATTAACATTCTGCCATTCTGAAAATATATGGTAAGTATATTCTGTATGGTTCCATATTGTAGGGGCCATAAAAGCCCCACGCTAGACATGTATTTTAAAGCACTGGGTAACACATTTCTTTATCAAGAACTTGCATTTTTCCTTGAAGTTGCTTTTTTTTTTTTTTTTTTAGCTCATCTGCTATGGGAGATAATAAAATTTACATTTTAACATTTAAGCGTATAGCTGATATAGGTTTCAGTCCCGGAGCTCCAACATTTCAAGCACACAATACAAAAATGCTACGTTCACAGAAATACTACAGTAGCCTGATGATATTCCCGTGGCAACAGAGTGACTGTGAAAGAGACATGTGCTTAGAAAAAAAAAAAATCGCTAAGAGCTAAGGAGATAAAGGAGAGAGGAAGACAGGAGGAGCAAATTACACTGAGCAAAGGAAGATATGGGATATTATTAAGTGTAGTGGGTACATAATGTTCTTCTTGAAGACATGAAAGAAAGGTCATGAGAGCATCCCATCTCTGAGGTTGTATGTACAGAATAATGTATGTTAGTCGAGGTATACTGAGCCCCTCTCATACTTACCTTTAGAGTTTAATAATATGATGATAAATGGGAATTTCAGAGATCTTACGGTACTGTTATACAGATGTCTCTCTCTGTAATATCTCTGGGTATAATTAGGGCTGATTTATAGTAATAATGGGCTTTTATATGATTTTTACGGAAGCTGAGAATGCTCATGTTTGCAATTTTTTTAACGCCGTTATCTCAAGATCATTAATTATTTCCTTATCGCAAGAAAACAAAGCTTGTTTTCTCGTGAAACAGGTTAATTTATCTCGTTATCTAAAAAAAAAAAGTTTTTGTTTACAACCTTTTGAGATAATTTGTCAAGAGAAAACAACTTTTACAGGATAATTATGGAGAATTCAGAAATGAGCATCCAGTTCATAATTCATCACACCTGATAAGCCTCATCTGCGAATGTGCAGCTGGGCCGGTCTTCTCCATAAAAGCCGAGGACTGATCTGGAGGCTTACTCGCACAAATAGACGCAATGCCATTTCTGCCTGTGTACAGTCTGAGGCACTGATCAATAATTGGTGCTCCTTGATCTGACATTTTCAGGTTAAAGGTCCGATGTGTGAGATTTATTGGCAGAATATGGCAGGAATGTAATTTGAATATTTGTTATATGTTTTTCATTAGTTTATAATCAGCTGAAAATAAGAACCATTGTGTTTTTGTTATTTTAAAATCAGCTGTTTATATTTACAGGGGACATGGGTCTTCTTCCATGGAGGACGCCATGATGCACTGCTGTGTTTCAATAGTAGCCAAGAACGGACAATCCAAACACTGACTCTTGCGTTTTTTACAAGTTCGGCAGCTACCGTAGGCTCTCCTACACATTCGGAAGGGGATGTAGTGGCAAAGTGGTTGTTATCTGCACGCTCACTGCTAGATGCCACTAAATCCTGCACACTGGTCCTTTAACTCAGTTCCTACAATTGTCAAGATGCCATCTGTGCATGCTGGCATGGCGCTCTTGAATGATGTCTGATTAACATTATAAGTCATATGAGGAAACAACCTTTTGTTTTCTTGCAATAAAGGAGTTGATCTTGTTTTTTTTGTCAAGATAGTAAAATAATTAACTTGTGAACTCGATGTGATAAAATATTTTGATATTTCATGTAGTACTTTGGATTACCTCAAAATGAAAATTGCTAATTGGTTATTTAATCATCAAAAAGTCTCCCAGTTGGTTCTCCAGACAATTTACTGTCATGATATTTATGAATTTTGCTATCAAGCAATACAGGTTTTCACATTTGCCTGGGCACATTTGTCCATTCAGAAGTCACATTTTCAAAACAATTCACACACAGGCCTTAACTGAAAATAGCTGGCTTGTTTGAAAAAAAAAAAAAATGCAACTTCTTCAATCAATCATTACACAATGAACAACAGAATACAGCCGTCAATCTGCCCGGGTTCTAATTAATCTCTGAATTCTACTTCGTTCTCCAAAGACGATTTTATTACAGATAACCAACCCCGCCGCACTCTGTACCCTCACTTGTTACTCTTTTACTCTTTTTGACATATCCTGTCAAAGTACTGTTAAAAAAAGACATTTTATAAGAAGGTTTTCCTTATTCACTTTATCCCCGTGTGCCTTTCTGTGAGCTGCTGTTGACATGTAAGACCTACAGTGAACACCTAGACTAGACAGATTCAGACAGTCATTATGGTGCAGCTTTTGTACGGGATTCTGTACTGCTTTCTTCACCAAGGAACCAATAAGCACATTTCACCCAAACTCAGACATACTTAAACAAATAAAAAAAATGTCCTCTTGCTTGGGTCCCTCTGCCACAGCCTGTTTGATGCACCCTTGCATAAAGAAACACAGAGATGTCATCTTCTATAGCTGAATAAGGACTGGCTGTAGATTGAAGAGTTGTGCAAAGGAATTTCACACAGGTGCATTAGAGATTCATAATTATGCAAATGATTTCTATCAGCTGTGAATAGATGTTTTCCTTTTTTAGCACATTTTTTAGCACAGTTAATCCAGTGGAGTTTTGAGTCTTTCCATGAGATCTGTGTTAACTGTTTTGAAAAACTGTGTGAAAGCTGTGTGAAACAATTGAAACGGTGTAAACACATTTGCAAGAAAAGACTTCTGTTATGCTAAGTGGGTGAAGATGAAGTGGATGTTTTTGCAATCCAGAAAAACCGCAGCATATATCACGATTAAACATTTCCTCCATTTCAACCTTTGTCTCCACCTCGTAGGTGGGCGTTCACCCTGATCATCATCTCCTCCTACACGGCCAACCTGGCAGCCTTCCTGACCGTCCAGAGGATGGAGGTTCCCATCGAGTCTCCGGACGACTTGGCCGACCAGACCAACATCGAGTATGGCACCATCCACGGGGGGAGCACCATGACGTTCTTCATGGTACGACCCACTGCACTGAACTACTGCTCTGGTTGGCTTTGTGTTTGTTTGCATTCACGTGCTAAATTGTGTTGTTTTTGAAGGCTGTTGGATTTACTCTGACAATTGCCTTTGTAGCAACAATCTTTCATGAAGTTTTTGTGTTTGTGTGCACGTGTGATTTAGTGCAGTGATTTTGTCTTTATTGCCCTGCCTGGAGTGAGCGGTTGTCCTCAATGTTGCTACTATATCTCTGAGTTCCTCTCTTGTTTTCTTTATGGCTGTTTGTGTTTGTGTTAAGTGGCTGACTGCCTGTGTTTGCTTATGAGAGCGCTTCCGGCATCTGTGTCGGCATCTGTGTTTGTCATAGAGAGAGAGTGTGTGTGTGTAGGTGTGTTTGCATGTGGGAGTGTGTGTAGGTGAGTGTATAAAAAGTGATGTATTTGTTTACTTGTGTGCAATCATGGGAAATGGCTACATGCCGTGTGTGTGTATGTGTGTTTTGCGTTCTCATGTCCATATTGAGGATACAAAGAAGAGTGGTTTATGTTTGCCTACATAAGCCAGCTTCAATGCTACAGTACATTACTCCACTCAATGCCTAATCCACACACACATACACATACAGCACACACCCGCTTTATTACACTCAGATGCCGCCCTCTTTATTTTTTTCCTTTCTTCTCACACACAATACATAGACATAAAACATGTAATTGTACACTTTAAATGCTTAATCCTGTTTTAGAGCTTGCCATATTTTGCTAAGTGCTGTACCACCTCCTGTGTGCTGATTTACCTCCATACATATGAAAGATGATGCATCAGCTACGCCATGAGCAAATAATCTGTTGCCTTGATTCTCACCGCTTTTCTTCCCTCTCCTCTTTTCTCTGCCTTTTCCCTGTATTTGCCATTGATGTTTTTCTCTGCTCGTCATTATTCACACTGGATTCTCTGCTCTACGTTCACATCCCTCCGATGTTTATCGAGCATACATCTCTCTTTCTCCTTTTCCTGTCTTCCCTCTTTCATTTTTATCGACCTCCATTTGATTTCTGCTTCAAAGACAGATGATAGGACACTTTCGGAGCCCTGAATGTATTGAGATCTTAAGTTGGCGTTTAATTCCCATTGTTGTTCCCATTCTCCTGCAGAACTCACGTTACCAGACGTACCAGCGGATGTGGAACTACATGAACTCCAAGCAGCCCAGTGTATTTGTGAAAAGCACAGAAGAGGGCATCGCCCGCGTGCTCAACTCCAAGTACGCTTTCCTGATGGAGAGCACCATGAACGAGTACCACCGCGGCCTCAACTGTAATCTCACGCAGATTGGAGGCCTGTTGGACACCAAGGGCTACGGCATCGGCATGCCACTGGGTAATAATAGTAATATATCTTTCTTCAGACAAAACATATGTTACAAAGTGCTTGTAGAAACTCATAAGTAAGAAATAATGTGTGAAATAAACCCAGACTGGGTGACTCAGGGGTTTATTTTGCAATAATAATCTTACTACTTACTTTAAAAAAAAAACAATAATTTGACAGAAAATATTTATTTAAAAATAATTTTATGGATTTTACTGCTCTTACAGAGTCTATGATCAGAACTGCGTCCATAGCAAGGGTCTGTTATTCACAGCAAATGTCTGACATTCAGAAATAACACTCCTTCGAATGCTGTAATTGACCTATCAGAAGCAAGCATTTAATGAAGACTGTAATAAAACCTGTAAATTTGATAAATAGCTTGAACGAAATTGGATCCCAGTAATAACTGAGATTAATTTGTTCATTACATTAACTTAAATTAAATCCAATTATGTTATCTCATCATTAGTTAAACAAATGATACACTCCTTAAGATGTAACCATCACATTATTAGAGATTATCGTTGTGTAAGGGGATGTTCACATTAACAATAACAATGTGAGCATTGGTATGAATGACAACGTTCTGTAAACAGTGGCGCCAAGCGAGCACTTCACAGCACAGCTGTGTTGGCAGCTTAGAAGAATGGATACTGATGACCTGTTACTGTTGTACTTTGTGCAGAGAAGCAAAAAGGAAACCAGAGATCATGAAATTCTTCAAAGACCAGAAGAGTTAGGAGAATCCGAGTCTGTTACAGTAGAAGAAAACTTTCATATGAGTCAACATCAGTTTGATGGTATCCTGGCGATTGTCAAAGAGGACATCCTTAAGGACCAAACAAACTTCATCGGCAAAAAACATTGTAATGCCTGCATGTAATTAGTTGTAAATTCAAAGTGATCACAATATCATTTGCTACCGTCGATGTTGTTATGGTGGACTGCGGTTTTAGTTAGAATGATTTATAAAACAACGTTGTAGTTACTGTCATAGTTATACTTGGATAGCTCTTAAAGCCATTATCTGGTATTTTGTTACATCGTTTTGTTTTTTCTAAGCTGTATTTGCTATTTAGAGAAATACAGTTTGTTTTCACATTTGATGAGTTACTTTAATATTTATTGTATGAGCTGTAATTCACAAACATTAAAAACATCAACAGAAAAGTAGATACAGTGTAAATGAAATGACCAAGTCTTAGAATTTTGAGAACATCAGTATTGATTTAGTCTGACTAACAGTGTCGTTTTCAGAGAGGATATTTCAAAGCCCACAAACCCCCACGGCAAATATTCAATCACTTTTTGTCTTTTCGCCTCGACTGACACGCCTGAAAATCTAAGGTCAGGGGTTTAAAGGTCATGGAAGTTCACAAATATTCCTGTCATGTCTTTGATTAGGTCTATAATTTATCAATAAAGGCTTGAAATCTATTAAAAGAATAACGACAGGCACCGACCCTTTTTATCCTGTTACATAACACTGCTCCAGAATTTTACAGATTTATTACAGCTTTTGGATTAAGGCAAAAAAAGGGTATAGAAATAATCAAGACACCAACATATTAAATTATGTATGATTCTGTTGAGTTCTACTTTAATAAAACACTGAAATAATTTAAGTAGCACAGAAAAACATAACAGAACAACAGTTTGAGGATGTTCCTTAAGCTAAAGTTCCCAACCTTTTGTTCTGTGTTCCACATCTGTTTGCAGCCCCTAGTCACAGAGTACACGTGTTTGAACTGTGCGCAATTTAGTCAAAGAGTGACTTTCCTTTATTATTTATAGACTGTTCCATTTGAATTCTTTATTAAAGCCCAGAGAAGTAAAATTATGGTCATGTGCCACTATGTAGCAAAATTGATATTTTCTTATTTCCTCCCTTGGTAATCATCCCATAACCTCTTTCATCTTCAAGGTATGGAGGTAATTTGTTGTCATTAAAGAAAACAGGGTTGCACAATGAAAAGAAAGTTAATCAGAACAGAATAAGATAATATATAAAATAAAACAAAACAACACAATATATACAGTTATTTATATACCTACACATGTACACACCAAGGAAATAATTCTGTAGAGTATTTAATGAATTTTTGTCAAGTTGAATGTAAACATCAGCAGCAAGATGGTGATGATAATATGGTCGACATCTTCACATAAAGTCTGACAGCTGGGAAACATCGTCATCAACATCACTCACAACATCCTCCTCCTCTTGTCCTGCCGGAGTCGTACATGTTGCGTCATGTTAGTTCAGAACTGGTCCGACCATTAAGGAGCAACAGGCTGATCAGGATGTTGTGGTGGATGAGGTCTCTGTAAGATATGGGCACATTGGTCTCTGATTTCCCACTGTCCGGCCAGCCTGAGTCTCATCAAATTTTCCTAACTGGAGGAGCATCCTTGAGTCCAAGCTGGGTTAGCATTGCTTTTGTCCCCGTTCTCCTCCTCTCCTCCTGTGGTCGACTGCAGCGGTGCATCCAGCTAGTCTGTTTGGGTGGTTGAAAGATGCCGTGTGCATTGTTGATCGTCTCAAGATCTGTATTTCTGTCATAAGTAATATGTGTTAGCATTACAGCTGAAAAAATAACAGATTAAAACAAAAATGTTGCGAAATGTGAAGGAGCTTCTGGCTGCAGCATCTGTATTCGCTGCCATAGCCCCTTGTGAGGTTTCTCATCCCTTAGAATGAGACCCAATATGTTAAAGGGTTTGGCTTTTGTTATTGTAATAGTGCAGAACGATGACATTGCAGTGCAAAATTATAAGACATGAAATTGTATCAAATGCAGCTCAAGAAGCAGAAGGAACGTAATCACCAGTGAGACACAAAATTGTCAACATGAAAGTTGACAAGAAAAGATGAGAGGAATTACAGTGCAGTAACGGGTGCCGTCTGTGCCTGCTATGATCAGTGCTGCCACACGAATTTACTTTAAATCTAAGGATGAAATATATAATTAAAAATGTGTAAATGCTGATCTTAAAGGGCTTTCTCTATAAACCCCATCAAAAAGAAAAAAAAATCTCAATTAACTGTCGGAGAGTCAGAAACACCTGCATGAGATCAATTATGCTAAATAGACACATGTAGCAGTGCTGATTAGTGAGAGATTAGATCTGAAAAATGTCTTGTACGTGGTTGATTTATTTTTTATCTAAGGGATTAGTAAGTATTTCAACTGGAAGTAATGAACATGCAGTTAATTGCTTTTCCACACGCGTCCAGCTCTTCTGAAGCTCCTTTTTTAGCACGTAGCGCTGGTGTCAGTGCATCACAGTGATCTGTTCTAACGAGGAGGAGGAGGGCACGACTACAGAGAGGAACGAAAAGGACAGAAAGTGAGATGTGACGGACCAAAGGTGTGGAGGAGAAAGATGAAGCAGAGTTACTGTACATCATCAGCATGGAGAACAGACAGACATGAAGAGATCTGGAGGCAGACCAGAAGGAGAAACATTTAGATGTTTAAAAATACTTTTTAACAGTTCACTAACCCACACAAGCATAATTTTTAAAGTCATAGTTCAGTTTCAAGGAATAGTTTGACATTTATGGGAGATACACTTGCTCACTTTCTTGCCGAAAGTTAAAGGGCCGGTTGAAGGTCGGGTTTAGTTTTTTAGTCCACAAAACACTGCTGGAGTTTTACAGGATAACTGTGCTGCAGAATCTCCCTGTTTAAGTGAATAGTGACCAATTTTCAAATGATAAAAGGAACCCAAAATAAAAACATAAAATGCCTCCATACTGCTCGCCTGGCGTAATCCAAGTCTCCTAAAGCCCTGACTTGTCGTTCACTTCACGTGTGTACTGCACGCCACACACAACCAGTTCAGACTGTGTGCACGTGTGTGTGAACGTGGCTCCAAGCTAAGGATCTACACTGAAGATTTAGCTTGAAAACACCTAAATGACGTCTTTCAAGTCAGTTTGGCATGTCGGGCCTGTAGGGGACTTTGTATTACACTGGACAAACAGTGTTTATATTGTGTTTTTTGCTTCTGTTGTTTTATTACGTTTGAAAACTGGCCACCATTCACCATTTTAATTGGGAGATACTGCAGTTCTGTTTTCCTGTGAACCTCCAGCAGTGTTTAGTAGATACCACTCTGAAGGTGGTATGCTAAATGTGACACCGCACCAAGGAGAGTTTTACTGTAGTTTAGCATAAAGGCTGTAAACAAGGAGAAACAGTTAGTCTGGCTCTGTCCAAAGGTTAATAAAAAGCAGTTTTAAGGGGAGTTATGTGCTATTACTTGGTATGGAACAGTGCCTTTCTAAAGTCAACAAGCCTTCAGGAGGAAATTGCTCAGCACAAACCTCTCGCATAACTGTAATTTCTTGTTTTTGCATTTTGTTTTTTTTTTATCTCCAGATAAACACACAAATATGACATGTTGATTAGTGGACTTTGTAGGTGCTGGTACACTTTTTTATTTTCCATTTGGATAGAACCAGTCTAGCTGTTCCCATCTCCTGGCTGTAGCTGCATGTTTACATAGACACACACACAAAAAATAAATAATAAACAATAAAACAACAAAAAACAGGTGCTCTTGTCTGCCTGTCCTTATTCAAAAAATGGCTTAAAACAATGTTGAATGGGGAGTAAATAATGACATTTGTAGACTAACAGTGAGGACACCTGAGAGCTCTGGAGAAATGGTACACAAAACACACATTATCTTTTAAATTTTTAATTTGGTTAAATTCTTAACAGCAATAAATGATTTAACACCCCCATGTTGAACTATTCCTTTAATTCACTTTGATAAGTGCACAGATATGCTGATGTAAATTAGTGTTGTCACAACACCAGAATTTTTACTTTGATACTAATAGAAAGTTTAGTATCATGATATTCAATGCCAAAACAACACTTGAAACTGAAACAGCATTAGTTCAGTCCTCGATACCTAACAGACATCAGTCCTGGACATACAGTGTACTGCTGCACAACCACAGAGTGTACACAATAGATTTACAATGAAATCTGAGCTATTTCATCTTAATTTTATACATATGAGGGCAAATTGCTGATCCATGGTCATACATATTATATTAATATATTATAAACCTGCCCTGCATAATGCCCATGTATTATTCCATGAATAATTGCAAAACTACAAACCATGATTTTACCAACAGGACATTTACACTTAAACATTACCCCAGCAGCCCAATCTCTTTTTTTTATTCAGGGACATTATGTTCTCTGTGGGCACTTAAGGGACTTAAATTCTCTAAATTTACTGTTGGAGTCAGTGTGCCTTATTTATTGGCCGTCCTGTCTGACTCTACAGAGCCACTGTAGTTCAGAAGTGAAACTGGTGCTAGTATTCTCTTTAGCTGTTAACGTTTTAAAAAGCACAAAAAAAGAAACCCTCACACAAGTCTTGCTTAATACAGTGTCGCAGACAACATTGTACTAAACACAAGTTGAAAGCATGAGTTGAAAATGCTGAGTGAGAGTTTGTATGTATAACTTTGCAGAGAGAGTAGAGCGGAAGCGCAGAGCCACGGCTCGCCAACGGACAGCTGTTCAACTCCGGGGAGCGAGGCAAAAATTCACTTCCTTTTCTGTGACAACACACCAAAATTGACCTAAAACAAATACCGAACACTGGTACAAATTTTAGTATACGGTGCAACACTGGTATAAATTGACATTGATGCAGTGTATAAATGCGTTTGTCTGCTGACGTCATTGAATGGACAACAAACACGTGGTGACAATTAACATTTTGTCTTGTAGCGTCTTCCAGAGGATAACAGCTAGAGCAGGTGATGATCTGTTTTAGTGCTTTCTGAGATCATTTCCCGTGCTCCATTTCCAAGTTGTTTTCGGGTAGTTTGTTGCTTGATATCAATGTATATGGCGCACAGCTCGACAACAGCTTGACAACTGTGTTCGCCTGGCCTGGGGCGCTGATTGGCTATTCATTAGTTCCCCCCATGGTGCTTATTTGATCAACTTCTTTTTCAGACGAGAAACTTCTGTTTCATGTCATGATGCGAGACAAATCAGTCAACTCAGTGGAGTGGACGGATTCAAAGGCCAGACCTTTGAATTTGCCAGATCTTTGAACCACTGACATTGACACGCATAGAGCTGGACAACATTATAGATCATAAATCCTACTGCCTCCATCTTCGCTGATAGGACATGGACTAAACTAAAAAAAAAAAATCAAAGTATACTTCAAACAAATCTTTTTCCCAAAGATGGTTTCTGTCATTTTAGGTAGTACCAATCATACTGATGTATGTTCAAGTGTTCATTTTTCTGATCAGTTTGGTTGTAGTTGGTTTTTGACTCTATATAGGATGACCTCGTTAACGCAGCTCCAACTCATGACCACCACTGTACGGACTCTGGCTCCAGATGGCAACTGTACAAGATGGCAAGGCTCTTATCCAGGATATTTTGGCTTCATTTTGTACTTCGGGAGGAAGTGGAGACATGTTGTGCATGTTTATATATGTCAATGGTCTGAACAATTCACAGAGCACACAACAATTTTTATAGGGTCCTTTTTCTTGCAGAAACAGGTTCGAAAGCAAACTGTTCTCAGTGAGGTCTGCTGATTATCTTGATGATTCGATAACTCGAGGGCAACTGAGAAGATATATTTGCAATTTCTGGTGAACTGGCCCTTTAAACCTTCCCTTTTTTTTTCCACTGTGTCCCGTTCATAAGTTGCTTTGTATGCTGTCTGACCAGCGGCTGTACCACTGGCTGTGTCTGGTTGTAATCTCACTCTTTATCTCTCACTAATCCTCTCTTTATTCTCACAGTAAGATCACTCGTAGCCATCTCGAGGCTGCAACAGAATTTTTTTCCTTTTTCTCTCCTCATCTCGTTTTTTTTTCTCCTCTCTCCTCTTCTGAAACAAGCCCTTCTCCTCTCTTGTTTGTACCCTTTTGCCGCACCTTTTCTGTCCCCCACCACTTGCTCTTATCCTGCTTTCTTGTCATTTGCCAGGGTCTCCGTTCAGAGATGAGATCACGCTGGCCATCCTCCAGCTGCAGGAGAATAACAGGCTCGAGATACTGAAGAGGAGGTGGTGGGAGGGAGGCCAATGTCCCAAAGAGGAGGACCACCGTGCCAAGGGTCAGTCGACCGCAGCTGTCCGTCTCCTCTCCCTTCTTCTCTCTAATGTCCTCAGTAATAGTCTCTTCACTCTCTGCTACAGTCCAGCTAATGGCTAATGCCTAACCTAATGTCCTTGTGAAGGGTGCTTAGCACAATCTACTTCTCCCAAATGTCTTCTGTTTGTCTCAGGTGGTGTGTAATGGGAATTTTATTAGAGTGAGTGTGTCTGTTCACGCATGTGTGTTAAATGTGTCTGTGCTTTTATGAATGACAAAGACAATGAAAATGCCTTGGCATTTATTCCAGTGCTGTCAGATGAAAATCTCTTAGAAAATGGTTTTGGTAACTCTGGACAAAAAAAAAACAAAACTGATTTCACGCCTTACTTTTCAGCATCATTGACCTTCATCTGTACAGTGTATCTCAAGCGTTCCAGGGCCCCATAATTCTGGTATTCACTCAGCCACTTTATCATGGGCCATTTATGTTTTTTAATTCAACTGAGCGAGCACTCCAGCAATTTAGGATTGCACTTACATAAAGTTGAGATACTTGCAAGAGACAGATTTTTTAAAAAGAATGGTCAAAATTGGAGCTGTAGAGGCCGAGAAATCCAGATTTTTAGTCCCTTGTATGAGTCAAGCACCAAAAATACTACACTTAGACAGTCCCTGAGTGGTAGGGTCTTTCAAACTCCCTGTGGTTTGTTACCTAGGCTGTCGATTAAAAGCTTTTTGGTCCCAAGATTACAAAAGTGAAGTCACTTGAATGATTTTCTCTAGACTTAAAGGTCCAGTGTGTAAGATTCATGGGGATCTATTGACAGAACATTGCAGAAGAACATTCATTTCATTGGTGTATATAGTCTGGAATTGCCCAAAAATAAGAATCATTGTGTTTTTGTTACCTTAGAATGAGCCGTTTATATCTACAGAGGGCACGAGTCCTCTTCCACAGAGGCCACAATGTTGAACTGCCATGTTTCTGCAGAAGCCAAACCAAACACTGGCTCTAGTTTTGCTGCCACCGTAAGTTCATACATGCTTTCAAAGAGTAACAAGAGGTGTTTGCAGTCTGCATGCTTGCTGCTAGATGCCACTAAATCCTAGTCACTGGTCCGTTAAAAGAATAGGTCAAAATGTTTAGGAAATACACTTAATCACTTTTGTGCTGAGAGTTAAATGAGAAGATTGACACCACTCTCATATCTGTAACGAACACGAAAGCTACAACCAGCAGCTGGTTAAGTTGGCTCAGCTTAAAGACTTCAAATGGAGAAACAGCTATCTGGTAGCAAAATCTGACTATCAGCACCTCTGCAGTGAATGCCAGTACTTCCCATGTCATATCTACCATGGTTTGTTTAATGCGTACAAAAACTGAGCCTCCGGACAGAACCGGGCTAGCTGTTCTCTCCTGTTTCCAGTCTTTATGCTAAGCTAAGCCAATCATCTGCTGGAAAGAAGCTTCATAATTTATTTATCATACAGATACAAGAGTGGTATCAATCTCCTTATATAACTCCCGGCAAGACAGCTCAGGATTTAGTGGTATCTGGAGTGCAACACCTCGTCTCACTCTCCCCTTTCGTGCAGGTAGGAGAAAGTACCACAGTAACACTTGTGGAGAACAAGAAAAGGTCATATCTAGAGCCAGTGTGTGATTTGTACGTTGTGGGCCACTGTAGAAACACTGCTGTGCAACATGGCAGCTCGTTCTAAGGTCATCAAAATACAATTATTCTTATTTTCAGAAGATTGATATGCATTAAATAAACTACAGAAAATATAATTTAAGTGCTGGTGTCCACTGTAGAGAGGCTGATTTTGTTACCAGATGAGCTGTTTCATGTCTGTAAGCTAAGATAAGCTAACCAGCTGCTGGTTGTAGCTTTCATATATGGTGTGCAGATATGAGAGTGGTGTCAATTTTCTCATCCAGCTCTCAGCAAGGAAGTGAGTAACTGTGTTCCCCAAAATGTTGACATATTCTTTTAAAGGCCCAGCCTGTAAGATTTAGTGGCATCAAGCGGTGAGCTTGCAGATAGCAAAAACCTTGTGTCACTCTCCTCTTTCAAGCATGTAATAGAACCAGTGGTGGTCATGAAATTCTTACCTAGAGCCAGTATTTTGGTTTGTCTGTTCTGGGTTACTGTAGGAACCCTAACCCTCTGTAGATGCAAACGGCTCATTCTAAGGCAACAAAAATACAGCAATTCTTATTTTCAGGTTGTTATACACTAATAAAAACATACTTATGAATAAATATATTTCATTTCTGCCATATTCAGGAATAAATCCCTGTAAATCTTGCACACTGAACCTTTAAAAGCAAAGCAGTAAATCTATTGTTGTATTGCTTATTGCACTTAAATCTTAAGGTGCAATAAGAGATTAAAAAAAAGGTAGTTCATTGTTGAGTCTCATTCATCCACCAACCCAATGCATCTGTATTGACGACATGGGAATGAAACTCAGTAATCAACTATCTTTTTCCAGAATGGCTTAGTGGTGTGAAAAGGCGTGTGTACTAATGTTTGTTTCCTGTGGCCCACTTCCAGGTCTGGGCATGGAGAACATTGGGGGCATCTTTGTGGTGCTGATCTGTGGCCTCATTATTGCCGTGTTTGTGGCCATTATGGAGTTTGTGTGGTCCACACGCCGCTCGGCAGAGACCGATGAGGTATGCCCCCATACCTGCCCTCGCCGACCCCACAGACCCACCCCAGTAGGTTCCCATGGCATCCGGCCAACCCTTTTGATTATGGTGTTTTGTGTGTGTGTCTGTGTGTGAGAGAGTGGGTAGATTCTTTTCAGCTTTTGCCTCCATTCGTATGTGTCTGTTTGTTTGTGTGTGCTGTAACATTTGAGGTTCGATGTGTTATGTGCATGTGAGACGAGAGGAATGTTCAAGTATGCGGCACTGAAATGCTGTAGTGTCCAAAATGTAAACGACAAGTAGAGAATTTGATTTGACTTTGCATGTCCTGCCTGTTTGGAAGTCAGTGTGCCCTGTTAGTGTTTGGTGTTTTAACAGTATGGCACTAAATGTTCGTGAGCTAAACTTGATGGTACGGATAAGCAATATTGAGAAAAGCCAATATTTGCTTGCATAAAGAAGTAGTGTGATCTTTTTCCCTGGCATTAAATGTCATGATGTATCTTCTTTTACATGCCTCACATGTACGCTGGTATTCTTCGTTTCCATTCTTGGATTTTCTTCTCACCCATCTCACTGTGTGTCTCCCTCTCTCTCTCTCTCTCAAACACACACCTCCTGTCATCAGTGTCTGTTCTCCGACAATGAGTACTGTTTCTGTTTATGTGAGCACATGACTTTTTATTTTATGATTTCAACGAGAATGTCGTTTGTCTGTAGTGGACATGTTGATGCATTTTGTTCATCGTGTGTGCAAATTACAGTAGTTCTGCTGCTGGAATGATAAAAATTGTGTGTGAAGGTGTGTGTTTGGTTGTGTGTGAAAAGGTGTGCACAACTTCTGTATGTGTGAGTGTGCCTTTGTACTAGGTTTGGGCGATATGATAAAATTTTCCAGCCGGCCACCGTCAGTCCATCATCATCAACCCCAGTTCCAAAACAGTTGGGAAGCTTTGTTTTACGTGCATAAAAACAGAATGCAGTTATTTGCAAATCCTTTTCAACATGTATTTGATTTAATACAATAGAAAGACAATATATTTAATGTTCAAATGGATAACCTTTATTGTTGTTTGTAAAAATACACTCATGCAACACATATCAAAAAAGTTGGGACATGTTTACCACTGTGACACATCGCCTTTTTTTTTTTTTTTTCACTCAGTAAGTATTTGGGAAATGAGGACACTAACGGACAGACCTTGTCTAGATGGCACCATATGCTGTTCCAAAACCTGTGTGTACCTTTCAGCATTAATGGGGCAGTTACCCATGATGCCATGGGCACTAACACACCCCATACCATCACAGATGCTGGCTTTTGAAGTTAGTACTGGCAACAATCTGGATGGTCCTTTTCCTCTTCCAGAGGACACAACATCCATGATTTCCAAAAACACTCTGAAATGTAGACTTGCCAGGCCATGGCACACTTTTACACTTCGTGTCAGTCCATTGCAGCCTGTGGGGTCAAAGGTCAAGGAAATTTATTGTTGGTTTCCAGCCTTGCCCCTTATGAGCAGAAATTTCTCTGGATTCTCTGAATCTTCTAGTGATATTATGGATTGTAGATTTTGAAATCACTTAATTCCTTGACATTGTTTGTTGAGAAACATTTGCTAAGGCACTTCATCACAAAGTGGTTGACCTCTCTCCATCCTTGCTTGTGAATGACTGAGCCTGTCGAGGATCCCCCTTTAATACCCAATCATGTTATCAGCTAACCTGTTTTGTTGCCTCTGTCCCAACTTCTTCAGAACGTGTTGCAGGCATCAATTTCAAATGAGTGTTTGTTTACAAAACACAATTAAGTTTATCAGTTTGAACATTATATATCATGTCATATTGAATCAAATACAAGTCAAAAGGGATTTGCAAATCATTGTATTCTGTTTTTCTTAACATTTCTCAACCTTTTTGGAATCAGGGTTGTATGTACCCCCACCTCTGCATACCACCTCCCGTTTTGCCAAGTCTCAGCTGGGAGATGCGTGAGTGGCCTGTTCCCTATGTTATATATGTTATGTAAGTTCCTTATTATATTATTATATAACAGTAGACCTTCTACATCCAAACTTCTTTCTTTTACCAAATAAGACACACTTAAAATTGCCTTGTTAACTCATTGTAAAACACACTTAATTAAAACTTGGCAGAAAAACCAAATAGCGGGTGTGTACTGTACCGCTGAATAAGAGTGCATGGTGGAGACGTGTCCCTCACTCTGCAGACCATTATATTAGTGAAATAGAATGACAAAAATCTCCCCACAAAAATGGATGGACACAGCCAATCACAGAGAGCAGATATATTCAACCAATCGCCCAATCCTACTTTGTATAAGTGCACCCGAGTTTGCAGGCCTGCCTGTCCGTTCATAGTGCATAGTGCCATAATGAAGTGCCCATAAACTAAACAACATTTTGGTGTTTTGTGTGTTTGGATTGTAATAACTCTCTCTGCTCCTTGGATATTCTCCCATCTCTATCCATCTCCACATCCTTCCCCATCACCTCCTCGTTTCTGTTTTCAAACCATCCCTCCATTTGTTGATCTCTGTGCCCTGGCTTCTCCTTTTTTTTACCATGCCTTACTGTGTGTGTTCTTTCTGCCTTGTTCCCGCCTTGTTTTTCTTTTGCTTTTCTTTTCAATTCTGTTTTTCCTCCGCTCTCCTATTTATGTACTGCCTTACCACTGTCTTGTTCTGCTGCCTGCCTTCTTTGGGTCTGTGGCGCCCCTCCTACCTTGCCTCCTTCCCTTCCGTCTTTCCCTCTTTCCTCCCTCCTTCCTTTTCTCCTTCAGGTGTCTGTCTGTCGGGAGATGATCACAGAGTTCCGAAACGCCGTCTCCTGTAAGAAGAGCTCCCGTATGCGGCGCCGTCGGCCCCTCAGCAGCTCAGCAGCCCTGCGCCACCCCACACGCATAGCTCTCGGGGCCCCCCGGCCACTGCGCCTGGTCCGGGAGATGCGTCTCAGCAACGGCAAGCTCTACAGCGGAGCCGGCCCGCTGACAGGTGGAGCTGGAGGAGGTGGAGCAGGAGGAGCGGGGCCTGCCGATCTGGGCCCCGGGCCACAGCGGATCCTGGATGATCCGCTGGGCGCCAACACCACCCCTCCTCCACCAGCCCCTACCCCTGTGATGCTGCCCGCACGCAGCTGCACCCACGTGAGGATCTGCCAGGAGTGCCGGAGGATCCAGAGCCTGAGAACAGGCAGCAGTATAGGATCAACCACGACGAGAATACCACCCTCATCAGCACCCCTACCCAGGCTACCCCCGCCCCCGCCCCCATCCTCATCCAACACAGACAGTGAGGGCGGAGGGGGGCACAGCCCAAGGCGGCTACACCACAGCCCTCCACCTCATACCTCCCGACCCATTCCACCTTCACAGAACAGCAACACCACAGACCTACTGGGTGAGCAGGACTGAGACCAGAAGCATTGGGTGAGGTGAGAGGGCTGCAGGGGGCCAGTGATGAGGTGACGGAGGAACATATGTGCTGCTGAGACAAACACTGCTTATTTCCACAGGTGAAATTCAAAAGAGGGAGAGAAGAAGGAAAAAAAAGTTGAACTCCACAAGGTCAGCCATTAGAAAATGAGACAAAATTTAAAAAGAGAATAAACAGGAACAACCCTTCGTCCAGTTGAGCTCGATGCCTACAGATGCAGAACTGATCACTTTGTGAGATGGTTCTGTGATCAGCTTAGAACAACAGTTCAATTTGGACAAATCTGAGTGAAAATGCACCTGACCAAATGACCACTGGCCTCCTTTTTCTCTCCTCACTTCACCTTTAGATGTGAGGACGCTGGTTTTCTTCCACAGACACTTTCCTGGAAGCTAACTACTGCACCCCTCCAGTACAACGAAGCCTTGTTGGAGGACATACCGTATCCGTATGTGATTTAAAACTAAGCAACTAAAAGACTTCCAGAGAATTATTTCCTGTTGTTTTTTTTTCTTTTGTTGTCTTTCTTGTTTTGTTACCATTGTTCAAAGTGGGAAATACAGAGTTAAATACAGACTACATGTGACAATATGGTGGATTATAACATACTAAGAAACTGCAGCTAATTGTGTTCAAGAGTTTTGTGTCCCTCCCTGTGCCCCACAGCTGCTTTTTGGATGGTATCAGGGGAGGTGGATGAAACGACTTCAAGACGACATAATGCGAACAGTAGCAGAGGAAACTGTTTGTCTGCCTTTCTTTACACTGTGCGTGTGTGTATGTAAAAACTTGTGCTTCTTGTAAGTCCGTCTGTAACTGCTCAGAGTGAGTAGAACCATGTACCCAACAACAGCACCCTTCTACACATGTTAGATAATCAGACAGCCACGAAAAGAGGAGACAGAGAGAGCGCAAGAGGCTTTGAAATGTGAAATTAATGTCCCTCGTTATCCTGCGTAACGCTTGCCAAGCCTTTACTTCTTTTTCACCTCTGTTCACACAGCGTAGAAGAGATAGAGAGACTGGGCGAGGCAGAGACAGAGAAACACGATAGAGAAGAACAGAAAAGAGAGGAGATAGAAAGAGGCAGCGAGTGAAAAGGACACTACTGAATTTGAATGAGAAATCCCTAACTGAACTCCTTCCATTATTAGATCTGTCCTGATCTGTTAATTCTGGGCATCTTTTAAGGGGTTTGTTAATGCGCCAGCAGGCTGTAGCTGCGGCTTCCTCCCTTCTCACTGTTTAACAGACAGACTTGGCCGTTCGCAGTAGAGCCTCCTGCCAGAGTGATAGACTCAACACAGCCTTGTCAATACTGTCTCAAGCTTTTGATCGCCTAATTACTCCCCTCGGTGGCTGGGGACTCATTCAGGAGGGGGTTGAACACAGGGAAACATGCTGATAAATAGATTTAGAAGAAATACATGCTTTTCACTCTGGCTAGGAAGTGAATCTGGTCTCTTTTAATTGTGTTGTTAAAGTTACAGCCCTACTGTTATGTGAAAGTACAACTAAAACCACTACAGTATATTAGCCACGGTGCTTAAAGGGAATACTCTGGTGGATTTGCATGTTTTAGCCCTTTCACTTCAAATTATGTACACTTCATTTTATTGCTGGTGATTATTCAAACCGTTCTTACTGCCAATGTGTCAGATTTAGCAGCTGTGTTAGTATCCCTATGCTTCAAACTGTGACGCTGTAGATACACTTGTCGCATCATTTTTGAGGAGGCACCTGTCCAGAGTTATGTTTAATGTGTTGTTCAAGTTAGGTGACGTAGTCTTAAGTGGAGTGTCTGTGTATGGAGGAAATGGGATGGATTGATGGGTCAAACAAACACAGGACTTTCTGCGAATAAACTAATGGCATGTTCACACCTAAAGGTCCAGTTCCTGAACGGAACCGATGCAAGGATGATTCGTTCATTCACAAAGGGTCCAGAAATTTTGAGGAAAGACGTCCTGTGGTTGAAACATTTGGTTATTGGTGGTTGAGTTGGTAGGTAAAAGACAATTAACAACCCAGTTTCTACTTGGATATCGTAAACAAGACTTGTGTGAACCCGCCCCAAGAGTCAATTCTTTTACATTACATAGGTTATGTACATGAACGTACGTATTTTATACCAAACCGTAACCTTTTGCCAAACCTATACAAGTATTTTTATTTCCTAAACATACCAAACTTTCAAAGTCTGCCCGATCGATGCATATTTATTATTGCTGAGTGCTGCACATGCAGAACTGACACTAGAAGGGGTATCTACAGCGTCAGAGTTTACAGCGGACGATTCCTGACCAAACTGTTGCACAAACTTGTTCCATATATCACGTCACAAGGAACATTTAAGAATAAGGCTGGTGGCATTCTGTGTTTTTATTATTGTCAGCAAGTCCTCAGTTCCATAAACATCAATTGTTTAGAAACGGTTAAACACATTGCACTGTTTTGAGTAATACACACACAGTGCCCAGCTGTTTTTGCAAAAAAAAAAAGAAAATTGCCACAAAGAGTCCAGGGAGGTCAGAAAGTACAAGTCAAGAAACAAATACATAATATTGCCTCTTTAAATGCACAGTACATAATTTATGCTGCTAGAGGTTATAACATTGGTCTGGTTGTTTTATGTATTTTAATGTGGAAATGTTATACATTACGCCTTTAAATCTGCTTTATTTTATACTGATCACCTCCCATTGTCTCCCTGTTTGTGGGCAGATCACTCATCTTATTCCTTTTAATGGCATTAACTGCTTTCTTCTATTGATGTTTAGGATCACAATTTGCTACAGCCCACTTGTTTACATGAATGCATGGCAGTGTGATTGGTTACTGCTGCATGATTTCCCCGTAGTTCACTCTAATCACACGTCGCTACGATTACTTTTATGTGCTGCAGCTGTGTTCTCTGTGGTACAACATCTCGGTGAAGGGTCCTCTCAGAAGCAAATCTGTGTCATTATTTGCACAATAGCCTATCATCCCTAGATTATATCTTTTTATGATATGACATCATTATCAAGTGCTGTATTAGCATTCTCTGCACTGCAGGTCATTGACTCATCAGTGTCTCAGTGTTCATTGAATCAGTTACCTAATCAGTTCCCAAAATATTCACAGTAGAGTGACTCACTACTTACTGAACTAGGAGGCGGTTTGATACACACCCTTAGTTATAGTTAGTCTACTTAATGGTTATAAAAAGTCTTTCTGGGGTGTTCAAGTATATGCTGATATCTATTATTAGAGGATTAGCTGAACATTTTCAGTGCAAGATATGAATTTCCATCATCCTGTTCACTGTCCATGTTTGCTTATAGTTTGATTTCCTGACAGCAGATTTTATGAATGTGACGCTTTTCAGCAGCCGATTCTCAAAACTCGGAAGTCAGTGTTTCCTGCCTCCTGAAAGCACCTTTTTAGCCTGGGTTTGAAATATCAATTTCCACTTTTGTGCCACAATCTGTGTCTCTGAAAACTTCTGGAAACGTATGAGTCTGTTCAAATACATACAAAGTTACAGCTGCTTTTTTGGGACTCCATTGAATCGTTCCATTTCTTATTCAACATTTGAACATTGCACAGCTTTTGTTTTGCATGTCTGTTCATTCTGTTTAAACCCAGTATTTCTGCACAGTTGCAGATTATTATTATACTATTTGAATTAGACTCTAGTGGTACCTGCGTAGGATTGTTTCCAGCCTGGGTGATCCAAGCATTTCCAATAACTCCAGCTTTAACAGTCAAAATTTATTGAAAAAAGATCTTTCCAAAATTCACAACATGTCTTTAATCTAATGAAACAGTCTGCTTCAATCCATATTTCTTGCTGTTTAGCCTTTCAAAAACGAGATTGTTACAGTAGTGAAAAACTGTTTGCTACCTGCTTGCAGCACATAAAGGGAGGGACTGTCTTAACAGCACCATAAATTACATTTATGTAATGAAATTAACAAGCTAAATTAATTGAAGAAAGTTGATTTAATAAAAAAAAAAAAAAGGATTTACCCACAGATGTAACATCAGCATCATGCTCGCCTGGTGACAGCGTTCACACCACCGTGAAACGTCTATTTGTTTATGATCCTTTTTTGTTTGCGTCTCTTAAAGCGTCCAGCTGCAAATGTGTGGCTAAACTTTCTGTGCATTGTGCATTCTTCTTCTGATATATGTGAATATTCCTGATCTATTTTTCCATCGATACAATGAACATGTTTGTGCCATCAGCATGGCACAAACATGCTCATGTCCTGTGACAGATGTTGGCGATCAGAGCAGAGGGATTAAAGTTTGGCAGTGAAGTGGCAGTAAATATACAGTTTACCCATGAATAAACACAACAGAAGAAGTTCAACAAGTTCTAGTGTCTTGCTTTCCAGCTGCATCTTAAAGAGAAAGGAGGGCAGAGGGAGTTGATCTCTGGCTCTGGAGAACACTCTGCTCTGCTTAGGTTACAAAAAGTGAATAAAAATACATATTCAGTGCCTTTTTACTGGGCATTAACCTCATATTTATGTGCGTATTGTGTTGTATTATTATTGTTAACCAATAAGGTCACGTTTACGCCCATCAGATGCAGCTGGGACGCAAGACACGTGAAGCTGGTACAGACAGCTGCACAGTTTAAAAATTAGTGTCTCTGTTGCATGAGACGACTGATAGGGGGGGTAACTCATTTAATCTGACGAATCACTTGATTTTTAATTGTTTTAGGGCGATGATGTCAGACTTTGATGTCAGACATTCAGAGCTTCATTTGAAAACCTCAATAGAAGCTTTGCATGTAAAAAAAAACAAAAAAAAACGACATTCTGTACAGCCCTAACTTTTTGATCTTTAACTGAGGTGATTCATGCTCTCATCTTAGATCCCACTAAACAGCAGGAGTAGCTAGTGTAGCAACAAAGACGTGATCCCTCACTGGCTTCCCACCCATCCATATTCAGCAGTGATACACAATGTGTGATGTAACATGCAAAACCACCAGTTCAGCCCTTTACAAATCCAATTGAGGGGAAAACCGGTATTGTTGTCAGGGCAAACATTGCTTCGCTGTATAAAATTATGCATTTTGCGGTGAAACAGATTTGTCGACAGTGTTGTGCTCCAGATAATGAATGATAACATTGTTTGCACACATTACGCTGTTTCTCTGAATGATTGCTGTCAGCAGAAGCAGGCCTGGATTTGATGTGTCTCTTTCTCTCTGTTTGCTTCTGCCTTTGTGTTCAGAATGCTGACGAGCCAACCAAACTTTCCACATGTTGTCACAGCACACACACACACACACACACACACACACACACACACACACACACACACACACACACACACACACATACACATGCTAACAAACAGACGTGAGCATCCACAACAGGTTCATTTCTGATTTCCTTCTTGTCTAAACCCACTGATTGTTTTTTGTTGCGTTCAGAGTCTCTTCTCCTTGTCTTCTTTGGTTTGTTCTGTGTACGAAACGTGATATGTGACAACACCACATTATAGCCGATAAGTGGCTATCAACAGCTTTAAACCATCAGCTGAAAGCATTTATTAGCTGCAAAGCATTATCGTGGAGAAACAAGAGGAGGGTACAAAAAAAAAAAAAAAGCCAAAATATTGTGAGTATGAACATGAGAGGGGAAGGGAGGGTCACAAAACAAATCAGCTGGGGTGTCTGAACAGTCACTCCACAAAACAAACCTTTTTGTTTACTTTTATGTTCTTTTCTTTGGTATTTTTTCATATTTCTATACTAGTGCTAAATGGATTATTAAAACTGATGATGAATATTATGATTAAATTGTTGTTATTATTCCTATTGAAGAGCAAGAGGTTCTATAGTGTGATTGTGGGTGACGGGTGTGGGATGGGAGGTGTTTGGGCTGAAGGAGCAATGATGTTCTTCAGAGAGATCGCCCTGTTGTTCAAACCTATAGACACACAAACTTCTTTTGGAATAAAAAAATATTCAAACACGCATGGACTCGTGTCTTTGCTTTTAGGTTCGCTGCATGTTTTCTTTGTCATGGCAGAGCGATTTGATTTTACCGATATTTTAACACGGTCATCATGTCACAGGTGGAGGAAGTACAGAAACAACAAAAATACTCCATTACAAGTCTGGCATTCAAACTGCTTCCTGAGTAGAAATATTCAGGGGTGGAAGAAACTAATTACTGTAATTAAGTAGTTTTTTGGGGTACTTGAACTTTTATGAGTAGATTTTCAATGATGTACTTTTACTTGTATTTAAACATGCATTACACCATGTAATCTACTTAGTCTCTTAACTCATAATTGAGTACTGAGTACAAGTTGAATTAGTATCCAAACCTTTCATCTGCATTTTTGTAACCAATCAGATGATCTGATCGCAAACAGGCCAACGAAAACCAAGACATATGAACAAAACACAAATGAACATTTAATCTATAAATGGCAGTAATTTCACCTCATCCATCAATGTTTCGTTTGGTGGGATCATTTGATGAATACGGAAAATAAAACTTAGAATGAGAAAAAATGATAAAAGAATGTCTTCTATTGATAATGTATTAAACATCGACGGTTAAAAAGTAAGATAATGCTTTAATTTCCACATCCCTTAATGTCATGGTAAATAGGTGGCAATTATCAAGTAATATATTTTAAATTTCTCAGAAATTAACCACAATTTACCCCTAAAATTCATGGTATGTGAAAATTTGCAAGTGCCATTTTTATGCAAATAGGTGATCATTACCATCTCACATAGTTGAACTTTATTTCAAATTAACTGGAAATTTAATATGTAACTTGGTGATTACCGCCCACCACATGAAAATGGTACTTGATATTTATCACATTATTAGCATGAACTTTGGAGATAATTTGTGAGTAATTTCTAAGAAATTTCAAAGATATTACTTGGTGATTACCACCTATTTACCATGAAATTATGGAGCCAAAGTAACTAATACTAATACTGAGATGAGTAATTTGTACTTTTACATAACCCTCTATGGTACACATTATGATGCCAGTGAGGGAAAAAATGTTTGGAGTGTTTTTATGTCTCAAAATAGACTAAATAAACATAATCTGAAGAAATTTTATTTTTATTTTTATTTTTGGAAGTTTTTGGGGTTCGTTGCCTGTAGGCAACATTGTACCATAATGGTGCATAAGTGAAAAAGAATGTTCCTTTTCCAATTTGAACATTGTTTATTTCATAAACATATGCAAAAATATTCAATAACATCAAGAAGTCACAGTTCATTTTAAATTTTAAATTAAAAAGAATTATGAAAAGAATTTAAATATGTATGTATGTATGTATGTATGTATGTATGTATGTATATATGTATGTATGGTCATATGTATGTATGTATGTATGGTCATATGTATGTATGCATGGTCATATGTATGTATGTATGCTCAAATGTATGTATGCATGGTCATATGTATGTATGTATGTATGTATTCTCATATGTATGTATGTATGTATGTATGTATGTATGTATGGTCATATATATGTATGTATGTATGTATGTATGTATGGTCATATGTATGTATGTATGGTCATATGTATGTATGCATGGTCATATGTATGTATGTATTCTCGTATGTATGTATGTATGTATGTATGTATGGTCATATGTATGTATGTATGGTCATATGTATGTATGCATGGTCATATGTATGTATGTATTCTCATATGTATGTATGTATGTATGTATGTATGGTCATATGTATGTATATATGTATATATGCTCATATGTATGTATGCTCATATGTATGTATGTATATATGTATGGTCACATGTATGTTTGTATGCATGGTCATATGTATGTATGTATGTATGCATGTATGCTCATATGTATGTATGTATGTATGTATGTATGTATGTATGCATGCTCATATGTATGACCATATGTATGTATGTATGTGTGTATGTATGTATGGTTATATGAATGTATGCATGCTCATATGTATGTATGGTCATATGTATGTATGTATGTATGTATGTATGTATGTATGGTAATAAGTATGTATATATGTATGTATGTATGTATGTATGTATGTATGTATATATGTATGGTCATATATATGTAAGAATGCATGGTCATATGTATGTATGGTAATAAGTATGTATATATGTATGTATGTATGTATGTATGTATGTATGTATATATGTATGGTCATATGTATGTAAGAATGCATGGTCATATGTATGTATGCTCATATGTATGTATGTATGTATGTATGTATGCTCATATGTATGTATGGTCATATGTATGTATGTATGTATGGTCATATGTATGTATGTATGTATTTATGCTCATATGTATGTATGTATGTATGTATGCTCATATGTATGTATGTATGTATGTATGCTCATATGTATGTATGTATGTATGTATGTATGTATGCATGCATGTATGGTCATATGTATGTATGTATGTATGTATGCTCATATGTATGTATGTATGTATATGTATGTGTATGTATGTATGCTCATATGTATGTATGTATGTATGTATGTATGTATGTATGTATTGTCATATCCCTCTATGGTACACATTATGATGCCAGTGAGGGAAATGTGTTTTTATGTCTCAAAATAGACTAAACAAACATAATCTGAAGAAATTTTATTTTTATTTTTATTTTTGGAAGTTTTTGGGGTTCGTTACCTGTAGGCAACATTGGACCATAATGGTGCATAAGTGAAAAAGAACGTTCCTTTTCCAATTTGAACATTGTTTATTTCATAAACATATGCAAAAATATTCAATAACATCAAGAAGTCACAGTTCATTTTAAATTTTAAATTAAAAAGAATTATAAAAACAATTTTTATATATATGTACGTATGTATGTATATATGTATGTATGTATGTATGTATGTATGTATGTATGTATGTATGGTCATATATATGTATGTATGTATGTATGTATGTATGTATGTATGTATGTATGGTCATATGTATGTATGTATGGTCATATGTATGTATGCATGGTCATATGTATGTATGTATGGTCATATGTATGTATGCATGGTCATATGTATGTATGTATTCTCATATGTATGTATGTATGTATGTATGGTCATATGTATGTATGTATATATGCTCATATGTATGTATGTATGTATATATGGTCACATGTATGTATGTATGCATGGTCATATGTATGTATGTATGTATGCATGTATGCTCATATGTATGTATGTATGTATGTATGTATGTATGTATGTATGCATGGTCATATGTATGTATGCATGGTCATATGTATGTATGGTCATATGTATGTATGTATGTATGTATGTATGCTCATATGTATGTATGTATGTATGCTCATATGCATGTATGTATGCATGGTCACATGTATGTATGTATGTATGCATGTATGGTCATATGTATGTATATATGTATGTAGGTAGGTATGGTCATATGTATGTATGTATGTATGTTTGTATGGTCATATGTATGTATGTATGGTCATATGTATGTATGCATGGTCATATGTATGTATGTATGCTCATATGTATGTATGTATGGTCATATGTATGTATGTATGTATGGTCATATGTATGTATGTATTTATGCTCATATGTATGTATGCTCATATGTATGTATGTATGTATGTATGGTCACATGTATGTATGTATGCATGGTCATATGTATGTATGTATGTATGTATGTATGCAAGTATGCTCATATGTATGTATTTATATATGTATGTATGCTTTGTCATATGTGTGACCATATGTATGTATGTATGTATGTATGTATGTACGTATATATGTATGCTCATATGTATGTATGTATGTATGCTCATATGTATGTATGTATGTATGTATGTATGCTCATATGTATGTATGTATGCATGGTCACATGTATGTATGTATGTATGCATGTATGGTCATATGTATGTATGTATGTATGCTCATATGTATGTGTGTATGTATGTATGGTCATATGTATGTATGTATGGTCATATGTATGTATGCATGGTCATATGTATGTATTCCCATATGTATGTATGTATGTATGTATGTATGGTCATATGTATGTATGTATATATGCTCATATGTATGTATGCTCATATGTATGTGTGTATGTGTGTATGGTCACATGTATGTATGTATAGATGGTCATATGTATGACCATATATATGTATGTATGTATGGTCATATGAATGTATGCATGGTCATAGGTATGTATGGTCATATGTATGTATGTATGCATGTATGTATGTATGTATGTATGTATGTATGTATGGTCATATGTATGTATGTATGTATGCATGGTCATATGTATGTATGGTCATATGTATGTATGTATGTATGTATGTATGTATGTATGCTCATATGTATGTATGTATGTATGCTCATATGCATGTATGTATGCATTGTCATATGTATGTATGTATGTATGTATGTATGTATGTATGTATGCTCATATGTATGTATGTATTCTCATATGTATGTATGTATGTATAGTCATATGTATGTATGTATTTATGCTCATATGTATGCATGGTCATATGTATGTATGGTCATATGTATGTATGTATGCATGTATGTATGTATGTATGTATGTATGTATGTATGTATGTATGGTCATATGTATGTATGTATGCATGGTCATATGTATGTATGGTCATATGTATGTATGTATGTATGTATGTATGCTCATATGTATGTATGTATGTATGCTCATATGCATGTATGTATGCATTGTCATATGTATGTATGTATGTATGTATGTATGTAGGTATGGTCATATGTATGTATGTATGTATGGTCATATGTATGTATGTATGGTCATATGTATGTATGCATGGTCATATGTATGTATGTATGCTCATATGTATGTATGTATTCTCATATGTATGTATGTATGTATGCATGTATGCTCATATGTATGTATTTATGTATGTATGTATGCATGGTCATATGTATGACCATATGTATGTATGTATGTGTATATGTATGTATGGTCATATGAATGTATGTATGTATGTATGCATGCTCATATGTATGACCATATGTATGTATGTATGTGTGTATGTATGTATGGTTATATGAATGTATGCATGGTCATATGTATGTATGGTCATATGTATGTATGTATGTATGGTAATAAGTATGTATATATGTATGTATGTATGTATGTATGTATGTACGTATGTATGTATATATGTATGGTCATATGTATGTAAGAATGCATGGTCATATGTATGTATGGTCATATGTATGTATGTATGTATGTATGTATGGTCATATGTATGTATGTTTGTATGCATGGTCATATGTTTGGCCATATGTATGAATGTATGCTCATATATATGTATGCTCATATGTATGTACGTATGTATGTATGTATGATCATATGTATGTATGCTCATATGTATGTATGTATGTATGTATGCTCATATGTATGTATGTATGTATGTATGCTCATATGTATGTATGTATGTATGTATGTATGTATGTATGTATGCATGCATGTATGGTCATATGTATGGATGTATTTATGTATGCTCATATGTATGTATGTATGTATGTATGTATGTATGTATGGTCATATCCCTCTATGGTACACATTATGATGCCAGTGAGGGAAATGTGTTTTTATGTCTCAAAATAGACTAAACAAACATAATCTGAAGAAATTTCATTTTTATTTTTATTTTTGGAAGTTTTTGGGGTTCGTTGCCTGTAGGCAACATTGTACCATAATGGTGCATAAGTGAAAAAGAACGTTCCTTTTCCAATTTGAACATTGTTTATTTCATAAACATATGCAAAAATATTCAATAACATCAAGAAGTCACAGTTCATTTTAAATTTTAAATTAAAAAGAATTATAAAAACAATTTTTATATATATGTATGTATGTATGTATGTATGTATGGTCATATATATGTATGTATGTATGTATGTATGTATGTATGGTCATATGTATGTATGTATGGTCATATATATGTATGCATGGTCATATGTATGTATGTATGGTCATATGTATGTATGCATGGTCATATGTATGTATGTATGTATGTATGTATGTATGGTCACATGTATGTATGTATGCATGGTCATATGTATGTATGTATGTATGCATGTATGCTCATATGTATGTATGTATGTATGTATGTATGTATGTATGTATGTATGTATGTATGCATGGTCATATGTATGACCATATGTATGTATGTATGTGTGTATGTATGTATGGTCATATGAATGTATGCATGGTCATATGTATGTATGGTCATATGTATGTATGTATGTATGTATGTATGCTCATATGCATGTATGTATGCATGGTCACATGTATGTATGAATGTATGCATGTATGGTCATATGTATGTATGTATGTATGTATGTATGTAGGTATGGTCATATGTATGTATGTATGTTTGTATGGTCATATGCATGTATGTATGGTCATATGTATGTATGCATGGTCATATGTATGTATGTATGCTGATATGTATGTATGTATTCTCATATGTATGTATGTATGTATGTATGTATGTATGTATGTACGTATGTATGTATATATGTATGGTCATATGTATGTAAGAATGCATGGTCATATGTATGTATGGTCATATGTATGTATGTATGTATGTATGTATGGTCATATGTATGTATGTTTGTATGCATGGTCATATGTTTGGCCATATGTATGAATGTATGCTCATATATATGTATGCTCATATGTATGTACGTATGTATGTATGTATGATCATATGTATGTATGCTCATATGTATGTATGTATGTATGCTCATATGTATGTATGTATGTATGTATGCTCATATGTATGTATGTATGTATGTATGCTCATATGTATGTATGTATGTATGTATGTATGTATGTATGTATGCATGCATGTATGGTCATATGTATGGATGTATTTATGTATGCTCATATGTATGTATGTATGTATGTATGTATGTATGTATGGTCATATCCCTCTATGGTACACATTATGATGCCAGTGAGGGAAATGTGTTTTTATGTCTCAAAATAGACTAAACAAACATAATCTGAAGAAATTTCATTTTTATTTTTATTTTTGGAAGTTTTTGGGGTTCGTTGCCTGTAGGCAACATTGTACCATAATGGTGCATAAGTGAAAAAGAACGTTCCTTTTCCAATTTGAACATTGTTTATTTCATAAACATATGCAAAAATATTCAATAACATCAAGAAGTCACAGTTCATTTTAAATTTTAAATTAAAAAGAATTATAAAAACAATTTTTATATATATGTATGTATGTATGTATGTATGTATGGTCATATATATGTATGTATGTATGTATGTATGTATGTATGGTCATATGTATGTATGTATGGTCATATATATGTATGCATGGTCATATGTATGTATGTATGGTCATATGTATGTATGCATGGTCATATGTATGTATGTATGTATGTATGTATGTATGGTCACATGTATGTATGTATGCATGGTCATATGTATGTATGTATGTATGCATGTATGCTCATATGTATGTATGTATGTATGTATGTATGTATGTATGTATGTATGCATGGTCATATGTATGACCATATGTATGTATGTATGTGTGTATGTATGTATGGTCATATGAATGTATGCATGGTCATATGTATGTATGGTCATATGTATGTATGTATGTATGTATGTATGCTCATATGCATGTATGTATGCATGGTCACATGTATGTATGAATGTATGCATGTATGGTCATATGTATGTATGTATGTATGTATGTATGTAGGTATGGTCATATGTATGTATGTATGTTTGTATGGTCATATGCATGTATGTATGGTCATATGTATGTATGCATGGTCATATGTATGTATGTATGCTGATATGTATGTATGTATTCTCATATGTATGTATGTATGTATGTATGTATGTACGTATGTATGTATATATGTATGGTCATATGTATGTAAGAATGCATGGTCATATGTATGTATGGTCATATGTATGTATGTATGTATGTATGTATGGTCATATGTATGTATGTTTGTATGCATGGTCATATGTTTGGCCATATGTATGAATGTATGCTCATATATATGTATGCTCATATGTATGTACGTATGTATGTATGTATGATCATATGTATGTATGCTCATATGTATGTATGTATGTATGCTCATATGTATGTATGTATGTATGTATGCTCATATGTATGTATGTATGTATGTATGCTCATATGTATGTATGTATGTATGTATGTATGTATGTATGTATGCATGCATGTATGGTCATATGTATGGATGTATTTATGTATGCTCATATGTATGTATGTATGTATGTATGTATGTATGTATGGTCATATCCCTCTATGGTACACATTATGATGCCAGTGAGGGAAATGTGTTTTTATGTCTCAAAATAGACTAAACAAACATAATCTGAAGAAATTTCATTTTTATTTTTATTTTTGGAAGTTTTTGGGGTTCGTTGCCTGTAGGCAACATTGTACCATAATGGTGCATAAGTGAAAAAGAACGTTCCTTTTCCAATTTGAACATTGTTTATTTCATAAACATATGCAAAAATATTCAATAACATCAAGAAGTCACAGTTCATTTTAAATTTTAAATTAAAAAGAATTATAAAAACAATTTTTATATATATGTATGTATGTATGTATGTATGTATGGTCATATATATGTATGTATGTATGTATGTATGTATGTATGGTCATATGTATGTATGTATGGTCATATATATGTATGCATGGTCATATGTATGTATGTATGGTCATATGTATGTATGCATGGTCATATGTATGTATGTATGTATGTATGTATGTATGGTCACATGTATGTATGTATGCATGGTCATATGTATGTATGTATGTATGCATGTATGCTCATATGTATGTATGTATGTATGTATGTATGTATGCATGGTCATATGTATGACCATATGTATGTATGTATGTGTGTATGTATGTATGGTCATATGAATGTATGCATGGTCATATGTATCTATGGTCATATGTATGTATGTATGTATGTATGTATGCTCATATGCATGTATGTATGCATGGTCACATGTATGTATGAATGTATGCATGTATGGTCATATGTATGTATGTATGTATGTATGTATGTAGGTATGGTCATATGTATGTATGTATGTTTGTATGGTCATATGCATGTATGTATGGTCATATGTATGTATGCATGGTCATATGTATGTATGTATGCTGATATGTATGTATGTATTCTCATATGTATGTATGTATGTATGTATGTATGCTCATATGTATGTATGTATGTATGTATGTATGTATGTATGTATGTATGTATGTATGTATGTATGCATGGTCATATGTATGACCATATGTATGTATGTATGTGTGTATGTATGTATGGTCATATGAATGTATGCATGGTCATATGTATGTATGGTCATATGTATGTATGTATGTATGTATGTATGTATGCTCATATGCATGTATGTATGCATGGTCACATGTATGTATGAATGTATGCATGTATGGTCATATGTATGTATGTATGTATGTATGTATGTAGGTATGGTCATATGTATGTATGTATGTTTGTATGGTCATATGCATGTATGTATGGTCATATGTATGTATGCATGGTCATATGTATGTATGTATGCTGATATGTATGTATGTATTCTCATATGTATGTATGTATGTATGTATGTATGGTCATATGTATGTATGTATTTATGGTCATATGTATGTATGTATGTATGTATGTATGGTCACATGTATGTATGTATGTATGCATGTATGCTCATATGTATGTATTTATATATGTATGTATGCATGGTCATATGTATGACCATATGTATGTATGTATGTATGTATGTATGTATGTATGTATATATGTATGCTCATATGTATGTATGTATGTATGCTCATATGTATGTATGTATGTATGTATGCTCATATGTATGTATGTATGCATGGTCACATGTATGTATGTATGTATGCATGTATGGTCATATGTATGTATGTATGTATGTATGTATGTATGTATGTATGTATGTATGCTCATATGTATGTGTGTATGTATGTATGGTCATATGTATGTATGTATGCTCATATGTATGTATACATGGTCATATGTATGTATGTATTCCCATATGTATGTTTGTATGTATGTATGTATGTATGGTCATATGTATGTATGTATATATGCTCATATGTATGTATGCTCATATGTATGTGTGTATGTGTGTATGGTCACATGTATGTATGTATAGATGGTCATATGTATGACCATATGTATGTATGTATGTATGGTCATATGAATGTATGCATGGTCATATGTATGTATGGTCATATGTATGTATGTATGTATGTATGTATGTATGTATGGTCATATGTATGTATGTATGCATGGTCATATGTATGTATGGTCATATGTATGTATGTATGTATGTATGTATGTATGCTCATATGTATGTATGTATGTATGTATGCTTATATGCATGTATGTATGCAGTGTCATATGTATGTATGTATGTATGTATGTAGGTATAGTCATATGTATGTATGTATGCATGGTCATATGTATGTATGGTCATATGTATGTATGTATGTATGTATGTATGCTCATATGCATGTATGTATGCATGGTCACATGTATGTATGAATGTATGCATGTATGGTCATATGTATGTATGTATGTATGTATGTATGTAGGTATGGTCATATGTATGTATGTATGTTTGTATGGTCATATGCATGTATGTATGGTCATATGTATGTATGCATGGTCATATGTATGTATGTATGCTGATATGTATGTATGTATTCTCATATGTATGTATGTATGTATGTATGGTCATATGTATGTATGTATTTATGGTCATATGTATGTATGTATGTATGTATGTATGTATGGTCACATGTATGTATGTATGTATGCATGTATGCTCATATGTATGTATTTATATATGTATGTATGCATGGTCATATGTATGACCATATGTATGTATGTATGTATGTATGTATGTATGTATATATGTATGCTCATATGTATGTATGTATGTATGCTCATATGTATGTATGTATGTATGTATGCTCATATGTATGTATGTATGCATGGTCACATGTATGTATGTATGTATGCATGTATGGTCATATGTATGTATGTATGTATGTATGTATGTATGTATGTATGTATGTATGTATGCTCATATGTATGTGTGTATGTATGTATGGTCATATGTATGTATGTATGCTCATATGTATGTATACATGGTCATATGTATGTATGTATTCCCATATGTATGTATGTATGTATGTATGTATGTATGGTCATATGTATGTATGTATATATGCTCATATGTATGTATGCTCATATGTATGTGTGTATGTGTGTATGGTCACATGTATGTATGTATAGATGGTCATATGTATGACCATATGTATGTATGTATGTATGGTCATATGAATGTATGCATGGTCATATGTATGTATGGTCATATGTATGTATGTATGTATGTATGTATGTATGTATGGTCATATGTATGTATGTATGCATGGTCATATGTATGTATGGTCATATGTATGTATGTATGTATGTATGTATGCTCATATGTATGTATGTATGTATGTATGCTTATATGCATGTATGTATGCAGTGTCATATGTATGTATGTATGTATGTATGTAGGTATAGTCATATGTATGTATGTATGTATGGTCATATGTATGTATGTATGGTCATATGTATGTATGCATGGTCATATGTATGTATGTATGCTCATATGTATGTATGTATTCTCATATGTATGTATGTATGTATGGTCATATGTATGTATGTATTTATGCTCATATGTATGTATGCTCATATGTATGTATGTATGTATGTATGGTCACATGTATGTATGTATGCATGGTCATATGTATGTATGTATGTATGCATGTATGCTCATATGTATGTATTTATGTATGTATGTATGCATGGTCATATGTATGACCATATGTATGTATGTATGTATGCTCATATGTATGTATGTATGTATGTATGCTCATATGTATGTATGTATGCATGGTCACATGTATGTATGTATGTATGCATGTATGGTCATATGTATGTATGTATGGTCATATGTATGTATGTATGTATGCTCATATGTATGTATGTATGTATGTATGTATGGTCACATGTATGTATGTATGTATGCATGTATGCTCATATGTATGTATTTATATATGTATGTATGCATGGTCATATGTATGACCATATGTATGTATGTATGTATGTATGTATGTATGTATGTATGTATATATGTATGCTCATATGTATGTATGTATGTATGCTCATATGTATGTATGTATGTATGTATGTATGCTCATATGTATGTATGTATGCATGGTCACATGTATGTATGTATGTATGCATGTATGGTCATATGTATGTACGTACGTATGTATGTATGTATGTATGCTCATATGTATGTGTGTATGTATGTATGGTCATATGTATGTATGTATGCTCATATGTATGTATACATGGTCATATGTATGTATGTATTCCCATATGTATGTATGTATGTATGTATGTATGTATGGTCATATGTATGTATGTATATATGCTCATATGTATGTATGCTCATATGTATGTGTGTATGTGTGTATGGTCACATGTATGTATGTATAGATGGTCATATGTATGACCATATGTATGTATGTATGTATGGTCATATGAATGTATGCATGGTCATATGTATGTATGGTCATATGTACGTATGTATGTATGTATGTATGTATGTATGTATGTATGTATGGTCATATGTATGTATGTATGCATGGTCATATGTATGTATGGTCATATGTATGTATGTATGTATGTATGTATGTATGTATGTATGCTCCTATGTATGTATGTATGTATGTATGTATGCTTATATGCATGTATGTATGCAGTGTCATATGTATGTATGTATGTATGTATGTAGGTATAGTCATATGTATGTATGTATGTATGGTCATATGTATGTATGTATGGTCATATGTATGTATGCATGGTCATATGTATGTATGTATGCTCATATGTATGTATGTATTCTCATATGTATGTATGTATGTATGGTCATATGTATGTATGTATTTATGCTCATATGTATGTATGTATGTATGTATGGTCACATGTATGTATGTATGCATGGTCATATGTATGTATGTATGTATGCATGTATGCTCATATGTATGTATTTATGTATGTATGTATGCATGGTCATATGTATGACCATATGTATGTATGTATGTGTATATGTATGTATGGTCATATGAATGTATGCATGGTCATATGTATGTATGGTCATATGTATGCATGTATGATCATAAGTATGTATGTATGTATGTATGTATGTATGGTCATATTTATGTATGCATGGTCATATGTATGTATGGTCATATGTATGTATGTATGTATGTATGTATGTATGTATATATGTATGCTCATATGTATGTATGTATGTATGCTCATATATATGTATGCATGTATGGTCATATGTATGTATGTATGGTCATATGTATGTGTGTATGTATGTATGGTCATATGTATGTATGTATGGTCATATGTATGTATGCATGGTCATATGTATGTATGTATTCCCATATGTATGTATGTATGTATGCATGGTCATATGTATGTATGGTCATATGTATGTATGTATGTATGTATGTATGTATGGTCATATGTATGTATGTATGTATGTATGTATGTATGTATGTATGTATGTATGTATGCTCATATGTATGTATGTATGTATGCTCATGTGCATGTATGTATGCATGGTCACATGTATGTATGTATGTATGTATGCATGTATGGTCATATGTATGTATGTATGTATGTATGAAGGTATGGTCATATGTATGTATGTATGCTCATATGTATGTATGTATTCTCATATGTATGTATGTATGTATGGTCATATGTATGTATGTATTTATGCTCATATGTATGTATGGTCATATGTATGTATGTATGTATGTATGTATGTATGTATGGTCACATGTATGTATGTATGCATGGTCATATGTATGTATGTATGTATGCATGTATGCTCATATGTATGTATTTATGTATGTATGTATGCATGGTCATATGTATGACCATATGTATGTATGTGTATATGTATGTATGGTCATATGAATGTATGCATGGTCATATGTATGTATGGTCATATGTATGCATGTATGATCATAAGTATGTATGTATGTATGTATGTATGTATGGTCATATGTATGTATGTATGCATGGTCATATGTATATATGGTCATATGTATGTATGTATGTATGTATGTATGGTCATATGCATGTATGTTTGTATGCACATATGTTTGGCCATATGTATGAATGTATGCTCATATGTATGTATGCTCATTTCAATCAGGAGAGACTAAGAGTAAAAGAGAAATGGTTTATTGGCACATGCATGATATATGAAACATGAACAGTCTTTGGCGGTTAGACCCCAATGAGGTGAAACAATATGTATATATAAATGGGGGTGATGAAGCTGTAGTGAAGAGAACCCCCCCGGGGTCTAGACACTGGTGGTGGTGGTGATGATGAGGTGCAAAGCAGAGACTGGTGAGGTGAAGTGGCTCTGAACTCCTGCTGCCTGGAACTGAAGGCTGGAGGAGAGGGCGTCAGGGAGGATCGAGGTGAACATCTTCTGCTACCTGGGTCCAGTGACTGGAGGAGAGAGGGGTGGAGGAGGGTCGCGCGTAGGCAACATTGTACCATAATGGTGCATAAGTGAAAAAGAACGTTCCTTTTCCAATTTGAACATTGTTTATTTCATAAACATATGCAAAAATATTCAATAACATCAAGAAGTCACAATTCATTTTAAATTTTAAATTAAAAAGAATTATAAAAAGAATTTATATATATATGTATGTATGTATGTATGTATGTATGTATGTATGGTCATATGTATGTATGTATGCTCATATGTATGTATGCATGGTCATATGTATGTATGTATTCTCATATGTATGTATGTATGTATGTATGTATGGTCATATGAATGTATGCATGGTCATATGTATGTATGGTCATATGTATGTATGTATGTATGTATGTATGTATGTATGTATGTATGGTCATATGTATGCATGTACGGTCATAAGTATGTATGTATGTATGTATGTATGTATGTATGGTCATATGTATGTATGGTCATATGTATGTATGTATGTATGTATGTATATATGTATGCTCATATGTATGTATGTATGTATGCTCATATGTATGTATGTATGTATGTATGCTCATATGTATGTATGTATGCATGGTCACATGTATGTATGTATGTATGCATGTATGGTCATATGTATGTATGTATGGTCATATGTATGTGTATATGTATGCATGGTCATATGTATGTATGTATGCTCATATGTATGTATGCATGGTCATATGTATGTATGTATTCCCATATGTATGTATGTATGTATGTATGTATGGTCATATGTATGTATGTATATATGCTCATATGTATTTATGCTCATATGTATGTATGTATGTATGTATGGTCACATGTATGTATGTATGCATGGTCATATGTATGACCATATGTATGTATGTATGTGTGTATGTATGTATGGTCATATGAATGTATGCATGGTCATATGTATGTATGGTCATATGTATGTATTTATGTATGTATGTATGTATGTATGTATGTATGTATGTATGTATGTATGTATGGTCATATGTATGTATGTATGCATGGTCATATGTATGTATGGTCATATGTATGTATGTATGCATGGTCACATGTATGTATGTATGTATGTATGCATGTATGGTCATATGTATGTATGTATGTATGTATGTATGTATGTAGGTATGGTCATATGTATGTATGTATGGTCATATGTATGTATGCATGGTCATATGTATGTTTGTATGCTCATATGTATGTATGTATTCTCATATTTATGTATGTATGTATGTATGGTCATATGTATGTATGTATGTATTCTCATATGTATGTATGTATGTATGTATGGTCATATGTATGTATGTATTTATGCTCATATGTATGTACGCTCATATGTATGTATGTATGTATGTATGGTTACATGTATGTATGTATGCATGGTCATATGTATGTATGTATGTATGTATGTATGCATGTATGCTCATATGTATGTATTTATGTATGTATGTATGCATGGTCATATGTATGACCATATGTATGTATGTATGTGTATATGTATGTATGGTCATATGAATGTATGCATGGTCATATGTATGTATGGTCATATGTATGCATGTATGATCATAAGTATGTATGTATGTATGTATGTATGTATGTATGGTCATATGTATATATGGTCATATGTATGTATGTATGTATGGTCATATGTATGTATGTTTGTATGCACATATGTTTGGCCATATGTATGAATGTATGCTCATATGTATGTATGCTCATTTCAATGAGGAGAGACTCAGAGTAAAAGAGAAATGGTTTATTGGCACATGCATGATATATGAAACATGAACAGTCTTTGGCGGTTAGACCCCAATGAGGTGAAACAATATGTATATATAAATGGGGGTGATGAAGCTGTAGTGAAGAGAACCCCCCCCGGGGTCTAGACACTGGTGGTGGTGGTGATGATGAGGTGCAAAGCAGAGACTGGTGAGGTGAAGTGGCTCTGGACTCCTGCTGCCTGGACCTGAAGGCTGGAGGAGAGGGCGTCAGGGAGGATCGAGGTGAACATCTTCTGCTACCTGGGTCCAGTGACTGGAGGAGAGAGGGGTGGAGGAGGGTCGCGCGTAGGCAACATTGTACCATAATGGTGCATAAGTGAAAAAGAACGTTCCTTTTCCAATTTGAACATTGTTTATTTCATAAACATATGCAAAAATATTCAATAACATCAAGAAGTCACAATTCATTTTAAATTTTAAATTAAAAAGAATTATAAAAATGTATGTATGGTATGTATGTATGTATGTATGTATGTATGGTCATATGTATACATGTATGGTCATAAGTATGTATGTATGTATGTTTGTATGTATGTATGTATGGTCATATGTATGTATGCATGGTCATATGTATGTATGGTCATATGTATGTATGTATGTATGTATGTATGTATATATGTATGCTCATATGTATGTAAGTATGTATGTATGTATGTATGTATGTATGCTCATATGTATGTATGTATGCATAGTCACATGCATGTATGTATGTATGCATGTATGGTCATATGTATGTATGTATGGTCATATGTATGTGTGTATGTATGTATGGTCATATGTATGTATGTATGGTCATATGTATGTATACATGGTCATATGTATGTATGTATTCCCATATGTATGTATGTATATGTATGTATGGTCATATGTATGTATGTATGTATGTATGGTCACATGTATGTATGTATGCATGGTCATATGTATGACCATATGTATGTATGTATGTATGTGTGTATGTATGTATGGTCATATGAATGTATGCATGGTCATCTGTATGTATGGTCATATGTATGTATGTATGTATGTATGTATGTATGTATATATGTATGCTCATATGTATGTATGTATGTATGCTCATATGTTTGTATGTATGTATGTATGTATGTATGGTCATATGTATGTATGTATGCATGGTCACATGTATGTATGTATGTATGCATGTATGGTCATATGTATGTATGCATGGTCATATGTATGTGTGTATGTATGTATGGTCATATGTATGTATGTATGCTCATCTGTATATATGCATGGTCATATGTATGTATGTATTCCCATATGTATGTATGTATGTATATATGTATGTATGGTCATATGTATGCATGTATATATGCTCATATGTATGTATACTCATATGTATGTATGTATGTATGTATTGTCACATGTATGTATGTATGCATGGTCATATGTATGACCATATGTATGTATGTATGTGTGTATGTATGTATGGTCATATGTATGTATGGTCATATGAATGTATGCATGGTCATATGTATGTATGGCCATATGTATGTATGTATGTATGTATGTATGTATGTATGGATGGTCATATGTATGCATGTACGGTCATAAGTATGTATGTATGTATGTATGTATGTATGTATGCATGGTCATATGTATGTATGGTCATATGTATGTATGTATGTATGTATGTATATATGTATGCTCATATGTATGTAAGTATGTATGTATGTATGTATGTATGCTCATATGTATGTATGTATGCATGGTCACATGCATGTATGTATGTATGCATGTATGGTCATATGTATGTATGTATGGTCATATGTATGTGTGTATGTATGTATGGTCATATGAATGTATGTATGCTCATATGTATGTATGCATGGTCATATGTATGTATGTATTCCCATATGTATGTATGTATGTATGTATGTATGGTCATATGTATGTATGTATATATGCTCATATGTATGTATGCTCATATGTATGTATGTATGTATGTATGGTCACATGTATGTATGTATGCATGGTCATATGTATGACCATATGTATGTTTGTATGTGTGTATGTATGTATGGTCATATGAATGTATGCATGGTCATCTGTATGTATGGTCATATGTATGTATGTATGTATGTATGTATGTATGTATGTATGTATATATGTATGCTCATATGTATGCATGTATGTATGCTCATATGTTTGTATGTTTGTATGTATGTATGTATATATGCTCATATGTATATATGCATGGTCATATGTATGTATGTATTCCCATATGTATGTATGTATGTATGTATGTATGTATGGTCATATGTATGTATGTATGTATACTCATATGTATGTATGTATGTATGGTCACATGTATGTATGTATGCATGGTCATATGTATGACCATATGTATGTATGTATGTATGTATGTGTGTATGTATGTATGGTCATATGAATGTATGCATGGTCATATGTATGTATGGTCATATGTATGTATGTATGTATGTATGTATGTATGTATGTATGGTCATATGTATGTATGTATGCATGATCATATGTATGTATGGTCATATGTATGTATGTATGTATGCTCATATGTATGTATGTATGTATGTATGTATGTATGTATGTATGTATGTATGTATGTATGGTCATATGTATGTATGTATGCATGGTCATATGTATGTATGGTCATATGTATGCATGCATGATCATAAGTATGTATGTATGTATGTATGTATGTATGTATGCATGGTCATATGTATGTATGTATGCATGGTCATATGTATATATGGTCATATGTATGTATGTTTGTATGCACATATGTTTGGCCATATGTATGAATGTATGCTCATATTTATGTATGCTCATTTCAATCAGGAGAGACTAAGAGTAAAAGAGAAATGGTTTATTGGCACATGCATGATATATGAAACATGAACAGTCTTTGGCGGTTAGACCCCAATGAGGTGAAACAATATGTATATATAAATGGGGGTGATGAAGCTGTAGTGAAGAGAACCCCCCCGGGGTCTAGACACTGGTGGTGGTGGTGATGATGAGGTGCAAAGCAGAGACTGGTGAGGTGAAGTGGCTCTGGACTCCTGCTGCCTGGAACTGAAGGCTGGAGGAGAGGGCGTCAGGGAGGATCGAGGTGAACATCTTCTGCTACCTGGGTCCAGTGACTGGAGGAGAGAGGGGTGGAGGAGGGTCGCGCGTAGGCAACATTGTACCATAATGGTGCATAAGTGAAAAAGAACGTTCCTTTTCCAATTTGAACATTGTTTATTTCATAAACATATGCAAAAATATTCAATAACATCAAGAAGTCACAATTCATTTTAAATTTTAAGTTAAAAAGAATTATAAAAATAATTTATATATATATATGTATGTATGTATGTATGTATGTATGTATGGTCATATGTATGTATGTATGCTCATATGTATGTATGCATGGTCATATGTATGTATGTATTCTCATGTGTATGTATGTATGTATGTATGTATGTATGGTCATATGTATGTATGGTCATATGAATGTATGCATGGTCATATGTATGTATGGTCATATGTATGCATGTATGGTCATAAGTATGTATGTATGTATGTATGTATGGTCATATGTATGTATGTATGCTCATATGTATGTATGCATGGTCATATGTATGTATGTATTCTCATATGTATGTATGTATGTATGTATGTATGGTCATATGTATGTATGGTCATATGAATGTATGCATGGTCATATGTATGTATGGTCATATGTATGTATGTATGTAAGTATGTATGTATGTATGTATGTATGGTCATATGTATGCATGTATGGTCATAAGTATGTATGTATGTATGTATGTATGTATGTATGGTCATATGTATGTATGCATAGTCATATGTATGTATGGTCATATGTATGTATGTATGTATGTATGTATGTATGTATATATGTATGCTCATATGTATGTATGTATGTATGCTCATATGTATGTATGTATGCATGGTCACATGTATGTATGTATGTATGTGTGTATGTATGGTCATATGTATGCATGTATGGTCATAAGTATGTATGTATGTATGTATGTATGGTCATATGTATGTATGCATAGTCATATGTATGTATGGTCATATGTATGTATGTATGTATGTATGTATGTATGTATGTATGTATGCATGGTCATATGAATGTATGCATGGTCATATGTATGTATGGTCATATGTATGCATGTATGGTCATAAGTATGCATGTATGTATGTATGTATGTATGTATGTATGTATGTATGTATGTATGTATGTATGGTCATATGTATGTATGTATGCTCATATGTATGTATGCATGGTCATATGTATGTATGTATTCTCATATGTATGTATGTATGTATGTATGTATGTATGTATGTATGTATGTATGTCTGGTCATATGTATGTATGGTCATATGAATGTATGCATGGTCATATGTATGTATGGTCATATGTATGTATGTATGTATGTATGTATGTATGTATGTATGTATGGTCATATGTATGCATGTATAGTCATAAGTATGTATGTATGTATGTATGTATGTATATATGTATGCTCATATGTATGTATGTATGTATGCTCATATGTATGTATGTATGTATGTATGTATGCTCATATGTATGTATGTATGCATGGTCACATGTATGTATGTATGTATGTATGTATGTATGTATGCTCATATGTATGTATGCATGCATGGTCACATGTATGTATGTATGTATGTATGTATGTATGTATGCATGTATGGTCATATGTATGTATGTATGGTCATATGTATGTGTGTATGTATGTATGCTCATATGTATGTATGTATGCTCATATGTATTTATGCATGTCATATGTATGTATGTATTCCCATATGTATGTATGCATGTATGTATGTATGTATGTATGTATGGTCATATGTATGTATGTATATATGCTCATATGTATGTATGCTCATATGTATGTATGTATGTATGCATGGTCACATGTATGTATGTATGCATGGTCATATGTATGACCATATGTATGTATGCATGTATGTATGTATGTATGGTCATATGCATGTATGTATGCATGGTCATATGTATGTATGGTCATATGTATGTATGTATGTATGTATGTATGTATGTATGTATGTATGCATGTATGGTCATATGTATGTATGTATGCTCATATGTATGTATGCATGGTCATATGTATGTATGTATTCTCATATGTATGTATGTATGTATGTATGTATGGTCATATGTATGTATGGTCATATGAATGTATGCATGGTCATATGTATGTATGGTCATATGTATGTATGTATGTATGGTCATATGTATGCATGTATGGTCATAAGTATGTATGTATGTATGTATGTATGTAT